>NW_026652298.1:31069213-31322581 GCF_009828535.3 Hylobates moloch | reverse complement strand
GCCTGGGCGACAGAGCAAGACTCGGTCTCAAAAAAAAAAAAAAAATATATATATATATATATATGTATATATAAAGTGCCCATCAAGTGCCTCCCGGGTTGCAAACTGGCCACCAGATTCATTTGGTTTGGTCTGTGCAGTGTTTAAAATAAAATTTTATGAATTGCCAACATTAAAATTTAGGAAGAAAAGTCCAGATTTTTGGAATCTTCTCCAACAGTCAGAAGATCTGGTCCCCATCAATGCACGTTTCTACAGGAAGCTTCGCAGAGCCTGCCCCCATCAGATGAGGCATGTTTACTGTGAAATCTGCCCACTGCTAACTGGGACTACATTGATGTTCATATGTTAATAGCAACTGGAGATGTATTGGGTCCCCCGGGACTTTTTTTTTTTTTTGGTTGCATGATTTCCAGGCCTGAAGATAGCTGCCGTGGCTTCACTCAGATTGTCTTTACTGTAAGATACCCTCTGCAGTGCTGAAGCTAGACTTGGCGTTCTAAGAGATGAAACCAGAGGTTGCTGGGCTGTGGGGTTTGCAGCATTGTTTATTTATTTTTATTTATTTATTTATTTATTTTATTTTGAGAGGGAGTCTCTGTTGCCCAGGCTGGAGTGCAGTGGCGTGATCTCGGCTCACTGCAGCCTCTGCCTCCGGGTTCAAGCGTCAGCCTCCCAAGTAGCTGGGATTACAGGCATGTGCCACCATGCCCAGCTAATTTTTGTATTTTTAGTAGAGATGGGGTTTCACCATGTTGCCCAGGCTGCTCTTGAACTCCTGACCTTAAGTGATCTGCCTGCCTTGGCCTCCCAAAGTGCTGGGATTACAAGTGTGAGACACTGCACCTGGCCTGCAGCATTTTTTTTCTTTTTTTTTTTTTTTTTTTTTTTTTTTTTGAGGCTGTCTCGCTCTGTCGCCCAGGCTGGACTACAGCGGCACGGTCTCAGCTCACTGCAAGCTCTGCCTCCTGGGTTCACGCCATTCTCCTGCCTCAGCCTCCCAAGTAGTTGGGACTACAGGCGCCTGCCCCCACACCCGGCTAATTTTTTGTATTTTTAGTAGAGACAGGGTTTCACTGTGTTAGCCAGGATGGTCTCAATCTCCTGACCTCATGGTCCGCCCGCCTCGGCCTCCCAAAGTGCTGAGATTACAGGCATGAGCGGGCCTGCAGCATTTTTAATGTTGTGATAAGAACACAACGTGAGATCTACCCTTTTAACACATTTTTATTTGTATAATTAACATTATTGTTGAGTATAGGCACAGCATTGTTCAGCAGATTTCTAGATCTCATTTATCTTGCATACTGAAACTTCAGAAGTCCAGTGTGCTATCCATTGCTCTGTGGAGTCACCTGCATGACTGATACTTCATACCCATTGGACAACAACGCTCCATCCCCCTAGCCCCAGCAATCACCATTCTCCTCTCTGCATGAGTTTGACAATTTTAGATACCTCATATAAGTAGAATCGTGCAGCATTTGTCTTTGTCACTGGCTCATTTCACTTAATGTAATGTCCTCGAGATTCATCCATGTTGTCGCATGTATCAGAATTTATTTCTTTAAGGCTGAATGTGTGTGTGTGTGTGTGTGTGTGTGTGTACCAAGAAATATACCACATTTTCTTTTTCTTTCTTTATCCATTTATCCATCATTATGCAGTTTTAGTTTTTTTGATTTTTTTTTTGGTGTGTTTTGTTTTGTTTTGTTTTTGACAGAGTCTGGCTCTGTCGCCCAGGCTGGAGTACAGTGGCGTGATCTCGGCCCACTGCAACCTCTGTCTCCCGGGTTCAGGTGATTCTTGTGCCTCAGCCTCCCGAGTAGCTGGGACTACAGGCATGCACCACCACACCCAGCTAATTTTGTTTGTATTTTTAGTAGAGATGGGATTTTACCATGTTGGCCAGGCTGGTCTTGAACTCCTGGCCTCAAGTGATCTGCCCGTCTTAGCCTCCCAATGTGCTGGGATTACAGGTGTGAGCCACTTCACCTGGCTTTTATGCAGTTTTTTTTTTTAATTGAAATTTTTTATTGAGATAATTACAGATTTGCATGCAGTTGTAACAAATAATACAGAGAGATCTTCCTCAGTTTCCCCCAGTGGTGACATCTTGCAAAACTCTAGTACACCCTCACAAGCAGGATATTGACAGTGATACATAGGATTTATGTTTGAGCAAAAGTAAATTGCAGGTTACTGGCAACCTCTCAGTTTAGGACACTGGCCGTAGATGAACCATTTAGTTAGGGGAGGTGTTTAGGAGATCTGTCCTCTCTCCTGATAGGGCCTCTTCTTAGGAGGAAGGTCTCACCTCCCTTGTGAGAGACACACAAACTGCCTTTGGGATGTAAGAGCTGGTTGTGGTGGACACCTGAACTGAAAATGAGACCCTGTAGTGTGGAGGGAATTGCCAGCCAACATGTGTCGGCTTTCTGCTTCCAGTTACTACCTTTCTCTCAGTGTGAAGTTGAAGTTGGTTTTAATCTGATGACTATCGTTCAGGTTTGGGAAGAGCACAGGCTGAATTCCTTCTGTGACTTGTTTGATAATAGTCCTGGTACGATTTACCTTCCTTCCCTATGAGCGAGAACAGACTCCTATTGTTTCCTGCCCAAGTCGGATGTGGTTTGATCATACTTGTTTTAAGTTTCTTGGTCTTTTTTAACCTACTTTCTCCTTCCCGTAATTTGTAGATAAGTTACTGGTATTGCCTCATTTTTACCAGCAGACCTTTCACAAAACCAAACCAAAATTGAAGAGAGAGAAGCAGAGGGGAGATCACTGTTATTTGAAAGGACTGTAATTTAGGGTTAAATGGAAAACACATCAGCATGGTTAGATGAATGTCTAATTGAAATTCATCTGTGCATTAAAATCATATGGTTCCTGCAAAGGGCTAATTCTTGCTATAAAACGAATGCAGAGCAGATAGTATTTCTTGTGTGGGGAAAACGAGTAGGACAACAGTAATTCTGAAACTGCTAACATCTGATTGTTTTTGCAGAATGAACATATAGATTAGAATTTGGGATATGCATCATTACTTGTAGGTACTTTTTTTAAAGGACTTTTTTTTCCTCTTGGGTGTCTGTGGAATGGTTTCCTTCATTTTTGCATTCATTCGTTTATTCATCTATTCATCCATTCCTTCAGCAGCCATCTGTTTTGTACTTGCGCTGAGAGATGAGGGATGTGGTGGTGCACTGGAACGACCTGACCCCTGCCCTCCCTGGCCTTCCCTCCTCCCATGAGGACAGGGACCATGTCTTGGAGATACCTGTGCCACCTGTGCCATCATGGGGCTTGCCAGAGATGCCCAGGAGGTGTTCGGTGCAGGAATGAATGACTCAGTGGGTGAAGTGGTAGCAGAGTCACAAGGGCTCTTGTGACATTCTTGTAATGACTCTCAGAGCAGAAATCACTTCCTAGCCTGCCCCTTGAATGCCGCCTTCTCTTTGCCTCAGTGGCTGGGTTTGCAGTGGGCTGCTTTTGGTGCTGTTCCGTGTTCCACCTCCAGAGGCAGCCTCGTGGAGTGGGTGCTATAACCAGTTTCCCTGGGCTCCTCAAATCCTGGTCCCTGATTTTACTAGGTGTTCCCGGGCCTCAGTTTCTTACTTCTCCAGTGAGAATAGCAAACGTGGGTTTACGATGAGAATTAAGTGCCGTGTAAAGTGCTTACTCCAAAGCCTTTTTATGTACACAGCAAGTGCATAAATATTAGATGTTATCATTATCTGGGACCTCCTTCCCTGGGCTTACAAGCTGTCTCTGAACTGACGAATGTGGAAACAGACACCATGAGCCCCTCAGAGAGGTGGCTTTTAAGCAGACACCAAGGCACAGAGGGAGAAGTGTTAGTAATAACAATGATGATGAAACAACACCAATGTTAGCCATTGCCATTGAGTGATGGTAGGTGAAGCCCTCTGTGTGTATACTGTGCTCTCCATTCAGCCAGACCCAGATTTAATTTCTGGAAAGTGCAAATACTGTTGTTGTTGTTGTTGTTGTTGTTTTTGAGACAGGATCTCGCTTTGTTGCCCAGGCTGGAGAGCAGTGGTGTGGTCCCAGCTCACTGCAGCCTCAGCCTCCCCAGGTCAAACGATCCTCCCACGTCAGCCTCCTGAGTAGCTGGAACTACAGGCTCATGCCACCATGGCCAGATAACTTTTGCTTTTTTTTTTTTTTTTTTTTTTTTGTGGAGGTGGGGTTTCGCTATGTTACCCAGGCTGGTCTCGAACTCCTGGGCTCAAGCAATTCACCCACCTTGGCCTCGCAAAGTGCTGGGATTACAGGCATGCACCATCACACCCAGCTGGAAAGTATAAGTACTTAACTGCTAATGTGGATTCGTATGGTTGGCTGGTTGTGAAGTCAGGGTCTGAGGATTCTGGGGCAGAATAGGCTTGCTTATCTCCACATAAGGACATTGACAGTCTGTCTGTAGATACCGGCTTAGCAGTTAAGATGGTTTCCAGATGATTCTCTGGACACCTGTCACTTCTAGTAGCAGGACTCTGCCCAGCCGGATAGTCCACCGGGATATGGTTTGTGGAGGCAGTGGCTAGGAAAGTAGCAGCCTTGCTTCTCTAGGTTGTGTGTTTGCAGATTCAGAGCGTTAATCATTGACTTTGCTCCCCTGGTCACTGCTGCAGGGCTTTCTTTACAACTCAAACTTGAATCCGACTTCAGCCGAGTTTCCCACGTGCTGAATGCATCAGGCAGGATAGCACCTCTTCCGGCCATGATTAGAGTTCCTGAGTCTTTTAGTGACCCTGACTGTACTCATGATCCCCCAGCTAATCAGTGCTGGTTCCAAGGCGCACACATTCTTCTTCTTGAAAATGCTAATAGGCTTCTGGGAGAAGGTTGACTGTGAATATCAAAGGGTAAAGATAGACTTCTATAAATTAAGGGCCTTAATTGACCCATCGCAAACATTGCCACAAGGGAATTAGAGCTTGGTGTATATTCTGTCTTTTGGCTTTGCCATTGAGGTCTATCCCCTAATCGCTCACTGCAGTTACAGCTCTGAGGTGCCATTCTTGCCCACCGAAGTATTGAATGTGGCAGCTCTGGTTTACGTTTAAGAGGATTTGATATAATCAAAATCCAGAGTGCAACATGAGGTCCAGTACTAAGGAGCGTAGCATATCGTTGTCTGAGAAACAGTTGCCTCTCCCTGTTTCCTGGGGCAGAAGCTGGGCTGGACAACTGAGGAGGGTCTCAGAATGTCCCTTAGTATTTGAGAAGGGAGCAGCCTTTAGCTAGGGCCGCAGGCGACTGTGACCAAAGGCCCGGGGTTTTGGCCTTGGGCCAGCTAGCCAGAGAAGGGGCAGGTGCCTTCATTGCTACACCCTGGAGAAGCCAACTGGTAACAATGGAGTGGGCCCAGTGGGCAGGGATGGGAGCAGGAGGCAGATGGGGAAGAAGCCTTGTGACTCAGACCCTAGCTGGCTTTTCTATATCTGTCCTGCAGTGTGACACAGAATGGGCTTGGGGCAGCCACAAGGCTGGAGGCAGCTCCATGTAGAATGGGGACCTTTTCTGGTTGCGTCGGGCCATTGGTGACTTCTGGCTTTCAGTTAAAATCAGAAAATTGAGGGTGAGGACAGACAAATGAGGTATGCACCACTTCTGGCCTCTGTCCCCTGTGGCATTGTTAGTTTTCATGAGTGGGCTAGCCTCTTTGGATATTTGTGATTTTTAACCTGATTTTGAGTTTCCTGAAGCCAGGTCAGTACTATTTATTCAGATATTCAACAGATAATTATTGAGTATCTGCTGTGTGCCAGGCACTGTTCTAGGCCCTGGAGATATATACCCAGTGAACAAAACAAAAACCTTGACCTCCAGGAACTTGAGTCTCATGCAGAGAGACAGAGGAACAATAAAGCGAATAGTAACATCGGGGCATGTTAGATGTGAGAAGCCCTGGGAAAACAGTAGTGAAGCAGAGGATGGACATGGGCAATGCTCGGAGGCTGGAGTGTTACAGTTCTCAGTAGGGTGGCTGGGGTCGGCCTTGTTGGGAAGGTGAAGTGGAAGCACAGACTCAGAGGAAGCAAGAGAGTGAGTCATGTTGGTATCTGGCGGAAGAGCATTTTGGTCATAAAGAACAGCATGACCCTGGGAGGTGGAGTTTGCAGTGAGCCGAGATCGCGCCGCTGCACTCCAGCCTGGGCGACAGAGCAAGACTCCATCTCAGAAAAAAAAAAAAAGAACAGCCAGTGCAAAGGCCTTGCTGTGGGATGGTGCCTAGTGTGTTGGAGGAACAGCAAAGGGCAGTGTGGCAAGGGGATGGGAAGTCGGAGATGAGGTTGGGAGAGAACAAGTATCCGAGGCACATGGCGCCTGTGTGCCATTAGAGGACTCAGGAGTTGCTGTGGAAGGAGACTGGAACCTCTTCGTCTTTGTGTCCCCATGTTTAGCATGGTTCCTGTAGTCAACGTTGATTGTCTTGTTGTGACAAGTCTCAGTACGGGAATCAAACACGTATCTCTAATGAGCGGTGGACATCCAGTCTTGGGCAGTGCCAGAGTCCTTGCAACTGGTTTTGCTGCAGGATGCTTTGCCTGATGGGAGCCTGGGGGCTGCACGTGAGCAAGAAGGGGGCATTTTGCTCACTTCTCAGAGACCCCTGCCCTTTCTGGGCATTCCAGCAGAGTTCACAACAGTGGGGTGGTGGTGAGTCTCGTTTCATGCCCGAGGGCAGTGCAGCTCTCATCCCTGGAGGTGATTAACGAGTGGGAGTTTCCCTAGAGAGTTCTGAGGCCAGTTGAGTAGCAGATCCTGGCTGGCCTGAAATTGATTGTCTGCTGACCACTTGCTGGGTTGCTTATAACCTGGCCCCAGGACAGCTTCCTGGTAGCCTCCAGATATGCACAGGGACAGATTTGTCAGTTTCGTGGGCAAAGAGAACAAAAAATACAATACATTACTGTTAACCACTGTCACCCTTCTGTGCGATAGAACACCGGATCTCACTCCTCCTGTCTAATAGGAACTTTGTACCTGTTGACCAACCTCTCCCCATCTTCCCCATCCACATCCCTGCATCCCTTCCCTGCCCGGTCTCCTGTAACCACTGTTCTCTCTACTTCTATGAGATCAACTTTGTTTAGATTCCGCAAGTGAGTGAGATCATGCTAGAAGAGAGGTTTTTGAATGTTCTCACCACAAAGAAATGATAAATACATGGGGCGATGGATATGCTAAATACCCTGATGTGATCATTACATGACGTACACATGTATTAAAACATCAAATCGTACCCCATAACCATGTGCAATTATAATGCATCCATTAAAAAATAAAAATAAAAAAGAGAAAAAGATAACATTATACAGCTTTATTCACTCAAATAATATTGTGCTGGGTGACACTTGAGTTCTGGGTGGGTCACTTTCTGACCTGAGCAGAATGTGCTCCATCTGTGAAGCAGAGGCTGGCTGCCATACTTACCCTTGTGGACTCCCTGCCGCGAGTAATTGTTGAGCCCCTACAAGTTGCAGGCAGGTGCTGTGAATGAACAAGACATCTGTCCCTTCCCTGATGATCAGTTTGTGGGGGATAGACAGTAAGCCAGCTCATCCTCACAAATGTAAGATTTGGATATAGGAAGGAAATAGAAGCAACTTTGGGAGGTGTGATGAGGGAAGCCCCCCTAAGGAGAGAGCCTAATATTGAGAACTGAGGTCAGGGAGCTAGGCCTGCTGAGAGTTGAGGGGTGGGGTCGGGGGGCATGGCCAAAACATGAAAAACGGTGAGTCAGAGACCTCTGTGGGAAGGAGTTGGGAGTATATGGGATCAGGAGAGAGGCCAGTATTCAAGAAATATCCTGGGTTGGCGCAAGAGAGGGACGGTTTTCATTTTATAGAAGATGAACCTGGCCGGGCTTGGTGGTTCATGCCTGTAATCCCAGCACTTTGGGAGACCGGGATGGGCAGATCACTTGAGGCCAGCCTAGACAACATGGTAAAACCCTGTCTCTTCAAAAAATACAAAAATTAACTGGGTGTGGTGATGTGTACCTGTGGTCCCAGCTACTCAGGAGGCTGAGGTGGGACGATCTCTTGAGCCTGGGAGGCGGAGGTTGCAGTGAGCCGTGATCGCACCACTGCACTCCAGCCTGGGCAACAGAGTGAGACTCTGTCTAAGAAAGAAAGAAAAGAAGGCAAGCTTACTTGTTTGTCTCATTGAACATCTCATTTCACGCTCATAATGAAAGAGAGCGAGGTGGTGTTATTGTCACATGCTCCCCATGAGGAAGCCAAGGTTCCCAGAGGTTAACTGATTGTTCCATTGGGATTGCAGGTGACTAGCCCCAAATCTCACACTGTTTCTGTTCCATGTCTTTTTGTCACCACTTGCAATTATGTTTTCCAGTTTGGCATGAGATGTCGGGGCAGTGTAGCATTTTGAGCTGTTTCAAGTAACAGAGAATAACCAATATTTTGCAGTTCATCTTTTTCAAAATATAGTAAAATACGCATTCCAAAGAAATACCCGTTGGTGTTGTCATTGTTTATTAAGGGAGTGTGAGATGCCTCATTTTGTGTGATTGAAGAGGCCTGTTCAATGCTCGTGAGGCTCTTGCAATTAACTCATCCCACAAGCATTCCCTCTTGATTGAATGCCAGAGACAGTGCCAGACATGCTGCTAGGCATTGAGAGGGACAGAGAAGATGACCTGGGATGGAGAAGGCAAGGGAGAGGAGGCTGGCCCCCTGCAGTCTTAGTGACACGCCAGAGGTCACTTTCCAAGAAGGAATTGCAGCACCGTCTTGATGTTACCTGCTCCCCATCTCAGCGTCAAGTGCTGAGCACGCAGCTGCAAGAGGCCTGTGAGTGCTGTGAGTCTGTTCCAATTTCTGAGAGATGGACATTTCCTTGCTTTATGCCTCTACAGCTGCAACACCCTTGATAACTGGTAATTTCGTGGAGAACAATGCCGTGTTCTCCTTGTTGATGGAAGTGGCCTGCTACCTTTGCATGTTCCCCACTCCATAGCTTTCATTTTCTCCTTTACATTTGGCAGTGCTGTCAAATCGCCTCACTGATGTTGCAGCTGTGCATTCTTCATGCGTGTTTGGGCTTTGGTTCCACAGCTCCACGCGGCTCCTGGATTGGCGAGTAAGGCATATGTCTATACATCACCCTGGGGTACATCATCCATCTGGTGCTTGCTTGCCAGTCACCTCCTTCCGGATGAGAACAGGTTCAGTCTGCTGCACTCATCACCCGGCTTCCTTTTTCAGCCAGTGGCCAAGCCATGTGCTACAGTGCTGTTGGTTACAGTGGGTGTTACCTCCTGTGACTTTTTGTCTCTGTGTATGTCAGATAAAAATGTGAAAAGATGTGTATGTCTGTGGTCCCAGCTACGTGGGAGGCTGAGGCTGGAGAATCGCTTGAACCCGGGAGACGGAGGTTGCAGTGAGCTGAGATTGCACCACTGCCGTCCAGCCTGGGTGACAAAGTAAGACCCTGTCTCAAAAAAAAAAAAAAAGTGAAAAGAGTCACATTATAGACAACCATATAATTGTCAGGTCAGAGGGCCACCTGTTGAGTGATGTTTAAACTGTCACTGTTTTTGTTGCAAAGAGCTACCTGTTTTTCTGATTAGAGTGACATTGGCATGGCCTAGTCTTTACATCAGTGCTCCCGGGAGGCTGGCTCAGCGTTGGGAGGTGCAGCAAATGCATATGGAAGGGAATGGTGTTTGAGCCATGTGGCAGGAAGGCTATGCACCTGGGCACTGGAGCTAGATTCTTCCTGGGTTCAAATCCTGCCTCTGCCTCTCACTAGTGGGTGACCTTGAGCAAGGTCCTCACCTGTGTAGTTCCTTGCCCCATTTGGTTATTTGTACGATAAAGCAAGACAATGTATATAAAGTGTTCAGAGCCATGCTGGGTGCATTTTAAGTGTTCACTGAGTATTCAGGATGGCTGTTATTACCTGGAAAGAGTAACAAGAGTGTGCCATCTCTTGGCACCTCTCTGCAGCACTGTTGGGGAGATGTTAATATGATGCCCATTGATGGCTGTGGCAACTGAGACCTGTAGAGGAGAAGGTAGGAAGCAGTGGAGCCAGGATTCAAACCACGGTGGATGGGACCCTGGGCCTCTGAATCCCACCCTGGCTTTGTACCTTGCTGTGTACCTTGCCAGTCCTGGCCCCTGAGGTCGGAGATGGGGAAGGTTAGCCAGGGGCCCAGGAGCATGTTGGGGAGGCTGAGACTAGCCCACTAACAAACCAGAAGGCCAGCGAGCAGTAAGTTGCTAGGAGCTTGGGAGTGAAGTTTAAAGCACAGAACATGACTGTTCCTTAAAACCCCTCCCCTGCCCTCTCTTCCATCCTCGTGATCTATTTGCCAGGGGGTTGAAGGGCAATGAAAATTTCTCTGGTGCCCCCTTGCGCCAGGCATTTTGCCTTTTGGATCCCACACTACCCCCATGGTGGCGTGTGATATGGAACTACTCTTGTCTGTTTTATAGATGAGGAACTGAGGCTCCTGTGGTCAGGGTCGCTTGGCTAGTAGAAAGTCTCAGACTTGGGGCCAGGTCTGCCTGGGCATGTTTTTTGTTAGTCAACATGGCCTGCCTCCTTTCTTAAGGGGAAAACCTTTCTCCTGCTTCTCAAATCGCTTAGCAGAGCCGTTTGAGGAAGCATCCTCAGAGGGTGAGTAGGGTCGGCCTGGGAGAGTCTGGAAGGGTCTTCTTAGCTTGAGTATCACAACAGCTTTGACAGATTCAGACAGAATGATTCAGACAGAATCCCAGGCCCTGGGATCTCTCCTTCCCTGCCCTAATGCCTCTCGCCACCAGTCTCTCTTTCTTTCCTTCGTGCTCAACCAAGATTCTTCCCTGGGCAGGCTGCCTGGTGCCCTTACATCCCCTTTCCTGATCACTCGCCAACCACTGCTTTCTCCCCTCCCTGCTGCACCACTGAATAGATGCTGAGAAACCCACTCAACACATTGCATCTGTAGGGCATTGAGTCAAGGCATCCGATATCTCTTCTGAGGCTGCGAGCGTGAAGAACCCCTTTGTGAGCAGCACGGGCTAGCGCCTGACTGAGAGGCTACTGGCTGGCCCGGGACCACTGCCGTGACTTGCTGCAAAGTCCAATGGCTGTGCATCTGCCCCTACCTGGGGAGCTGGCCAAGCACCTTGGGTCCAAGGGTAGCACCACTGTCACCAAGCACCAGCCCCAGGTGACCTAGGCCTTAGCAGAAATAAAAGGCGAGTGGCTTCTTCTGGGCACACCTAGCGAGCTGGCTCCTCCTGGGCTCTGAGCTGGCTTTCCTACTATTCTCACCTTCCTGAGCATGCTGCTGAAGTCCTGTTGACATCCAAGACTTGTATCAGTCATTTCCTCCTCTATCAAGCCCTCCTAAGCTCCCCATATGCCTCCCAGCCTTGGCACATTTTCCCTCCCTTCCTCTGCAGCCCCATCACTCTTGTGTGAACCTCTTCTCTTCCAGCGTCTGCACAGGCCATGTGGCAATAAATGCAGGATTCACCAGGATTCACCTGCCTGGGGTGGACTGTGGGCTCTGAGAGGTGTGGCCTGTGGCTTCCTGCTCTTGCCTGAGTCCCCCTCGTTTCATCAGTGGTCAGTGAATCCAACTCTCCTGCCTGTTCGCTTTGTCCTACCTTGTATTTAAGGCATTACAGCAGTCCAACTTCATTGAAAATCCTCTTGGTAAACTTTTTGGTGTTTTTTGTTTGTTTGTTTTTGAGACAGGGTCTTGCTGTGTCACCCAGGCTGGAGTGCAGTGGCACGACCATAGCTCACTGCAGCCTCAACCTCCTGGGCTCAAGTGATCTTCCTGCCTCAGCCTCCCAAGTAGCTGGGACTACAGGCATGCACCACCATATCCAGCTAAATTTTGTCTTTTTGTAGAGACAAGGTCTCACCGTGCTTCCTGGGCTCATCTTGAACTTCTGGGCTCAAGTGATCCTCCCGCCTTAGCCTCCCCAGATCTTGGGATTACAGACATGAACCACTGTGCCCAGCCTGGGAAACTTTTTAAATTGAGGAATCACATAAATACAATAAAATACATAAAAGTTTAGTAATCTTAGATGTACTGCTTGATGGTTTTGTACACATGATTATATTCATGTATGATTCGAGTCAAGATGGAAAACATTTCTGGTATTCCGATAAAGCCCCTCCTCAGTTTGTAACCCATACCTCCACCCCACCCAAGAGAATCACCATCCTAACTTCTAAACTTGCCTTTTCAATGTTTTTTTTAAATTGTGATAAACATAAAATTCACTCTCAACTATTCTTAAGTGTTCAGTTCAGTGGCATTAATGCATTTTGTAAAGATGTTCTTTACATTTAAATAGTGCTGGTAATATTTTCTTGTGCTAGTAATAAAATTTTCTAGTGCTGGTAATATTTAAATAGTGCTGGTAATAGAACAACTGAATGATGTAGAAGCAGGTAGAGCAGAAAGTGAGAGTTCCTCCAACCTCAGTATCTTCCTCAGAGGGAACCACTGTTCTCAGTTTGTATATGCTTCCAGACCTTTCTCTGTGTATTTTCATGTAAGTATCAACCCAGGAATACATGATATACACATATGTTTCAGTCCTATAGTTTTGGTTTTATTTTAACCATAAACTGAATCATTAATTGTTGATCGATTGCAACTTGCTTTTTCATGTGCAGCCTGTGTCCAGGTCTTTGTAAGCTGCTGTACACACACCTGGTGGAACATGTTCTGTTCGACATCTGACTTCTCAGCCATGTGTCTCCTCTCCTTCACTCAGGCACCCAGTCTTTGGTTGTTTCCATCCTCCCTCCCATCCCGTTGCTGCCCTTTGCAGAGTTTCTGCATGCAGATTCCTCCATTCCCTGAAAGACTGACCCCTGGGGATTCACCTTTCCCAAAGTATTTGACTTTTGAAAAAGCAAGGACCAAAGCCTTAGGTGAAGGGGTTGAAGGCTGATGGAAGACATCATTAACCAGCAGGCAGGTGCAGATGCTTAGGGAGTAGTTAGGCCCCGGGGCACCTCTAAAATGTCATTGCTGACTGTCAGCTGGCCCTGACCCCAGAAGCCAGCCCGAATATCCAGCTGCAGAGCTCAAGGCTCCCTTGTGTTTCACTCCAGTCAGCAAAGAGACTCCTTCCCTTCATGCTCCTCCTGCAGCCCAGCCTCAGGCACCTGGGAGATGAGCGCGTGGTGAAACCTAAACCAGTGGCATTTGGGACATATAGACCTTCTTTGCAGAATACTTTTCCCTGGGGCATATGTTGTGTACTTTCCTTATGAGAAAATCAACCCAAATGCCTTGTGATTTCTTACTCTGAAGTGGGCTTTTCCACTTCTGGTTAGTTTGGGTGAGCTTGCTCTTTCATTGTGCTACGTTTAGCTCCTGAGAATGTTTGGCTTTTTTTTCCCCTTCTTTCCCTCCCTTCTCCTTCTTCTCCTTTTTTCGTCATTCTTTCTTGCCCTTTGGGTACAGCCTGGTACAAACATTCATTCCTACAGCCATGAGGTCACTCAGCAGCAGCCTGTCCACCCCTGCTCTGGTCCAGGCACCGTGGGGTAGAGCTGAGAGCACAGTGGCAAGAGGAGGGACAGGGACCCTTCTCCTAGGGGCTTCAGACTGGAGCATCCTTGGAGGCTGGCAGCCAAAAGGAGGGTGACAGGAGCAGCAGAAATGGTCACAAATCTGTGCCCACACTTCCCAGCCAAATTCTACCAGCCTCTGTATGCTAACTGTGATGTTTTGGTGTTAGCTTTAAGAAAAAACAAACAAACAAAAAACAGGTTTTTAAAATGTGGAATAAAAGGTAGCAAAAATAGTCCTTAGTCCCAATGTCCAAATGACCCCTGCTGAATTTTTATTATATATATTTATATTTATATGTTTAGAGACAGGGTCTCACTGTGCGGCCCCGGCTGGTCTTGAACTACTGGGCTGAAACAATCCTCCCATCTCAGCCTCCCAAAGTGCTAGGATAATAGACATGAGCTCCACACCCAGCTGAATGTTTAAAATAAAGTTAATATATGTTCATGATTAGAAATCTCAAACCAAAGGTATTAAATAAAAGAAGTGGGTGTGTACACAGTGCCACTGCTTTTTTTTATTCCCCCAGATGCCAATACGTTCTTAGGCATCTTTCCAGGAAAAGTCTTGTTTACACCATCACGTATAGCCTTTGAAAAGCTTTACCTGAAAGGGACCCTACTGCGTACTCTGTTCCTGCTTTTTCATCCTGGTGCTGAGTCTGCATCAGTTTATCTAGGAATAAAAAGGCCCCAGTCTTCGTAGATTCCCACCCTTTGGACAAACAGATCATAATTACCAACAACTCCCCTGTCGATGGACATTTAGGTTATTTCCAGTTGTTTACTGGAAGGTCGTGTTATAAAGGTTTGAAATTTCCCCAGTAAGCATGCCCTCCCACACCAGACACCTGATCACTGAGAAAAGCAGATCCCTTTGGAAAGTTTTAAAATTCATTCTTGCAGCTGATTTGTTTTTTCTTTTTTTAGATATAGGCAGGAAAAGAAGGTAACGTTTTGTGTTGGATGTTCACCGTTTCTGCACTCTCTGAAGGAACTTTATTATTTATTTATTTATTTTGAGACGGAGTCTCACTCTGTTGCGCCCAGGCTGGAGTGCAGTGGTTTGATCTTGGTTTACTTCAGCCTCCACCTCCCAGGTTCAATCGATTCTCTTGCCTCAGCCTCCCGAGTAGCTGGGACTACAAGCGCCCGCCACCACACCTGGCTAATTTTTTGTATTTTTAGTAGAAACGGGGTTTCACTGTATTGGCCAGGCTGGTCTTGAATTCCTGACGTCAGGTGATCCACCTGCCCGGGCCTCCCAAAGTGCTGGGATTACAGGCATGAGCCACCATGCCTGGCCTCTGAATGAACTTTATATCCATGGGTTCCTTTGGTTCTAGGGGGCCAGAATTACTCTCCCCATGTTTTAGAACAGGAACCTGAGGCCTAGGACAGGCCAGCTGGGTTGGAGTTCAGACCACTCTGGCCAGCCCCAGGCACTGAGCACTTTGTTTCACTTCGTCAGTTCTGCCAGTTTGTTCTTTACATCTGAGTCCACACAGAGCTTAGGGAGGGGTTCTATATCTGTCTGTGTCAATTTCTGCTCTCAATTTCAAACTAGGGGACGTTTTGCCCTGCGCTTGGTCTCTATTTTCTGTTTCTGAAAGCTTTGATTGCTGTGTGGCCGGCTCTGAAATTCACTAGGAGTTGGCAGTGATGGGAGGAAGCTAACTTCCTGGGTTTGGATGCTTCAGGAGAAGATGAGAGGGTGACTAGGCTGCATTCGATCAGCCAGCATCCTAAGCGCGCTCTGATGGATGCTGTCTGTGAAGCAGTGCATTCTCAGAACTCTCCCATCTGGGGGCCCTCGGTTATTGGCGTCTGTAATACGCTATCTGGGTTTCCAGGACAGTAGAATCATGCAGCAATTTATCTGTCATTTTTTTGTGGTTGAATAATCCACAGTGGGCAAATGAAAATTAATGTTTGTATTTGGATGCTAATTCACCTTTCGATTAGGTTTTGTTTTGAGCGTTATTGAAATTAATCTGTGTTCCTTGAGCACATTTCCATTTATTGGCAAGGTACGGTGTCCCCCAGCATATAACTGGTGGTCGTTTGGGGTAAATTCAGATGGATAATCTATATCAAGATAATGGAAAAGTTTATTTTAAAACTTCTTTTAAATGACAAAATGATGTCTGAACATTATTCAGACCCTGGTAAGAGAAAAACACTTCAATCAAAATCCTGCCCAAAACAAATCAATTTTCTTCTGTCTTTTGCTCCTTTCTAGTCTGCTTGCATGTCTATACTTTGTTTTTTCTTTTCTTTTTTGAGACAAGATCTCACTCTGTCGCCCGGGCTAGAGTGCAGTGGTGCCATCTTGGCTCACTGCAACCTCTGCCTCCTGGGCTCGAGCGATCCTCCTACCTCAGCCTCTCGAGTAGCTGGGACTACATGGGGATGCCACCATGCCCAGCTAATTTTTCTATTTTTTGTAGAGATGGGGTTTTGCCATGTTGCCCAGGCTGGTCTTGAAATCCTTGGCTCAAGTGATCCTCCCAGCTTGGTCTCCCAAATTGCTGGGATTACAGGTGTGAGCCACGTGCCTGGCCTTCCTCTTTGAAGAGCATTAAATGTAGAATTAAGTTTTAGCTCCTGGTGAAACACTGTTCTTTTAGGAAGAGTGTGAGCTTTGGAATTGGCAAGCCCCAGTAAGCCCCAATTCAAATTCTGACTCCAACTCAGTAGCTGTGTGACATTGGGCAAGTTATTTAACCTTTCTGCTCCTCTATTTTCTCAACGATAAAAATGGGACTGATAATTCCTATGTATTATGGTTGTTATAAAGACTGAGATATAGCAGTATGAAGCATGAGCCACAGTTGGCACTGGCCTCATTCTGTCGCCCAGGCTGGAGTGTAGTGGCATGATCTCGCTCACTGAAGCCTTGACCTCCCGGCCTCAAGCAGTCCCTCCCACCTCAGCCCTGAAAAGTGCTGGGATTAGAGAGGTGAGCCACCATACCCGGCCGTCTCTGACTTTTTAAAGGAAGAACTTCGTCCTTTGGGGCGAGCTGATCTTTGACTTATTGCTGATACTTACTAGGCTCCCTTTCTAATGAGAGCCAGAATTTGACAACACCCACTACACCTGGCTTTTTCTTTCTGGTTATTTATCTTTAAGATAATAGCAAGGCACACTAGTGTTCTATTGCCTGTAGTGATAGTTTTGTTTAAAATGAACTTATTTAGGTTAAAATTAATAATAATATCAGTGGGCTGTAGCTAAGACACAGCTTGTGTGGCTGGTACGTGGTTTTGAATCCCAGTTCTGCCACCTCCTAGCTGTGTGAACTCGGGCAGATCCTTTTCTGTCTCTGTGCTTCAGTTTCTTCACCTGTAAAATGAGGATGATGCAGTAATATCTCATGGAGTTGCTGTAAAGTTCAAGTGAGATCATATAGTCAGAGCCTGAGAACAGCATCTGGCACATAAGAAAGTACCACAGCAGTGTTCATCAGAAGTTTTCCTTACAGAAACAGCTAACATTTGGGGAGTGTAGAGCTGCTGCTGGTAAAGTGCACGATATCTGACTTAGGGCAGTAGACAGTAAATGGTAGCTGGCACTGTTGTTTTGATTGTTTGATGATGGTGTTAATAATGGGCATAATAATAGATCTGGAGGTGGCATTTGTTTTGGAGATTAATTTCTCTTTATTAAAATATGTTTTTATTGTCTGTATTCATGGGGTAAAAGGACAGTGTTGCCACATTGACGTATTGCACTGTGATGAAGTCAGGACCTGCACTGCATGCATCACTGGAGTAATGCGCACTGGACCCACCAAACACCCTCCCATCATCCACCCCCTCCAACTCCACCACCTCTCCAAGTCTCATTGTCCATCATCCCACACTCTGCTGCCATGTGCACATGTAATTTAGCTTCTGCTTATGAGAATATGCAGTAGGTGTCTGAGTTATTTCACTTAAGATAATCGTCCCCATGTTGCTGCAAAAGACATGATTTCCTTCTTTTTTAGGGCTGAATACTACGCCATCGTGTGTATACACGTCATTTTCTTTATCTAGTCCTCTGTTAGTGGACACTTAGGCTGATTCCATGTCTTTGCTATTGTGACTGGTCCCACAGTAAGCATGCGAGTGCAGCTATCTTATGATATAATGGTTTCTTTTGGAGATGAGTTTCTTAGCACAGAAACTTTTGGGCAACCTGATAGCATCCAGCAGGATTCCAGGGTTCGAATTCACCTGTTGCCTTCGTTGGACTTTCCTAGGCCAAGCCCAGCATTCGGTGCTTCATTAAACCCACCGAGACACTCGAGCGGTCCCTTGAGATGAACAAGCACAAGGGCAAGAGGCGGGTGCAAAAGAGACCCAACTACAAAAACGTTGGGGAAGAAGAAGATGAGGAGAAAGGGCCCACCGAGGATGCCCAAGAAGACGCCGAGAAGGCTAAAGGTACAGAGGGTGGTTCAAAAGGCATGAAGACGAGTGGGGAGAGTGAAGGTGAGTGTCCCCATGAACGCCACCCTGCGCCTGCGCCGCCAGCCAGCCCGCCAGCGAGGCTGCCACCTGTGCCCTCTCCACCCTGACTTCTGCTCCCCACAGTGTCCAGCCAGTGATTCGGTTCCTTCCTCACACTGGCGTACCTCATTCTATACAGCCCTGCCACTGGGAGGCTGCTGTAGGTGTATGTCATATGCAGATCCAGGGCAAGTCCCGCCCTCATGGGATGGGTGACCTGGGGCCAGGTTTCCTCACCTGTTAAAGGAGGGTAACAAATAGTACCTACTTTGTAGTGTTCATTCAAGAATTAAATGAGTGAATATGTGCAATGTGCTCCAAACAGTGCCTGGCCCATTCTAAATGCTGCAAGGGTTCCATGCTGCAGAAGTGTTTGTCATTATTATGACTGTAGGAGCAGCATGGAATTATAATTATCTTTATCCTTATTACTGATATAATTAGTCCCAATAACCTGGGGTTATGATTTGCATCCTGTGCACTGCGGGAAGAAAGAAGATTTGTATTTAATGAAATGATATGCTTGTAGGCCGAGTGCAGTGGCTCACACCTTAATCCCAGCACTTTGGGAAGCCAAGGTGGGAGGATCGCTTGAGCCCAGGAGCTTGAGACCAGCCTCGCCAACATGACGAGACCCTGTCTCTACAAAAAAAAAAAAAAAGTAGTATTTTTAAAATACTGAAAAATCAGTTATAACTCCCTCAATTCTTACGTTAAGGTTTTTCAAGTCCTGTCTGTTTAGAATGAGGTGCACTCGTGTGTAGTATGTATGTGCTCCATAAGCAAAATCATTCATTCCTCCTTTTGCCCTTGTTGGGAATTCTGGTCGATTTTTCACCTCCCTCTCGTTGAGATGCTAAAACCTTCTTGAATTGGAGATCATTTACTCTGGGATTAAGCAGACTGGAACTGCCCTATTGCTTGTGTCATAGGCCAGGCTCACAGCCACACAGCTGGGGTCGCTGCCCGTGGTCCTGGGCACTGGGGCTGGGGGCAGCGGGAAGTGATGGGGAGCTTGATACTTGGTAGAAGTGGAGCTGGGGCTCTTCTCAGGAAGGTCTGGCCACGCCTTCTGGAATGAACTTGGCATCTCCTCAGCAGTCTGGCTACAGTCTCTGTGGGTGTGGGGAACACTTCCTGTGAGCCCTCCTCCTGGGCCTTGGGCTCACAGTGGCTGCTCTGAAGCCAGCTCTCCACAGCCCTGTCAGCAAGGAATGCGTGAGCTTCCCAGTCCAGGGCATCTGAAGCTGTAACACAGAGCCACTCGTTCAGTGACTGGGAGCTCATTTGCTTTTGGGAGTTGCCTGAGATTCTGCAGTCAAAGAACGCCCCCACCACCACCTTGCTTGCTCCATCATGACTTTCTTGGCAGTTGTCAGTGAATACCATGATCACATTTCAACAAGTGTAACCAAAATGTCTCTGTGGTGCCACCCAGACCTCTTTTTAAGGTTGAGATCTCCAGCCTCCTCTTATTTCTGTTTAAAGTGTGCAGTAGACATTTTGGTTTAGGAATTCATTTTTGGCCTGGGAAGCCTTTACCAATAAATATCACTGTGGTGGGGAGGGGAGGGCCAAACACAAGGTAAGCCATGCTAATTTGCTTATTGGGGTCATTCTGATTATTTTGTTGTTAATGCAGAAGAAAAATGTCTGCCTAATCCCTAGGTTTAGTTGTTCTGTTGCCACACTAGGGGAGAAATGGACATCTTCACCTCATTTTGTGCATTGCGTTCTCATCGATTTTGTTTTGGAAAGATGCTACCTCTTTCATTCCAGTCCTTTTAAGGATGCTCTCTAACCAGGCCTCAGCTGTGACTAACAGTGGTGTGGATCAGACAGGCTTGGCCCTAAAATCACAATCAAATTAGTCAGCCAGCCAGCCCAGTCCTGACACACAGGGGCTTCAGGCCAGTTCTGCAGGCTGCTGCTTCAGCTTGAACTGCTTGAATTAGAGTAGGGGCTCCTGGAAGCTGTGCCCGGCTGCCCTGGGCAGGGTACAAGGGAACAAATTTCTGCCGCCTCCAAAAGCCTGTTTTCCAGGTGGTTACTCAGCCAGATTGTGCTACACAGGACCCAGGAATCTCCCCAGAGGCTTTGCTTGAACAGTTGGTGCTTCAGGGCTCAGTCACACATGGCTCTCAATGACCGCCTGTGCAATTTTGGTGCCCTCCTAATTTCTTGAGCACATTAGTCATTTCAAAATATGATGGATCTGTCATTTTGTCACTCAGCTCACCATAAATAAATACAACTTTCATAGACCGGTCCTGCCAGGCAACAGCACTTGTATTCTGGAGCTTTCTGAATTACATATTTGCTCTCTTGATTATTTGTAAATGTGAAGGTGCAATTGGTGGGTGTTCTCTCCTTAGACTGTATCTGTGTTTGGATGAAACTGCACGGCTGTTAATTCCTGTGAGTCGGAAGGGTGTCAGGCACATTTCCTCATTCACATTGCATACCAGAGAACAGTGTAGATGCTGGGCGGTACCTAGATGATGCGAGATCTGACTCGCGGTCATGTCTCAGCATCTAGGTTTATTGTGTGTCTTGGATGGCCTCTTGAAGCTCTGGACCTCATTGTCCCTGTCTGGAAATTTCTGAATATAGAAAATATAATTCACATGATGACTTTTTTTTGTAAGTGAAGATACGTTGATACTTGCAATTGCAAGATTTAGAAATCTAACTCAGACTGGCTTAAGCAAAGAGGGTGTTTATTGTTCATGTTCCTGGGAAGCTTGGACAGGACTGGGCCCAAGTGCGCTCACATCCTGCCAGCTTGGCCAGCAAGTGGAGAGAGGGGGCTTCTTCCCAGTGGCTGCCACTGAAGTCCTAGGGCCAATGCTTGTGGGTACTGTGGGCCTAGCTTGGGTCCGCCCCCCACCCCCAGAGATATTCTGGACCAATTGGCCAGGCCCGCATGACAAATCTACACTACAGTGGCTCCCTCAGTAAAAAATGAGATGCATTTATCAGAAGCAAGGGGCATGGATGCTCGGCCAGCAGAAATAGCAGATTTCCCCCTAGAAAGTCACACTGTATTTCTGGGTACTCCCCTTCTGTCTCAAGGCCATCTTCTGCCATCCTATTTTGAGATAGACATGTGGCTCTTTTCTCTTCCACATTATTTCTTCTCTAGAAGCTCCTTTCATTGTCCCTAGATCCATGGACTTGTCGACAGACAGACATGGTGACTCTTAAGGAAAGAGATGCTGACATCTGCCTCTGCATACCCTGCCAATCCCATTTTAGTAGTGAAATTTTGACTTTAAAAGACAGGGGGAAAATACAGGAGTAAAAAAGGCATGTGGTCACAAGGCACAGTTTTGCCATGACCCGATTTGGATATGGCATTAGTGTGTGTTTTGTTGTTGTTATTTTTTACAAATGCAGCACCCAGAATTCACACCTCCTCCAGATTTAAGCTCAGACAAGGAAGTTGTGTGAAATGAATATGCACCCCTGACCCATCCACTCCCTTCCCCAGTCTACAGAGGAATTTGCTCTGCCTCAGGTCCCAAGTAATGGGTGACTCTGCAACCAAGAAATCACAGGGCCCCTAAATTTGCAGAAATTAAATACTAAAAGAAGAAGGATGTCATCCTCCCTGTAGGCAAAGAAGCATTCACTCTGCCCAGGAAGGCAGACTTCCTAGGGTACATGGTTGTTTTTTAGCTTGCCCTTGAGTCTGAAAAGACAGTCATCTCTTTTGGAATTTACTTGGAGCAGTAACTTAATAAGCATATCCGAGGGAGTGAATCCTTCAAACTCCTCATCTAAAAATGGGGCTGGACTACTGTTTTTTTTTGACTATGGAAAAAGTAATTGCCCAGCCTGACCTTCAAAGCCTACTCATTTGTTGAAATTCCAGTAAGGGAATGGAGTAAAGATGATAGGCCTTTGAACTTGCCAGGTTAGCTGGCTTTGAGAGGGTACCTGGGAGTTTCGAGACCCATCTTTGCCTTTTTCTTTTTATTTTGGAAGTCTCTACTGAAATGAGATGAAACCTGGCCTCATTTCCAGCCCCTCTTTCAAAATTAGAGCCAGCCCCAGGCCTGGCAGTGTCTTGGTTGGGGCAAGCCAGGGACTGACTATCGGAGAGTTGAGATCTGAATCCCAGCTCTGCCCCTGAACAGCTGTGTGGCTGTGGGCAAGTAATTGCCCTCTCTGCACTTCTCCACCTGTAGAGGGGACTTCCTAATGCCTGGGCCTCAGATTGTCGTAAGTGAGAACATCAACACTGTAGCATTCAGCTTGTGACACAGGAGCTTTCTACGAACCTTGGCCAAGGTGGAGGGCAGAGTGAGGCGCTGGAACAGCAATTTGAGTGTGGTTGCATGACCTCCGCTTGGGCACCAAGCAGATTTCTGTGGGACCCGTTTCTCTGTTAATTTCTACAGCTAGTAAGTGAGCTTAGTGAGTGTGCAGGTGTGAGTATGTGTGTGAGAGTGGGTGTGTGTGGACGTGTGTGTGTAATGGTGGGAAGAGAGGGAGAGGAAGGATCAGCAGGCCCAGGCGTTGCAGTAGAGAGATGTTGTGGGGCTGTCAGCTTTTCAGATGGGCTTAACTGGGATAAGGAGGAGGATTGGAGGTGAATTAGGACAAAGCCACTGAAGAGCAACTTCCCGAAAACCGTTCTGAACTCAATCTCCTGCTGGGCAGTAGAAGATAATAAAAAAAAAAAAGGAAGGGCTGCCCCCGGTACTTAGAGCACTTAGCGCACACACTCTTGGTCATTGTCAGGGGCTGTTTGCTTCTTGAAATTCTGCTAAAAAGCCAGCCAATTACATGCAGGCGGTCCCTTATATCCTAGGTAACCAGCCAGGCGTCTTTCCCTTTAGCCTTCCTTTGAAGGTCTTCTTATTACCCTCTTGCCCTCTTTTTTCAGTCTGTCCTTGCTGTGATTGCTGGAATATGGAACACAGAGAGCAATTGAGAAAATCCTTGAATTTGTGAAGTCAAAGACTATTGGGAGGCCATGCCTGCCATTTCCCTGAAAAGCACTTCATTTACCAAATATTAATCAGATTCGAATGGACATCACCCCGGGCGAGTTGTTAAATTATTGCTGTAATTTGAAAAATGAGTGTGTCAGAGTATCGGGGAAGCTCAAGGATCTGGCCAGAGCTGTCATTTGGAGAGGCAGAAGTGGACGTCTTTGGGTGCTGAGGGCCCTCAGGACTCTCCTAGCCCACACCAGTGCCTCCCCACACAGGCACTACTTGGACAACAAGTGAAAAGATGTGACCTTCCCTGTTCCCTTTTTTTTTCTTTCTTTAAACTTGTGGTAAAATACGTATAACATAAAATTTACCATCTGAATCATTTCTAAGTGCACATTTCAGTAGTGTTAAGCACATTCGGCCAGGTGCGGTAGCTCACGCCTGTAATCCCAGCACTTTAGGAGGCCAAGGTGGGTGGATCATGAGGTCAGGAGATCGAGACCATCCTGGCCAACACGGTGAAACCCCGTCTCTACCAAAAAAAAAATTAGCCGGGCGTGGTGGCAGGTGCCTGTAGTCGCAGCTACTGGGGAGGCTGAGGCAGGAGAATGGCGTGAACCCAGGAGGCGGAGCTTGCAGTGAGCCGAGATTGCGCCACTGCACTCCAGCCTGGCCGACAGAGCGAGACTGTCTCAAAAAAAAGAAAAAAAGTACATTTACGTTGTATAACCATCACCACCATCTGTCTACAGAACTCTTCATTTTTCATCTTGTAAAACCAAAACTGTGTCCATTTAATAACTCCCCACCCCACCCTTTGATGTTATGTCTTTGTGGGTTTGACTGCTCTAGGTCGTTTATTCAAATGGAATCATACAGTATTGTCTTTTATGCCTGGCTTGCATCACTTAGCATAAAGTCTTCAAGGTTCATTCATGTTGTAGCATGTGCTGGGATTTCTTTCTCTTTCTTATTTTTAGGCCGAATAATAATTCCATTATATGGCCGGACTACATTTCTTTATCCACTCTTCTTTTGATGGACGCTTGGATTGCTTCCACTTTGGGCTACTTGGAATAATGCCGCTATAAACATGGGTATACAGATCCATTCCTGCCTTTGAGGCTTTTGTAGAATTGATAGAGGCTGCGGAGGGTCTGGGTGGTACTGGCCAAAGCAAAATGAGTTGGAGATTTGAGTTCCTGCTCCCAGCTTTGCTGCCTCATGAGCTGTGGAATGGTAATCACATTAGTCAGCTCCCAGAGGCTGGAAACTTCAGTTGTGTGATGGGGCCTGTACCAGCTAAAAGGCTAGGCACTGGAGCGTTGGAGATGACGGGCCATGGTGCCTGGCATGGGAACTGATACTGTGCAGGCACTCATTTCCACAACTCAAGGGGGCAGTGCAAAGAAAGGAGCCCACAGTGGCCTGGGGCAGAGACCCATCGCCTAATGCCTTGGTACTTCAGTTTCCGCTGCCTTAATATGCAGAGTTGAGGGTACATAGGTATTTCTCCCACCTCAGAATATGGAGATGGTTTTAGATGGTACAGGGAGAGCCTTAAAGAATATGGTGGCCAGGCACAGTGGCTCACACCTGTAATCCCAGCACTTCGGGAGGCCAACACAAGAGGATCACCTGAACCCAGAAGTTCAAGACCAGCCAGGCAACATAGGGAGACCCTTGTCTGTACGAAAAATAAAAAATTAGCCAGTCGCACTGGTGCGTGCCTGTAGTCCCAGCTACTCTGGAGGCTGAGGTGGAAGGATCCCTTGAGCCTGGGAGGTTGAGGCTACAGTGAACTGTGATCGTACCACACACTCCAGCCGGGGTGACAGAGTGAGACCTTGTTTCTTAAAAAAAAGAAGATGGTGCAAGAGCTCTAATTCTAAATCACTTTCTCCAGGGCAGGGGATAGGGTGGGTGGGGGGAGCCTGCATATTTGCTGTGACAGGTATTTAATACTTGAATACCTCATTCATGTTTATGAATCTCCCTTTCTCAATGCACACAACAGGCCCTAGCACCTTTTTATTTATTCATCGTGTATATTTTTATAGTTGCTTTCTATTTATACTGGTTTTATGCTCATGGTAATTTTCCCAAACTTTTTGTTTGAAAATAATTTCAAATTTACAAAAGTTGCAAAACCAAAAATAGTATAAAGAACACCTGTTTACCCTTTACCCAGTTTCCCCCTGTAACATTTCATACCATTTACTTTCCTATTGTATTTTCTCTGTCTGCACACGCGCCCCACACACCCCACACACATTCATCATGCCCCTTTGTCCTGAAGCTTCATGAGCATTTGCTAAGATTAAGGTGTTCTCATTCATGAGCACAGCGCAGCTGTCAAATTCATAGTATTCTCCTGCTGTGTTCCTGTTGCATTGGCCTAATAATGTCTTTCTAGCATATTCTCTCCTCCAGTGCAAGGTCCAATCCAGAGGCGGGTGGTGCCTTCCGTTGTCACGCCTCCAGCCTCCCTTACTCCGGAACATTTCCACCGTCTCTTTCTCTTTTGTAACATTGACTTTTTTTTGAGGAATGCAGAACCTCCTCCTTTTTTGTTCTAATAAAACGTCCTTTGTTTTGTCTTTGTCTGATGTATCCTTGTGATTAGACTGAGGTTATGCATTCTTGGCTGGAACACGGCATGGGTGGTGTCATGTACTTCTCAGGGTGTCATATCTGGAGGCACATGATGTCCTTCTGTCCCTCTTGGGTGATGTTCATTTTGGTCACATGACTAAGGTGTTGCCCAGTTTCTGTATTGTGTAATGACCTTCCTTTTCTTCCCAACTAATAAGCAGTCCACAGGGAGACACTTTGGGATCATACAGATATTCAGCCCCTTGTTAAAATTCCCCCTTAGATTTGGCATTTGTTGATGATTCTTGCCTGGTTCAGTCACTACCATGATGGGCAGGAAAAGATAATTTTCCACCTTCAGCATTCTCTCTGTGTTTAAAAGTCAGCCCTTGGCATTCTGTTGTAAGCAAGACCTTTCCCTTCTCATTTATTTATTTATTTATTATTGGTGTGGACTCATGGATTCCAATTTTCTAATGATTTATAGTGCATTACTGTATTTAATTATTTTGGTGCTTAAATTGTCCCAGAGTTGGCCTGCAGGAACCCTTTCAAGCTGGCTGTCATGTGCTTGCCCAGTGATTTTTTGAGCAGTCTCTTACACCTTCTGGCATAACATGGTGTTCTGTGTTCATCTAGTACCTCCTCTGCCTATCCCTGGAATTAACCATTTCTCTGGCTCCTGTCCATGGGCAGGGGTATTAGAGGCCAAGATTTGGGCACTGGATGTGCTCATTGCTACTGAGGTATCTTTGTAGTTTGGCCCCTTTAGTGGACAAAGCTAGGAAATCTATGTATGTACATATACAAAGTGTACATTTATACATGCCTACATATACATACATATAAACATGCGTACACACACGTATTTTAGAAATCATATGTTCATACCATTACCCCCAATTCCAGTGAATTTACAGGTTTTTTTTTTCTTGTCCTCTCCCATCTTAGATTTGTATGTTTCTTCTTGTGCACTGAGAGCCCTGACTCTTAACAACATCTACTCACTGATTTCGCCCAATCCTATAATGCATCTAAAAGCTTCAGAATTGCTTCACTTAGAGTTGTTTATTGCTTAAAAAACAGTTGAGGATGTTTTTGCAATTTTCCCTCCCCTATGCCCACCCCAATACTTTACTTATCCCCAAATAGAGGATATATAGCTGAGCACACTAAGTCCTCACTGAATATCATGGATAGGTTCTTAGAAACTGTGACCTTAAGGGAAATGATGTTTAAAGAAACCAATTTTACCATAGATGAGTTGATATCAACAGGACTTAAGTTCATGTGGCATACTTCTGGTCACGAAAACATATCTAACTTCTAAGTAAAGGCCCAAAACACTTCTAGCATTAAACGTTGAAATAAATGTGAGCTGAACATACACTTAAGAAAGATTTATGGGCCGGGTGTGGTGGCTTACACCTGTCATCCCAGTGCTTTGGGAGGCCGAGGCGGGCGGATCATGAGGTCAGGAGATCGAGACGATCCTGGCTGATATGGTGAAACCCTGTCTCTACTAAAACTGCAAAAAATTAGCCGGGCAGAATGACACGTGCCTGTAGTCCCAGCTACTTGGGAGGCTGAGGCAGGAGAATGGCATGAACCCGGGAGGTGGAGTTTACAGTGAGCGGAGATCACGCCACTGCACTCCAGCCTGGGCGACAGAGCGAGACTCCGTCTCAAAAAAAAAAAAAAAAAAAAAAAAAAAAAAAAAAAGATTTATGAAAACATGTAAGATAATTACTTACCCAATTTTTGGTGAGTTAATGAATGAACAGCAGTCATGGTGGTGGTGGGTTAAATCAAGGAATAAATGTTTGCAAAGTGAAAAATCGTAAGGAGCACCTCCTGCCTGCACGAGGTTCAAAAACAATCACAGATCTGGTAGGCTTGCTGAATGCTTCGCTGAATGCTTTCATACCACATCATTTATTGTCGTGCATTTGTATTATTGTCTACTTTATGAATTGTATTTGACAATCATTTGTATTCATTTATCTTCCAAGTCGCATATTTCCAGTTTAGGATCTTGTATGACCGGAGCCTGGGTACCTCAGGACACCAGGTGGGAGCCAACTCTGGACAGGCACCATCCTGTCACAGGGCAAACTCACACGCCCCCACACTCACTCAGACTACGCCTGTGTAGACATGCCAGGGAACCTAACATGTACATCTCTGGGATGAGGGAGGAAACCAGAATACGTGGCAAAAACCCAGGCAGACATGATGAGAACATGCAGACTCCACATAGACAGTGGCTGGGACTGGGAATCAGTTTTTTTCTTTTTATTTTCATCCATGTTATAGTGCAACAATGTTGAATGAAATGATGTTATTCAAAGATCTGCTGTATTGTTGTTTATAAGCTACTCGGATTAGTCTGAGCATCCTCCCTTTCCCCATTCAGAGTGGATTTGGTATTCATTTAAAATAAATTTGGATTCAGGCTAGGCATGGTGGCTCACACCTGTAATCCCACCACTTTGGAAGGCTGAGGTGGGCGGATCATTTGAAGTCAGGAGTTTGAGACCAGCCTGGCGAACATGGTGAAACCCCATCTCTGCTAAAAATACAAAAATGAGGCCAGGTGTGCTGGCTCACACCTGTAATCCCAGCACTTTGGGAGGCCAAGGCAGGCAGATCATTTGAGGTCAGGAGTTCGAGACCAACCTGACCAACATGGTGGCGCCCTGTCTCTACTAAAAATACAAAAAAATTAGCCAGGCATGGTGATGCGTACCTGTAGTCCCTGCTATTCGGGAGGCTGAGGCTGGAGAACCTCATTAGACCGGGAGGTGGAGGTTGCAGTGAGCCAAGATCATGCCACTGCACTCCAGCCTAGGCAATGGAGTGAGACTCTGTCTCAAAAATAAATAAATAAATAAAAATACATAAATGAGCCAGGCATGGTGGCGCACACCTGTAATCCTAGCTACTTGGGAGGCCGAGGCAGGAGAATTGCTTGAACTTGGGAGGCAGAAGTTGTAGTGAACTGAGATCATGCCACTGCACTCCAGCCTGGGCAACAGAGTGAGGCTCTGTTTCAAAAAAAATAAGAATAAGAATAAGAAATTTGGATTCTTTTTTAAAATTTCCAGTTGAGGCTTCTTCCTTCTCATTCTCATTGATTTAATTTTCATTTTAAAAATGCATGGAATATTAGCAAACTGAAGTATCCTTCCTCCCTTCCACATCCCTTTCATTTCATTCCTGCCGTCTCTTATAGATAACCACTTGATTTTGTACAGAAGTATCCTTCCTGTGTTTCTTTCTGTAAAAATAAGCATATTTGTGTATGTTTTCTTCTTTTCCTTTCTTAAATACAGGGTAGCATATGTGTTCCTTCCACTTAGCAATATCTCCGGAAATTATTCCATATCAGTTCTCAGATCTTCTTCATTCCTTTTTACAAGCTGTGCTTGTGTATGTACCATAGTTGATTCAATCGGTCTGTTATGCCTGGGCATTTAGGTAGTTTCCAGTATTTTGCAATTACAAATAATATAGTGAATATCCTTGTGCCATGTGCATTTTCATACTTCCAGAGGTGTGTCTTGTGGAGAAATACCTACAAGTGGGCTGCTAGGTTGTAGAGTATAATGGTGATTTAAAGTTTCCTTTTAAGCTTTATTTAAATGAAAAAAAAAAATGTAAGAGTTCAAATAAAATGAAAAATAGTACAGGTGACACAGAGACGTGACAGAAATCATAAAAGCAAGCAAATAACTGGAGTTTGAGCAAAACGGGCTAAACTATCGCTTCAGTCCCTTGAAACTCCAAATAGTATCATGACTGAAGTTCAGTCAGAGCCCCCTGGGAATCCAGCCTCAGCGCCTCAGTCCCGGCTTTGGAGACCATAGGTGGAACTCTGTATCCACATAGCCTACTGAGCTGCTTTCCTTGGTGGCAGCAGTGTGGCGCCTTCACCTTGGGAGGGGGGCTGGCCAGTGACAGCAGGGATGACTGGAGTTGAGTCCCACAGTGGCACAGAACCATGCCGACTTCAGGTGTAGCACTATGAGGGGGTTCCCTGTGACCCTGATCATCAGGAGAGGTCAAGTCCTCTTTGATATCCTCTTCCAAAGATGGTACTCACTTTAAAGCAGTAAGAATCTAGGGAGCCCTTTCCCCCAGAAACCTGCTACCAACTAGTCCCGTGCCCACGTAGCACTTTGCATAGAACTTCAGGGAGTTGGCAGACCTATAAGGTTGTTTCAGTACCTATAGGAGTTGTTTGGATAAAACTATCAAAAAGAAGAGCAAGAAACCTTTCCTTGACATTTGAAGATCTGATCAGCATTCATCTAGAAAATTAAGTGGAGCCACTCCCTCTACAGCTGTGCTAGCTGGATGAGGACTGTGAGGTGCAGCTGTGGGCACAGGTGTCACAGCCAGGGTTTGGAAATCCCATTTTGTGTGGAGAGGCCCATGTGGGCCTGGTTCTGTGCCAAGATGTGACATGGGGGTTGGGGGTGAGGAAGGGGGAGCGGTCCTGGCTTCACTGCTGCACTTCCAGCAGTGTTAAGAGTCACTGCACTTCTGGGTTTCTGTGCACTCACATTCAGTATCCAGGGTTGGACCAGCCGGTGGTTTTCAGGCAGTTTTGTGTAAAGCCATAGAATTCCAGAAAGGGTCCTCTGTGGAGTGCACGAGGGAGCCCATGGCAGTCAGAGGCTTTTGATGCCCACCACCATTTCCTGGAGCAGCTCTGCGCTCATCCGCTGACTGTGGTGGGATGCCCTGGAAAATTGTCCTTCTAATTAGTATTCAGCTGCTTAAAAAAAAGTTTGATGAGCTTGGTGCTGAATTGTTGTTACCCTCTTCTCTGCTCTGGAATTCTGCTGGTGTCCGAGATTAAGCCAGAAAGGGGACAACTACGTCACAAAGCTTGGCCTCCAGGCCAGGGCACTGGGGCTTGGCCCTGTAACCTTAGGGAGTACTTGGAGCTGAGTTCCCACTGTGTCAACCAACCAGGGCAGAGCTGAGCCTGGGGAAGGAGAACTTGCAGCTGTAGGGGAGGTGGGCCTATACCACGTCCTCTGCCTTACAGGACAGAGGCCAGAGGCTGGGAGACAAGGAGGAGGCTGGCCTCACAGGCTTGCTTTGGAGTCTTCAGATGTCTGAGGGCAAGCCTTGTTAGTAAACACAAGCAAACGTATATACAACATTTAAGCGTACATCTCCCAAATATGTGTAATAATTTATGTATTATAAATTATATATAATATGATCATGCTAGTGTTATTGACAGTATAAAACAAAATAGATTTTAAAAGATGAGAAGCGTTAAAAGACCTACTGCCTAGGGAATCATCTTGCATGCCCACTGAGATCCATACCTACTTTGGAGATGACCAGGGTAGTTGGAGGGCACTAGGTGCCTGAAGGAGGCTGGTGAAGGTGAAAATGGGAGAAAGGAAAGAGTAATGTTTCCCAGACAGCAGTCTGCACCACATTTGAGCTCTTTATTTTTTTTCTTTTTTTTTTTTTGAAACAGAGTCTCACTCTGTCACCCAGGCTGGAGTGCAGTGGCCCAATCTTGGCTCACTGCAACCCCCACCTCCTGGGTTCAAGCGATTCTCATGCCTCAGCCTCCCGAGTAGTTGGGATTACAGGTGCCCGCGACCATACCCAGCTAATTTTTGTGACAGGTTTCACCATGTTGGCCAGGCTGATCTCGAACTCCTGACCTCAAGGGATCCTCCTGCCTCGGCCTCCCAAAATGCTAGGATTACAGGCATGAGCCTCCACGTGCAGCCCACATTCCAGCTCTTGGCCATATCTGTGTACTGTTTGCTCTGCTGTTTACTGGATAGCTTTCTTTAAATTGATTCACTTGTTTTTTCCCCAAAATTTAGCCTTATTCTAAGCACTAATATCCACAGAAGGCTTTCTGTGCAGCTAGAATTGTCTTCCAATGCACAATGAAATAAGTACAAAACTATGCAAACAAAGCATTTGTCCACACACCACTTAGAAAGCACTGTTGGCCCCCACCTGTGTGATGGTGCCCGCCCTGTGGGAGACTCTGATCTTTGGCATCTGACTTCAGATCAGATGAGAGGGAAGGGGGATGGTGAGAGTGAACCTCACATAGGGCCAGGGCCCATGTGAATATCGGGGGGGTGCTCCTCCATGCCAAGGGGTGCCTGCAGGTTCAGTCATGCCTAACAGTCTGGGGAGAGTCTCGTGGGGCATGAGATATCTCCCCACGAGAACACTTTGTGCCCACGTTGATCACAGACTTTGTCGGGGAGTGGCCCACCCCGCCTCAGATTGCAGCCACCATGAATCATTGCCACCCGGGCCTGCTGCCAAAACATCTCGTGTTGGGTTAGACCATTCATTCATTTATCACTTATTGTGTGCCTGCTCTGTGCCAGACACTGGATTAGACAGTGGAGAACAAGACACATAAGACAGCTACAAAACCCCTGTTCTAGTGGAGGAAGGCAGACAGTAAAGAAGCAAAACAATAGAGAATAAAAGAGCCAAGTCGTTAATAAATGCTATTATTATTAAGTAAAATCAAGATAAGGGGGAGGAAGGACAAATCTCCTCTACAGAAGAATGCCAAATAATTTATGGAGATATGCAAAGAGGTTTCAGAACCTAATGCCCCATTCTCTAAGTGTGGCCTGTGTTTACTGACTTTCTTCCACAGTATGGTATGGAAGGAGGAGGAAAAGTGACTTCACAGTGGCGAAAGCTGATGAACGTTAGCGTGGCCGAGTTTTGGAGATTAACATCAACAGTTATAAGTCATGTTGACAGTATGTGCCCTGATAGGATGTGATAAGAAGGGTACTTCCCCTCTGTGGTCCCCCTCCTCAAAACCTGTAACCCCAGTCTAAATAGTAGAAAGACATTGGACAAACCCAGATTGAGGGACTCTCGAGAATGCCTGACCAGTACTCCTCAAAATGTCCAGGTCATCACAAGCAAGGACAGTCTGAGAAACATCACATCCAGACAAACCTAAGAATGAAGAATCAATGTAAAAGGGATCCTGGAACACAAAAAAGACATTGGGAAAAACTAATGAAATCTGCCCAAAGTGTAGAGTTTAGTTTAGTTAATAATAATTTTTAAAGAGGTATAAAAAAAAAAAAAGGCAGATGAAGGCCGTTGTGGTGGCTCACGCCTGTAATCCCAGCACTTTGGGAGGCAAAGGTGGGAGGATCATTTGAGCTCAGAAGTTTGAGACCAGCCTGGGCAACACAGTGAGACCCCATCTCTACAAAAATTTAAAAATTAGCCGGGTGTGGTGGCACATACCTGTGTTCCTAGCTACTCAGGAGCCCAGGTGGTCAAGGCTACAGTGAGCCATGATCACACCACTGCACTCTAGCCTGGGTGACAGAGCAAGACCCTGTCTCAAAAAAAAAAAAAAAAAGGTGAAGAGGGCATCCAGGAAGATGTCTCCGTGGAGGCAACATGTGAGCTGAGCCTTGAATGATGCACCCCAGTCACACCTGGCTAGGAGAGACCTGAGGTGAGAGCCTTCCAGGCAGAGGAAATTACTGTGTAAAGATCCTTGCATAGAAATAAGCTTGGGCCAGGCGCGATAGCTCACGCCTGTAATCCCAGCACTTTGGGAGGCTGAGACGGGCGGATCATGAGGTCAGGAGATGGAGACCATCCTGGCTAACACAGTGAAACCCTGTCTGTAATAAAAATACAAAAGATTAGCTGGGCGTGGTGGCGGGTGCCTGTAGTCCCAGCTACTCAGGAGGCTGAGACAGGAGAATGGTGTGAACCCGGGAGGCGGAGCTTGCAGTGAGCCGAGATCATGCTACTGCACTCCAGCCTGGGCGACAGAGCAAGATTCCATCTCAAAAAAAAAAAAAAAAAAAAAAAAAAAGGAGAGACAAGCTTGGGACGTTCAAGAGATAGTGAGAAGCCCAGCACAGCTGGAGCAGCGTGAGCCAGCCAGGCAGGGACGGCCAGGAGGTAAGGTCAGAGGTGGACCGGGGCCAGGCCGTGTGTTTGGATTTCATCTTCAGAGTGATGGATAGGCACTGGGAGTTTTGAACAGAGGAGTGACATGAGCTAATTTCTTTAAAATCACTTGGGTTTGTGTGGGGAATACATTAGGGTGGCAGAAGAGGTGGCAGAGGTCCCTGCACGAGCCAGGGGGGAGGGAGACCATGGCAGGGGCTGTGTCTGAGCCCAAGGTATGTGTTCACATCCCTCTGGAAAAGTGCAGGTTCACATTTTGTCATCTTTTTTAACCCCCTGTATGTCTCCCGAAGGTGGGGAAAAAGATGTGAACTCTCAGTTCTGAGGGCTGTTTGAAAGTCCACACCCACACAGCCAAGAACTCTGTGATGGGGACACCATAAAGCCCAACCCTCGTCCATCTTTAATTCAAAATGTTTTCTTTGGTGGTTCATAACTTTCTCTGAAAAATAAAAATGCACACCATGCTTAAGTTGATTGCTACAGGTTACCATTGTTTAATGGGGAGAAAAAATGAGGTTCCTAATCTCTCTCTGCCTTCTGGAAGTTGGAAGTAGGAAAGGAAAACAAAAGGCTTCAGTCACATCAGAGCTTTCTATTAAAAATGTAAGCAGCTTTAGGCCAGGCACGGTGGCTCACGCCTGTAATCCCAACACTTTGGGAGGCCGAGGTGGGCGGATCACCTGAGGTGAGGAGTTCGAGAGCAGCCTGGCCAACATGGCGAAACCTGTCTCTACTAAAAATAACAAAAATTAGCTGGGTGTGGTGGCGGGTGCCTGTAATCCCAGCTACTCAGGAGGCTGAGACAGGAGAATCACTTGAACCCTGGAGGCGGAGGTAGCAGTGAGCTGAGATCGCGCCACTGCCCTCCAGCCTGGGTGACAAGAGCGAGACTCCGTCTCAAAAAAAAAAAAAAAAAAAAGGAGCTTTAGAATATTGTCAGTGAGGTTGATTATGTTTATCAACCACGTATCATCTCAGCTGCCTCAAATCCCTTGGGAAGGAAATGTGGTATCAATAAAGTAAAAAAGACCATTTTAAACTCTTGAAATGGAATAGATGATTGCAATTTGTGTTTTCTTGTCAAAAACAGAAACACATTTCTTGGTGTTGCCGTGATGAATGGAAAGAGAGGCTCCTGCCTCTGTCTTATTTCCATCCCAGTGTGTCGCTGGTGTTCAGGTCACTGCTGACGGACATGTGCTTGACGTGTTTGTAGTCATTTATGCATATTTATTCTCCAACATGAGCATGTGTGTACATCTAGGGCTGAAAAGCTGTCTGGACTCATCCCAGTCTCCATTTTGGCTTCCAGAGATCGAGATGGTGATCATGGAGCGCAGCAAGCTCTCAGAGCTGGCTGCCAGCACCTCCGTGCAGGAGCAGAACACCACGGACGAGGAGAAGAGCGCTGCCGCCACCTGCTCCGAAAGCACGCAATGGAGCAGGTAGCTGCTGAGAAGCCCATGCTGAGTGCTGTCTGGGGGAGAAGGAGAGGGCTCAGTGAGGAGGTTGAGCCCTAGGGCCAGAGCCTCTTCTGTCCCTCAGCCTGACCGTGCTGCCCCCCTTTCTTTCCCTGCTTCTCCAGCTCTGGCCACCCAGAGGCATGGAGACAGTGCCATCACTCAACACTGTAATGCTCACTCACTTGCAAAGAGATTCGCCAGGATAGCACAACTCTCCGTGCCCCGCTCCTGGCACTTTGCAGCTTGGCTCTGTCTAAAGGACATGGGTTGCTTCACACTGGCTGCTCCTAGAAATGCTCTGCTGCTCCGAGGAAGGATCCCCTCAGTAGCTGGGCTTGGATCTCCCTGCCTGGTTCATTCCCTGTCCCGCACACACATACACATACCCCATCTATAGGGCCTGCCCTCTTGACTCGGCCACATGAGTTGGTGCTGCCATCCACCTTTGACTTTTTGCCTGATGGTTCATTTCATCGATGGCCATCTGTAGCTACGTCTTCTTAAACCTGGGTGACCCCACATTTCCTGGAACCTTGCCATAGCACCAGCCCCTCCACGATGGGATTGGAGGGAAGGCTACTCCCAGTGTATGCTGGGAGGTGGTAGCAGGGCTTCTTCATTTCAGAGTTATTTCCTTATCTTGCAGCCCCACCGCACAGACCCCTGCAACAGCCTCTTGATTAGCACTACCTTCCTGTTCATAAATGCACCACACCAGGATTTCTCTGTCAGCCTGCGAGGCATTCACTTCCTCAGCCCCTAGGGAGGGGTGGTGGAAATACACATGGCCCCCCCATCCTCTTTAGTAATCCAACTTCAAGTGAAGATGTGAAGTCCACTAATTTTTTTCCTCCACATCTTATTTGTCTCTTTGTTTGGCAAATGTTTCAATGACTTAATAGACGGGGTTAATTTTTATCAGATGTGCAAGGGAGCCATTTTATTTTTTGCTAAATAAAAAAACATTGGAGTCCAAAGACCTTTTAGATTTCACTTCACAGCAAAGAATGTAACTCCCAAAGCTCTGAAAAATAAGGAAGTAATTCTAAACACAGAAGGTTGGGGACAACCTTGGCACAGCGTTCTTTAGACTCTAAATAATTAGAAGAGCCCCAAATAACCAGTAGTGGGGTGGTGCTTAAGCAAAGGAAGAGGTATCTGCTTAATAGAAGATCACGCCAGGCATGGTTGTTCACACCTGAAATCCCAGCACTTTGGGAGGCCGAGGCGGGAGGATCACTGGAACCCAGGAGTTTGTGACTGGTCTAGTCACATAGTGAGACCCCATCTTTGCAAAAAAATTAAAAAATTAGCCGGGCATGGTAGCAGGTTGCCTGTAGTCCCGGCTACTTGAGAGGCTGAGGTGGGAGATTGCTTGAGCCAGAGAGGTCAAGGCTGCAATGCACTATGATTGCACCACTGCACTCTAGCCTGGGCAACAGAATGAGACTCTATCTCAAAGAATATCAGCTGCTGCTTTTAGGTGAATACTGTCATGATGTGTTCAGTTCCTTAGGATTTGATAAATGGAAACAGAACATACTTTTCGTAGTATGGTAATACTGTAGCTTTGCTAATGGAAGAAAAATACCCACGTATTCCTCCTGCCACCAAAACAAGGGTTAAAAAAACAGACCAAAATGTTATGTTTGAATATTGGGGTTGATGACTTCTTTTTTTCTGAATTTTGGTGGAGAGAAGGGTTTTCCTACAGTTGATTGAGATTGTTTCTTAACTTTGGGCATCTTGAAGCACAATGGCTTCTAATGGAAGCTGATTCAGTTGCCTTGAGTTAGGCCGCATGCAGACCTGGGAACCTCCGGGCCAGATCTCTGCTAGACTCTGAGACTGAATGCCAGGGTAGAGACTGGCCCAGGTGGAGAGCGGCTTTCTCCTTTGTTAAGGTATCGAGTTGCAGCTTGTAAGAAACTGCCACTGCCGTCTGTCCCCCCACTTCCTGGCAGGGAGGGGGGGAGGCAGGGAGTGGGAGGGAAGGTGGCCGTTTGTTCTCTAGGCTGTGAATTGGATCTTGGCATTGGTCCACTTGCCCCACGAAACAGCATGCTAAAAAACAGACTTTTTATATTCCCTATATATTATGGGCTCTACCTGCACTGGGGGTTAAATATAGGCCTAAGAGGCCGGGTGCGGTGGCTCACGCCTGTAATCCCGGCACTTTGGGAGACCAAAGTGGGCAGATCACAAGGTCAGGAGATCGAGACCATCCTGGCTAACAGGGTGAAACCCCGTCTCTACTAAAAATACTAAAAATTAGCTGGGTGTGGTGGTGGGTGCCTGTGGTCCCAGCTACTCAGGAAGCTGAGGCAGGAGAATGGTGTGAACCCGGGAGGCAGAGCTTGCAGTGAGCCGAGATCACGCCACTGCACTCCAGCCTGGGCAACAGAGTGAGATTCTATCTCAAAAAAAAAAAAAATAAGGCCGGGCGCCGTGGCTCACGCCTGTAATCCCAATATATATATATATATATATATATATGCCTAAGAAACTTAAAGCTTTCAAAACATTGTTTCTTTTCTTAAAAAAAAAAAGTTTAAAATTATGAAAATATGCAAAATCTTGAAAAGCATAAAGAGGGGGAAAAAAGTCTTCATTGCTAGCATTCAAAGTCAGTGGGACTACCATTTGGGTTATTTTTTACCAGTTTTTTTTTTTTTCTTCCGATGTGAACTTTCTGGGAATTTCACCCTCCCTTCTCCCAGAAGCTTGGACTGTATTGTGTCTATAATTTTGTATTCCTCTTTTTTTCCATCTAATATCAACTCCCAAGCAAACTTTTCACCTTATTCTACCCTGTGTAAACAGAACGCTTAATGGTTTTATAATACTTCATCTCATAAAAGATGGTACCCACCCAGCTATTGGCATTTGGTTATTCGTATTATTCCCAAATGGAAATATAATCCAAATTTCAAGCAGCTGGTTTACAAGAAAATGTTATCCTACTCCTAAGTTTGCAAGTGTTCTTGCTGGAGGCTTTCAGAACTCAAATCTACACATGGCAAAACTATTAACACATCTGAAAGGTGGTGCCCCATCTGGGGCTGTGGAGAAATGAGGACAGAACATAAATGTCCCCTTTAAGATTTTCTTTTTTTTTTTAGTTTTTGTGTGTCACGTGTGTGTTTGAAATGTTATGACAAGGACATTTTTCCTTTTTTTTTTTTTTTGGCATTTTTCAATGAAATATTTTGTATCAGAGATACATATATAGAGTCAAAAATTCAAAAGTGTGTCAAAGGTTATATAGTGAACACTGCCTGTTTCTCCACAGTCCCCTTTAACTCCCCATAGGCATCCAATGTTCATTGGAGCTTGGGTGTCCTTCCAGAAATTAAATGTGCCCTTGGTCACTCATGAAGGTGCTCTGTTCTCTTGGCCTCAGCCTGGCATTCAGAGGGGGCAGCCACAGACAGTCTGAGGATCAGAGCCTCTGGCCTGTGGGCCAGACCTGTGCATATTCTATTCTCCTGGTGTTGAAGAGTATTTTTCTGTGAGGCCCTTCACCTGGAAAGACAGCATTTGGGATGTGCCGTTTCCGATATTTGCAGCCTCTCTACAGATCTCACCCACAAAGCATCAGAGGTGAGAGACCTCACTATCAATTCTTCGCAGTCAGAGAAAGTCGGCCTGAGAAATTGCTGGGTCAGGACCCTGCCAAAGTGAAATCATGAAGTAGTGCCCTTGGTATATTAAAAATGGAAATCAAATAGCAGCTCCCATGCATTGGCACCATCCACAGTGCCTGGCCCTGTGCTAAATGCTTTTCAGTCTTCGTTACACTTGAATCCTCACAATAATCCTGCAAGGTTGGAATCCACCCGACACAGATGGGGAAATAGAGAGGTTTTATGAGACTCGCCCAAGGGTTTGCTGAAGAAAAAGCTAAGAAGAGGCAGAATCACAATTTGAACCCAGGCAGTCTGGCACTAGGGCTCATGTTCGTGAACGTGTTTGGATTGTTGTTTGTGCCTTGTGTGACATCACACTGTCCTGTTTCCTTCATTGGCTTGTGACGCTCATCACTTTGCATTGATGTCTATTTGTTCTGTCTCTACCAGCTGACACGGGAGCTTTGGTGTGGGGAGTTTGTATAATTGATGCCCTGTGTGTGGAATACCTGGTGAATGATTGTTGTGTGACTAAGTAAGCAGTCTTTTCCTTGGTCAGGTTCCCCTCTTGGTAGCAACTTTCCCAGGCAGAGCCTGTCTCTCATTTGTCTGTGTCCTCAGTGCCTGGTGCTGGACCAGGCACACAGTTGTGGCCTAAAGAGCTGTGTCAAAGGCAGCTAGCACCCCATGTGCAGGTTAGAGAGGGGAGGTGTTCACCCATGTGCACCATGAGGCTCATACATGCCCCTCCTCTTTTCCAGACCATTCCTGGATATGGTGTACCACGCGCTGGACAGCCCGGATGATGATTACCATGCCCTGTTCGTGCTCTGCCTCCTCTATGCCATGTCTCATAATAAAGGTAAGCACCCTTGCCTTGCCTGACTTCCCCTCTGGGCCCTGCATACGCATAGCATCCTTCCCCTCTGCTGCACGGAGGACAAAGAAAGGTGCTTTCTGTACAGAATTTCCTTTCTGGTTTTGGTAGTCCTTTTTGGTTTTGACTCTTGCTCCTCTTTAGCTTCATTAGAATTTCTCAGGTGTTTTTCTACCAACTGAAGCCACAGGAATTGGTTACTCAGGCAATATGGAGGAAGTTGACTTGACTGCCTAACCCAGGATGACTGTATTCACCCTGTGGTTTTCTTTTGACCCCTTGATTTACAAGTGACTTAGCATCCGACCTCTTTCCTAACATCAGAACTGAAATCACTCAAACTGTAATCTTGGTTTTGCTATTTATAACACTTGGTGTTCTTATTCTGGGTTCAGAGCTGAAATAGACCCTGGGTGGACTTTGTGGAAGCATAGGTTTCCTTTCTGAAGAAAGGTGTGGTTCTCTGGCTTCCCCTGTTAAGGCTGCTTGGCCAGTATCCAACACTCGTGGTGTTGACAGGTTTTGTTAGGATGCATTCATTCACCACCTTGCTGCCGACCCCTGGGAATAGTTACTGTTGTTTGCCCTGCCTGGCTTGACATGGGCACGTTCTGAAACCTCCACATCAGAATCTCTTCAAAGAAGAATTCAGGAATATTCCTTCTAACCCCTGCCAAAAGCTGGGCTTGGCATAGTAAAAAATCAAGTGATGTTTTAGTAGGTTTTTTATAAGCTTATTGGGGAGTAGATAGAATTGGGTTTTACTAAGACAGCCTATGGCTAGAGGCATTAGAAAATACATGATATAACTCAGTTTATGTGTTCTTAAATCATTAATCATGATAAATAAGTTGATTGGTGGCAGAAGAGTATATAGTGAAAAAAGTCTCCCACCTTTGACCCCAGCTCTCCTCTTCAAAGGCAGTTCCTGCTACTGGTTTCTCTTGTGTCTTTTTAAAGATAGCCAAACAAACCCAAGTAGGAGTATATATGGTTTTATTTGTATGATTGCCCACTTAGCTGTAAATGGAGATACCCATATTGTGCTTTCTACCTTGCTCTGCTCACGTCATCATATTTCAGCACATGGGTTCACATCCGTAGAGAACTGCCGTTCTTTATCAGTGTGTGAGCAAATCATAGCAAATCATAGATATTAAGGATTTTTGCATCTATGTTCATGACTGATACTGGTCTGTAGTCTTCTTGTAATTCTCTTGTCTGGTTTTGCTATCAGGGTTATGCTCCCCTTATAGAATGAATTGAGAAATATTCTCTCCTCCTTCATTTTCTGGAGGAATTTTTGTAGTATGATTTCTTCCTTAAATGTTCCTTCAACCAGTGAAGCCATCTGAATATGGAGTTGTCTTTGATGGAAGGTTTTTAACCACTCAATTTCTTCAGTAGGTATAGGGCTTTTCAAGGTTATGTATTTCTTCTTGAGTGAGCTTTGGTAACCTGTGTCTTTCAAGGAATTTGTCATTTCATCTGAACTGTCAAATTTATTGGCATAAACTTTATGATATTCCTTTATTATCTTTTTAATGTCTGTAGGATCTGTAGTGATGTTCCTTCTCTGATTCATGGTATTGATAATTTAGGTGTTCATTTTTTTTCCTAATCATTTTGGCTAGAGGATTATTAATTTTATTGCTACCCTCTATTGTTCTGCTGTTCTTGATTTTATTGATTTCTGTTCTTTGTTTTTTTTTTTTTTTTTTTTACCTTCTGCTGCTTCCAATTTAATTTACTTTTTGTTTTATAACTTCTTATAAAGAAGCTTTAGGCATTGTGGGAAGCACCTTATTTTCCACAGCCAAGCCGCTTGTGATGAAACTGTAACTTACAAGAAAAAGGCTAGGTTTTGAAAATGACATACGCTCTAAAAACCCTGGAAGCCGTGCAACTTTTGGCCGGAATCAGGGTTAGCGGGACCTGAACGGCTCACTGCGGCTAAGTTAACGCTGACTGGGTCCTCCAGCGTGAGCTAGAACAGACGTCTCTATGGTCAAGTAAACAGAGCACGTGCTGCCTTCTCTATGTGGTGGGGTTGCATGATCAGTAGCTGCACCACTAGAAAGATGGCGGAGCAAGAGCAAAGAAAAATCCCTTTGGTTCCAGAAAATCTCCTGAAAAAGAGGAAAGCTTATCAAGCCCTTGAAGCCACCCAGGCAAAGCAGGCACTTTTGGCAAAGAAGGAGCAGAAGGAAGGAAAAGGGCTCAGGTTTAAGGGACTGGAATCATTCCTACATGATTCCTGGCGGCAGAAACGTGACAAGGTGCGTCTCAGACGACTAGAAGTGAAACCTCATGCCTTGGAATTGCCAGATAAACATTCCTTGGCCTTTGTTTTATGCATCGAAAGGATTGATGGCGTGGGTTTACCGGTGCAGAGAACCATTGCAAGACTTTGCCTAAAGAAAATTTTTGGTGGTGTCTTTGTAAATGTCACCCCCCAGAATCTAAAAATGCTGCATATAGTGGAACCTTATGTGACCTGCGGATTTCCAAATCTGAAGTCTGTCCGAGAACTAATTTTGAAACATGGACAAGCCAAGGTCAAGAATAAGACCATCCCTCTGACAGACAACACAGTGATTGAGGAGCACCTGGGGAAGTTTGGCGTCATTTGCTTGGAAGACTTCATTCATGAAATTGCCTTCTCAGGGAAGCATTTCCAGGAGATCTCATGGTTCTTGCGCCCTTTCCACCTCTCAGTGGCTCGTCATGCTACCAAAAATAGAGTGGGCTTCCTCAAGGAGAAGGGCACACCTGGCTATCGGGGTGAACGCATCAATCAGCTCATCCACCAGCTGAACTAGACCCAGGTGCCAAACTTTGATAAATTTTTTATCAACGAAGTGGAAGCATGTGTTTTGTTGTTTTGGGAATTTTTATCAAGTATCTTCAGAGAAGATTATTTCGTGCTCTATCTTCAAAAACTGGAAAGGAAGGGTCAAAGAAAAGACAGTAGCTGGCCGGGCGTGGTGGCTCACACCCATAATCCCAACACTTTGGGAGGCTGAGGTGGGCGGATCACCTGAGGTTGGGAGTTCGAGACCAGCCTGACCAACATGGAGAAATGCCGTCTCTACTAAAAATACAAAAATTAGTTGGGCATGGTGGCACGTGACTGTAATCCCAGCTACTCAGGAGGCTGAGGCAGGAGAATCGCTCAAACCTGGGAGGCGGAAGTTGCAGTGAGCCGAGATCACGCCATTGCACTCCAGCCTGGGCAACGAGTGAAACTCCGTCTCAAAAAAAAGAAAAGAAAAGACAGTAGCTTATGTTCATTTCAAGCACCTCTCATCACAGTCTAGTTCCATGGAAAAATTCCAGCGTTTTCTACATTGGGTGCTGCGTCGTCGAAATCGGCACATTCCATGGAGGAAGGAGTCCTGCTTTGCTGCATGTATCCTAGGGTTTAATGTTGGTAAATGAATCACTCTAGCATTTGTACAAGGCTCCCTAAGACTCCTGCAGCAGTCGACCAAGCCCAAGGACATAATTGAAGATTATGGAGAGTCCTGGAGCCTTGTTTTGAAAAAGACTTGAAATACACATAGGAAGAAAGGCCTAAAAATAAATGTTCACTTGTCTCTGCTGTGAAAAAAAAAAAAAGAAGAAACTTTAATTATTGATTTTAATCATTGTAGGAAGCTTTGATCATTGATTTTTTTTAAGCAAATCAGCTTATTTTTTTAAACTAACATACCATAAAATTAACTCATTTTTGTATTTAATTCTGTGAATTTTGGGACATGTATGGATAGGTGTGAACACCACATAATCAGGAGATAGGACAGTTTCATTATCGGAAAAATATCCCTCAGGCTATTCCCTTTCCAGTCATTGATTTTTAAACCTTTCTTCTCTATGACTTTAATGCTATAAATTTTCCTGTAAGCACTGCTTTACCTGCATCCAGTAAATTTTAACATATGAGGTTCATTCAGCTTTAAATTTTATACAATTTCCCTTTTGATTTCTTGTGTTTTGTCACGTATATAATTTCTAGCTGTGTTTCTCTTACTGATTTTTCTCCTGCTTTTGGATTCCTTCCCCCATTTTTTGCATGCCTGGTCATTTTTGATTGGTTGACAGTTACTGTGGTCTTTACACAGTTGGATGCTGGATTCTTCCTGTAAATATTTTTGGGCTGATGGTTAAGTTAATTGGAGTTGGTTTGTTCCTTTTTTGAGGCTTGCTTTTAAGCTCTGTGAGAGCTGGTCCAGACAGCCTTTAGTTTAGGACTAACTTCGCCCTACTACTGAGACATTACCCTTCTGAGACTCTACCGTGTCCCATGGTGAGGTGGTCTCTCCACACTGGCCAGCCCTGTGTGAGCTCCAGGAATTGTTCCACAGGCTTCATTCTGGCAGGTCTTTCCCTTTCTTCATGTGCATGCACAGACCAGAACACAGCAAGGCTCTAAAGGAACCCTCTGCACATGTCTGAGCTCTCTCTGTGCAGCTCTCTCTTCATTTCTCTTGTCCATGAATTTTAACCGTTTGATCTCCCTGAACTCCAGACTCTGCCTTTTCTGAGAGAACCACAGTCTTTGGGTTTTCTGTCCCTGTGCTGAGGCCTGGATACTCTCACTGGACAGCAAGCTGGAGCAATCACTGGGCCACCGCCTTTGTGCTTCTCTCTCTCAGGGATCTCTCTCCTATGCTGCCTGTTCATCCAGAGTCTGATAACCATTGTTTTGTATATATTGTCTTGCTTTCTAAGTTGCCTGAATCAGAAGGATAAATTCAGTCCATCTTGGCCAGAAGCATAGCAGCTTTAAAGAAAAAGTTTGATTGAAGTCTAATTGATATGCAATAAACTGCACATATTTAAGGTGCACAATTTGATGTTTTGACATATGTAAATACCCATGAAATCATCACTATGATCAAGACGGTGTATAATCCAGCATTCCAAACATTTCCTCATGCCCCTCCCTTGCTTCCCACACCCCTCTCCCCAAGTAACACCAATCTGCTTCCTGTCATTCTAGATTAGTTTGCACTTTCTAAAATTTTGTATAAACAGAGTCATGCAACATTTACTCCTCTTCATGTGGCTTCTTTCAATCCACATAATTATTTTGAGATCCATCATGATGATGTGTGTATCTGTAGTTCATTTCTTCTTGCTGAGTAACATTCCATTGTATGAACATACCACAGTTTTATTCATTCATCTGTTAATGGAAATTTGGGTTGTTTCCAGTTTTGGACTATTACAAACAAAGCTGCTGTGAGCATTTGTGTGGCCCCATACAATGTATGCGCATACAGAGAGTTGTATGAGCATATACGTTCTTTTCTCTTGGATAAATACCTAGGAATGGAATGGCTGAATCATATTTCTCATATAATTATGGGAGATACGTGTATGTTTGCTTTCATTTTAAGATACTGCCAAACTGTTTTCCAAGATGCCTGTATAATTTTATATACCATCACCAGTGTACAAGAGTTCTAGTTCCTTTACTTCCTTTCCAACATTTGATGTGGTCACCTTTTTAGTTTTCACCATTCTAATAGGTTTGCAGTGGCATTTTATGATCTTAATTTGCATTTCCCTAATGACATTGAACATCTTTTCATGTGTTTCTTTTGCCATACATGTCTTCGTTGGTGAAGAGTCTTTCGAATACTTAGCCCATTTTTTAAATTGAGTTGAGTAAAAAAATTGTTGTGTTTCGAGACTTTTGGGTTTTTTTGTTTTGTTTCTTTTAAGACGGAGTCTCACTCTGTTGCTCAGGCCGGAATGCAATGGCACAATCTGGGCTCACTACAACCTCCGCCTCCCAGGTTCAAGCAATTCTTCTGCCTCAGCCTCCTGAGTAGCTGGGAGTACAGGTGTGCACCACCACGCCCGGCTGATTTTTGTATTTTTAGTAGAGACGGGGTTTTGCCATGTTGGCCAGGCTGGTCTCGAACTCCTAACCTCAAGTGATACACCCGCCTCGGCCTCAAGAGTTCTTTATGTATTTTGAATGCAAGTCCTTTATCAGAGGCATTTAGCAATGATTTCCCCCAAGTCTATGGCATGTCTTTTCATTTTCATAACAACGTCTTGGGAAGACCAGATGTTTTTTAATCTCCATGATGTTCCTGTGGCACTTTTTAATACCTCCTTCTCTCTGTATTTTTTCTCTCCCATTCTGGACTGCCAGGCCTTGGAAGGCAGAAACCATGTGCTCCCTGCAGTACCCAGCCTACCGCCTGGCACTCAGTCAGTGCTCAGCCAGAGTTTGCTGATTGGTTGCTGCTCAGCTATGTGGCACATCCCCAAGGCCATCTCTTCCTGGCAGCCTGTAGCTCAGGGCTTCAGCAAAGAAGGTGCTGTCTGTGTGGTGTAGATGCCAGGCTCCATGGGACAGTTGGCAGGCTCCTCATCTTCTGGGTGACTGGCGTTCTCCGTGGTCTTCCTCCCTGCAGCCCTGACCTGTGCAGGGAGCAGAGACGTCATGGCTTACCGGGTGTGCTGCTGTGCACCTTCATCCACCTTATGCGCTGGAGAGTCCACTCACCCGTGTTCCCGCCTGGGCATCCTACCTCTTTTTCTCGAGAATTTCTTCTTAGAAGAGTAGAATTGTATATTCAAGGAAATTGAATTCCTTCTTCCATTTTCTGCTAATGCTATTCATGTATTGATTCATTCATTCTTCCAACAAATATTTTGGAAGCCCCTGTTAGATGCCAGGCACTGGGATCAGTATTAGGGATGCAGTGGTGAACCAAACAAATGCTTTCATGGAATCTGGATTCTCTTAGAGGAGACAGGCAGTAAACTAGTAACCAAGTAAAATAATCCCATGTAGCGAGAAGTGCAACAGTGAAAATAAAACTAGGTAATGTGGTGGGGCAGGCTGAGGGTAGAGGGTACTACATCCGCCTGAGCAATCAGGAGAGGCCTCTTGGAGGCTTAAGTGATCAGGAGGAATAGGCTTGCAGTTTCTGATGAATTTCCTCAGGTAATTAGTTATTCAGCAAATGCATGTGGAGCACCGGCCATGTGCCAGGCAGTGTGCTCAACATGCAGACTACAAACTCCAGGCAGACCAACCCAGGCTCTTGCCCAAGAAAGCATCAGTCATTCTTGGACAGAAAAGTCCTACAAGGAGGCTGTCAGCACAATAGAGGGTCACTTGCCTGGTGGTGAGTGTGGACTCTGCCCGCAGGAGTGAGGACCCGTTTCCTGAGGACACCTGGGCTATGGTAGAGGGCAGAGCAAGAAGGGGCATGAGAGCCTGTGGCATATCCGTCGGGTCACTGCCCGTTCCCCAGGGTGAGCGGCAGCATTCCGAGGCAGCAGGGTGTCCCGAGAGGCAGGCATCTGGAGCCAGTCTGCAGGGGGTGGCACAGACAGCGACTGAACTGTGTTCCTATGAGCCGTGTGGGGCTGCTGGGGGGCAGTTGGTCAGTTAGTTAGCTGACCCACTCTGCACCCCTCAGAATGGGTTTGCAGTAATTCAGCCAGCAGGTGGGAGGGATGAGAGGTGAAACTGAGAGGCTTTCTTACCATTCAGCAGATAGTTGCTGAGCACTTGCTAGGGCAACGCCCTGTCATAGGCACTCAAACAAGCCCAGATGAGTCTCGCTGAAGTGAACAAGAAGATTCATTGTGACTGTGACAAATGGTAGAAGGAAATGAACAGGGTGGAGTGATGAGGAAGCCCAGTGGTGCTGCAGGGGTTACTAGGTGCTAGTCAGGGTGGTCGGGGAGGGCTCCTCTGAGGAAGGACCAGCAGAGCCACAGCCCAGAGAGTGAGAAGGAGCCAGCTCTGCAAAGACCTGGGGCAAGAGTGCTCCAGGTGAAGGGAGCAGCATGTAGAGAGGCCCCGGGGTGGGAAGGAGCAGAAAGTGGGCCAAGGTGAGGCTGGCCAGGTGGGCAGGGGCCAGGTCATGAAGGGCCTTGAAGGCCCTGAAGAGGAATTGCCATTTGTTTTCCAAGTGCAGTTGGAAACCCCTACAGAATTTTTAAGTAGGACAGTGATGTGGTCAGATGGAAGTTTTTAAAAGAAACGTTGGCTACCCGACGGAAAGTAGATGACTGCGGGTAGGGATGAGTTGCAGGAGGGAACACCGAGAGACTTGCTAAGAAGCTGTTGCAGTCGTCCAGGTGAGATAATGTGGATTGGATTAGGCTGCTGGCTGGGGAGTGGAGGAAACTGGAAGGACTTGTGATTATTTCAGCACTAGAGCCAAGACGTGCTGATGGGTTAGATATAGGGGTCGAGTGAAAGGGATGAGTCAGATGACTCCTGTGATTTGGCTTGAGCAACGATGGGGGTGCATTTACTAGGATGAGGAGACAAGGAGAGTCACTAGGCTAGGGGATGAGGGGTTCTGGCTGATTTGAAAGGAGTGGGCATGAAGGGAGGAGCCCGGGTAAGACTCAGGTTCCTGACTCCTTTCCCTGCGTGACAAATAGCAGTGCCATTTCCAGAACTAACGAGCATGGGCCTTGGAGTAGGTTTGGAGAAGAAACTGAAAAGTTCAAGTCCGGTGCCCCAAGGCCCAGGTGCCTGGGGAAGCTGCCTCGCTGGGGAGCTGCCACCTGGTTTATGCTCAGTCCTGGCCTGTGAGCACAGAGTCTGCATTTGGTGGGGCTTTGCTGGTGGAGGTTGGTTGAGCGATTGGTTTTTGGTTATGCAGCAGCTGGTCAGGCTGCCCTTGACCTTCAGCCTCACTTTTCCAGATCCTTAGCCCCCAAATCAGGCCCCCAAGTGACCTGGTCCCTTTCTCATAGATTTTTTCCTCATAGACAATTTTAACGTAAAATCCATGTTAATAAAAACCAAATGTGAGCTCAGGCCTTCCAGTAAATCATAATAGATTAGATGCTGCACCGAAATGAATATCCCACAGTGGAAAGGGTTGAATGGTTGGCGGAAGGCGCTTGTTGTGATTCAGTTGTGCCACATAATGAATTCTGGTTTGTTTCTGTAATAGAAAATGCAGGCTTTGCTCTTATATCAAGTCCGCTGAGTCCTGGGCCAGAGGTGGAGGGATGGGGGTGAGTTTTACAGATTTTGTATCTTGAAGGTTCCCCAGTTCAGTGACCAACCTTCTACTCCTGCCACTCCATTTGTCATTGTTTACCCAGGAAGAAGGATTCTTGGGCTCTTTGTGTTTTGTGTTTTGTTTTGCTGGGAAGTTAATGGAACATGGATGAGAGATATGGAAAAGGTTGAAAGGTAATAGGCTAAAGGGAAGCTTTGGCCATGCAGAGAACTTGCACAACGTCAGTTTGGATCTTGGCTGACACATAACCAGAATTGGAAGTACATTGGAAATCGGCCCAACATCTGGTTAGCTTTCGAAATCTTTGTTCTGTAGTCTTCCAAAGCTGTTAATACTTGTGTGACTGCAGCCAAGAAGACCTTGCGTGGTCAAAAGACATTTTTAAAAAGTTTGAACATTGTTTACCTGGTGTTCTCGTGGTCTCTTTATCCAGATCTGTCTAATTATTCTTATGCATCTTTGGTCTGGGTCTTTTCCATCTCTACCCTGAATGGGGGCTACTACTAAGGGGGAAGAATCCAGATATCAGTAACTGAGAGGGAAGCTTAGTAAGAGTTACTGACACTGTGCGGCCACACCTTTCCCTTCTGTTTTGGATTCTTTGAATGAGTTAGTTGAGGGTTCCGCCCTCCACCCCTGTGGACTGGGGACACCTGTTCTGACTCGGTGGGGACACCTGTTCTGACTCAGTGGGCAGCTCAGGCTTTGACCCCTCAGGCAGGGCTGTGGGCGGGGCAGGGAACACGTGGTCTGCTGGAAGCCAGAAGGAGCTAGTGCTCCCGTGAAGTGCAGCAGGGTTTCTTTGGAATTTGTCTGTCACAAGGCACTTACGAGTTGAAGCAAATAGGATAATGTATTATCCACAGTGTTTATTTCTGTCAGAGGGAAATGACTGGCAAAGAAGCTATTGGGTTTGCAGCAAAACCTGCCTTTCTGTGACCAAAAACCATGGGGTATGCATGTGTGTGTGTATGAGTGTCTGTGTGTGTATGAGTGTGTGTGTGTGTTTGTGTGTATGTCCTTGCACACAGGAGCCGTCTTACCTTTCACATGCATGCCCCTGTTTCACGGTGACATTGACCTTAGCCACTCAGAACCATCAGCCACCAGGTTGTTTCAGGCAGGAGGCTTAAACCTAAATCTAATGTTCGCCACAAATTAAATGCCATCCTAAGTACAGTGATGGCCATGCAATGATTGTTATAGAAAACAAAAATGAGAATAAGTTGCTTTTTCACTTGCCTTTGATTGTACCACCTTAAGATAACCAACTGCTGACAGTGTCGTATTTCTTTCTAGCATGTTTTGTGTGTGGGTGGTGGTTGGGCTTTTCTGCACAGCTGTCATATGGTGACTTCTATTTTATGTATGTTTCACCTTAATTTTGAGATTTGTCTCATCTTCTGCCCGAAATTTGATCAAAACTACTTAACTTTTTAAAAAATTAATTCAGCAAAAATGTATGGACTGTTGTGTTTGTGTCAAGAACACCGCTAGATCACATGACATACATAGCTTGGGAAGGTGGAGGGAAAGAGCATTAACCAGCCGGGATCATGGGACACGGCAGAGAGGAGGGAGGTAAGTGCCACATGGCTGCATTCAGGGCTGGGCTTTCCACTCTCCACATGACCTCAGGCAAGCTTCATGTCTGTTTTGAGCCTCAGCTTCCTCGTCTATAAAATGGAAATAATATTAGCCACTTCATGGAATGTCATGAGGATGAAATGAAGCATTCCACATCATATGCCTGGCTGATGGTCACCGTTTCTTCAGGGCTTACCATGCGAAGGCAGTCTTGTCATCTTAGCAGAATCCTTTGCTCCTTCGTTCCAAAGACACTCTGTCCTTCCCCAGAGAGACTGGTGATTTTGTTGTTGTTTGTTTGTTTTGACTGAGTATTTTGGTAAATGATAAGGCCTCCTTGAAAACACTTGATAGTTCGGAGTCACAGAGAGGATTTTAAAGGCCATGGTGGGAAAAAGAGCGGGGAGAGAGAATAGGGCCCCTGGCCCAGAAGGAGCTTTGGGGAAAGAAGGGAGATGTTCAGAGGGGTTTCTGTTGTATAGTTTTGCCGTGTGCTGTGTGGAATCACCTCTGCTCTCTGCCTCCCAGGGCTGGTGGTAAAATCTACCTCACATGGACTGCATGGCAGTAGCAGGTCAGTTTGGGGGAAAGGGCCGGAAGCATGGAGACTACTTGGAGCAGCCAGGGGAATGGAACCACCCCAGTCAGCCAGGACACAACCAGATCATGTCATGGCCCGCTAGCTGCCTCTCCTGGGCCCCTGCACTGCATCCACCCTCCAGGATCCTGTAACGAAGCCTTGCCTGTCCCTTCCCCCATCCTCCACCTCATCACCCCCTCCCTGGCTCTCCCCCACCCAGACCTCCCTGGCTCTGCTCCACTCCCTGCAGTCCCACCTTGGTTTGGCAAGTCCTGGCCTTCCCTGTCCAGTTCAAGGCAAACTCCTGTTCATTCTTTAGGCTCCAACCTGAGCAGCTCGCCACCTGAGAGGGGCCCCCAGCAGCTCGGCATGCCTCTTTTGGGCTGTCTGTAGCTTGATTTAGCTCTTGTTAGGTTTTTTCCTTTTGTTCTAATTTTCCTTTTTTTTTTTTTTTTTTTTTTGAGACAAGAGTCTCACTCTGTCACCCAGGCTGGACTGCAGTGGTGCAGTCTCAGCCCACTGCAACCTCCACCTCCTGGGTTCCAGCAATTCTCGTTTCTGAGCCTCTCGAATAGCAATACTACAGGCATGTGCCACCACACCCAGCTAATTTTTGTATTTTTAGTAGAGACAGGGTTTCACCACATTGGCCAGGCTGATCTCAAACTCCTGACCTCAGGCGATCTGCCCACCTCGGCCTCCCAAAGTGCTGGGATTAAAAACGTGAGCCACCGTGCCCAGCCTAACTTTCCTTTTATAACACGAATGATAAGGAAACACATCAAGTCATGCTCAAACTAAAAATTCTCATCCTTGCATTAAGCAGTGCTCAAACTAAAAATTCCCATTTGTGCATAATAATGAGAGGTAAAGTTGTTGGCCTGTGACAGTGCTTTTTCTCTTTCGATCCTGACAGCAGTCGTGGGGCGGGTAGTTACCATAATCATTCCCACTTCACAGGTGAGGAAACTGAGGTTCAAAGAGGTAAAGTATCAAAACAAATTTCCTCCCGTACCCCACTGCTAGGCTTCTCATTCCTGCTGTACCCAGCTGTCCCCCTAGGAGAGAGTGAGCCCAGGGACACAGAGGGGTGGCTGTTGTCAGCCCGAGAGGACGGGCCCCCTGCGTGCTCCTGGTGGGCTGGCTGTGTGGGTGCTGCCACCCTTTCCCATCTGGACCCCACCCACCTTCGGGATCATCTGAAAGTGGTTTGAGCTGTGTCTCTAACTTGCACTGTGACCTTGGGAAACAGCTTAACAACTCTGGGCCTTAACTTCCTCACGAAAGGAAAGGGCTGGACTTGGAATCTGGTAGAGAGAGAAGTGTTCCTATCCTCTGGGACCTTCCCTTATGGAGAGTTGAGAAAAGTCGAGATCATCTTGGGACGCTTTTCTTCCTGTCAAGAAAAGAGCTTGCCCCAGATTTCCTCATTGTTCAGAAATTCTAAGAGGACGGAGGGGCAATGATAGGAAAGAAACAAAATGGACCTCTCTGTGGAAATTCAAGCCCTGGCCTAGTTTGCCTGTTTCCGTGGTTCTGTGGCCACTGCCCCATTCTAGAAGGAGCGAGCAGCCAGGCCCTTTCTGCTGTCCTCTCTGAAGTGGAGTGATTGCTGGTGGGTTATAAAGTTGGGCAATGCACCTGGGATGCAGAGGAGCTTTTATTCCCCACCCCCAGAACCACTGACCGGCAGTTCTCAAAGGGCCAGAAATTAATGAGTAGGGAGATGTTAGGACAGTGTTAACATCTCTGGAAAAAACAAATGCCAAAAAGATTCAGTTGACATTCTTCTTGCCATTCAATAAGCCAGAATCCTTCAGAGTTAGACATTTAGCATTAACATGGGATACAGAGGCCACAAATTAAATTTTCACTGCAATCAAATTTTTTGAGGAAACCCACCTTTGTGGGGTGTTTTGGGGCAAGAGAGAGTACTACCCTACTCAAGCCTTTAGGCCGTCCCTCACCCTGGTCGTCTCCTTGGTATGACTTAGCCTCTTTCTGGGAGCTGGAAGGAATTCAGAAAAGCAAGATATATTGTTATGGCTTATTACATCAATGTGCATGTGCAGGAGTTACTTAGAATCCAGACAATCAGCTCTTCAATGCTATCTTCCACTATTTTGTCAAGGTTCTAAATGAAGCGTCATCTGGTACTCAAGGGACCGTATTTCAAGAGTTCCGAGAAGTGCCACCTTTCCCCCTTTTGTAGAATAACAGGAAAAGATGTGTTTCAAGCACAAATAATCCATTCAGTTCTCCAAGCTTGGATCAAGCAAAATATTTGTTTCTGTAAGTGTATTTTTCAAGAGCCACATCAGATGAGCAGATGAGGAGTTTGCAGACCTCTTACTCCAGGCAGGAACTGTTCTAGTATCCCTAACAGGTCTTCTGTCACTGCGGGTCCTGTGTGCTTCTTTAAGAGAAGTGACAACAGGGCTCAAAGTCACACACTTGCCTGTTCCTTCTTTCCTTTCCCACTTACCTTCCCCACCCCCATGTAATCCTTTATCTTTCAAATGCTGTTAGTTTTGGCAGGAAGAATTGTTGAATTTTCACTGGAGGAAAAATGATTCCCTTGCCTCTTTAATGATAGATCTCTGCTGTATTGGTGTCATTGTATTAGGTTGGCACAAAAGTAATCGTGGTTTTCCAATTGCTTTTAATGGCAAAAACTGCAATTACTTTTGTGCCAACCTAATATGTGCACCTTTCTGTAAGAAGGACTTAGCTTAGTGTCTTTCCGCTAGTGTCACCCTCAGGGGCAGGGGTGGCCTCTGCCTCACCTGGCTCAGAACTTGATTCCTCCTACATGTGTTGAGGGTGGGGCCCAGCTTTTGAGTTTGTCGTTAAAAGCTTGAGGGCACAATTGTTGGGGATGACTGTATTTCCTTAGTGTCTAGTCTCTCTTTCTCTAGGCCTGGGTTTCCCCAAGCGTAGAAGGTGCGTAATACGGGAGTGGCCTCAGGTGGCCCTCAGACCTGGCACACAGTGGCAGTTAATTGTGCTATGGGACGGTGTCCCCTTGTTCTGCTCCCTTCCCTTTCCTCTGCTATGTCTGGGAGAATGTCACCATTTGGGGCTAGCTTCTCTCCAACACTATTAAGTACCTGCCAACCACCCTTTTTGACAAAGACCAGGCCTTGGGCCACCATGAGTAGGCAGTCAAAAGTCATTGGCTAGAATGTAAAAACATTTTTTGATTTTTAAAAAATTATTACTGGCAATTATTGCATCAATCCTGATTTCCTATTTATAAGAAATAGAAAATGGCCTGCCTGCCTGCCTGCCTGCCTGCCTGCCTGCCTGCCTTCCTTCCTTCCTTCCTTCCTTCCTTCCTTCCTTCCTTCCTTCCCTTTCTTTCTTTCTTTCTTTCTTCTTTCTTTTTCTTTTCTTCCCTCTGTGGCCCAGGCTGGAGTACACTCGGCTCGCTGCAGACTCCCTGCGTCCGGCTCCCGTGATTCTCCTGCCCTGGCCTGTGGGCTGCCTGGGATTGCCGGCGCGCGCCACCACCCCTCCCTGGTTTCTCTCCCTTGGCTGGAGGGGCGGTTTCGCCATGTCGGCCAGGCTGGTCTCCAGCTCCTGACCTCCGGTGGTCTGCCCGGCTCGGCCTCCCGAGGTGCTGGGACTGCAGACGGAGTCTCGCTCACTCGGTGCTCGGTGTTGCCCGGGCTGCAGTGCGGTGGCGTGGTCTTGGCTCGCTGCAGCCTCCGCCTCCCAGCCGCCTGCCTTGGCCTCCCAGGGTGCTGGGATTGCAGCCTCTGCCCGGCCGCCGCCCCGTCTGGGAGGTGGGGAGCGTCTCTGCCTGGCCGCCCATCATCTGGGTTATGAGGAGCTCCTCTGTCCGGCTGCCCCGTCTGGGAGGCGAGGAGCGCCGCTGCCCAGCCGCCACCCCATCTAGGAAGTGAGGAACGTCTCTGCCCGGCCGCCCATCGTGTGGGATGTGAGGAGCGCCTCTGCCCGGCCGCCCATCGTCTGGGATGTGAGGAGCGACTCTGCCCGGCCGCCACCCTGTCTGGGAAGTGAGGAGCGCCTCTGCCCGGCCGCCCCATCTGGGAAGTGAGGAGCGCCTCTGCCCGGCCGCCCCGTCTGGGAAGAAGTGAGGAGCGCCTCTGCCCGGCCGCCCCGTCTGGGATGTGAGGAGCGCCTCTGCCCGGCCGCCCCGTCTGGGAAGTGAGGAGCGCCTCTGCACGGCCGCCCCGTCTGGGAAGTGAGGAGCGCCTCTGCCCGGCCGCCACCTCTGCCCGGCCACCCCGTCTGGGAAGTGAGGAGCACCTCTGCGCGGCCGCCCCGTCTGGGAAGTGAGGAGCACCTCTGCGCGGCCGCCCCGTCTGGGGAGCGCCTCTGCACGGCCGCCCCTTCTGGGAAGTGAGGAGCGCCTCTGCGCGGCCGCCCCGTCTGGGAAGTGAGGAGCGCCTCTGCCCGGCCGCCCCTTCTGGGAAGTGAGGAGCCCCTCTGCCCGGCCGCCCCGTCTGGGAAGTGAGGAGCGCCTCTGCGCGGCCGCCCCGTCTGGGAAGTGAGGAGCGCCTCTGCCCGGCTGCCCCGTCTGGGAAGTGAGGAGCGCCTCTGCCCGGCCGCCACCCCATCCGGGAAGTGAGGAGCGTCTCGGCCGGGCCGCCCCGTCTGGGAAGAAGTGAGGAGCGCCTCTGCCCGGCCGCCCCGTCTGGGAAGTGAGGAGCGCCTCTGCCCGGCCGCCCCGTCTAGGAGGTCTGTCACAGAGGCCAGAAGCAATGTGGGGGCTGGACGTGGTGGCTCACGCCTGTAGTCCCAGTACTCTGGGAGGCCAAGGCGGGTTGATCACTTGAGGCTAGGAGTTCGAGACCAGCCTGGCCAACATGGCGAAACATATGAAAAATACAACTGACAAACCAACCAACCAACCAAGTGACAACAAAACAGGTGTACCCTGGAGTCATACTCTAATTTTTTCTATTTTCCTCCCTTTCAGATCCTTTATCCCACTTTCTTTTTCTTCCTCTTCCTTCTCCTTCTTCTTTGTCAAATAAAGGATTGAGTTATTATCATTGATCCATACAAAGTCCCTCTCTCATTTATTTTCTTTAATTCCCACCCCCCATTTCTATTCCCCGTCTTCCCATGTGCAACCTTCCTAATATGTTTGATATGCATCTTTTTGTTTGTATGTACTTTAGGAAAATGTTTATTGTTTTGTGTGCAAAAATAAAAATAAAAATAATAAAAATAAAGAAATAGAAAATGTATGTTTTAATACATTTATGTAAGTTCAGTTTATGGAGAGCTCTGCAATAAGTTATGGCACCAACAGCAACCAGTCATGACAGCAGTTGCCAAGAGGGGACAGGCGCAGTGGCTCACAACAGTAATCCCAGCACTTTGGGAGGCCCAGCACTTGGGGAAGCCCAGGAGTTCAAGTCCAGCCTGGGAAACATGACAAAACCCTGTCTCTACTAAAAACTAAAAAAAAAAAAAAGAAAAGAAAAGAAAAAGGAAAAGAAATCACTGAGAGGGAACATAAGTGGCTGAAGGTGAGGAAACCCCACTCTACAGGACCTTTCAGGATGAGGAGGTCACATAGTCAGGAGGCCTCCACTTAATATCCTTCTCCTCTGTTCCAGGCATGGATCCTGAAAAATTAGAGCGAATCCAGCTCCCTGTGCCAAATGCGGCCGAGAAGACCACCTACAACCACCCGCTGGCTGAAAGACTCATCAGGATCATGAACAACGCTGCCCAGCCAGGTGCCCCCTTGGGGTGTTGTCTGTCCACAGGGCCACACAGTTGTAGGGAGCAGACCCCACTGGGAGCCTGAGCCCTGGGTGCTAGGCCTGAGCCTTCTGAGAATCCGGGCCCATCCTAGCCTCTCCCCCTGCCTCTCAACCCCTGCATTCTGGGCCAGCCCTCCTGCCTGCTGGGACTGTGTCTTTAGCTCTGGGTCTCCTTTTGCCATCCCACCCCCTGCCACTTGGTAACCATCTTTCTTCTCCTTCCACACCCCGCCTTTCTTTTGCTGAGATTGTCAATGTTTGTCGCCCCCACCCCCCTATCTCTGGGTGGCCCAAGGTGATATTATGAGAAAGAACTAGGCTGAGAGTAGAGTGAGGGGAGAAGGTTCGAAGGTTTAACGGGCCGGTAGACGTAGGAGACAGAGTTTTGTTACCAGCAACAGTTGTGGGTAGGTATGGAAACAGGTAGGAGTGAGAATACGCTTGGAGAAAAACTCACTTGGACTAGGCAGCTGAAGAGAGGTTACGCTAGTGCTGGGGCTGAGTGGGGTGGGGCCAGGAGAGCCAGTGGAGCCGAGACCACCCAGCCTTCTCCTTGGTCATCCCTGGGGCTTGTATTATGTTTGGGAAGACCTATTTATTGTGACAGCGCTTTTTCTTTTCTTTTTTTTTTTTTTTTTTTTTTGAGACAGAGTCTCGCACTGTCACCTGGGCTGGAGTGTAATGGTGTGATCTCTGCTCAGTGCAATCTCCACCTCCCAGGTTCATGCGATTCTCCTGCCTCAGCCTTCTGAGTAGCTGGGATTACAGGTGCACACTACACACCTAGCTAATTTTTTGTATTTTTAGTCGAGACAGGGTTTCACTTTGTTGGCCAGACTGGTCTCGAACTCCGGACCTCATGATCCACCCACCTCGGCCTCCCAAAGTGCTGGGATTACAAGCGTGAGCCACCGCGCCCAGCCTGCTTTTTCATTTTTTAGGTAGAGCCCCTTTTGTCACCTATTTTCACCTGACTTACAAGGCATTAACAAAGGGACAGGCAGGGAGGTGGGCAGAGGGGTGTATCTGCCTTTAGTTTTTTCCCAGTGACCTATCGTGGTCTCTGATGTTTCCAAGGCCTTAGAGGCGTAGCCTGAAGACCTCCTCCTCTCCACAGTGGGACCGTTTCCCAGAAATAAAGTTGAAAGACCCACAGAGGAGTTTGCATAAGAGCAGTTGTCCTGCAGTCAGTCAGTTACAGATGCTTCTAGGAGAGATGCCAGATGCGGGTTTTGGCATTCTGAGTACCTGCAGTCTACCACTACCCAGCTATGAGACCTTGGACAAGTCACTTCACTTTTCTAAGCCTCAATCTTTCAAGCACTCATTGCAATAGGTTTTTATAGAGATTCCTTCAGGAGCTATATAAAGTGCTCGGCACTGTGCCTGGCTCACAGTAGTAAGTAAGTAATAGCATAGTAAGTAAGCTGTGTTAGAGCCCTCTTGCTCTTGACAGAAACCCGACTCACTCTGGCTTAAACAATACAAACAGACAAAGCTGTGTTAGCTTATAAAGTCTGCTGACGCCTGGCTTCAGGCAAAGCTGGATCCAGGGGCTCTAACAGTATTTTTCTACCTTTGGCCTCTGCCACCTTCTGGGTTGACGAGTTAAATGCCAGCCCCTCCAGCTAGCCCTTTCTCCACTGAGACTCTAGACTTACTCTATGGGAGACACTTAGATTTGAACAGTCTAGTTGGAAGAGAGATCTCGAAGTGATATTTGCAGAATACTTTACAAAGATTAAAAATGCTGGCAAGGGTGAAGAGGTGGCCGACGTAGATTATAATGCTTGTGCCCCTCAGGGCATCACCACTGTCCTCTGCTCAGCCCAGCACAAGGAGAATTTCTCTTAACCCAGCAGTTCCAACAAATTGTGAGGTTGAGCCTTACTGGCTCTGACTGGCTTCCTTGCCTGGTTCTTACCTAGTCACTGGGACCAAGGGAATATGGAGCACCCCAACTGGCCAGGTGATGTGCCCAACCCTGGAAGGGGGAAGGAGGACCAGCTCCACCCAAATCACATGACCCAGAGTGGGACTGGCAGCTCTCTAAGGGAAGTGGGGGTGCAGGGCCACTTTCCAGGCCTCAACAGTGTTTGGTCACCCTCTTTTTCCTGCACCCTGTCAGTAAAGGGACTTCAGGGAAGTATTTGTTATAGGTAGTTTTGATGGAGAACATTGAATTCTAACTGATGGGGAATGGTTTGGGCATCGGGGGTTCCCTCTGTGTCCCCACTGGATGTTGGGAGCCATGAGCAGTTGGTCTGTCATCTGACCTGCTAACCTCAACGTGGATAGGCAGGAGCCTTGGGCTTAAGGGCGCCCCACCCTGGGTGTGCAAGGCTTACCCTGGTGTGCTGTGCAGATGGGAAGATCCGGCTTGCGACGCTGGAGCTGAGCTGCCTGCTTCTGAAGCAGCAAGTCCTGACAAGTGCCGGCTGCATCATGAAGGACGTGCACCTGGCCTGCCTGGAGGTAACGCCCTCTCCCCTCCTCCTTCCTGTGGGCCAAGGGAGAGGGACAGGAGAACACGAGGGAAGCTGCTGGCATCCAGATAGGAGCCCTGGCCTACGGTGTCATCGGTCACCAGCTAGAAGCAGCAGGGGTTCTCTCTCTTGAGACCCCACTCCAACCTACTTATTCAGCAGGGACTTCCTTTCGACTGAGACTCGCTGAAGAGTCCACTTATTTGAGTTTTAGTAGTTTCTGTTGCAATTATTTGGTTCTGTATTTGTCCTCAGGATTTCTGAATTTTTTCTTTGGTATTACAAAAGTTTTTTTGCACATACAAACACATTAACACACATACACACATTGATTATGATTTTTGTGCTTAAAATATATGTTAAATTTTCAGTGGCTTTTATGGTACCTCCTCTTATTTTCTATATTTATTTTAGAAAATTTAGGAAGTACAAAGAGGTAAAAGTAACAACTATAGTTGACATTTTGGCTGTGTCTATGCACACACACGTATTATATATGTAAATAATATATTTAAGTATTGTATAAGCAAATAGTTATATACATAAAGAAGTATATTTACACATGCAATATGTAAATATACACTACATATAGTTACATATGTAATATGTAAATATGTACACGTGAATATATGTAAAGGAAACATCTATTTACATATGTAAATGAAAATTGATTTATAAGTGTGTATATATGTTTGTGTGTATATATATACACACACACACACACACACACATAAATGAATTTTTTGTCTTATACAAATGTAGTTGGGCCAAGTGCAGTGGCTCATGCGTGTAATTCCAACATTTTGGGAAGCTGAGGTGAGAGGATCACTTGAGGCCAAGAATTTGAGACTAGTCTGGACAACATAGTAAGACCCTGTCTCTAAAAAAACAAAAAAAATTAGCCAGGACATGCCTCTAACCCAGCTAGTCAGAAGGCTGAGGCTGGAAGATTGCTTGAACCCAGGAGTTTGAGACTGCAGTGAGCTATGATTGTGCCACCGCACTCCAGCCTGGGCCACAGATTGAGACTGTCTTGGAAAAGTACAATAAAAAAGGAGTCGTAATGGCCGTATTTTATAACCCATTTTCCCCCAGTTAACTGTATATTAACAGCTTCTCATGCCATTACAATCAAATTACCTGTCCTTTCCCCATTTTCATTATGAGCTCTGTCTCCTTTCCTCTCTCTCGCTCATTAAGAACTATTTTATAGGCCAGGCACGGTGGCTCATGTCTGTAATCCCAGCATTTTGGGAGGCTGAGGTGGGCAGATCACCTGAGGTCAGGAGTTCGAGACCAGCCTGGCCAACATGGTGAAACCCCGTCTCTACTAAAAATACAAAAATTAGCCAGGCATGGTGATGGGTGCCTGTAATACCAGCTACTCGGGAGGTTGAGACAGGAAAATCACTTGAACCTGGGAGGCGGAGGTTGCACTGAGACAAGATCACACCACTGCACTGCAGCCTGGGTGACAGAGCAAGACTCCATCTCAACAAAAGGAAAAAAAAAAAAAACATTTTATATGTTAAGGATATTAGTCCAGATCTGTTTTATACACACTCATGTTTTAGAATTTGTAGTTTGCCTCACTTGCTCACCTATCTGAGACCTGCCTTCTTCACACCTTTCTTCTCTTTTAACAGGGTGCGAGAGAAGAAAGTGTTCACCTTGTACGACATTTTTATAAGGTAATTGGCAGAGCACAGATGGACAGCAGCATGGTGTGTCTTGTAGAAGCCAGAGTGTGGTGTCTGGTTCTATGCAGATAAACGTTATATGTCTTCAGTTATTTTTTATGCCTATAATTACTGAATAAAAATGCTCAATTTCATAGTCTCTAGAGCAGCAATATCTAAGCTTTTCTGTTCATGCTGTCTAATCAGTAAAATTTTTGAGGACTCAGCCCCAGTATATGATAATTTGTTTCTCAGTAATACATGGATTTGGTTATTTGGGAATAATTTTATGTAAATTGTGAACTATGTACATATAAACACATATAAGTAAATTATATATGATGCACTGATGTTCATAAGTTATATATGCTTACACATATAAAATTACTTATGAATTACATATGAATTTATGAACCATATACATGTATATTATGTATATTCGTATGTGCTAAGAAACCTTATACAGGCTTCTAAACCTTTATTACATTTATTGAGATTTTGTAAAGTGCCACCATGACTTTCAGTGTCTGAAAAATTTGCAGAGCTTTGTCTTCAGGTTCCAGATGGTTTTATAAATATCTAATTGCGGCCAGGCATGGTGGCTGATGCCTGTAATCCCAGCACTTTAGGAGGCCGAGGCGGGTGGATCACCTGAGGTCGGGAGTTCAAGACCAGCCTGGCCAACATGGAGAAACCCCGTCTCTACTAAAAATACAAAATTAGGCGTGGTGGCGCATGCCTGTAATCGCAGCTACTCTGGAGGCTGAGGCAGGAGAATCGCTTGAACCCAGGAGGCAGAGATTGCGGTGAGCCAAGATAGCACCATTGCCCTCCATCCTAGGCAACAAGAGTGCAAACTCCACCTCAAAAAAAAAATCTAATTGCCATGGTTTTGTTGTAGCTTTTAAGGCATACGTTTTAGTCCATTTGGGATGCTAAAACAAAACACCATAAACTGGGTAGCTTATAAACAATAGAAATTTACTTCTGGGCCAGGTGCGGTGGCTCACACCTGTAATCAATCCCAGCACTTTGGGAGGCCAAGGCGGGCGGATCACAAGGTCAGGAGACGAAGACCATTCTGGCTAACATGGTGAAACCCTGTCTCTACTAAAAATTACAAAAAAAAAATTAGCCTGGCATGGTGGCGGGCGCCTGTAGTCCCAGCTCCTCGGGAGGCTGAGGTGGGAGAATGGCATGAACCAGGGAGGCAGAGCTTGCAGTGAACTGAGATTGTGCCGCTGCGCTCCAGCCTGGGCGACAGAGCGAGACTCCGTCTCAAAAAAAAAAAAAAAAAAAAAAAAAGAAATTTAGTTCTGTCAGTTTTGGAGGCTGGGAAGTCCAAGATCAAGGCAGATTTGATATCTGGTGAAGGCTCACTTTCTCATAGATGGCGCCATCTTACTGGATGACCTCATTACCTCCCAAAGGCCTTACCTACTAATCCCATCACCTTGGGAATTAGGATTTCAACATATGAATTTGGGGGTTCGGGAGTGGCGGGGAGCAGAAACACTCAGGCCTTGCCAGCCTCATGTGTCTTTCAGGCAAGGCTCATCACTCGTCAGCCATGGTGGATTAATCCATAGGTCAAATAGTCATTTTCTAGTTTGCTGGCCTCCGGATCAGGTCTCTGCAGATCCTGTGAGTGATGGTTTCCCCTCTTAATGTGGCTGATGAAGATCCTCCTACAGGGGGAAGGTGGCAACACTGCTATTTCCTTGTTGTCCCCTGTACTTTCATTATTCGAGCCTCTTTAAGCTGCTGTTTCTTTGCAGGAATCGTTTGAAGCCACTGCATTATTGTCAGTGTTTGTTGAGATAAAATGAGGTTATATGATTTGGAGATTGACCTTGCCAGGCTCAGATGACCCCATCCAGCTGCACCAGTGCACATACCCAGAGAAGGGTGGCACCGTGGTGGGCCCCTACACACTGAGGAGGAAATCCCACTTTCCCCTTAGAACATCCCAAGCCACACTTGGCCTCCAAGTGAGGATACACCCCACTAGCAAAGCCCACAAGAAAGCAGAAACCTCAGGGTTTCATTAGTCATCTTTGAACCTCTTTCCAGTATAACTGCCCTAAGTTTATGTCCCCTAGAAAGCTTTTGGATTGCAAAAACAGAAAGACATATAGGTAGGCATTTTCCCAGAGGGTTATTCTTTATTATTAACAAAAGGAGGGCTTTATTTAAATTCTGGATCCCTTCTCCCAACCCAGATTTTTCTTACTTTTATCCCGTAACATTTATTATACCCTAAGTGTAATTTCTCAGCAGCTTTTAGATGTTTTCAGGAATTGTCTTTTCTGGTGGTGGTAGTTATGTCACACAAGAATATTCAAATTTAGTTGTAGTTCTGACAACTAAAAAAACCTAAAAAGGATCTATTACCTTTCCCACTGCAAGTGTGGTGTGTGTGTGTGTGTGTGTGTGTGTGTGTGTGTGTCTCATTCAGAACTTGTGAGAGAGCTGCAGCAGTTCTAAGGGTCATTGTCCAGTAGAGATTATCATGACAGTGAGTGCTCACACTGACCCAACCCCGACTGAGTGACAGCTTCTGTGCCTCCTTGCATTTCATGTGCATTAACTCATTTCGTCTTCACAATACCCTAGACAGACATGCCATTCTTGCAGTGGAACAAGGAGGCGAGAGGTATAAAGCTGGATTTGGTTTTGTGTATCAGAGCCAAGATTATGCCCAACATGCTGTTCTGAAGGGGCCCTCCCAGGCAGTCATGACCCTGAGGAACAACAGAACCCCGAAAGCACTCCTCAAAAACAAATGGAACAAGCCATGTAATTGTAATGTTAAACTTATTTAATTATACTCTTCCTTCTAGAGGTGTGGAGCCTCGTATCTTTAATATGGTAACTTAAACAGGATTGTCCATTTCTCTAGCCATTCTCGACAAAATAGATGATGTTAAACACTTGAAATATTAGCCTTTTCTATATTTTAATCCTACATAGTAGAATTTTTTTTTTTAATTAACTGCTTTGACAGAAGAATTCTAACTCCATATATTTAAAAAGGAAGAAAATTTTGAATAGTGCAATTTGATATTTGGTCTGTCATTTGAGTGTGTGTGTTTGTGTTCACGTGTGCATTTTACTTCCTGGTGATTTACGAGAACTCACTAATGAGAAACAGATGGCCTCTAAAGCCACAAACTAGAGTTTATAATACTCTGTTGTTTATGGAAAAAAATATGAATAATCTCCTCTTCCCTCCCTTTCTTTTTAGGGAGAAGACATTTTTTTGGACATGTTTGAAGATGAGTACAGGAGCATGACAGTAAGTGAGGGGCTGGGACACACTTGGGCTGGCGTGTGCCTGTGTCCCTGCCAAGCTCACCCTGCCCATCCCAGAGGGAGTTTTTTGACTTAGGGCTTTGTGACCAAATAGCACAGATTGATGGGGAAGCAGATTTAGAATGGTGTCTTGTGATCCCCACCACTGTTAAAATTTCAGACTATATTCACTCCCTCTAAGATGGGAGGTATCTGATGAATCAGGACGATTCTCTGCTATGAATAGTAATTTGGGGGGCGGTATCATTTTATTGAGGACTTATTCTGTGCTGGATGTGTATAGCATGCTGTACAGATTATATCTCTTAATCCTCACACCAACCAACGGTAATAGCTACTGCCATTGTCCCTTTCTTGCTGAATTAGTCTGTTCTCATACTGCTATGCAGAAACACCCAAGACTGGGTAATTTATAAAGAAAAGAGGTTTAATTGACTCACAGTTCCACATTGCTGGGAAGGCCTCAGGAAACTTATAATCATGGTGGAAGGCACCTCTTCACAGGGTGACAGGAGAGAGAATTAGTGCAAGGAGAAAAAGTGCCAGACACTTAGAAAACCATCGGATCTCATGAGAACTCACTCACTATCATGAGAACAGTATAAGGGAAACTGCTCCCATGATTCAGTTACCGCCACATGGTTCTGCCCTTGACACGTGGGGATTCTCACATGTCTCACCATTTGAGGTGAGATTTGGGTGGGGACACAGAGCCAAATCATTTCACTTGCCAGTGAGAAAACTGAGTCAGAGAGGTCTAGTGATGTACCCAAGTCTGCCTGGCCGGTGAGTGGCAGAGCCAGGCTTCTAGAGGAGGACAGCCCAGCCCCCAGTCCCCTGTGCTTCTCCATGTATTGTGTCCCTGCCTCCCTGTTTGCCGCTCCACTGGAATGTTTCAGCATGCAGCTCTCCCTCCAGTCTGCAGTGCCAGCCCACGGGCTTCCTTCCTTCTCCCGCAGGCAGAATCGCAGGAAGCCATAGGTTCAGAAGATCCCAGCTTTCTCTGCTTTGCGCGTTTGTCTGTTATCCCAGCACCTGCCCTTGGCTAGGTACTCCATAAGTACGTGATAGATGATCCTTCTTGTGGATATTACCCAACAAAGCATGTGTGATTTGGGAAGTTTATAGTAAACCTAAGTGTTTTAAGTGTCGAAAAGAAAAAGGCATCGTGTACTAATTGGCTCCTTGGCTTCGCAGCCCATTGCCTAGAATCTGGACAGCCAGGCCCTCACCACGTCCTTTGTTACTGCATGTCTGAGGCTGCTGTGGAGCCTTTTCAGGGGAAAGGTGTAAATTAGCGTAAGTCATCTCCAGAAACACCCCAGCAGCCCCCTGTGCCAGGCCTCCATGGGCTACTCATCCACAGCCCCTCATCATTCCTGCAGCCCCTTCGAGAGAGGCTCAGTCTTCCACCCTTCAGACCATTCATTAGAGTGGAAGGGATTCAGTTGTCATTTGCCATTTCCTCTTACCCCCGAGACATCCCCCTGCAATGTCATTCCCTACAATTTGGTTTCCTGTTTGGAAATGTCAGGTTCCTATGGTACTTGACCATGTGGGAAAGCTTGCACTATTAAACCCCTGCTCAGTGTCTGCTTTTGACAATGCAACCTTGAGTGCATTGCTGAAATTCGGAGCCTTGATTTTTTTTCTTTTTTTTTTTTTCGAGAGAGAGTTTTGCTCTGTCGCCCAGGCTGGAGTGCAGTAGTGCGTTCTCAGCTCACTGCAACCTCCGCCTCCTAGGTTCAAGCAATTCTCCTGCATCAGCCTCCCGAGTAGCTGGGATCACAGGCGCCCACTACTACGCCCAGCTAATTTTTGTATTTTTAGTAGAGACGGGGTTTCACCATGTTGGCCAGGCTGGTCTCGAACCCCTGACCTCGTGATCCTCCCGCCTCGGCCTCCCAAAGTGCTGGGATTACAGGCGTGAGCCACCGCACCTGGCAATTTTTTTTTTTTTTAATCCATAAGATGGGGGATCCCTACCTCAGAGCCACCCAGGCTGTGTATGAAATAGCCAACAAGAGGCCTCGTGGGTCCATACACAACAACAAATACTCATGGGTCCATACACAACAAATACTTCCTCCCCCTCCCACCATGGGGAGCTTCCCGGGTTTTATTTGTTTGTTTGTTTGTTTTAATCAAGCATGTATTGTGTGTCCTATACAATGCCTGGCATTCCAGAGAAATACAAAGGTGCCACGCCCTTGCTCTGTATCTGAAAATCAGTCCTCAGCCTTCAGGAATGCAGCTTCTGAATGGAAAGGAGTGGGGACAGGCCCTCCAAGGCCAGCCACTGTACCAAAGTCAGACCATGACTTGTGACCTTTCCTTCATTTCCCTTATGGCCTCTGGTTTAATGCAAAAGGTTCAGTGAGGTGATGGCCTAGCTCTGCCCCCAGCAGGCTTGAGGGGTTCATTGGGAAGGTTGTAGGGGACAGCAGGAGTAGAGGGGAAGGGAGCTGCAAGTGAATGAGTGAGGCAGGAGCTGCCACCCCTGCTGGGATAGAGGATTTGGAGTGGGGGACCTCAGGCTTCTGGAGGAAAGTACTTAAAGTGTCCAAAAGAAAAAGGCAAGCAGCATGCACCAAGTGGCTCCTTGGCCCCCTGGCCCATTCACCGGGTGTCTCACTATGTTTTCTGCAGCTGTAACAGAATACCACAGACTTAATTTATAAAGAAAAGAAATTTCTTACAGTTCTGGAGGCTGGGAAGCCTAATATCAGGTGCCAGCATTTGGCGACGGCCTTCTTGCCATGTCATCCCATGGTGGAATGCGGAAGAGCAAGACAGAGCAAGAGGGAGCAGAACTCACTCTTATAACAAACTCACTCTCACCATCATTGAGCCACACCTTCGATAACAACATTACTCCATTCATGAGACCTAATCCTGTCTTGTTAGGCCCTACCTCTCAGCAGTGTCACACTGGGGATTAAGTTTCCAACACATGAACTTTGGGGGACACGTTCAAACCAGGTGTCTGGGCCGCTGAGCCCTCCCTACATCCCTGCCCTATGTAGTCAGCTTTACCTAGCAGGAGGAGGAAAGTGGTATGTTTGAAGCCCACTTTCTGAAAAGAGAAGACACAAGGAAAGCTCGTGATGTTTGAAAGAGTAAAATGAATCCTGCAGAAAGCTCACCCTTCCTCTGTGAAGCCAGGGAAATGAAATGTTAGTGTTCACCAACACGTATGCATTGATTACTACTACTGATACAGCAGAGATCTGGGAGAGGTGGCAGGGAGGGGATGTCACCCTGTGTCTTAATCATCAAAGAAGGCTTCACAGAGGTGGTGTGGAAAGAGGCAGTCAGCTCTGGCCCAGTGGCCGTGGGCATGTGCCTTTCTTCCTCTGAGCTCAGTGTCCTTTTCGTGATGGGCCACCAGCACCTGCCATCCAGCAGGAGGTGATCCCAGCACATGTCTGGCACTTAGTAGATGCTCCAAAAATGATTGTGTTATGTTATCCCAGGTAAGATGTGAAGGGGACAAGGAAGGAAGGGGAAACATTGGTCCTAGGGTGGGAATCACGGAGGCCCTGGAGCAAGACAGGCCTGGGCTCATGTCTTGGCTCTGCCACCCACCAGCTGAGTGACCTTGGATCAATTTTTCTGCTTCTCTGAGACTGTGTTCCCTCATCAGCAAAGTGGGAAGCAGCTCCTCAAAAGCCTTTAGGTCACAGCCTGCCACAGTATCAGCACTCATTAAACAGAAGCTGCCATCGCCACAGCTGTTATCATCACTGGAAGGACAGAGAGGAGGAAGCAGGTGGCAGATGGGCTTGCACCCACAGGGGTAAAGCATACCTGGCCTCCTGCTGAGAATCCCTGTCCCTGCTGAGGTGGAGAGGGAATGCGAAGAGGAGCGAGCTTTTCACAGCAAGGATGCAGCTTCTCAAGAGTCTGAGCTGCTGCTTCAGTTAAAGGAAAAATGTGCAATTCAGAAAACCAAAAGGCATATTGCTCACTTATCTGGTGGCCTCCGTGCTTTACTTCAATCTAAATCCAGGGTTTAGATCCCTCATTTACATTTACTAAATGCGGGTGAAGGTGAGGGGCCTGTGTAACCTCCCCCGGCCCCTTCTTCCTTCCAAGTAAGGGACCTGCTTTGAGGTTTCCTGTAATGTCTCTTCTAGATGAAGCCCATGAACGTGGAATATCTCATGATGGACGCCTCCATCCTGCTGCCCCCAACAGGCACGCCACTGACGGGCATTGACTTCGTGAAGCGGCTGCCATGTGGCGATGTGGAGAAGACCCGGCGGGTGAGTGAGCGCAGGGTCATCTCCTGGGCCACTGTTCTCCAGAACCACTCCCAGACCAGGGAAGAAAGGGCTTCTTTGTCAAAGTCAAGAGCCTGCCCTCAACACAGCTTAGACAGTGGATAGAGAGTACCCACTTGCCCCCAGGCATGAATTTCCAAAGTGTGTTGCCCTTTGGAAAGTGGGGTTTGGCATTCCATTACATCTGGCACCCAATGTTGGCTGCAGAGAGGTAGCCTTCACCAGTGCGGACAGACTCAAGCCCTGAGCTCAGGAGTGGAAGGCAGTGGGGCCAGGTTTCTGTGAACCGTTGGGGGTGAGCACAGTACACCCAGTGCAGGTGAGGTTGGTGTGAAATCGTAGCCCAGCGGTCTCAGGACCCCCAGAGATAGTGCAATGTTAAGGCATCTACCTGCTCTTGGGACACAGTCAAATGAAATGTGAATCTCACCAGCCTGCAGGAGAGATATGTGTGAAAAGATTAGTTCTCAGAACCAGCTGCAGTGTGTGTTTCCGTTATCAGCCCTTTTTTTCTGAAGCAGGCACTCTAGGAAGCAGTCTCCGCAAGGGTGTTCATGGTATTTTATCTCCCGGGTAAGATCAGAGTTTCTTTCTTAGAAAGCACCATCACCTTTTCCTAGAAAATCATTCCCTGGAGACATGAGTATTTGTGGATAGTTTAGAGGAATTCATTGCACACAGCTCCCCCTGTCAGCCTGTACCATCTGAGTTAATTCATGTGTGACAGAGGTGTTTCACTTTTGGATTTTGCAAAACAGGAATGACCTGTCATTTGCACCTCAGACATGAGGAGTCTGAACCTTCCTCCCTGCAGCTGGTGGTTCTACCTCGGAAGCCTGGGGGTGCAGAGGAAGTGGGACCCATGTGTCTTGAGTCAATCCACATTTCCAACTGTCTGACCAAACCCACAAGCCTCACCACAGGACCCACCCTGTCCGGGCCACTGACGCCTTCCTTCCATGTCCCCCCAGCCAGGCACACGATTCTGTTTGTGGGTGGCAGTGTTTGCACTGGACTTCCTGGCATCAGCTTTCACTGGAGGACTGGTTCTGACAGATGTGTATGTGTTGCTTCATGATGCTGATGTGCTCACCCCCAGCCAGGGCTACAGCATCCTGTGCCAAGAAGGCCCCACCTGGGAGATTCCCCTGCGCCCCTGAGCCAGAAGGTCCAGGGGACTGAACGCTGAGCACTGCTACTCTGGATTCCACTTTGCCTTTTGTGTTTTTTGTTTGTTTGTTTGGTTGGTTTTTTTTTTTTTTTTTGGAGGCTACGGCGAGCTGTGATCCATCCTGGAGTGCAGTGGTGCAATCATAGCTCACTGCAGCCTCAAACTCCTGGGCTCCAGCCATCCTCCCACCTCAGCATCGGTAGCTGGAACTACAGGCACAAGCTACCACACCTAGCTAATTTTTAAATGTTTTATAGAGATGAAGTCTTCCTAAGTTACCCAAGTTAGTCTTGAACTCCTGGCCTCCAGCCATCCTCCTGCCTTGGCCTCCCAAAGTGCTGCAATTACAGACATGTACCACCACACCCAGCCCACACTCTACTTTCTTTTGGTTCACAGTTCATCAGGGTTTTTCTTACCACTTCTATGAACACATAGCCTCTGTTATGAAGTAGATCAATTCAAATCAGTTCTTTATGTGGGTTTCCTCATTAAATTCTATAACCATCCTAGGAGATTGGCACTATTATTATCCCCATTTTACAGAGGAAGAATTTTTTTTTTTTTTTTTTGAGACAGGGTCCCGCTCTGTCACCCAGGTTGGTGCCATCTTGGCTCACTGCAACACACTCTGACCCCTGGGGTCAAGTGTTCCTCCCACCTCAGCCTCCTGAGTAGCTGGGATTACAGGTGTGCGCCACCACACTGGGCTAATTTTTGTATTTTTTGTAGAGATGGGTTTTGCCATGTTGCCCAGGCTGGTCTTGAACTCCTGGACTCAAGCGATCTGCCCACCTCGGCTTCTCAAAGTGCTGGGATTACACACGTGAACCACCACGCCCTGTCCACAGAGGAAGAAATTGATGCATGGAGAGGTCCAGTGATTTGCTCGAGGTCACCCAGCTAGTGAGTAGCTGAGCCACGAGTAAGCCCAGGCAATGTGGCCCCCAGAACCTAGACTCTTAGGCATTCTGACCCACTACTTCCCACACTGCCTTCTTCAGATCTGCTAGCTCTGCTCAGGACACTGGGGCATCAAAAACACAGCCCCAGTCCTGAAGGAATCAGAGCCTAGAGGGCAAAGTTGGAAGAGATAGTGGCAGGCCATGTGGCTCAGGCCATTATTCAAGCAGCATTAGGTCAGGTCACTAATCCCACCTGGAGCAGGAAGTGGGACAGGCACCAGATAGGGAGGCACAAGCCCAGAGACAGGTGGCACATTCTGGCACCTCCACGGTGGTGATTACAGCTGGAGCCCACAGTGGGATGTGATGAGGCTGGGGGTGCTGGCAAGAGCCAGATCACGGGGGCCTTGGAGCCCCTTGAGAACCTTGGCTGTCACCTCTTTTTTTTTTTTTCTTTTTGAGACAGAGTCTTGCTGTTTCACCCAGGCCAGAGTGCAGTGGCGCGATCTCGGCTCACTGCAAGCTCCGTCTCCCGGGTTCACACCATTCTCCTGCCTCAGACTCCCAAGTAGCTGGGACTACAGGCGCCCGCCACCACGCCCAGCTAATTTTTTGTATTTTTAGTAGAGACGGGGTTTCACCCTGTTAGCCACGATGGTCTCGATCTCCTGACCTCATGATCCGCCCACCTCGGCCTCCCAAACTGCTGGGATTACAGGCGTGAGCCACCGCGCCCGGCCCGGCTGTCACCTCTTAACACTGTTTCATGACCTCATACCCTGCTGGGCTGGGGCAGATGGTCCTGATCCACAGGCGAGAGATGGGAGAAATGCAGGGGTGAGTTTGTCACACATGTGGCGGAAGGGAGGTTGCTTCTTGTCTGTCTCCTCTGAGCTACTGTCTCTTCATCTGTCAAGTAAAATGTGCCTGCCTTTCCAGAGTTATTGTGAGGACTCAGCAGCAAGCCAATGGCATGTCTTGATGATAGTCTTTTTGCCCCTTACATGTCACATAGTTGCAGGTTCCCAGGGCTGTGCTGCCCACCTCCTTTGTCCTGGAAAGGATGCACAGCCCAAGTGGCTGGCTGAAGCACAGGTAGAGAATATCTCAGCTTCCCTAGAGTCTCTTTGCCTGTCTGACAAGTTTCCAAAAGCAACTCTCAAGTCCTCCCAGGGTCCCTGGGTAGCAGAATGATATAAAAGAGGCCAGGCTACCTCAAAGCCAAGGCATACACTTTAGAAAAGCTTCCTTTGTGACTTTAAGAATTTATTTCTGATGGGTAGCTTTGGCCACTCATCTCACTACAGTTCCTGTTGCAAGGGAGCCATCTAGAATCATCCAGAAGCTTAGCTCCTCAAGCCCACTTCACAAATCAGAACACATCAATGTGCTTTGAATTTGAGCTAAAGGAAGTTACATGGTTTAGCAAGCAATTGAGGGCTTAATGTGGTTCGTTTCAAGTTTTTTGCTTGTATCCAAAGAACATTCCAAGCTACCCCTTTGGATTCAAATGTTTTCTTTCTTTCTTTTTTTTTCCACCAAGTAGACTTTTTAAAGGAGGCTGATCCTTTTCAGAAACTCCACCCTTTATTTTCCTTAAGGACTTGTCAAAGAAGTTCAAACAATTCCTACTGGCAAATCATTCCTAAATATTCGTAGATTCATCAAAGAGCTGCCAGATTCTTGCTATGTGCCAAATACTGTGTTAGCCTGAGGGGGTGAAGAATTGAGCAAGCACACGTCCCTGCCTTGTGGACTGCTCTTTTTCCTAGAGAGGTAAAGTTTATTAACAAGTAAGAGAATAGCAGGTTTGGTATCAACCCACAGTCAGAGCTCTGGAGGAAAGAAATAGCACGCCGTAGCCAGGGGCTGAGGAGCGGTCCTCCTGCAGACAGAGTGATCGGAAGAGCTGCTCTGCAGAGGTGACATCTGAGTTGAAACCTGGAGGACGAGGAGGAGCCAGGAAGGTTAAAGTGATAAAGGAGGCACTTTCCAAACAGGGAACAGCACACATCCCGTCCCTGAGGTGCCACCAAGTTTGGCATGTTCAAGGAGCATAGTAAGTGAGGGAGGGGCAGGGGCAGGGGCAGCGAGGGGAGAGGATGGTGGCAGCACTTTGCAGGCAGTGGGGAGGCATCTCATGATAACGCCGTTTTCCCTCTTGCTTTTTTTTTTTTTTTTTGAGATGAGTCTGTCTGTCACCCATGCTGGAGTGCAGTGGCATGATCTCAGCTCACTGCAACCTGCACCTCCCAGTTTCAAGTGATTCTCCTGCCTCAGCCTCTAGAGTAGCATGAGCCACCACGCCCAGCTGATTTTTTAATTTTTTTTGTATTTTTAGTAGAGACTGGGTTTCCCCAGTCTGTTGGCCAGGCTGCTCCCGAACTCCTGAACTCAGGTGATCCACCCGCCTCGGCCTCCCATAGTGCTGGGATTACAGGTGTGAGCCACCATGCCCAGCCCCCTCTTGGCATTTTAAAACCCACATCACTTATTCTTTCTTTCAACATAATTGTTGAACATATTCTAGGTATCAGGCTCTGAGTAAGATGCAAGACTAGGACGGTAAACAAATAATATAAAATAAGACCAAAATAGCAAGGGTGCCACTGAGCCATGCCAGCTGAGAAGGGAAATTCATGTTGAAATGAAGGTCACTGGAGCTTTTGGGGTCCAGTTAGAACATTGGAGCAGAACTGTGGGCTTAGGCTGGACCCACCCCACATGTAGGGGAACCTGAGAGAAGCAGTGAAGAAGGAAAACAGTGGTGTCAGTCAGACCAACCGCTGGTCAAATCCCAACTCCAGCTGTATGACCTTGAGTGAGCCACTCACCCTCCCGGAGCCTCAGGTCCCTCGTGGGTCTTGCCTCTCAACTGTTGCGCAGGGTAGACGAGCGTGGCTGTGAAGTGACAAGCCCAGGGCCTGGCAGACAGTAAGTGCTCAGGAAGCATTGTCTGAACAGAAATGGAGCAGTCTAGTATGTAAGGTGGGAAATAGGGTCTTTCATGATCTAAATCTACCGAAGCTTAATGCCAGAGAAAAGAGAGTTAGGAATAGGATTTTTTGGTGAATATCAAAATCCAAGTTGAAGCCACTAGCCATCTGTATATCGTCATCTTGGAAGCGGTTATGAAACACCCGTATTTGCACGAGGTTTTATTTGTCCCCACATTGTTTCCCTGTTCCTTTGTAAAACCACAAGCAGTTTTTGTGTTTATCACTATTGGCGTTGAGGAAATAGAATATTTTGCTTTATTTTTTCGATGTGTATTATACATTAAAGAAAATACAATAACATCTCATACAATTTCAAAAGTAAAGGGAAAAGAATTTCCCATGATTTCATCACCCTAAACAAACAGTACTTAGATATTTTGTGTGCTCCTCCTATCTTTGTCTGTAAAAAGAGTATACCATGGTCTTGTTTTCATCCCTTCTTTTTCTTTCTTTTCGTCGTAGCACAAGAAGTTTTTCATGTTGTCTTAGTTTAAATAAGTCTGATTTTTTATGGCCTCATAAAGGTTTATCTGGCATTTTCTTGCAAGTAGACATTTTGGTTGCTTCCAGTATTACATTATTTTCAACTAAACTATAATGAGCAGCTTCATGAATACAGTGTTTTTCTTTCTGTTGAATTATTTCTTTAGGATAAGTTCCCAGAAGCGGAATTTCTGGTTCAAAGGGTATGAATGTGTTTTTTTCATGACTCTCTGCATATTGCCAAATTGCTTTCCCGATGGGTTGTGCCCACATTAAACTGCTTCGGCACTCTTTTAAGAATGACTGACTTTCACAGCTACATGGCCTCAGTGGGCTTCTAACCTGAGTGACTGTCGCCTAAACTAGGCACCTTGCACACGCAGCAAGGAATCAGGAGGGTGAACACCGAGCATTTGTTCCAGGCCAGCTCCTGGGCTCAGCACATCACCGGTGCCATCCCATTGTACCTGCATGGTGGGTGCCCCATTTCCAGAGCACAAGCCTGGGCTTGGGCACTTCATGTGATTACCAAGCCCCAACTTGAGCCACAGTGTGTCTGACTACAGAGCCACCCACCTTCCCCTGCTCATTGTACTGATTCCCCGGTGGCATTGAGTTTGCCAGAGTTTGCTTCCAGACTCATTGAAGCGAAGAAACTGGAGAAATGTCTTTATATTTGAGCTTGGTCAGCTGTCATCCTTTTCAAAATCTAACCTGTTCTTCCTGGGTCAGTCCTTCCTGATATTCTGTGGAAGAATCTGAAAGAATAATAATTTCTTTTTCCTTTTTAATAATACTTTAAAATTTGCATCTTTATTTAGCAAAGAAAAGCACTCAATAAAACCCTGGGTCCCAAGCCTTAAATCTTTTGGAGGTCAAGGAGCGTTGTTGGAAGAACACAGAGCTTGGAATCTAGTTATTCACTGAGTGACCTTGGGCAGGCTGCCTGGTCATTGCTCGGCTTTGGTTTCCCCATCTGTAAAATAGGAACTATGTAGGATAATTAAAAGCTTAAATGAGACAACACTGTACAGCTGGCATGGTACCCGGCAGGCCGTGGGGAATCAGAGAGTGGTTATTGTTTTGGGGGTGTTGGGGTGAATTTTATGGCTCTTATCCTCATATTTTAGCTTCCTTTTGTGAATTTACAGAGTTGTGGGGCTGCCCAATGTGCCTACCAGGCCCTTATAACCCCCCTACCCCCATGGGAGCCCAGGTTTTGCCTCGAGTGGAGCGCCCTGCTCTGTGGGAATCGGCCCTCCTCACATTCATGGACATGGCTTCTCGTGTGTCCTTCCTTCTCTTAGGAGTTGGGGCAGGAACCAGGAAAATCATTGAGGGATTTTATTGTACAGTCATCACTCGGTATCCATGGGGAATTGGTTCTAGGACTCCCCCAAGGATACCAAAATCCACAGATGCTCAAGTCCCTTATATAAACGGCATAGTGTTTGCGTATAACCTATGCACATCCTCCTGTAGACTTTAAATCATCTCCAGATTATTTATAATACCAAGTACAATGTAAATGCTATGTAAATAGTTTGTTATACTGTATTGATTAGGGAATAATAAGGAAAAAAGTCTGTACAAGTTGAGTACAGATGCAACCCTTTTTTTTTTTTAAATATTTCTGATCTACAGTTGGTTGAATCCGCAGATATGGAACCCATGGATACACAGAGCCGACTGTATGTGTTTTATATTCTGTTTTATATTTATGATGATGATTGTTATTATTCATGTGTTGTTTGCAAGGCAAAAGCAGATATTGGCCTATATTGGGAGACAAATTCTGAACTTTTAAAGTATTTATTGGAAGGTTACAGTTTTTTGGAGTGGTGGGCTGCAGAAAGCCACACGTTTCTATTTTCTCACCCACCTGCTCTGGTCCTGCGTGAGTTATTTGCCTTCAGACCCAGAGGAACGGGCATTTGAGCACTGAAATGAGCGTCTCCTTGACTTGGACCTGGGTGATGGGCCTTTTCCTTTCTTCCTCATCCTCGTGGTCGTGACTCCTTATTTGAGAGCTCAAGCTGCCAGACATTTCAAGTGACCACTCACGTCTTGGGCTTTCTGTACTTGGGCTGTCATGGATGTTTAAGTTTCCTGGTGCACTTGGTTAAGTGACACACGTGTCATACGTTCCTGAGTTCACACCCAGCTCAGCCACTTAGCAGATGTGTGAGCTGAAATAGCTCTGCCCCTCTCAGCTCTGTTTCTTCCTCCATAAAATCTTCAAGTTACAATAAGGTGCCCACAGTTCCTGCCACCCCATAGGTGCTTAATAAATAGAAATTCTTTTGAATTTTTTAATGGAACTACACTTTTTCTTCTGATTTTTACAGATGTCTTTATGAAGACTATACTTTTAAAAACTGTTGACAATCAGATACGAATGCTACCACCACCATCATCATCATTGTAACATAAGAGCTGATCTTTCTCCAGTGCTTTATAGTTTACAGAGGACTGCACTACCTTAGCATAGGGCCGGGAGATAGGACTGCTCTTCCAGTTCCAACATTAGGAAATTGCTCTAAGGTCTCCCACTGGTTAGGGCGCAAGGCAGCACTGGGTGTAAGCAGGCTGACCAGCTCCTCATTGCCTGTGGTATGAGGAGTCAGTGTGAGTGCACCTCTTTGCAGACAGTAATTTGGCCCCTTTCTAGTTTGGGGAGGCACACTGCTGTATAGAGGGCGCCTCCTGTCACCTAGGTCCAGACTGCAGCCTTCAGAGCCATAAACAAGAAGACCCAAAGGCGCACTGGGATTCGCCTTTGCAGCTCCCTAGTGGTGACAGTGGTTTGTCCCTCCGACCCCACTGTGCTGGCTGCTTTCCCTCCTGCGTTATCTCAGAACCTCCTAACAGGCATGCAAGCTATCATGCCCATTTTACAGATGAGGAAAAGAAAGCTCACAGAAGTCAGGGGACTTGCCCAGCCTAGTGGAGCTGGGAATCCGATGTAGACCTCATGTGTCTGACTCTGGAGCTGTCCCCATCGGGCATTGCACCCTCAGTCAGGCCCAGCAGCTGTGCCTCAGGGAGAGAGGCCTGCAGGTGGCCTTTTCTGTGGACTGCCCCTCTGCTTCCTGGCTCTGGTTGGTGGGCAAGCCTGTCCTGGGGCTGGAGGTTGCTTTCTGCAAACACTCCTCCAGCTGCTGGGACTCTGCTTTGTTTCTGCTCTCTGAAAGTACCTGGTGGCCACACGCTTCTGACCAGACACCACTTCTATGGGCCAGGAATCCCTGTGCTGGTGGATCCGCCTCTGTCCCTGGTCTGCTGGCTGGGAAAGCCTGAGGGGCATTCAGGGAACCAAGGTCACTGCCCACCTGCCAGGTGTGAGGTCTCTGCCCCGTCAGCAGCACACCCCCTGTCGTAAGACCAAGGGAACGGGAGTTGAAGAGACTCACCCAGGGGTAGGATTTTCCTCAGGTCTCAGGCCCTGCAGCCCACAGGCATTTCATTTCACCCTCTTCTGTCTGCCCCACCCCCATATTCAGTAGGTAGTACCTTGAAATGCTTTTGGAGTGATTGGGTTTTCCAGAGCCCATGCTGGTTTGGTTGGGACAGACTCAGGGTCTAGCCCTTGCTAGAAGCATGGCCTGGGCGGGTCACTTCACCTTCTTAGGTCTCAGCTGCCCGGTCTGTGAAATGGGGCTGACTGCTGGGCAGGGATATTATGAAGGTCACCTGATACTTGGGGACAAGATCCTGGCAGATGACAGGTGCTCAGTTCAGGTAAAGTAACCCAAACCTGAACCTGTGGATAACTGAAAACAGGCTACTCCCTCTGATTTTTTTTTTCTGTCTTGTTATAAAAGCACGTACCAGAATCACAACACCCGAAGAGGTGGGCTTTATTGCGTTTCTTTCTTTTTTAATAGAGAGTCATTGTGTCATTTCTTGATGTGGGGCATCTCACTGAAATGACTCTGCAATCTCACTCTTCTCTGCTCTCTGAACTGTTGGTCCAGGCCATCCGGGTATTCTTCATGCTGCGTTCCCTGTCACTGCAATTGCGAGGGGAGCCTGAAACACAGTTGCCTCTGACTCGGGAGGAGGACCTGATCAAGACTGATGATGTCCTGGATCTGAGTGAGTTGGCTGCTCTGAGTCACAGCAGGGGGGTGGGGGACATGGGACATGGGACACCACTCTGCTGATTCACACGCCACTGGGAGGGTCAGTGTGCAACCTACATTTTGTACTATCATTGAGCTGTGAACTTGAGCCAGCAGCGTGCATGTCCCATGCAGGTTTTGAAGAAAAGCCCCCAGGTTCTCTGAGATCAGTTTGAGGGTTCTGCTTTCACAACCAGCTGGTTCTCTAAAAAGTCTCTGCAGAGCAACTAGGGGTTCAAGCAAGGGTGAACAAACTCCAGGGTTCCTGTCCTCCCTATAAACATAGTGGCATCAGTTTGGTTGGTTTTGTATATTAAGCATTTTCTATATGATTCCAATGATGAAAGGGTTCTGCTGCTAAAGAAGGAAACTTGTAAAAAGCAAATCACCAGTGTTTAGGTAAGGATGAAGGCTTTGGAGGCTGGAGAACCACGTGCTCAGCCCATAACCTTGAGGTACTTGTTCCGCCGTGTAATGCCTCTTTGTTCTCATCTGCAGCATGAGGCTGAGCTTTAAAAGAGATGATGGGCATAAAGCCTGACCATGTTCCTGGAACCCCTCTCGTATTTGTATAGCTTTGTCTTTCCTCCATTTGCTACAGGGCACAGGCACACTAATGAGCAGCATGGTTTTCTGTTTCTTAACAGCATTATGGTATATTAGGAGTCTTTGGTTATAAGAGACAGAAAACGCAACTTAGGCTAGCTTAAGGAAAAGAAAGAGAAATTGGCTGATGTCACCAGGAAGTCCAGGAGTATGCTACCTTCAGGCATGGCTGGATCTGGGTGCTCAGACAGTGTCATCAGGAAGCTGCCCTCCTCCGTCTCTCAACTCTGCTTTCCTCTGTTTATCCTCAGGAGGGCTCTCACTGGGTAGTGGCAAGATGGCCTTCAGCAGCCCCAAGATTTGTTGAGCCAGCTACACAGCCTTGATGGAAAGGGAGCTTCTCTTTCCCTTTAATTCTCTAAAGTCTGGTGTAGAGGTGTTATTGGCCTAGCTTGGGCCACATGACCATCCCTGAACCAGCCAGTGGTCAGAGGAATGTGACTCACTGATTGTCTAAGCTGGGGTCGCATGCCCAGCCCTGGAGCTGGGAGGGAGGACCGGTTCCTTTTGAACCCCATCAGCTGAGAGAGGGAAGAGGCGGCCCTCAAAGGAAAATCACCAAAGAAGGGATGGTGGCTGGGTGGGCAGAAACAGCACGGGGCCACTCTCTGTAGCACTGTTGTTGCTGTTTTAAATCAGCTTTATTGAGATATAATTTACATACAAAAAAATTCCCCAAGCATTAGTGTATAATTCAATGAGTTTTGACAAAACTATAGAGTTGTGATCTAGACCCTGCTTTATATTCCCTTGAACAAATGACTAGACCCCCATAGCCTCTGTTTCCTCTCCTATAAAACAAGATGGTCTTTCTTAAAGTACAGAGTTGTTTTCAGGATTGAATGAAATAGAATATGAAATATCACGTGACCAAGCATAGTGCCTACCGTGTAAGTGTACTCAGCAAACTGTAGTCAGTATTGCAGGAGGTCATGCCTGTGAAGAGCATAGCATGCCGCCTGACACGTAGAGGTTCTCAGTGAATGAGTATTGTGTGTTACCTGGTTGTCTAGTTTCTTTTTCTGGTCTTCTTGTTTATGTTTTATCTTTCCCTTTCTTGGAAGAATAAAGCAGCTGTGACGCCTCTCTGCCTGCTGCCCAATTCTTTTGGCCCTTTTGCCCTTGAGAAATGGCCACAGGAATTTCTCTAAGGGTTTAAATTGATCAAGTTGGCGGCAAAGAATCATAAACCAGTCTTTCTCTGATTTGATTCAAGGAGAGAAAGAGCTTGCTTTGGGTGGGGGGTGGGGGGGGGGCAGTGAGGAGGGGGCACTTCATCAAGGCAGCAAGAATGTTTGCATCCGTGAAATGGAATTAAATTTTATGCTAGGAATTCACATTCCTTCCCTCCTCCCGCTAGGAATGGCCTGCTGGAGTAAAGGTTAAAAGTTTTTCACTTATCAATTTTAATTGATGAGATTGCTAGTTGAGATCACTTAACTGAGCCTTTTTGGGTAGTTGGCCATTAAGAAAGTAATGGCTGTTTGTCTTTGCCCAGCCTGATTGCAAATTATGTCTTTTGGTAAGGAGGGCGACATTCAGAAAATACTAGGAATTATGGAAGCACGTGGTACTAGGATAAGATATGCCTGTGTTGTTGGTTTGTTTTTTTTCTTTGCTTTCCTTTTTTTTTTTTTTGAGCGAGGGATTGTAAATGCTGAAGCTTCTCCTCACCTTCCATTGCGGGGGAAAATCACCCTACTGTGCAATCTGACCAAATGCCTTCTGTGTATACAAAATACAAGGTGAAGGACAGGTGAAGCCATTCTTGCTCGCTGCATGACTGGAAGCTGGACATGTTTTTGTCTCCCTGATGAACTTGAGAAAGCTGACTCGGGGAGAAACGTTAGGGACTGCTCACCGTTTGCCTGACTGGATGTGGTCTGGTAGGCTTAAAGGAGTGCTGTCTCCACACAGCAGGAAGAGGTGGCGTAAAGTGTATTCACTGCCCTTGTCATACTTCAGTAAGAAACAACAGCATAAAGGATATTCCCCAGAAGCCACCCCAAGTGCTTGCTGACCAGCAGCAGGTCTCTCGGCCGGGTGTGACAGCCGAGCTCCGGCATAAAAGGTGGCTGCTTCTCATGGGGAGCATCAATGACATGGTCACCACTCAGGAAAGAGGCAACCTGGTCATGCTTAAAGTGAAGCGTGTTTTGTTTTTCACTAGAGAGGAGAGTGGCAGAGGGCAGAGGTCAGGAACTGGCAGCCACGTGTGCCACATCTGCTGGAGTGATGGGGGGCTGGGGTGGGAAGGAAGAGAGAGAGGAAGGGAGGGAGGGAAGTGGAAGGAAGTTGAAGGGAAGGAGGGATTGGAGGAAGAAAGGGGAAGGGAGAGAAGGGAAGAGGGGAAGAACTAGATAAAACAGTTGATTTCTAGAGAAAATAGCATCATGAATCTCCATATACCCAGCCCTCAGCTTCAAGAGTTTTTACCATTTAGCTAAGTTTTATTTTATCTGCCCTTCCATCTGTCTATTTAAAATACACCCTCACGCTTGTAATCCCAGCACTTTGGGAAGCCGAGGCGGGCGGATCACGAGGTCAGGAGATCGAGACCATCCTGGCTAACACAGTGAAACCCCGTCTCTACTAGAAATACAAAAAAAATTAGCCGGGCGTGGTGGCGGGCGCCTGTAGTCCCAGCTACTCGGAGAGGCTGAGGCAGGAGAATGGCGTGAACCCGGGGGGCGGAGCTTGCAGTGAGCCGAGATGGTGCCACTGCACTCCAGCCTGGGCGACAGAGCGAGACTCCGTCTCAAAAAAAAAAAAAAAAAATACACCACCCACCCACACAGTGTATTAAAGCAAATGGAAGACGTCATATTATTACATATAGAAATACCTCTCTCTAACAGAGAAGGACTTTGTATTGTTGCTTTTAATGGAATTGATTGCCACCATTTGCAAACCGAGTGCCTCCCCAGCCCCAGCTGCTGCTTTGGGCTGGAGGCCAGGGTGTAGGGGCCTATAGACAGCGCCTGTGCTCACCCTTGTGCTGCCACCCGGGTCTTGTTGACATTTGATTTTGCAGCCACTGGCATCATTGGAGTAATCATCTTTGTAATCTTCCCCACAGTCTTCATGCCTGTGAGGTTCAGTAGCCTTACCTTTGAAATGGTTCTAGGGCTGGATGTGGTGACACACACCTGTAATCTCAGCACTTTGGGAGGCTGAAGTGGGAAGATCACTTGAGCTCAGGAGTTCAAGACCAGCCTGAGCAAATAGTGAGACCTTGTCTCTACTAAAATCCAAAAAAATAGCCGGTCATGGTGGCAGATACCTGTAGTCTCAGATACTTGAGGGGCTGAGATGGGAGGATCTCTTGAACCTGGGAAGTCAAGGCTGCAGTGAACCCTGATCATGCCACTGCACTCCAGCCTGGGGGACAGAGTGAGACCCTCTTTCAAAAAACTAAAAACAAAACCAAAACATGGTTCTAAAAGACTTTCCAAGGAGCTCAAATGAGAGCACATGTAAAGCTCACAGCACCATGCTTGGCACTTAGTAGGTGCCCAGTGAGTGGGAGCTGGCTGCTTCCCTGCTGCAGCTGCTGAACACACAAGCTGAAACTCATCCTGCTGGGCTCCACGGGGTTGGCATTTTCTGCTTAAGCAACACTCTGAGAACAATATCCTGAGACATTCAGGTCATCGCTCAGATGATGGCACTGTTTTGAGGGGTAAGAAAGATATAGCTCTGGCTGCTTTGGCCAGAGGAAGGGAGCTGTATCCCGTCTAGGCTGTGAGACTCACTCACTCCAGTGTGCCTCCTGACCAAGGACAAGCAGGCTTTGAGGAGAAACCACAGATTCCTTGGGATTGACCTCAGAGCCTCCTGAAAGGATTCTTGCCTGTTTCCACATAAATGAGCAACCACAATAGGGGAGAAATCTGTCCATTATCCATACACCCCAAAGAGACACCTGGCAACCAGGCGTGTTCAGTGTCCAGTTTCCTTGCAGCTTATTCATGTGGGCACCTAACATTCACATAGTTGCAGCCATAGCATGTGCTACATGTATCTAACTTGTATTGATTTCTAAAATCCATTCGTGAAGCCCATTCAATGAAGACCCATTCATGCATTCAGCTATTTATTGAGCACCTACTGTATGCCAGGCACAGTGCTAGGAGCTGAGATGTGAGAGTGAGCAAAAGCCAGACTTTGCTTCTGTTCTTGAGGTGTTTCCAGTTGTGGAGGGAGCGACCACTGACAGGTAAGTTAAGTAAATGCATGATCACAGAGTGATTGGGATGGCTCTGTAGAGGTGACGAGCAGGGTCCATGCTAGAGAATAACCAGGAAGAAAATCCTCCTGGGCTGGTTAGGGAAGGCCTCTCTGGAGAGGTGCTGTGCCAGGAGGGACCAGAAGCTTCTACGAGAAAGCACAGAAATGAGGACTGCCTTTTAAGGATGGCAGAGGTGAGGCTGAGGTGGGAGAGAGGGTGCTGTGTTCCAGGGTCCTCACAGAAACTGGGGTGGCTGGCACACAAGTAGCAAGAGCGGGTCAGTGGCTGGGAAGAGCCAGATCTCAACTCCAGGGTTTTCTCACAGGGACATCTGTCCCAAATGGACACTTCTAGAGCTGGCACTGCCTGGTCAGACGATCCCAGAAGGGGCCTTCCAGCTGCACTGGGGGCTAGAAAGGCCTGCAGCAGGGCTGCGAGGAGCATGTACTCGGGGGCCAGACTGCCTTGATGGAAGTCCCAGCTGTGCTGCTTTCTGCTTGCCAGCTGTATTACCTTAAGGGAACTGAGTATCCCGGCACTTCAGTTTCCGCAGCTGTGAAATAAGACTTGCTGGGGGGAGTAGATGAGCATTATCTGTGCTGTGCCTAGAACAGTGCCTGACAGAATTGCAGAGAGGCCATTTAGGAGGCTGTGGCAGGGGGCAGGGGCCAGGGGTCAGTGCTAGTGGGCAAAGAGGGACGGGACAGTCTGGGTACAGCATTTTGTGACAGTTTGCAGTGGCAATGCCAGAGAGCTCGGTTAACTCTGGGGTTCTGAGCTTGGGGCAGTCCAGGTGGCAGGGGCTGGGAGGATGGTGATTCTGTCATCAGCAGGGCTGATCCTGAAGGAGGAGCTGGTTCCAAGCAGAAGGTGCTGAACTTGGTTGGGCAGCCAGGTGAGAAGTGCCGTGAGGGAGCTCGGCCAGGATATCCGGAGGGTGGGGGAGCAGTCCGGAAGCCTCCTCCCTACTTCATAGATTCAGAACTCTTGTGTTTAGTAGCCTGCATGATATTCTGTTGTCTGAGGCTTCTGACGTAACCATTGTGCAATTTTGGGTCATTTTTACTCTTGCCTGGCATAACCTAGCTGGCTGTTCCTCAAAAGATCCTCGCGACAGTGTGTTAGATCATGTGGTGTGTAAGGGAAGTCCTGAGACGTGCAGAGAAACGTCTGTGACTAAGCAGACCTCTGCACACTGGGTCTGAGCACTCTGCCAGGCTTGGACATACTTCCCAGGGTCTGGGGGCCTGGAAAATACTCATCAAGTACAGAACAGTAGGTCCCAGCCCTTAGGATTTCATAGCCCAGAAAAGCATCAAAACAAAAATAAAACAAAGCTTTTGGGGACAGATCGCCAACTTTTGTTTGTTTACCAAGTAGTCATTTTTTAAAAAGGCATTTATGAACAATCATTCCATAAAAGAAAAGACATTGTTAATACCTTTAATATTGTTAATATTGAGTGGGTAGCACATCATTTCAGAACGAGGGTAGTCTTTCCAAGAAACAGTAGTGGCAACTGTATACCCACATACTGTGCTTCAATGGGGAGTGTGTTTGTTGTGGTTTTTTTTTTGTTTTTTTGTTTTTTTTAAAACAAGTGCAGACCAATTACTCTAGCAAAAGCCAGTGTCTCTGTCTTTCCAAGCTTATGGGGAAGGCAAACCCCAATCACGGCAGCACAGATCAAAGTCAGATGGCCACCGTGTTTCCTATTCTAAGAGCAGGTGACGGGGTTAACCTGGCTGGAGGTCAGGGAGGCTTCTGAGGGAGGGGCCCATTTGAGGGCTGCAGGGGCAGGTATGGGTGCTGAGAAGTGGCGCAAAAGAAGCAAAGGCCCTGGGGCCGATGGGGATTTGGGGAAGGTGAGAGATGGCAGTGTGGCCACAGAGTCGGGGAGTGGGAGGGTGAAGGTGGTTGGCAAGATGAGGCTGGGTGGGAAGCCATGCAGGCCCTGTGGGCATATCAAGTGTTCAGGGTTCTATCTTAAAAACAGTGAGAAAAGTTTTTACCTGGCTGATATGATCAGATTTGTATCTCAAAAGGCCCTCTCTGGCCTCAGTGGAGAGATTTATGGGTCAGGGCAGCATTACAGCAGGGAGCCCCATGGGGAGGCCAGGCCTGCAAGGCATGAACTAAGAGGTGGTGTCCACAAGCTGGCATCCCCACCGGGCTCGCAGACTCCAGTTTGCCCCAGAGACTTGTCTTGAGTGCTGCTGTGTCCACTCTGTGGCCTAGGTACAGGGGCTTTTATTGCACAGAGGTCCATCCAGTTGGATCCGGCTTGTTCTCCAAACCGTCGTACCTTTGAAGCTAATTATTGACAACAACCCAACTATTTGGGTTGTATTCACCTCCTGGCAAGGCAGGCTGCTGTGGACCTTCCCTTTGCTCTCCTTCTGGCTGTTTCCAGGTCAGGACTTGCCTGTTTAAAAGTCAGGCTGCGGTTATGGAGGAAGCCTTGGGTCCCAGACAAATGCAGACTGAATCTCAGCCGTGCTTCTTCCTAGCCATGTGGCCTTAGACAAATCTATTCCCCTCTCTGTGCTTTAGTTCCCTCATTGATGAAATGAGAACAGCGATGCCCATCTTTGCAGGGTTATTGTAAGGCAGAACAATAAGGTGGATATAGAGGTTGCAAATGGCTGGTCATCAGGCAGGTGGGCCCACAGATGTAGCTTCATGGCCAGTAAAGCATTTGCAAGCAAATTTTATGTTGCTAACGTTTTAAAATCAGGATATTTTATCGTAAAAACCTAGCTGTTACCTTGAATATGAGACAGTGACAGTCTGTCCATGCAGAGCCTGTATCCCCACAGGCAGCAGTCAGTTGCTCTTCTTCATGGGAGTGAACCCTTCTCCCAGCTGCCAGAGTCTCTGCTGAACTCCAGACCTGTGTACTCAGCTACCTGCCCAACATTTCTTGGTTACCACAAACACAAGATGTGAGCTTTCCCACAAAACCTGTCTCCCTGCAGGCTTCCAGACTCAGTTGATGGCAGTTCCATGCTAGTGGGAAAAACCACAGGCTCATCCCTGACTCCCCTCTTTCTCTCAAGCTCAACTTCCAGTTGGTCAGCAGACCTATTCAGCCTCTCCTGCAAAATACAGTCAGCCCTATGTGTCCTCAGGTTCTGCATCTGAAGATTCAACCAACCACAGATAGAAAACATTTCTATTTTTATTTAATTTTTAAAATTTATTTATTTTTTGAGACGATTTCTCGCTCTTTCATCTAGGCTGGAGTGCAGAGGCACAATCTTGGCTCGCTGCAAGCTCCACCTCCCAGATTCAAGCGATTTTCATGCCTCAGCCTCCCGAGTAGCTGGGATTAGAGGTGCATGCCACCACGCCCGGCTAATTTTTTTTTTTTTTTTTTTTTTTGTATTTTTAGTAGACATGGGGTTACACCATGTTGGCCATGCTGGTCTCAAACTCTTGGCCTCAAGCAGTCTGCCTGCCTCGGTATCCCAAAGTGCTGGGATTACAGGCATGAGCCATTGTGCCTGGGGCCATTTATTTATTTTGAGACAGGGTTTCACTCTGTTGCCCAGGATGGAGTACAGTGGTGTAATCACGGCTCACTGCAGCCCCAGTTTCCCAGGCTAGGGTGATTCTCCCACCTCAGCTTCCCAAGTAACTGGGACTACAGGCATGCACCACCACACCTGGCTGAGTTTTTGTATTTTTTGTAGAGACAGGGTTTTGCTATGTTGCCCAGGCTGGTCTCAAACTCCTGGGCTCAAGCAATCCATCCACCTTGGCCTCCCAAAGTATTGGGATTATAGGCATGAGCCACTGTGTCTGGCTTATTATTATTACTATTTTTTTTTTTTATACAAGGTCTCGCTCTGTCATCCAGGCTGGAGTACAGTGGTGCAATCATAGCTCATTGCCGCCTCCAACTCCCAGGCTCAAGCAATCCTACTCCCTCAGCCTCCTGAGTAACTGAGATCACAGGTTCGTGCCACCATGTCCAACTGATTTTTTTTTTTAATCTTTTGTAGAGACAGGGTCTCACTATGTTGCCCAGGCTGGTCTCAAATTCCTGAGCTTAAGCTATCCTCCTGCCTCAGCCTCCCAAAGTGCCAGGATTATAGGCATGAGCCACCATACCCAGACTGAAAATATTTTTTAAAAACAACAACAAAAAAATACAACCATGCAAAATGAACAGATTTTAAAAACAGTACAGCGTAACAACTATTTACATAACCATCTCATTGTATGAGTTATTATAAGTAATCTAGAGATGGTTTAAAGTGTGTGGTGGGATGTGCATAGGTTATATGCAAATATGACACCATTTTATATCAAGGACTTGAGCATCTGTGGATTCTGGTGTCCTCTGAGGGGTTCTGGAACCAGTCCCCATGGATATGGAGGGACGACTGTATTGTCAGGATGTTACCATCTCTCCCAGCTTCTCCCAGCACCTTGTTTGAACTGCCACCATTTTTTTTTTTTTTTGAGACAGAGTCTCACCCTGTTGCCCAGGCTGGAGTGCAGTGGCGCAATCTCCATTCACCGCAAACTCCGCCTCCCGGATTCACACCATTCTCCTGCCTCAGCCTCCCCAGTAGCTGGGACTACAGGCATGTGCCACTACACCCAGCTAATTTTTTTGTATTTTTAGTAGAGACGGGGTTTCACCGTGTAGCCAGAATGGTCACGATCTCCTGACCTCATGATCCGCCCGCCTCGGCCTCCCAAAGCACTGGGATTACAGGTGTGAGCCACTGCACCCGGCCTTTTTTTTTTTTTTTTAAGCTAGAGATGGGATCTCACTATGTTGCCCAGGCTGGTCTCAAACCCCTGTGCTCAAGCATTCCTCTCATCTTGGCCTCCCAAGGTGCTGGGATTACATTCAAGAACCATTGCACCCAGCTGTGCCATTATCTTTTACCTGAATTATTGCATAGTCTCTTGTCCAGTCACTTGCTTCTGCTTTGTCCCCTAGAGTTTATTCTCAGCAGCATAAACTGTCTTCCTTTTAAACTAGAAGCCAGATCATGTTCTTCATTTGTTCAAAGTGGGCTCCCATCCCAGTCTGAATAAAAAACAGAGACCTTTACCCCTGAGGCTTATCATCTGACACCACCTCCCTGTCTCTGCTTCCTTGCTCTTCTTCAAACACACCTGGCATGTACCCACCTCAGAGTCTTTGCTCTGACTGTGCCTTCTTACCAAACCCAACCTGCAAACCACTTGTTCCCTAGAACAAGTACACTGGAGGGCACCACGAGGCCGATGAAAGCTCACACACGAAAACCATACCCCAAATTCTTGTTCCATGTTTGAAATCCTGACCACATCGCCCTGTTTGTTTATTCTTCATTTGCGGATGAATGTGAATATCATAAAGATTCTGCAGGATCCAACTTCCTAGCATTGTGTGTGCTTCGCCCCAGCTTCTTTGCAGACAAGAGCTTTTAGGCAGAGTGGAAGTCCCTGGCTATTTTCATCGGATTGCCTGGAGATTCGTTTCCAGCAAAAGTATTATGAAGCTCCCCAAGCAAGTATGTGGTTTGACTCTCAGTCTGTGAAAATATGAGTTCATTGATTTCTTTCTCTTGTAAAACCAGTACTAGTTTTGTGGTCCTGTCTGTCAGTTCTGGAAAATTCTCTATTCTGGCTTATTTTGCTGATGGCCCAGGCATGTCATGTGCCTCTCATCCTAGTGAAAATGAGCGGCATAAATGAGAAAGACGGTGAAAAACAAATCCAGAATGCAGAACATTCTAGAAGACAGTCGACCTGAGTTTTTCAAGAATGTAAATGTTGTGGAAGACCAAAAAAGAGGGGGAGGAAGGTAGAGGGGTACTATTTCTAGATAATTGAAACAAAGTGACATGACAGTTGTCAGCCTGGATTGGTCTTGGATTGAGGGGGAAAAGTAGCCTTAAAGGACATTTTTCTGCAAACTGAAGACATTTGCATATGGATTGTGATTGAGTAATATAATTGAGGTCAATATTACATTTCTTTCTTTTTTTTTTTAAGAGACAGGATCTTGCTCTGTTACCCAGGCTGGAGTTCGGTATTGCAACCTGAAACTCCTGGGCTCAAGTGATCATCCCACCTTAGCCTGTTGAGTAGCTGGGACTATAGATGTGCACCACCACACCTGGCTGAATTTTTTTGTTGTTGTTAAGATGAGGTTTCGCTGTGTTGCCCAGGCTGGTCTTGAACTCCTGGGCTCAAGCAGTCCTACTTCAGCTTCCTGAGTAGCTGGGACTACAGGCAGAACCCCTGGCCTGGCTAATATTACATTTCTTGAGTGTGATAATGCCATTGTGGTTCTGTGGGAGTATGTTCTTGTTCTTAGGAGGTATGGGCTGAAGTGTGTATGGGGTAAAGTGTCTGATGCCTATAATGTTGGACTGATGCAGAAGATAAAACTGTGTGTGTGTGTGTGCAGGTATAATGAGAGAGCAGACAAATGCAGGCCACTGTCAACAAGTGATGAATCAAGGTGAAGGGTACATGTTTGTTACACTGTTGTTTCTTTTTGAGATAGGATCTCGTTCTGTGCCCCAGGCTAGAGTGCAGTGGCACAGTCTTGGCTCACTGCAGCCTCGAACTCCTGGCCTCAAGCAATCCTCCCACCTCAGCCTGTAGTATCTGGGACTACAGGCATGTGCCAACATGCCTGCCTATTTTTTTATTTTTTGTGGAGATGGGGTCTCACTGTGTTGCCCAGGCTGGTCTCCAACTCCTGGCCTCAAGTGATCCTCCTGCCTTGGCTTCCCAATGTGCTGGGATTACAGGTGTGAACTACCACAGCTGGCCTATTCTATTCTTTAAACTTTTATGAGAGTTCAAAAATCTTCAAAATAAAAAGGAAGGGACAAGAGAGAGAGAGATAATCCAGTCCTTGAAAATCCAACATTTAATAGATGGGGAGTATAATGTTTAGGAACTGGAGCCCCAGATTTAGAAAAGCCTCGATTTTAATTCCTGCTGTGTGACCTTGGACAAATTAGTTAACGTCTCTGAGCCTTTCTTCCTCATCTGTAAAGTGGGTCTAATAATGCCTGCCTCAGGACTATTCTGTAGATTAAAAGAGAAAAGTCCATCAGAAATACTCAGCATCACACTAAGTGTACACAGGTGTTTGTAATAGAAACAGTCATTACAGTTCTTCCTCTTGACTGCATATTGGGCACTGAAATATGTCTGTTCTCTTTGGAGGGTTCTTTGTAGGAGTCCTAACAAAGCACAGCCTCGTGACTGCTTCTGTCCAGGGGACACACTGAAAAGCAGAGGAGGTTACACAGGCTTGTTAACTAGATGATAAGGTTCTTGGAAAGATGACTTTCAGGAAAGTGGGTGCCGTCTGATTGAAGAGCTGAAACCACAGGATGGGGTGGGGACTTGAATCAGACCCAGATGGCTCCTTGGGGGCAATTTAGTTCAAGCATCCAGGCATGGGGCCCTGGAGAAGCGGTTTGCTTAGTGCTGACTCTGAAGTGGACTAATGTTAACATGAAACCGGAGAGGCAAGTATGTACATGGCACTCAAAGAGTTGGATTGCAAGGCGAGTGTGGTTTTGTGGCACTTTGGCCTGTTCTCTGCCCCCACCCCCGGGGCCCCGTGTTTTGTCTTTAAAGGAAGTACAGTCCTCAGTCCTCATGGGGGTTGCTCCACAGGTAGACATTTAATGGAGCAGCTGCTCATCACCCGACCTGCTGACTTGGAATCACTCCCGACCCTCCTCCAACCTCACGATCGGGGGATCATCAGCTCCCTGGACTCCACAGCTCTGCCCCATCCCTATTCTGGCCTCTCCACACCTCTCCCCTGCCCAGTATCTCCCCCATTCTACCCCAGCCCATGGCCTTGTCCCACGCTGCTTCATCCACCCTGATGCCCAGTATGTAAAAGTCACCTAACCCACCATCATGTCGCTGCTTGTAAACTCAGATCCCCGCAGTACAGTGGCGCAAGCTACCCATGACACTCCTCTTCTGCCATATGTCTTGCTGCATCTGCCCACGTGGTGCCCAGGCTGCTCACAGGCTCCTGGACACAGCCTGCCTGCCCTAGTCGCCCCTGCCTGGATGGCCCTCCCACCCTCCTTCCTCCTGCTCCACGTGCCTTGTGCACATTTCAGACGTGCACTTACCGCTCTGTATATCTGTAGGGCCTGGCACAGGGCCTGGCACATAGTAGACACTCAAGACTTCTTGGATTGAACTGATTAAAGCTTTAGCAGTCTCTGTAATTATTCATAAACACTGAAGGACTTTCATTAACATCGAAGTAGCATTTCCAAATCTCATCTTGAGTAATTTCAGGCAGTTGGATTGTAAGTTAGAAAAATGATGTTTGTTCATCATTACCATACATTTGAATAGTCAGGTTCCCACTGCAGACTTTTTTGCCCCTCTAATGAAATATACTAAGTATCTTAAACCCATCTTGGCATTTTCTAAAAATGTAGATTGTTTTGATTTCAACTGTTGAGCTACCCCAAATTATTTAACCTAAGGACTAAAATGCCTCCTCTTTTCTTTTCTTTCCTTTCTTTTTCTTTTTCTTTTCTTTTTTCTTTTTCTTTTTCCTTACCCCACTTTGAAACAGGCACCCTGAACTTGACAGATTGGGAAAAAAATCAAGTTTCAGTTAAACCACCAATTCTCTAAGGAAATGGAAAGCATGGAATTCACAATGTTTCCCCTCTCTCTATGAATTAAACTTCTTCCCTGTGTACTTGATGAATAATGCTGGCCACTTTTCAGAAATGAAGTAGAAATACGGAGAAATGAAATTTGTATCTTATAAACTGACTGGAAATGTGATTATAATAGAGCTGTCAGTTTTGTTCAAGTGGAAAATTTTTAAGTAAATCCAATTGCAGAGTTATTTGGTTCTTTTAAAGGAGAGGGTGATGTAGCTGTTTCCTGTGTATTGATTATTTGATTGGTACCTGTCTGCTGAACCTATTTTTTTTTCTCAGTAGCATTCATTGATGTGGTTTAATGTATATTCCTGTAATCTTTGCCTGTTTTATAAACTTACAATCATAATTGAGCCACATTAGAGAGACATGTTCTGCTGAGATCACAAGGTCACCTAATGACTGTGCCCTCTTTTGTTGGTGATGTATTGAAGTGGCTGTAGGACAGTTCTTCTGAAAAAGACACAGACACAAATTATTCTTTTTTCCTCTAGAAAGCAGGATTTCTAGATTCAATGCTATGCATTAGAGAAATGAGGCATTTGAGTAGTGGAGACTGTTTGAGCTTTTTTTGCCTATTAAAATTATTGTTTTTAAGCCAGGCACAGTGGCTCATGCCTATAATCCCAGCACTTTGGGAGGCTGAGGTGGGAGGATTGCTTGAGCCCAGGAGTTGGAGACCAGCCTGGGCAGCATAGTGAGACCCTGTCTCTACAAAATTTTTTTTAAAAATTAGCAGTGAGTAATGATTGCACCACTGCACTCCAGCCTGGGCAATCGAGCAAGACCCTATCTCAAGAAAAAATATCTATATTGTTTCTACTGAAGGCACTCTACAATTGAAATACTTTTTCAAAATACCAGTCCTTCCCACACATTTGGAAATGGGACCATGGCTTTGATTTCTCACATAGGAAGGGACTTAGTGGCTTAGATTTGCTCAAAAAGCAGTAACTTCCGAGGCACATCAACCCTTGGGATGTGGATAGCTTCTGGGTGCAGCTGCACCAGAGGGCTTCCAGGGAGGGGCAGGGGTCCTGCTGGCGGTTGAGTCCCGGCCCAGCACTGTGACCTTGGGTGTGTGTGTGTTTGTTTTGAGTCATGGTGTCACTCTGTTGCTTTGGCTGGAGTGCGTGGCATAATCATAGCTCTCTGCAACCTTGAAGCCCGGAGCTCAAGGGCTTCTCCCTCCTTAGCCTCTAGAGTAGCTGGGACCACAGGCATGTGCTACCATGTCCAGCTAATTTTTAAATGTTTTATAGAGATAGAGTCTTGCTATGTTGCCCTGGCTGGTCTCAAACTCCTGGGCTCAAGCAATCCTCTTGCCTCAGCCTCCCAAAGTGCTGGGATACAGATGTGAGCCCCTGCATCTGGCCTTGGCATGTTTTTTGACCAAGGGGAGGATGAGGTGCTTGGGAGGATGAGATGTCAGGAGGATGAGACGCTGCCTATCAGCGTTTAGCACGGTGCCTGGTGTCTTGATAGAGCCCAGTTGACAAGGGCTGGCAAAGACGCTGGTTTTTGAGTTTCTCATCCAAACCCTACTACTCCTCTGTCAAGAAATGATCACTCTAGTTATTCAGCCAAACCTTGGAATATCCTTGTTTCTTCTCATCCCTGTGACCAAGCTCTTAGCAAATCCTGCCAGCTTAAGCATCACATAGATAGAGAACCCAGCTCCGTCTCACTGCCTTTAGCTCCCCCTGCAGCTGGTGGGGACTCTAGAAACTGGGACTAGGGGGCCAGCTTCCTCCTCTGCCCTTTCCACACCAACAGCCAGTAGAATCCTTTTAAATAGACATCAGACCCTTCAGTGGTCCTGGCTTCCCATTGTGGTGTCAGCTCACTGTACCGTGTGTGCCCCCCATCTGCTCCTCACTGTGCTAGCCCAGTCATACAGAGCTCGAGAGATTTCCACCTTGGGCCACAGGCTTCGTGGTGCCCCAAAGCCCCCACTCTGCCCCACAGGGCTGCCAAAGCCAGCCTCCTTGACAACATCTGGCTGATGGGGAGGGGAGGGCAGTAAGAGCCGCCACAGAAAACAGGAATTCGTGGGGGTAGTGGGGTTGAGAATTAACGTTGAGTTTCAAGACATCCCTCGCTCCAGCCCACTCTGTGAGCTGTCTGGGGCTCCGCCTACACACAGCTCCTCACCCTGAAGCTGCTGGGTTCCCCTGCATCACACGCCTACCTTCCCCAGTGAACCCAGCCACCACATTTGACACAGGATCCGGTGACTGCTCAGGCCTCAGGAGGGGAGGGTTGCCTTCTGGCCCTGATATCTGATCAACCACAGAACACCCAAAACAAATCTCTGAACCAGTGACAGACAGCGTGACCTTTAAGGAAGGTGTAAGTCAGGAGAAGGCCATCTCTCCTATACATCGCCTCTCCCAGCCCAGGAAGCTGGCCTGCCAGTTGCCCCAGAGTCTGGCCCAGCCACTGACCAGGTCCACCCTGCTCTCAGCCAATCCACACTCTCCAGCCCACCCCAGGGCCTGCTGGGGCGAACAGGAGTCAGGAAGAATGGAGCAGCACTTCTTCCTACCCTCTTGTAGGAGGGAGATGGGTTCTATTCAGATTAGGCAGAAACGCTGAAAAGTGTTGTCACCTTGAATCCTAAATACCCATTAAAGTTGAGGCTTAGGAAGCACCTGAAATCACAAGGACTGATCATTAGAATCTCTTTATTTAAAAACAAAGAGCAGGGCCAGGCACAGTGGCTCAGGCCTGTAATCCCAGGACTTTGGGAGGCCGAGGCGGGAGGATCACTTGAGCCTAGGAGTTCAAGACCAGCCGAGGCAACATGGAGAGACCTTATCTCTACTAAAAATGAAAATGTCAGGCACGGTGGCTCATTCCTGTAATCCCAGCACTTTGGGAGGCTGACGCGAGCGGATTGCCTGAGGTCAGGACTTGGAGACCAATCTGACCAACATGGTGAAACCCTGTCTCTACTAAAAATACAAAAAAATTAGCTGTATGTGGTGACGAGCGCCTGTAATCCCGGTTACTCAGGAGACTGAGGCAGGGGAATTGCTTGAACCAGGGAGGTGGAGGTTACAGTGAGCCAAGATTGTGCCACTGCACTCCAGCCTGGGTGACAGAGTGAGACTCCAACTCAAAAAAAAAAAAAAAAAAAAGAAAAAAAAAACATTAGCCAGGCATAGTGGCGTGTGCCTGTAGTTTCAGTTACTAGGGAGGTTGAGGCGGGAGGATCACTTGGAACCTGGGGAGATTGAGGCTGTAGTGAGCTATGATCGAGCCACTGCACTTCAGCCTAGGGGACAACATGAGACCCTGTCAAAAACAAAAAGAGCAAAATCCTGATTTAAGACTTAAGAACTCTGGTGGAGGGTGTGAGGGTCTCTGTATTGCTGGTGACCAGCACGATGTGTGGTGCTGCAGGCGGCCTGGACAGATTTTTCAAATGAATGTCAAATGTTGTTCATACTTCTAAACTTTTAAGAAATGTACAGAATATGGCTAGGCGCGGTGGCTCATGCCGGTGATCCCAGCACTTTGGGAGGCTGAGGCAGGCAGATCACTTGAGGCTAGGAGTTAAGACTAGCCTGACCAACATGGTGAAACTCCATCTCTACAAAAAGAAAGTGTGTGTGTGTGTGTGTGTGTGTGTGTGTGTGTGTGTAGAAAAATATACAGAATACTGAGCTTGGGACATGTAAAAGCATAAATTTTCATTTTTACTTTGACCTGCCTGAAAATAGAACTGAAAATGTGTTTGCCACACGGGAACCGCTCTAGGAGCATCTGATTTGCTCCTAGGCAGGCCAGGACAGGGCTGTGGCCAAGCGTGAGGGTGGGTGGTGCGAAGGCCTGTGGTTTCTGGCCTGGCAGGACTTTGAAAACAATCTGTACCCAGACCCCACTCCGGAAGGTTCTGAGTCACTGGCTCCAGGGTGGGGTCCTGGCGTCTGTATTTTCAAATGCTCCCTAAAGGATTCCATTGCATAGCCAGTTTTGAGAACCATGGGGTTAGACAGAGTGAGGAATGTTCTGGAACTCAGCACTCAGTGTCTGCTTTGCTGCTTTCCATGAATTCTAGTTCCCTCTAGGAACTCTCCTTGCCCACCTGCTAATCAGCCAGAGGCCATCAGGAAGGCTAGCTTTGGTGGCATGGTACACCAGTCATCTCTCTCTAAGTTCCAAAGTCAGTTTCTCAGGTGGAAACCACCTGCCGTCCCAGTTACCCTCACAGATCCCTCATGGGAGAGTGACATTTCTCAATGAGGAGTGGGTCCGGCACAGCCAGTCTGAACTGCAGGGCTGCAGTAGACCCTGTCGTTGAGTAGGTTTTAGAGGAAGAAGTTGGCCATGTCAGATGAAATCCTGGTTTCTTTACCAGGGAGAATCATGCTGGGCACTTTGAGGGGCGCTCAAGGGATAGGCAGGAAGAGCCAAGCCCATGAGGGAGGCAGATTCCCATCTGCCCCTAAGGTTCCCTCATGGGTCTGGCAGCCAGAGAGGCCTGTGGTATTTAAGCTGTTTACGCTTCTCTCCCTCTCCTCTCCACTTTCCTGAAAGCGTGTAATTGAGTTTGTGGAAGTTAACCTCGCATACAGTGTGCCTCTACCTGATTTGAAGACAAATCACTTGCCCTCTCGAGCCTTGGGCACCTGTCTTGAGAGGAAGGGCCTGTGTAATAGGTTGGGCCTCCTGGACGGTCCCCAGCCCTGCAGCCCTGCAGCCCCACACATAGCTACATGTGTGCTCAGAAGGTAGCTGAACCCACTCTCTGCTTGGCCTTGTGTATAATCATTTGCATGGGCTAGGCAGGAGATTCCCTTGCAGAACTTGAAACTCCCTGCAGCACTGAAACTCTAGCCATCCCTATCTCTCGTGGTTGTCCTGAACCAGTGCCAGTCTTGGAAATGGCCTGTTTTGTTTCAGGCTGTCATAAAAATGCCTTAGGAGCAGAGACTGTCCAGGCCAGAGTCAGACAGCCAGACCGTGGAGGCTGAGAAGTTGATGGGGCTGAGGTGGCCTCCCCCAGTCCTCACAACTTTTTAGTCATTTGCTAATAATTAAGAGCTAAGAGTTCTCATCCCATCTTCCCTCCAGCCTTTGGACTGACCGGGATGCCAACATTTTTTATACAAGGTTCAAGGTGAGATAGACTTTCTTTCCTTTTCTTGCCAAATTCTCATATAGAAAAGCTGCATGCAACTTCCTGGTTTTTCAACTTGGCATATCCACATTATCTTTTTGCGTTTATCTTTTTTTTACTACCTATACCCTGGCCTTTGAATTTTATAATACACTTTGCATTTTTCTAAATGCAGTTGGGGTTTTCCAGAGCTGTGCAAAGCCAGGAAATATGCATGTCATTTAAATGACTCCGGTTAACCTTTAGCCTTTAACTGGTTTCTCATAAAACTCGACTCTCTCCCAGCTATGGTTTGCATTCTCCAGAGCAGCAAAACTGATGAACATCTACAGCTTTCACTGTTCCCTGCTGGGCCCCCTTCCCTTTGCTGCCTCCAGTCTGATGAGCCATGCCGGCGGACTCTGGGAAATGTGAGTCCCAAGCAGTGTCTAGCAGAAGGTTCCAGACTAGATTGATGCAGCCCCTGTTGCCACTTCCTGAGGTCTCCCAGGGACCCTGGCTTCAGCGGCTTCCCTTCCTATCATGGCATCCTGTTCCTATCATAGCACAGTAACCATAATAGATCCCATCTATTTCCCACCAGAAACACAAGATCCAGACTGCAGATTGCACACTTGACTGTAGGCAGGGACTCTGAGTGTTTCCTCACCCATTCCCGTGCGCGTCCATCCATCATTTGCTGAGTGGTAGGCACTGTGCTAGCCACCAGAAACAAAGGACAATACAGAGCCCTCCTCCCTTCAGGCATCTAGCACAGTGATGCACTTCAGCAGGTAGGTGCGGGTGTTCTGCTGGAAACTGCAGGATCAAGAAGAAGAATACAGAATAGTTGGGCCCTTGCTGGGGATGGGTGGTAAATAGGGACAAGAATTGCTTCTGGGCGTCGAAGCCTTTGAGCCAAGGGTTGCTCTGAGCCAGTGTGCAGCAGCAGACAACCTGGGGAAGGGCCTTCCAGGCAGAGGGGGCATCTGCAGTGAAGACACACAGGTATGTTTGGCTACCAGGTCAGTAGCCCATGTCTGGAACATTGGGCGGTCCATTCGTTCCCTATGGCTGCTGCTACACATTTCTACAACACCCAGTTATTCTCTTACAGCTCCGGAGGTCAGAAGTCTGCCACGGGTCTCACTCGGCTAAAGTCTAGGTGTTGGTCCTTCCTGAAAGCTCTGGGGAGAATCTGTTTTCTTGCCTTTTCTGGATTCTGAAGGTCGCCTGTGCTTTGGCTTATGGCCCCTCCCTCCATCCTCAAAGCCGGCAGTGGCAGATGAGTCCTTCTCACACTGCATCGCTCTCACCTCCTCATCTGCCTCACTCTTTCAGTTTTAGAACCCCTTCTGATTAGATTGGGCCTGTCCAGGTAATCCAAGATAAGCTCCCCCAGCTCAGGCTCTTCGATTCAGTCACACCCGTGAAATCCCTTTTGTAAGGTAGCATGTTCACAGGTTCTAGGGATTAGGGCATGGGCATCTTTGGGGGCTATTACAGCCCCCCACCCCCCAGGTGGGATGCAGAAACTGGCAGTAGATGGGGCTGGAAGGGTAGGCAGAGGCTCTGCAGGACACGCTGCAATTGAGGAAGCCTGGAGAACTAAGCAGATGAACAGGCAGGGGACAGCTACCCCCAAATGCTCTTCAGTTGTATGGCTTGGGCCCCACCTCCTGCCCTGTCCTTGGCAGATCCCTCTGACCTTGCAGCCCCAGTGCAGGTTGGAGGCATGCCCAGTGGCCCCCTGGGTCTCAGAAACAGCAATCTTTTGTCCCTTTGTCTGGACAAAAGAGCCCCACTTTGGTGGTACAAGTTAAAATTCTTACCTCAGCCCCCTCTCCACTCTATTCCCATCTCTAGGATGCCCCTGGTCTGAGCCCACTGATGTTCCCAGGTTGCCTCTTCCGTCCTGGGCACCCAGCCACATCCTGCCCTTCTTGCCCGTCTTCTCCATCCACCCATGTCCTTGCTGCTGTGGCACCTCCAGGTAGGGCTCCTCCAGGTAGCCCTGGCTCACGTCTCCCCAAGCTCTCCTTTCCTTTTTGCCCTAAAAGGCTCAAACATCCTCCTTCATGGCCATCTGACCCCTCCACTCCCCTCCCCACCTAGTCACAAGGTACCCACTCCCTGGATTCCTCAAGCCATAGGGCCCTATCATTTCTCACAGGACAGCAGTTCCAAGCCGGGAGAGCATAGGGGTTCTCTCCAGCCAATTTGAGCCAAGAGGAATTTTAACCAAAAGCCCAAGTTGGCTTTTGAAAGAGGCCTTTCTCCAGGAAAGGATTAGAGAGTTCCAGTCATTAAATGGTCCGCTGCAGAACGCTAGTTCTTGACTAAAGTGGTTGGTTTTTAAATGAAATGAAATAAATGTGCCTTTTGTTTTTTCAATAAATGAGAACAAAAGTAGCCAGGTGTGGTGGCATGCACCTGTAGTCCCAGCTACTTGGGAGGTTGAGGTGGGAGGATCGGTTGAGCTTGAGAGGCAGAGGTTGCAGTGAGCCGAGATGGCACTACTGCACTCCAGCCTGGGCGACAGAGTGAGAATCCGTCTAAAAAAGAATATTGTCGACTGTGATGGGAAAGCATTCTGATTCAGGCCTCAAGTATATGTATGAGAACTGAAGTTCTGCAAAGGTTCGTGCATGTCTCCCTTGATTTTGATGGCTCTTGTTAAAAAAACAAACCCAAAATAACCTTAGAAACTGTGTGCACACGTGAGTGTGTGCATGTGTGTATGTACACCTGTACACGTGGGAAATCGCGACGGTGTGCTCTGTAGAAGTGCAGATCTGCTTGTGGACAGTTCCTCACCCCTGCAGGGCCAGGGCCCTAGGGCTCCCAGGTGGCTGCCACTTCCCCGTTGAGGCTGTTCCTTGCCAGAAGACCCAGGGTCCAGTCTTTCAATTCTCTTCCTGCTGTGAGGAAAGTGTTTCTCTTGAAAACAGGAGCCAGCTCACCCCAACTCTTGATGTTGGGTGACACCAAAGACAGGAACTCTTGGGTTAAAACTTGGGGTTACAAGTAAGACTTGATGAGGCTTATATCCCAGTGGGTTTACTGGTGAATTGGGAATGGGTGGTGTGTAAAGGCAACCAGAGTGGCTGTGCATTCGTTCAGCAGCCATTTACGGAGGCCCTGCTGTGTCCTGGGCCAGCTCAGCCCTGGGGATCAAGCTAAGCTGGCGCTCCCTCTCCTCCACCTCTCTCTTCTCCTGGAAGGAAAGGAATGCTTTCTTCCTTTAAGGCCTAAGACTCACAGCTGGCTTGAGGCAGAAGTCCTGCCTGCCCTGAATATAAAATTTTAAAACTTCCATATTTGGCAAATCTATACCCTAGTTTTGTTTAGTTGTGTGTGGGCGTGGGGTTATATTCAGCACTGGAAATTGTGGGAGCCCAGCTGTGAATGAACAGCTTCTCCACCCAGTTAGGGAGAGTGGGAGCTCCCCATCTAGGTTTAAGATTGCAGCTCTTCCTCCCATAGATCTGTGGTTTACCCTCAGCCCCAGCCCCTGCAACAACGCTGACCCCTGGAGAGCCCAGACAAAGGCTCTGAGAAGTCCTGCAGACCCACAGCCAGCCAAGGAGGTTTACTTAATAAGAGCTGCCCCTCATCAGCAGCTCACCATGTGGGGGATTGAGGTTTTGTTTGTTTTTTGTTGTTGTTGTTTGTTTTTTTATTGTTGTTATTGTTGTTGTTTGAGACAGGGTCTTGCTCTTTTGCCCAGGCTGGAGTGCAGTGGCACAAACATGGCTCACTATAGCATCAAATTCCTGGGCTCAAGCAATCCTCCCACCTCAGCTTCCCAAGTAGCTGGGCCTATAGGTGGACACCACCACGCCTGGATAATTTTGATTTTTTGTAGAGACAGTATTTTGCCATTTTGCCCAGGCTGGTCTTAAACTCCTGGGCTCAAGCAATCCTTCCACCTGGCCTCCCAAAGTGCTAGGATTACAGGAGGGAGCCACTGTGCCTGGCCAAGGCAGCTCATCATGTGCCAGGCACTGAGGATTTATGTGTCGAGGCCCCATGTGGGAGGGGCCCAGGTAGCGCCTGACCCCAGGGCCACTCAGCTCCAGAGCCCTCGATCTCCACCTAAGCCTCACCTCTTCTCGCTCCATCCTAGCATCACCCAACCATTTTTCTTTCCTTCCTCAGCCCATGTAATAATATCTGCCAGTTTCCTCCAACACTGATTTGGGCTAAAGGAGCCCAGACTAAACAGGTGGCCCTGACCCTAAGCCCCAGTCCTCTCCTGAACTGGGGCAAGCCCTCCACTTCCAGCCTGCTACTGCCTGTGGCTCTCCCCTGTCCGCTGGGAGGCAGGGAGGCTGGCCCGGGGGACCTGACGTGGAGAGTCTGTCTTACAGGGCTCAAGGGGATGGCTGTGGTCTCCCCTTGCCTGTGTGTGTTCTGCCTGGAATGGAAACCAGCTTTTCACCTTGTCCGGGAGGTTGGGGACCTGGGGGAACACAGCCCTGCCTCTGTCCCAGCCCCCTATTGCTGGTTTTCTCTCCACCAGCAGAGTCCAAGCCCAAGCCCTGTGGGCCCCAGCAGGACCACGCTGAGCCCTCTCTCCAGCCCCGCGGCCTGGCTCTGGGATGCACCCATACCACCCCTTTTAGTCCCCTCCCTGCTGAGTGTGTCCCCTTCAGCTCTGGGCCTTCATATAGGCCCATCCCTCTGCTTGGGACGCTTATTCCTGCCACCATGGCCCCCTGTGTTTTGCCAACTCCCTGACACCGTCAACTCTGCAGACAGCTCACCTCCCAGCAAAATCTTCCCTGACCGCCAGATCTCTCTCTGTTCATGGCATTTCCCACTGTGTGTGATTTTCTATTTTTGTGTGGTTCTTTGGTTCATGTGGGTACCAAGCTGCTTGGGGGCAGAAACCCCAACTCTTGTTCAAAGTTGGATCCCAGGGCCGAGAGTGTAGCAGGTACTCAGTGAAGACGGGCCAGATATGAATGAATGGAAATGCGAGTGGGTTAGGGTCCGAGCCCATAAATGAGGACATTGGCCCTGTTTTCCAAAAATAGACCATGACTCCAGGGCCCTAGAGGAAGCCTGTAAAACTCCTGGTCTGACAGACATCTGACACACTTTGCGTGGGCCTTTTTCTCCACGGAGAAGTTGGAATAAGATCAAGACTTAATTCGCAGGCCCAGCATTAGTCTTCTGAACTCGCCGGCTATGTGAGTCATCTCCACCGTGGAGGGAGGCAATTTTAAACTGGAAAGGTCAATCGATATGTCAGAATATCTAGTAAATCATTCGCGTTCCACCTGGTGCCCCTTCCATTCCCCTGAAAAGCCTGCCCTTGTTCAGTGCCTCTCGAAGACACTGTGGAGAAAGAGGCAGCCAGGGCTGAGTGGTGATTTACCTCGAGGAAAATTAATATGGTGCCATCAATTCTGAAGGCAGAAAGGGCCCATGGCCAGATGGCTGCACGCAGCCTGGAATAACTCACGGCCCATGAGGGCCCTGAGTTTGGGGAGGCCTCTCCTTGGCCCTGGATATAAATCAGCAGCCCTTTTGCAGAGAGAGAGTCGGAGTCTTTGTCAGGCCTGGGGGAAGGGAGCCAGCACCAGAAGCCCCTCTTCCCCAGGAGCCTGTCGTTGTCTGAAGGGTTGAAAGGCACCTCTGTGCCACCCTTCTCGGCCAGCACCAAGCACTGGACTCATTTACAGATGAGGCCACGAAGCCCCCGCCCTGGGTTCCAGGAGGATCATGGGAAGGGGCTTTCAGCCTGGCTGTCAGAGAAGACTGTGACAGGCCCATTTTCACTCCACAGGCCTTAATTGGATGGTCAGAGGGCACATCTGTGGCTTATAAGAAACAGATGGCAGGATGGGTTAGTGAAGGAGAAAGCACTCTTGCTTCAGGTTGAGTGCCCGTGGAGGTGCTGGGGCAGCACACTGGCAAGCAGGCGAACTCAGCCAAGATCCAGCTTTGTCACGCGTGTGAGCCCTTGGCTGGCCTCTTCATCTTTCTGAATGTCTGTTTCTTCAACTGTAAAATGGAGATGATAAGGCCCAACAACATAACACAGGAGGATTTGGTGAGAAAATGCATTTGAAATGGCTGAAGACAGTGCCGTGTGTTATAAGTGCTTGGCAGTTGTTATTGTCCTGTGGTAGCCTTGGGTCTCCAGAGCCAACAACAGCCTCCTATCTGGATCTGAGTGGCTTCATCCCACTGTGTGGGACTCTGGTCCCAAGTGTTGTATGTGAGTAGCTGGGACCACAGGTGTGCGCCACCACACCCAGCTCATTTTTGTATTTTTTGTAGAGAAAGGGTTTCACCTTGTTGCCCAGGCTAGTCTCAAACCCCTGGGCTTAAGTGACCCACCTCAGCCTTCCAGAGTGCTGGGATTACAGGCGTGAGCCACTGTGCCTGGCCGGGAATCCCATTTCAACCTGAGATTGGGCGGGGACAAACATTCAAACCCTATCAGTACCTGTGGGAAGTGACTTGAAGGCCTCTCGGGTCTTCAGCTGGTCCTCTGGGAAGTAGGGAGAATCCTAAGTAATAGCCACTTCACAGGGAGGCGATGAGGGTAGAGTGTGTGGAGCACAGAGCCACTGTTGGTTGAAAGTGCATTGTTACTGTTATTGCCTTTGTTGTGGTAGCTAGGCTTGTTTTGATTATTCTTTCCAGGGAACTTTGGCTTCCTTGGCTTCTGGGGTGTGCACACAAGCACTGGACCAAGGATGAGGCTCAAGGAGGGCCCTGGGCTCATGCCCTGGGCTGACAGTGGAGGCCATGGGGCTGGTGGGAAGGAGCACAGGCCTGAGGCCACCCCACCTGGCTCAAGATCCCCACTCGCTACCTCTGTGACCTGGACAAATTCCTCCACCTCATCTGTACAATGGGGCGAGGAACTATTTCCCCCTTACTGTGGGATTATTATGAGGATTCAGTGATGCGATCCATGTTGTTTTAACAGCGCTTTGCTATATAGTAAGGCTTCGGATAGTACCTCGCTGGTAGATAATTTCCTGTTAAGGACAGCCAAAGTGGAATTCCAATGGGGATGGTGAGAGCCGAGAGGTTCTTTTGTTTGTTTGTTTGTTTTGAGATGGAGTTTCGCTCTTGTTGCCCAGGCTGGAGTGCTGTGGCGTTATCTCAGCTCACTGCAACCTTCACCTCCCGGGTTCAAGCGATTCTCCTGCCTCAGCCTCCCAAGTAGCTGGGATTACAGGCGCCTGCCACCACGCCTGGCTAATTTTTATATTTTTAGTAGAGACGGTGTTTCACCGTGTTGTCCAGGATGGTCTCAACCTCTTGACCTCAGGTGATGGAGAGCTGAGACATTTATACCCAGTTCCTGCCTTTCCAGAGCCTGGTGTCATCTTTTAAGTCAGTGCTACCCCACCTCCTTCAATTCAGTTCATGTCACCTCAGCTCAACAGAGGCAGTGCTGTGTCTGGGCACCAAGAATCCCCAGAGGGAGGCCCTCCAGCACCACCTGAGATGTTTGCTGTGTCAGAGAACCAACCTTGTGATCACTTACTTAGTATTTTTCATTGAATCTACTCACAATTTATCCCTGTCAGGGCAAGATGAAGTAAGTTAAGCTAGTCCAAACCTACACCCATGAAATCAAGAGATCCATAAACTAAATATATATTTTCTCACAACATCTGAAGCTAAAATAGAGGATGAAATAAAATTAGAAACCATTCACATAGGTGCCATCTAAAACCATCTTATGTCCCTGTCTCCCCCCACCCCCCACCTCCTGCCCCCCGTAGTCTGGAAACAAGGTGGACTTGTTAAGGCTCCCCTGGGACCCCTGCCTGCCCACAGAGTCTCACCTGGACCCAGTCCCGAGAGCCAGGCCCAGTCTCACGTCCAGGAGGAAGCCCTGCCTCCCCAGGTGTTAGGCTGGACTTTTCGTCATACAGCACAGGGAGAGTGAGGCAGTTAACAAACCACATTTAATATTCAGTATTGTAATTTTAAATTTGTGGAACAAACCCAAACTACTACTTGTTTTTTTATGCTACCTATAGATATTAAATGTGGACAGATTTTGCTTGGCAGACCATTGGTTTAGAAGGCTGGGTTAAGCCCTGTGTTTGAGTAAAATTAGTATTCAAGTAAAAGTAGGATTCAACCCCAGGTTCTTTTTGGCCCCAGGCAAGGAAGTTCTATACCTGCCTCACCAACACTTCTTCCAGGAGGGCAGAGAATCAGATATGAATTATTTCTCACAATCACCAGGAATGGCTACAGCTGTGCTGGACAGATTCTGCGTCTGTTCCCAAGCTCATCGGTCACCTTTTACGTGGTTACACCGAGGCCCAGAGAGGAGGAGGGGACTCGCCAAGGTCGCTGGCCAGGTCATTGTGCTGCTTCCACACAAGGTGGCTGGGAGGGGAGGCCTAGCCAGTTTGGGGCAGGAAGTGTCCGAGAAGCTGGTCAGAGCTCCCCCGCTGTGCAGCCACCCTGGGCTCCTCCACCTGGATGCTCTTAGGACAAGTCTGAAAGCCTTTGAAGCCTCTGCAGCCTGAGAGTTTCAGAGCTCTTGCTACCTTCAGATCCTGTTTCCATATAGAATACCCTGTTAGAGCTTTCTGTCAGCTGGGGGCTGTCTGTCTCGAAAGGGGCCTCTGCACTGACAGCCCCAGTCCCTCAGTGCGGATCACACATGTGGCCTTGCCCTGTGCCAGGTGCTTGACTGGGCCCTTGCTGAGTCAGATGAAAGAAATCCTCTGGAATCCTCCTGCACTTCTGCAGCAGGTAACAACTTTGTTTCATGCTTTTGAGGCCAGAGGCTCCGAGAGGTCACATGACCAGCCCAAGCATCCACAGCTAGGACTCCATAGAACCAGCTCATCCTTGCCAGGTGGGAGGCAGTCTGCCCTCCACCAGGGTATCTGAAATGTTTCTGCTTCAGGTTCTGTGGCTGATGCTTCCGGGCCATTATCCGTGTTCCATCTTCAGCTGGGTGTGTGTAAGCGCCTCGCTGGGGATGGGCCCAGAAAGACCTTGGTGTATTTCTCACACCCAAAGAGGGCCACCTAGGAAAGCCCATGGCGACCCCTTGGGGGGAAGCTTGGTGCTCTCAGGGAGTGGGATTTGTGCCCTCTGGTGCACAGCCTCGGGCAGGAGGTGCACTAGGCCCCCAGCCGTGGGTGGAGAGCTTCTCCAGAGAGGGCTGTGATGTGCAGCTAGAGGCAATGCTTGGCACCCCTGCTCTTTTCACAGGACCCAGAAGTTTGCCAGATCAAAACCTTAGCATTGGCTGGGAAATTGGCTTACTTATTGTCATCTGTACCCATCAGTTACCCATGGAGTGGGCGCCATCCTGGGCTGAGTCAGGTGGGGGTCCTGCCGTTGAGTTAGTAATTTCAGGTTTTCCTTTTGTTGTTTAAAGGCATACTTGTTAGGCTACCAAGTAATATAGAAACATATTCACATTGTAAAAGGCTCAAACAATGCAGTGTGTAGAGTAAAAAGTGAAAGTGCCCTGCCATTTCCCCAGCCACCCAGAGTAACCCCCGGCCCCCCAGGCCACCTGTCTCTCCAGCAGGAACTCCCAGCCTTCATTGACGGGAGGGTGTCCTTTTGGACCAAGCTCTTCGCACTTGCACACATACGTATTCCTCTGGGTGGATAGCCTCGAGCTGTCTTGTTCACCACGGTCACTCCAGCCCACCACAGGCCTGGCACTTAGTAGGCACCCACTAAATTTTTACTAAATGAATGACAGTAGCAGTAGTTTTTACATGAATGGGACCGTGGACATCTTGTTCTACACTTGGTTTTGGCACTTTAAAGTGGGGTTTTCCTGCGTCAGGGCATCAGAGTATGAGGGTGGGCTTATCTGCCGTCATTAAATGGAAACACCCGAGGGACCATCGCTTGTGCATCACCCTTGTTGATATGCATTGGCTGTGTCCAGTTGTCCATGTCACAGAATCCTGAGGGTCAGCCTTTTAGCAACTCAGTTTACAGACACAGCACTTTGGCAGGAGGGAGTCCTAGCTGTGAAATTGCTCAAATTGCCCTCCATAAAAGAAGATGCCCATCAAACCTCCTGCCAACAGCACAGGGAAATGCCTGTTCCTCCCCTCTGTCCCACACTGGCCCCTGTTGGTCTTTGTCATCTGTGCCAGCGTGACGAGCAGAAGCTTACCCATCTGCTGAGCATGTCTACCTCGTCACCTGGTCAGAAATGGCTATGGGAATTCCTCCTTCCATATGTCCCAGGTGGCCAGGGAAGGGCCCGACTCAGGAAATGGCATTGGTAAGAATGACAGGGCAGCCTACTGAGGAGTGCTGGGCATGACTCGCAGCATGGGCTGGCCCACCCAGCCACCACCAGGCACCGGTCCAAACCAATCAACCCTGTGCTCTGCTCCGTTTTTTCCATCCCTGTCTTTGCTCATCAAAGAGGTGCCAGAAAAGGCTTCCAGCGGTTGGAATTCCTGCCTCCTTCACGTGTGTTTTGAGGCCACACAGCTGTGTTCTCTCAAACCTCCACTGTCCTTTACACTCAGAATATCTGTTTAGACATTCCTAACTCTGCTTGGTCGTTGTTTATTTTAAAATAGTCCCAGAAATATGCTTGCTTATTTAGTTCTCCACCAAACACTCCATTGCATAGAATCATGCGTCCCCTGCATTCTGGTTCCTTGGAAGAACTGCAGAAGGGGGACCTGCCTCATATGACCAGGCTGTGTCAGTCATGGGAGTGAGCTGTCAGACATTCACTTTTTTAAAAAATAGAAACAGGGACTCGCTATGTTGCCCAGTCTGGTCTCGAACTCTGGACCTCAAGTGTGGTCAGAATTTCACTTTGAAGTTCTTGGGTTGAACAAGAGCTTAAGAATGGGCTGTTACTTTCCTGTGTTTGTGGATTCATGGAATGATTCTTAGGGGCCATTGTCAGGAAAGGGACCATGGACAACCCAGCTGCAGTTCTTCCATACCAGATGTCCTCAGGCAGCGGAGTGATGTTGATGGCTATCTGCAGCATTGCCGGGGAGCCTCTGTGTGAAGCCTTCACAGTGGACCACTTTCCTATTACATTTCTCCGCAACTCCCCGCTTACCTAACATCCTGCCTGGAGGTCCAGAGAATCTACAGTCCAGTGTTTTAGGAGGCTCTCTGGATTTTTGTTTCTATTTTATTTTAGTTAGTTTTTGAGAGAGAGTCGCTCTGTTGTTCAGGCTGGAGTGCAGTGGTGTGATCTTGGCTCACTGCAACCTCTCCCTCCCTGGTTCAAGTGATTCTCCTGCCTCAGCCTCCCAAGTAGCTGGGATTATAGGCATGTGCTACCATACCCAGCTAATTTTTTTTTTTTTTTTTTTTGGTACTTTTAGTAGAAATAGGGTTCCTCGCCTTGTTGGCCAGGCTTGTCTTGAACTCCTGACCTCAAGTGACCCACCTGCCTCAGCCTCACAAAGTGCTGGGATTACAGGCATGAGCCACTGTGCCCAGCCTATTTTAATTTTTTGAGATGAGGTCTCGCTGTGTTGCCCAGGCTAGTCTTGAACTTCTGGGCTCAAGCACCCCACCCACCTTGGCCTCCCAAGGTGTTGGGGTTACAGGCGTGAGCCACCAAGCCTAGCCAGGATTTTGCCTTTAAAGCGCCTAATCTCCTTTCTCAGTAAAGACGTGAGGTAAGCAGTTTTCCCTCCTGTGTTTATATCTACCCCATCTCACACCATGAGCTGCTTCTATTAAAAGACACAGGAGATGGATAACTGGTGTTGAAAATGATATCACTTATTTCAAAGGGTAAAAGGGAAGTTGTGTGTGGCTTTCAGTAAAAGCTCACAGGCCTATTCAGTGTCAGCCACTTGATGAAGAAGCCTTACTTTGTGGTGGGTGCCCCCAGGTCTGGCCCCAGTGGCGCCTGAGAGGCACCAGGTAGAGGCAAGAGCATGCTCTGAAGGCTGTGATTCACCTCTTAGGGCGGGTGGGGCTGTGTGCCCTGGCAGCCTTCTGCACCTACTGAGTCTCAGGCCTGCCCCACCTCTGCAGGGCTGTCCTGAGGGGCTGGCACTGCACAGGGAAGGGCACTGGCTCGGAGATGGGTAGAGTTAGCGGGTAAATGGGTCCTCCCCAGAGTCTGACCGCCAGCACTCAAGCTACCTCTGCTGCTTGCCAGCCAGGTGACCTCAGCACATGGCTTAACCTGAGCCTCAGGTCTCCTTCATCTGAAAAATGAGGAAAATTGTCAGGAAAGCTTTGAGCACAGTGCCTGAAACACAGCAGGCCTCTGATAGGTGTAAGCTCAAGTTCCATGACTCAGGCCGCAGGTGATCTGCTAGGCTTTCTGGTAACCCACCAGTAGCTGAACTTGATGCCTGAGCTCCCCCTCGTAAGTTACCCCACTTTTCTTTGTAGGAAAGGTGTGCTTAAGTAACAGGTACTCAGCAGGGCTGTTCTGACACCCTGGGACTGCCATGGGTTTGCTTCCTCAGAATGCTTCCCCGTCGGCCGCCCTCTCTCACCGTAGGGTCTGCTTGGACTTAATGTGCAGGAGCCCTCCATTATCCACAGAAAACAAGCTCCTTAAAAACACACTTAGGCCAAGCACAGTGGCTCACGCCTGTAATTTACCCAGCACTTTGGGAGGCAGGTGGACAGATCACTTGAGGTCAGGAGTTCAAGACCAGCCTGGGCAACATGGCAAAACTCCATCTCTACAAAAACGAAAATCTAGCCAAGTGTGGTGGTATGCACCTGTAGTCCAAGCTACTTGGGAAGCTGAGGTGGGAGGATCACTTGAGCCCAGCAGGTCAAGACTGAAGTAAGCCAAGATCACACCACTGCACTCCAGCCTGGGCGATAGAGTAAGACCTGTCCCAAAAAACAAACAAACAAAAACAAAAACACACACATAAAAAAAAACATGCCAGGTGTGGTGGTGGGAGCCTGTAGTCCCAGCTACTCGGGACTACTTGGGAGGCTGAGGTGGGGGGATCACAGCCTCCCGGGAGGTTCCAGTGAGCCAAGATCATACCACTGCACTCCAGCCTGGCTCTGTCTCAAAAACAAAAACAAGCACACACACAAAAAAGCCCATACTTAAACCAATCCCTGGCTTGCAGGCATTTCCAGCATTTCCTTGAACATTTTTGCAAATACAGATTTGAACATAACTGATTTCAGTTCCGGTCCCCAAAACTTTTGGTTTTTTCCTTCCTTTTGTTCGTGGCACAATGGTGAGAGTAGGTGCTCTGGAGTCAGAATCTATCAGGGTCTGTTGTCTATGAGCTGTATGACTTTGGCCAAGCTTCTGAAACTCTGTGGGCCTCGGTTTCCTCTTCTATAAAACAGGGTGGTCATGACAATTAAATATACTAACAAGCATTTGATCCATAATAGAATCCCCAATGCATGCTGACTGTCATTATCCTCATCATCACAACTGTCCCCAGTCTAGTGGGAGACAGGCCAGGAGGCAGGAAGCTCCGCCTACCCCAGTGTCGAGGCCCCCATGGAGCAGGGAGGAGCTGGGGTGAGGAGCATCCTTACTTGGGCCACCCATCCAGACCCATCTCAGGGGTCTCCTCCTCCTGTACCCCCTACTACCTCTACTTCCCTGCTGGCTCCTACAGCCTTTGCACCCCCTTCTCATGGTGCTTTCAGGGCATCACATTGGATGCACCCTCATCTCCTATGAGTTCAGTTAGACCTGCTCAGCACAGCAGAGTGAGAGAGAGAAGGGCACTTGGCTTCACTGGAGTGGCCCATCCCTGCCATCCCTCACAGTGAGCCTGGGCCCTGGAGTTGGGACATTTGGAGAACAAAGCCACTTTTCCTCAGCCAGTGCAGTTACCATGGCCATACTCCTCCCAGTAAGTATGAGTCTAGGACTCAAAAAGTGCTTCAAGGCCTCCTAAACCCTGGCTGACACTTCCTGTGGCACTCAGGCAAAGGAACAAACAGGCTTCCAGTGTACAGGCCGGGAGCATGCCCTGCTGGACACTTCAGTGATTCTGCCCGGACTCAAGGGTTGGAAGGTGGGCAGTGACTGGTCACCTTTCTCTTCATATCTATACTACCTGGCACTGAGGAGCCACCAAATGAATCTGTCTTAAAGCAAAGTGGGCGTATTTTTGAAGAAGTAAATATCAGCCAGGCGCCGAGGGTGGGCAGATGCACCCTGGGCACAGCACAGGTGGAAGAGGGCAGGGCCTGTACAAGACTGAGCAAGAGGAGGTAGAAGGCGAGCCAGGATATGAGGGTGTGGCAGTGCAGAGAAGGGGCCCTGCTGAAAGACAGGAAAGTGGGCTCCAGGAAGCCCACTTCCATGGCACAGTTAGCAGGGATGAGGTAGCAAGACTGGAGGCGGCAGCTGGTGGAACGAACATGCCTCTCTCATTGACCCCAAGTGAGAGGACAGTGACCCAAGCCACAGTGCATTCAGGGATGGGGCAGGCTTGGTTAGAAGGGAGGACCCACAGGCTTCCTAGCCTGTTGGAGTGGAGGGGTGACGAGGGCCTTTGGATGACAGGCAGGTCCTATCATGCGCTTGTAGAAGCCATGGTGGTTAATTTCTGCCTTCTTTTGTAACTGTGGCATTAGGAAGCAGGACTGACCCCATTCCCCTAAATGATGTCCTGGTCTCAACCTTTCCTCCAGGGTACTTCCCAGTTGTCCAGGGCCCCTTCCCAGCCCGTGGCTGTCCTAATGAACCACCTTGCTGTGTCACCTTCAGGTGACCAAAGATGAAGGCTCCAGGGGCTCAAAGGGGAAACTGAAGGGTAACATGAGTCAGGGGTTCCAGAGGCTTGACCCAGAAGCTCTGCGCCTGTCCTGGGCAGGCCAAGCCTGGTAAGTTTCCAGCCCTAAGGTGTGATTGCAGTAGACCTTCTGGAGGCCAGAGCTGGCTTCATCTACAGATGAGAGGTTTGTGGGAGGAGGCAGAAGTGCTCTTGTGGCTTAACGGGCCCTCTTGGCTCCAGCTGCTCAGAGGAGGGGCAGCTGAGGGTCACAGGAGGCCTTGCCTCTGAAGTTTGAAGCATGTACAGGCACCACCTCCCCCCTACAACTTTTTCCAGGCCACAGCAGGCAGCTGCCTTCTTAAGAACTGACCTTGTGTGTCTCTTTTTGCATCTGAGTTCTTTAGAAAAATCTCTACCTTTTTTCCTGTGGGGCCCTGCATGCCTGCCTTGGCCCCACTGCCCAAATATGCCTTCTCTCATTTCCCTCCTGCCTCTGCCGTGTAGTTTCTAATGTAGCTCAAATATGAAAAATTAGGTTTGCATGGTTGCCATGAATTTTACATGAATCATATTTAAATCAATAAAGCCTATAGAATGAATCAAGTTATCGTTATTATGAAGTAGTAGGGGGCTATTTAAAGGGGCCGTGGGCCTTTAAGCATATAATGGAAAAAGTTTCCTACTACTGGATGATCCCTGATAAAGCACTTAACCTTTTGCAGCTCTGGGCTCCCTCAGTACCTGAGATGTGTTTGAAGTTTCTACTTTCTTCTTAGCAGGTGTGATAAAGCAGAACTAAAATGAAAGTCACATTTTCCATGACTTGTTTCTTATTTGAACAGTTGCTAATCTTTTTTTTTCTTTTTTTTTTTAAGTGGGTAGTCTTTTAAATGACATTCTGTTTCAAATGTGTGAGCTTGGGATCTTTGATGTAAATAGCAGGAAAAAGTGGGCGGTAATGTTTTGGAACGTGGAAAGCCTGCCTTTTCTAGGTCGTGCTTTTAGAGCAAGAACCAGAGAGAAGAAAGAAAGGAGAGAGAAGATGAACAAGAAAAAAGCCTGTGCAGGGGTCACGGCTGGAAAGGCCCTCATAGCAGCCTGGCACATCATGTTCTGACTGTGGGCGCAGGGCTCCCCCCACCTCCCCATTTTCACCTTGATCAGTCCTGACATTCTGTCCACGGGCCAGCTCTTGTCGGTGTGTTGGGAATGACCACTCCAGGAACAGAGTCCAGGCAGTCAGCATAGCTGAGGGTTTGCCACAGTGCTCTGGACAGTTGAGTAAGACAGGAGCTATGGCCGGGCGTGGTGGCTCACGCCTGTAATCCCAGCACTTTGGGAGGCCGAGGCAGGCAGATCACCTGAGATCAGGAGTTCGAGACCAGCCTGGCCAACATGGTAAAACCCCGTCTCTACTAACAATAGAAAAATTAGCCGGGCATGGTGACAGGTGCCTGTAATCCCAACTACCTGGGAGCCTGAGGCAAGAGAATCACTTGAACCCAGGAGGCAGAGGTTGCTATGAGCCGAGATCATACCACTGCACTCCACCCTGGGTGACATAGTGAAACTCTGTCTGAAAAAGAAAAAAAAAAAAAAAAAAAAGGAGCTAGAAGCATAGCTGTAGCATGAGATTGGCACCAAATGAGACCTTCACTTTGGAAGTTAATGGACTCAAACTCCTGGGTTCAAGCAATCTTCCCACTTCAGCCTCCGAAGTAGCTAGGACTGCAGGTGCACACCGTCACACCCAGCCATTACCTTTTAATTACACAAATACTGTGCAAATAACTTGTAAGAAAACAAAACTAAGGCCAGATACCATGGCTCACGCCTGTAATCCCGGTTACTTTGGGAGGCTGAGGCGAGGGTTGTGGGGGATCACTTGAGCCCAGGAGTTGGAGACCAGACTGGGCAACATAGCAAGACCCCATCTCTAAAAAAAAAAAAAATTTATATAGCTGGGTGTTGTGGTCTTCATCTATAGTCCCAGCTGCTCAGGAGGCTGAGGTGGGAGAATCATTTGAGTCCAGGAAGTCAAGCCTATAGTGAGCTGTGATGGCATCACTGCACTCCAGCCTGGGTGACAGAGTGAGACCCTGTCTCAAAAAGTAAAATAAAATAAAAACTAAGTAATTTCCACCCCCCTCATCCCACTTCCCTGGATAACCACAGTCACAGTGGGTATGTTTTCTTCCACACCTGTGTCCCAAGAAGCACGCAGAGACCCATGGGAGGAATACAGACCGTTGAAAGTTTTCTAAATTTATTTTCTGATTATAAAAGTATTACCTATTCACTATAGAAAATTAAGAAAAGAGAAACAGGCATTTAAAAAACACTTGTAACCATACCATACCCCAAAGATAACCACACGAGTTCATTTTACAAAAATGAGGTCACCCTGTGCACGCTGTTTGATAACCTTAATTTTTCACTCCAGGCCTTGTGGGGATGCCTTGTCCCTGCGTAACCAAGCTGTGTGTCTCATCAAGACTTTTCCAGAGGTGGTGCCTGAGGCAATTTTTGGTTGGCAAATGTAGGAATATTTTGTCCATGTACGTAATTATGTCTTCTATGAAAGATGATGCTGATTTTGCGTTGATGTAAATGAAATTTTCCTTATAAATTTCAATACAAAGGGAGGGACATAATCTAAAGAAAACATCACATAAATGGTACAGGTGGTACAACTAGGAGAAAATCCTTAGGATGGTAAGGAAATGACTAAAGTTTAGGAACCACCATTTTAACAGGATTTTTGAAAAACTGACTGTATAACATGCCACCGTGAGGGCCTGCCAAGATATAGTTTCCCTGTATCTGTGAATTTTTCCCTTTTTAAGTCCTCCCCACCCCGAGTTTGAACTTCCCTGTAGCTGAATCTCTACACCCAACCATGAGAATGGTGTAACCTAAAATTCTAGAACAGGTTAAAGGACATGCCCAGCTGAAAGACTTCTTTGCCAATTGCCAAGTTGCCCTCCAGGAAGGCTGTCCCAGTGTGAGCAGCTGAGTGAGCAACCAGGGGCTGTTTTCCTGATGAAAATTCACAACTGTGAGTAAATGCCTCACATCCCGTACCAGTTTTCTTATCTGAAAGATTTAATCAGCTCCCTCGCCCTTGACAGGTTTCTTTCTCTGTGTTTTGGGGGCCTCTGTAAGTGCCTTTTAATATTTCCATTGTGTGTGTTAATCTTTCATTAGAATTTGATGCATCAGAAATATTTTTAAAAAGCTTAGTTCAATTAATTTCCTTCCCTGCCCTATTATTTTACTTCCTTCTTTACCTGAATCATTAATGGCAAAGAGCACTGACACAGAACTGAGTTCAGGGCTGTTCTCATTAACTCCTGGGGATGTTATGAGCAATCCATCAGTCCTGGGGTTGCATTACAGCCTCCGTATTTACTGGCGTTTTTTTCAGTGAGCTTTCCCTGCGTGTGAAAAATCCAGCAGCTTTTTGGCCCCTTTGGTTTACATCTGTTTTATGAATGGCCTGAAACATCTTGTCCCAGTGTCTCAGAGTGAGATGAGGAAAAGGATTTTGTGCTTTGCTTTGTTTTTCAATTATCCATGGGCTGTGAGTTCCTTGCATTATAATAGCAGGAGCACAAACCTATGATCAGACTCCACCAAGTTCAGTGTTGGCTCAGGGTTTGACCTTGGGCAGGTTTGTCTGCCTCCCACAAATGATGCCAGAAGGCCAAGTAGTATGTAGACTTGGCTGTGTGGTAGAATCACTTGGAGAACTTTAAGGCTCCCAGTGCCCAGGTCACACCCCACACCAATTAAATCAGACTATCTGGGGGCAGGAGCCAGCATCTGTTTTCAGTGATCCCAGCTGATCCTACATGCAATAGAGTTTGGGAGCCACCGCTCTAAGGATTAACTGAGGCCTCTGCAGCATGCACTAGCATGGTGGCAAACAACGAGTTCTCAGTGCCCACCCCTCAACAGAAAAGCCAGAAGATGGAGACACAGAAGTCAGATCCTGCTCGGCCCCATCTCCGAGGAATGGCCATGTGAGCCTGTTTACTGAGAATGCGTGCCTGTGCACGCCGAGGATGCAGAAAGGGACAGGGGACCAAGTGGCAGGTAGCCTTTTCTTCTAAACTGCTACCAGGTATTTGCATCCCCGCCTGTTTAGTGTTGCTGCTGAGTCCGCTCCGCCTTGAAGAACTGTCAGCCTCCTCAGTAAGGAGACATGGGGTCCCAGCTGTGGCTTAAGAGCTGAGCGTGAGGGCCTTAGTGTGGCCATCCATAATGGTATTTGGGATCTGACAAGTCTCCAAACCACTTGTCCATAGACCCTCCAGGGCCCTGCACCCTGAGAACCAGCCTGGTGGGGCTGGAGTCCTGAAATCTGCACTTTGTTCCAGTACCGGGTGCCCCAGGCTGCCAATGGGCCTCCCTTCGAGGAACCCTGGATCTCTCCCAAGATGCTGTGTGTGAGCTTCAGCCTTTCCAGTTGCCTGCACATTCTCGCCCAAGTGCTGTGTGTGGGAGTAACTTTTCAACTCTTTCGTTCAAGAGCCTTTCCCGCCCCTCCACTGGGCCTAGTCCTTTGTGGGGGCCAGGAGAGAGAGATGCCCAGGCAGTGAGCAAGTCAGACCCTGCTCATCCTCAGAGGCCAGGGTGGAGGGAGGCAGGTGGCCCATGAGGAATCCCTTCCAGCAGTGAGACCCATGGCACCCCATGCCCATTGATCATACCTACTTGCTCTGTGACACGGAGAGAGAGCTGTGTGGGAACGGGCTTTTTGTGTGCTCTGCAGAGAGCGTAGTGGCTAAGGTGAGGCATGGGAGTTATAACCCCCAGGCTGAGTGAGCCAAGAGCCAAGAGTGCATGTGGCCAGAGCGCCCCATTCCTTCCAGGTCAGGGAGCTCCAAGGCCCTGGGCCAGGCTGCTTCATGCCACCCGGGTTTGCCAGGACAGGTCATTCTCATGCACGGCTCATCGGCAGACGTGGAGCAGAGCTGTTTCCCACGGTCCCACACAGTGGGCAGGGTCTCGTTTTCTTCCCTCTAACCCTTCGCTGTCTAACACAGTAGCCACTTGTGGCTGTCTAAATCTGCATTAATGAAAATTAAGGTTAAATAAAATAAAACATTTCTGTTCCACTGTTAAACCACATTTCAAGTGCTCAGTCGTGGATAGCAAGACAACGGAAAAAGGATATTTAATTGTATTTAATTTTAATTGAAATGCAAATAGCCACATGTGTGGTGGCTCTGTACTAGACAGCATGGTGGTAGGACATTTCCATCAATGCAGAAAGTCCTCTTGGGCAGCAGCACTGTCTAGCAGGTGGGGTAAAATCAGGAAACAAGAAAGGCATGGGTTTGGTTTGGAGTCTTTCAGGATCCCAGCTCCGTCACTTTCTAGTCTGTGGCTGCATGCTGTCAACCCTGCTGGGGCCCAGGCGTCCTCCTCTGGGACTGAAAGCCCAGATTTGTGTGGCTACCTCCTCACCCAGGTGCGAGGATGGGGCAAAGTGAGAATGGTAACAGTAACAGAGGTGTGGACAGGGCACTTGCTCTCTGCTTTCATTCTTCCCTACCTGGGACCCACATGCTGTTTTCACCCCTGTTTACAGATGGGAAAGTAGAGGCCCAGAGCCTGCGCTGTGTTTAAGTGTCCAGCATGTGGCAGGAAGCAGAGACAGTGGGGATTGTGATTCTTATTTATCTAGCCAGAGTTGCACCTGGAGTTTGGAGGCACTGCTGACTGGGTACACAGGCTCTACACCCCTGCCGAGTGTCTGACCATGGTGGCTCTGCCTATGACACACTTATTTACTATTGGACAACCTGACTAGCTCTTTTCTTACCTTTTGCCTAAAAAAATTCAATCCATGGCTTCCTAGCTCTGAACTTGCCTCTGTGCATCAAGCTCAAGAAGGTGCAGGAGTTTCAGAGCCAGTCATACCTTAACAGGGAGGTAAGACTGCAGGGGACTCAGCAACTTGGAGCCTTGGCTTTCTCACCACCTATCATGCCCTCCTACAGTCCTGCCAAAATCTCCTGTCTCTCTTTCACCTTTCCCTTTCTCTGCCTGCCGGTGGATTTCCTCTGCCAAGAATTTAGCAAGAGGCAGCTGAAGGCGGTGATACGCACACGGCCCGGCCAAAGTGAAGTCACCCCTGCTCCTGCTCTGAAAGCCGCTGATCTCTTTCTTAGCACAGGCAGCCAAATGTGGTTTACCTTCTGGTCCAGATTTCACTAACTTCATGTGGCCCGGAGAATCTTTTTACAAGATTGGGGTTTGGTTTCAAGCACATAGAGGGACTTGGACCTGACTCACTTGGGCATTTCCTGCTTGGGGTCCTGGGAATTGACCTCCCGGAAGATAACATTAGCAGCACAACCTCAAGTCAGTTACTGACCCTCTCAGGGTCTCAGCTTTCTCATGTGTAATGTGCAGATAATGGTACTGCCTGGGCTGGGTGGTTTTGAGTGCTTAGCTCAGTGTCAGATGCTTATTAAATATTACACCGTAACTGTTAGTATCTGAAATTAGCATAGGTATATGTTTGCAAATGGCTGGAACTTTTAAAGAGTTTATTTGCAGGGTTTGCAGATGAACTTTTAAACAAAGTCTGTAACAGGTTGAATATACCTTCCCATTGTGCTGGCACAGTTTATACTCATCGATTTCGTTCAGTTACTGCTTTATGGTCTGTCTGTTCAAACTGTGGCTGCACGAGGGCCAGACCTTCATTTTCACCCCTGCAGCCCTAGTACCTGGGACTGTGCTTGGCCCATAGTAGATACACAGTAACTGTTTGATGAATTAATAAATAAAGGAACAAATGTCTTGTTATTTTTTAAATATGCTTAGTAAACTCTTTCTTCATGTTATATTTTAAGTTCCAGTCCAGGTCTTAATTATAAACTTCCAATTAGGGGCCTGAGTTACATTTCACTGAATAATCATAGGCAAAAACCTTTAGTTCTTGCAGTGATCTTCCTAGTGTCCCCAGTTCCTGGGCATCTATTTATAGTCCTAGGTATGGCTTTAATAAGCCACCCTTGCTGATGGGTCCCCACCCTCTGCAGCCTCACCCCCACCAGTCCTCACTGCCCTCTTCCTCATATCCCAGCCCCAGCAATGGACAGGAGTTTCCCAAACTCACCATGTTCCCTCCTGCCTCTGGCCCGTGGTACATGCCCCTTCCCTGCATGTCCTTGACTGTCGCACTCTGTGTGTCACCCTCTGCGTGTCTTGTTCATTCTGTTTTCTCCCTACTGGGCTGTGAGGTCCTGCAGAGCAGGGACTGAGCCTTTTATCTTCTCTCTCCAACACCTTGGATGTCCGAGGCGGGCATCCCTCCTCTCCACAGACGTCTAGTGAGCACATACCGTGTGCCTGGCCACGAGCAGTGAACAAAAATGACAAAAATCCTTGCCCTCATAGAACTAACGTTCTAGAAGGTACTCCATAAAAGTTTCTTGAGTGAATGGAGCTCCCTTTTTTATTTTGCCCTTTATGAATTTCATTAAGTAGTTCATGTACAAATTCACTTTTTTCTTTTCTTTCTTTCTTTTTTTTTTTTTTTTGAAACAGGGTATCCTTCTGTCGCCCAGGCTGGAGTGCAGTGATGCAATTATGGTCACTGTAGCTTTGACCTCCCTGGGCTCAAGTGATCCTCCCACTTCAGCCTCCCGAGTAGCTGGGACCACAGGTGCACACCACCACATCCAGATAATTTTTGCATTTTTTTTTTTTTTTTTTTGTAGGGACAGAGTCTTGCCATGTTTCCCAGGCTGGTCCCAAACTCTTGGGCTTGAGCAGTCTGCCCACCTCGGCCTCCCAAAGTGCTGGGATTATAGGTGTGAGCCACCGCACCTGGTTCATTTTTAAAAGAATTAAAAACTCAGAGGGAAAAATAGTTGAGATTCTCCATTTTTACTGTGGCTGAAACATAGTATAAATAAGGCCATCTGATTGGGGGTGTGGTATTGTATTACACACAGTTGTGCTGATAAGATTGTGTTTCACTTAACTCACATGCTTTGAAAATGTTGCTCGGCTGCCAAAAGTTTATTGGTAATCAGTTTGAACACAAAAGATTAAAAACATAAAGCAGGGAATTTGGTTTGTGAAGTATACAACTTTTGTTTAAGTCCAAAGGTACAGCTTGTCTCCACCAGAGGTCTCTTATATTTTACTGTTAATGTCTGAAGTATATTGAATTCCCACAAGCTAATTAAAAATCAGACTGCTATGCCGGTAAGCATTCACTCTGTGAACTAATTTCTGCCAAACGGCTATGAATGTGTCCCCTGGTATGAAATTTAGATGTTCTTTCCCATTAGAAAAGAGGCATGTGGTTTAGTCCCAGCCGCTTCATTTGAGTGACAAGGAAGCTGAGGTCCACCTGGAAAGGTCGGTTGCCCTGACTGAGGCCACACAGCCTAGTAAGTGGCCCCACTGGCATCAGACCCAGGCCCCTTCTCCATCTCAGCTCAGTGTTTTCCCCACCAAACCCTGCTGGTTCTTGCTGGGTGGAACTCAGAGGGCTGCTGTTATTCCTAAGTGCCAGGCACTATCCTAGCATTTTACAAACATCATTGAGTTTTCATAGTAACACTATAGGGACAGTAGTGTTAATATCACCTCTATTTGCTGATGAGCCACCTGAGGGCCAGAGGGGAGACGGCAGCAAGCCGAGGTCCCACACTGGTAAGGGGCAGAGCTCAGTCTAAAGCAGCAGGCAGCCTGGTCCTCACTGTGCCTTCACCACAAGGCTGAACTGTCCCTGGAGGCTGAAACTCAGGGACAGACACGGAGGGCCTGAGAGATGGGCAAGTGAATACTCCCCAGACCTTCTGGCGGAAATGAGGTGAACAGCCTCAAACCCCAGAGGTTTGGTGGAAAATGGGAGGCTAGTGCTGGGCCCACAAGGGTCAGATCCAAGAATATGCTGGGGAGGAGCCGGCAGTCTCCCCAGAGAGGCCCAATGGCGCCACTCTCCACCTCTGCTTGGCCCATTGCCGGGCTTCTTTCAAGATTCAATTTAAAACATTACCTCCTGACTGGGCACAGGGCTCACGCCTGTAATCCCGGCACTTTGGGAGGCTGAGGTGGGCAGATCACCTGAGATCAGGGGTTTGAGACCAGCCTGGCCAACATGGTGAAACCCTGTCTCTACTGAAAATACAAAAATTAGCCAGGCATGGTGGCGCGTGCCTGTTGTCCCAGCTACTTAGGAGGCTGAGACGGGGGAATGGCTTGAACCTGGGAGGTGGAGGTTGCAATAAGCCAAGATTGCACCATTGCACTCCAGCCTGGGCAACACGAGACTCCGTCTCAAAAAAATAAAAATAAATCACCTCCTGCAAGAAGCCTTCTCTGACCCTTGGGCTGTGTCATGGCATCTCTTCCAGCAGTCTACATCCTCCTGGTTTTCCCCTGCTGTGGCTCTTGTCACATGGCATATAATTGTCGCTTCTTTGGGCTCCCATGCTAGACAGGAACCCCTGAGGGACAAGTCTTACCCATCTCTGTGGTCCTCTTTGCCAAGCACAGAGCCCAGCACCCCCAGAAATGTTTGAATGAAAAGTCTGAGGCAGCGATGAATGGGTGTACCGGTTCCATCTATGAAGCCTTTTCTTCCCCACAACTGGCCTATGTCGGAGGAGAATCTGGGTTGGATGTTAGCAGGAGAGAATGCCTCCTTGCTTAGAAGAGCCTTGAATGCCAGGCTCAGATCTATTTGACCAGAAGAGCTCCCTGAGGTCTGGCCAGCATCTGTGGGTACCAGGATCCCCCACAGATATGTGTGTGGCACCCACAGATGCCTTCTCTAGCAGTGTTAGTAATATAGATCCCAGAGGTGAGTTTTGTTTTGGGGGGTTTTTTGAGACAAGGTCTCACTCTGTCGCCTGGGCTGGAGTACAGTGGTGCAATCTCAGCTTTCTGCAACCTCTGCCTCCAGGCTCAAGCAGTCCTCCCGCCTCAGCCTTCCAAGTACCTGGGACTACAGCCATGTGCCACCATGCCCAGCTAATTTTTTTTTTTTTTTTTTAAATAAAAATGTCTCCGTAGGAGTCATAGAGATGGGATCTCACTATATTGCCCAGGCTGTTTTCAAACTCTAAGCTCAAGCAATCCTCCCACCTCAGCCTCCCAAAGAGATGGGATTACAGGTGTGTGCCACCACACCCAGCATATCCCAGAGGTTTTAACATACTCTCCAGACTATGTTCTCTGTCTGGGGACCTCACCCACTAAGGAAGGAGAATACCCTGGGCCAGGATCTGCTCTCTGGAATACCCTTGTGTACTTTTCTGGTGAGGTGCCTTATAGAGGAAATCCAAGGGAAAGAGAAGATGTAGCCCCATCTTCAAGAACTTGTCTCCAGAGGGAGGAAGGAGAGGTGGGCCCACACCACAAAAATCACAAGAGAAAAATCACAAGCCCTCTTTGCACCCCAGCTTACTTGTTCCCAACAGTATTCCTACAAAGTAGGGGTGTCCTCATTTTTCAGATAAGGAAACAGCCTCTGAAGGGTCACCCAATGTAAGGTTGCTTCTGCCTTCTTCATCCCTGTAGCCCAGTACCCGACACACAGTAGCCCCAGGCACATATGGAGTAGAGAGACCCTGACCACATCCTGTGGAAGGTCCAGAGCAGAGCCATCACAGAGGGCTTCCGAAGACCAGGATACCCTTGTTCCTGGGCTGCCGGGCTGCTGAACAGCAGGGAAGAGGAGCTGCGTGAACCTAGATTCCGTGCGACTTTATCTGGCTGCATAATGAAGAGCTTAAGTATTCAGATCTTTTCTTGGAAATCTCAAGTATTCCATTCGGCTGCCTCACAGAGTTAGGTAACTTTATTTACTCATGCTAAACAGGGCCATTTTCAGAGAGGAAACTATGCAATGTACTATGCAAATGTGGCATTCCAAGAGCAGAGATAAGTGTGGTCACCGATGCATTATAAGATGAGATCGTGTCTCTGGCAGCTGGGTGTCACTTGATAAGGGGTATGCCAGACTGTACTTGGAACTGCTGCTCCCTTGGACTCGGTTTCTGGTAATTATGTTTTCACCAAGTTGTCAAGCTGTGAACTGCACGTATTGAAGAAGGGGAACAAGGAGTGAAGCTTTTGCAAGTTGCTCATCCTTAAGTAGACTTCAGCAGTCAGAGAGGCTGCCCCCATACATGTTCTGAACACATGGGAACAAGGAGGGTAAAATTCTCATCCTCCATTCTCCCAAGAAGAGTCTTAAAATTTGACACGAGGGAAAGATGAAGACAGACAACTGGTTTTCTTGGCCGCTTTGTGAAAACCAGTCATCTCATTTTACTAGACATGGCATGTGCCTTTCACACTGAGAGAAAGGAAGTAGCTGTGGAAAACCCCACCTTTGGAAGCAGACAGAGCTGAGCCCAAAGCTAGCACTTCCTCCAGCCTGTGGGTACTTGAGGTTGAGGCACCCAGCCTCCCCAAGCCTTCAGCTCCCTGCCTGAAAATGGCACTTTCAGTTAGTTATTTCTCCTGGGCCGTGTACCAGTCAAAAAGACAGCCAACCCTTCACACAGTCACTGCTCAGATAGTTGCTGAGTGAGCCAGTGACAGATTTATCCACCTCTATCTGTAAAGTGAGCATTGATACAGTGTCCTCAGTGGCCCTGAGTACTCTGGGAGACATGAAGATTCTGCAGAGTTAAGAAATTCTAGAAAGAGTCCTACAGAGGGCTCCATCCAAACTCTTTGCATTCAAATCCTTGCTATTCAACTTGGGAACGAAATGGATTTTCACAATGATAGGATCCTGTAGTCATCACACAAAAGTGATATAAAGGAGGCCAGAAAACTAATAATTTGAGTGCAGATTCTGCATACTGACCAGTCACCTTGTGTCAAACCTGTTGTAATTTGCCTGAACTTCACAACAACCCTAGGAAGTCCATTTTCCCCCCCAGCATTTTATTTTGAAACATTTCAAGCATACATCCAAGTTGAAAGAATTGTATAGTGAACACCCCTCATACTTGTCTACGTGTCTTACCACGTGTCTACTTTATCCACCAAACTTTTTTGTGGGGGAGAATTAGGGTCTCTGTCACCCAGGCTGGAGTGCAGTGTTTTGATCATAGCTCACTGCAGCCTCAAACTCCTGGGGCTGAGTGATCTTCCCACTTTGGCCTCCCAAGCAGCTAGGATTACAGGTGTGAGCCACCACACCCAGCCCAATCTTTTTTTTTTTTTTTTTTTAGATGGGGTATTGCTATGTTTCCCAGGCTAGAATAGCTCTGGCTATGTTAACCAAGCTGGAGTTTACAGGCTTAGTCTTGATGCTGTAGCCTCAAACCCCTGGCCTCAAGCAATCCTCCTGCCTCAGCCTCCTGAGTTGTGGGACTATAGTTGCACACCATCACACCTGGCTTCTTTTTTTTTTTTTTAGGATACTTTTCCGTATAGGTGAGGAAGTGAATCTTTTTAAAAATTTATTTCAAAGTAAATTGCAGGCCTCAGTACCCTTCTCCCCAAATACTCTAGCTTGCATATCATGAAGTAGAGCTATAAAATTATTTTATTACCCCCCCGCCTATAGATGAGACAACTGAAGCAAAGTCACATGCCCAGGGTCACCACAGCTACAAGGTGGCAGAGTTACCACTAAACTCCAGGCACTTGGCCCCAGGCCCGGCTTGGCACTGTTTCCCTGCACAGCTTCCCCTGCATTCAGACCTATGCTTCTGGGTGGGGAAGTGGAGCTGGAATGTGTTAGGAGAACACAAGAGTTTTCTTAACAGTGCTCTGCCGGTTACTCTTGGTGGTGTGGGCAGAGGGGTGTGGAGAGGCGGCTGAGGCCAGGACATCAGTGTGGCACCTATAGCGGGAGGCCCAGTGATCACAGTTTCCCCGGGTAACTGAATTTCAACAAATACCCCATTATCTACATACCTCATTGCTGGTTTCTTTTACAAATCCCAGAAATGCCACCAGTACATTTTCTTTTCCTCTTCATGTTAGAGGGTGTGGCTCATAGGCCTGGCAGTAGAAAGGTGCCAAGACCCACTCTCCATCCAGGAAATACACTTCACAACTGCCCCCTTTTCATGCTGAGAAGGAATGCTTTAGGGAGCCACAAAGAAGACAAAGTAATTGATTGCTACTTGCAGCAAGTAACCCATAAGCTGTTGCTGGGTTGATGGAGAAATGGTTACTTAATTTTCTTCAAAGGATTGATTTGGCTGTCAGGAGAAGCAGCCAACCTAATTGAGTGTGCTAGTTCACACCCTCGGTGGGAACAGTCTCAGCCCTTCTTTCGTCTTGAAAGTGTCCTCCTGGATTATGAAGTCCCCCAATGGAGTTAGTCGAGGCTCAGGAAGGTCCAGGTGTCCTACCACACTGTTGTGCCTCCTTCAGGTGATCTGTAGAATTTACCAGGGCCCAGTTCCTTGTCACTCCAGCTCTGCTGGGCTTACACTAGAATCAGCACTGGCTTCCTTTCAAAGCACTCAAGTTAGTTCCCAAGGAAACGTGATTTGTTTATGCCCCAGAATGGCTGCTGTTTTCAGTTTTCAGTGAATTCTGACAGGGTGATGACCTAGGAGAGATGCATTGCATTGTCCTCCTGGGCTGTTGATTGACCCCTCGGACCACTTAGGCTTCCTCTCCCCTCCACCCTGCAGTGAGCTGTGACTCACCAGGTACTCCTCAGCGGTGCGGTAGTGGTGGCCAAGGCCCCTCCTGCAGCTGCATTCTGTCATCAGGGAGGCATGCGAGGCTGATTTTCCCTCAAGTCACCGATGTAATTCTGTGCCACAAAGAACCATCTCCATCCCACAGAGGCTGATGCCCCAAGTGTCCAGCAGCTTGGAAGGGCAGCCATCCTTCCACTGGTCTGGAGCATCATGAGGGCAGGCTGCTGACCGGTCTTGCTAACTGATGGATTCTAACATCCGAAAAGAGCCCAAGAGGCAGACACCCAGCTTCAGTCTCCCCTGCATGCCAGAAAGAGAAACTCTCAAGGGTAGAAGAGAGACAGCATTTCCTAAGCCAAAGAAGGAAGTAGGTCTGCTGCTCGAAGGGGCCACCAAGTGCCCTGTGAAAGGAGGACCTTGCCAAGGCAGTCCAGGAGCATGGAGGTGGCTTCAGGTCCTTGGCCACCAGCGAGTTAAACCCTCAGGGCTTGCATGTTGAGAGCTCACATCATTTGACTGTCCCCTTGCCAGAACCATCCAGCATCTCCCACCCTCAGCAGCTAGCCCAGGTGCAGGGGGCACCAGGCTGTGAGGCAGATGAGTGATCTTCTCTCTGGCCTCACCCAGGGAACTGGAATGCCAGGTTTTGATCAGCTTGTTCAGGAGAGTGTGAAGTTCACATGGCCCTCTGGCTGCATCCCTCAGCCACATATGTCACTCATCAGTTTGTGTCATTGGGTAAGTCACTTGGCCTGCCGCAGTTTGTGTCCACCTCATAGGATCTGGGACCATGTCAAGCGGAAACTTGGGGCTTGGCATATAAAAGCACTTTATAAAGGTTGGTCTTGGTGCCAGCAGCCGTTGTCATTGATAAAACTACTGGGAGCAGGCCGGGCACAGTGGCTCACATCTGTAATCCCAGCACGTTGGGAGGCCAAGACAGGCGGATCACGAGGTCAGGAGATCGAGACCATCCTGGCTAACATGGTGAAACCCCATCTCTACTAAAAATACAAAAAAATTAGCCAGGCGTGCTGGCAGGCACCTGTAGTCCCAGCTACTGGGGAGGCTGAGGCAGGAGAATGGCGTGAACCTCGGAGGCGGAGCTTGCGGTGAGCTGAGATCGCGCCACTGCACTCCAGCCTGGGCGACAGAGTGAGACTGTCTCAAAAAAAAAAAACAAAACAAAACTGGGAGCAGAGGCCTTGATTCAAAACAGCCCTGACTTTTTTTTTTTTTTTTTTTTTAGATGCAGTCTCACTCTGTCACCTAGGCAGTGGTGCAGTGGTGCAGTGGTGCAATCATGACCCAGTGCAACCTGGAACTCCCAGACTCAAGCGATCCTCCCACCTCAGCCTGGGACCACAGGTGTGCACCACCACGCCAAACTAATTTTTTTATTATTTGTAAAGACGGGCTCTTGCTATGTTGCCCAGTCTGGTCTTGAGCTCCTGGGCTCAAGTAATCCTCCCGCCTTGGCCTCCCAAAGTAATGGGATTACAGGTATGAGCCACCTCACTCAGCCCTGATAATCTTTCAGTACATGGTTTTAGAGAACCAAAGCCTGGAATGGTGCTGCATCCCCAACTCCAGTGAAAGCCAGCAATGCTCAAAGTGTTTTTTGCCCTCCCTGCACCACCCACAGGCCACTGCGGTTCCCCCTCACTAATACCTGGTACCAGCGCAGACTCTGGAATAGAAACAAGTCAGGCTGGATGGGTGTATGGAGGGGCCAAGACCACAGCCCCTCCCTCACAGGTGCAGCTACGGGCCCTCCAGGTCTCCTATCAGCTGTGGACCCTGCTCTTGGAATTCCAGAGTGAGCCTGCCTTTCCCTCAAGGGATCAGTGTTCCCTGTTCCTCAGCCCCTCCTGACCTCTGATTAACCACACGTGCTTGAAAGATTTACTAATGTTTACTGAATTGCTAATTTAAACTCCAGCTGTGGCCTAAAACAGGCTATTGGATTTCAAAGCCTTGGAATTCTGCTGGCCTGGAGATCCCCCTGTAAGGAAAAAGACTTCCATTCTAAATGCATTTGGAGCCACCAATGCCAAGAATTAAATTATGGATTGGCATCCATATTTTATTGTGAAGGGATTATTTAAATACAGCAAAAGTCAGTCAGCCCCATTTATCGCTCAGTAATGAGCTACAGCCTGTCAGAGGGGGCTGTGGGGGAAGGCTTCAGCCCAGGAGCTAAAAGAACAGTTGATTGAGAAGTCCCTGGCCTCCAAGTGGGAGCACCAAAAGACATTAACTTCCTTCCATCCCATCCACAAATACTTCTTCAGCACCAGCCATTGCCCAGACCCCCTCCAGGGGGTACAGCAGCTAGTGATACCGGTCAGGACCCCTTGTTTTGGGAGCTTACAGTCTGGACAGGGATGCTTCAACACGGTCAAGAATGACAGGCACTGGGGTGGGGCTGCGGATTGGGGAAATGTAGAGAGGGATTGGGGGAGCAGCCAGGGATGAGGGGTCAGGGGAAGCTTCACTGCAGAGCCCGGGGGGTGCCTGTGTATCTTGCATATTCCATGACCTTACAGAAATTCTGAAAAACAACCGAAAACTCTGTGTCATTTTCTCCCTCTGAAGAGACTGATTTAGTCAAGAGTTTGCGTTCAGAAAACATGACTACCTTAGGCAGATGCGTTCCAACGAGAGAGTCATGGCTCCAGAAATGTCATGGCACTTCGAGCAATTTGACTTGTGCTGGGAGAACATTGCGACCACTTCTGACAATGACCACCATAGCTTGCATCTGTGGCACATGCTGGGTACAGCCCCATGCCCCTCCCAGATACCCTGGACAGTCCTGCAGGTGGTTAAGTGTTCTTATAAGGCAGAAACCTGAGACTCAGAAAAGGTAGGTGATCTGCCCAGGGTCACACAATTCAATAACTGACAGAGTTGGGCTTTAAACCCAGTCTCCACAGCGCTAAAGCCCAAGTGGCCGTGATACCCCTCTTCATGGTAACAGCATGCTTTTTCTTTCATGCTTTTTCCTTTTCTCCTCTTCCTTCCCAGCATCTTAAAGTTGTGTTGGGAAAAGGTTGTACTAGTTTCCCTTCATTCTGCTAAATACTTGCAGGATCTTCCAAGATCCCCAAAACAGCCAATCCTGAGTTGTTTCTCTAGACCAGTCTTCTGAGATGCAGCATGTAGCTTCTTGGTGGTACTGAAAGAATTTTAGAATTTTAGATGTGCCTGGATATAGCACTAAATTAAATTACCATCACAATTATCTATTGCTGAGTAACCAACCACTTAACTTCATGGCTTAAAACAACTATGGGAATTCATTTTGCTAGCAAATGTATAATTTGCCCAGGGCTCAATGGGAATAACTCTGCTCCACATTGTATCAGCTGAGCTGGCTGTGGGCCTGGACCTTGGTTTCTCCCTGTGGGTGTCTCCATGGCTACTTGGGCTTCCTCACAACATGGTGGATAGGTTCCAAGAGCATTTTTATGACCTTGCCTCAGAAATCACAAGGCATCACTTCCATTGGTACTCTTTTGGTCTAGACAATCACTGAGGCCCACTCAGGTTCAAGGAGAAGGGTAGACCCCACCACTTGATGGGAGGAGAGTCAAAGTCACACTATAAGAAGAACATGTAGGTGAGAAATATTGCCATGGCCATCTTTGGAAAGTATAGTCCGTAAGAAAATCCATTTCAGTGTCCCTCTAGTCTGTGCTGTTACACCAAGGAGAAGGTCTCAGATTCAGACTAGTTTGTCTTAGAACCTCTATAACTCAGATTTCCTCTTTTTATCAAAAGAGCAGGCATTAGGCTGTAATTTAATAAATGGTCTTTTCTCTTCTAATCAGTTTTCATGTTTACCTTAATGATTGTAAGTAATTCTGTTTTTCCATTCATGGTAATGATATGAAGTTTCCTTCTGAAATTTATTTTAATAGAATACAAATGTTTTAGAAAAATTAAGCATAAGCTCTCCCTTGCTGCTATAAATTTACTCTCGCATGTGCGTATGAATAAGAAGGTTCCTTTGAATGTTGTAGCAAAAGCTTCTAAACACTCTGAATGTCCACCAGTTGGAGAGCTGTTAAATGGTGTAGAGTTCTCCCTACCGTGGGAGAGAATGCAGCTATGAAAAATCACAAGGAGTCTCAGTGCCGATGTGCCATCAGAAAGTGTCAAAAGCGCAATGTAGGCAGTGTGGGTAGCATGTCACCATTTAAGAAAGGAAATGGAGAGGAGAACATAGCCCCATGAGTGCTTGAAAATGCACAGTGGACAGGTAACAAGAGCCCATGCAGTGGTTGCCTCTGCAGAGGGGGACAGGAGACACTTATTATCCACTGTAAAAAGGTTTTATACTTTTAAAAATGGGAACCTAGGAATGTGTTATCCAGTGAAAGTGGTTGATAAGTTTAATATTTTCAAATAAAATTGAATTGGTCAGGTGTGGTGGCTCACGCCTGTAATCCCAGCAGTTTGGGAGGCCAAGGCAGGCGGAGCACTTGATACCAGGAGTTTGAGACCAGGCTGGACAACATAGCAAGATCCTATCTCTACAAAAAAAAAAAAGATTACCCAGGCATGATGGCACACCTGTAGTCCTAGCTACTTAGAAGGCTGAGGCAGGAGGATCGCTTGGGTGCAGGAGTTTGAGGCTGCAGTAAGCTATGATTGCACCATTGCAGTTCAGCCTGGGTGACAGACCTATCTCAGTCAATACATACATACATACGTACACACACACACACACACACACGACATGCAGCAAATTTTCTCCCCTCCCCAAAGAAAAATAAAAGGTAGTGCCTGGGAGTAGGAGGGCTCTGTCACCTTTCCTTGGAACAAGGTTCCACTAGGAGGCATTCCATACCTTCAGGGTCCTGGGGACAATGGAGTCATCTGCCATCCTACCTTTTGCCTGTGGGGCCTGGTTCCTCCCCAGAATGGAGGCTTGGTCTGCACAGCCTTTCATGGTCCTTAGCCTTCCACCTGGGCCCTGAACTCCTCTTGGTGGGGGCCAAGCCTCATTCTCAGTATAGGTACTTAGTGCCTAGTACAGAGCCTGGCCCCAGTTGGCACCAGACTGTGCACCTGCACATGTGAGCTAAGCTGGACACCAGAGCTCTTGAACTCACAGGTCTGACTGTGAGAAGAACTCACACTTGGAAACATCCACAGCTATGTCCCAAGGGTGCTGTCAGAGAGCTCTTGGCTTCCCGCCATCACCTGGTTCTCAGTGATTGTCTATCATCTGCATGATCAGGCAGAGCCCGGCTGGCCAGCAGCTTGGCCTAGTGCTGCTCCCCACCCTGGCTGGGCGTCATAAAGACCTGAGTCCCTTTGTGTAAAGCTGTGGAAAGAGACTCACTTATTTCTTTATTCAATTTTAAGTGTGCAAATAACATACCTATTTTCCCTTTAGAAAATCAGAGCAGTGTGTAGAAACTAAAATTGGCCTGTAATTCCAGCACTTTTGGAGGCTGAGGTGGGAGGATCCCTTGAGCCAGGAGTTCGAGACCAGCCTGGGCAACATGGCACAACCCATCTCTACCAAAAATAAAAAATTAGCTGGGCATGGATGATGCGTGCCTGTAGTCCCAGTAACTTGGGAGCCTGAGGTGAGAGGATCACTCGAGCCTGGGAGGCTGAGGCTGCAGTAAGCCATGATCGCTCCCCTGTACTCCAGCCTGGGTGACTAGGATTTCTTTGAGATCCTGTCTCAAAGCAAAAAAAAAAACAGAAAGAAAAAGAAACTAAAATCACCTTGGAGCTTCTTTTTCTACTCATCAGTGTGTTCTTCAGACTTGGCTCTCTTGAACTCTCTGGTGGGCGAATTCATTCCGTGTCATTGCTCCTTGGTGTTACACAGAAGGAATAAACACATTTTAGTTAGGCTTTCTCTTCATGCTGGAAAATTGACTCTTCACAGTCTCTTAGCCCACGCGTGTGAGTGTTTTTCTTGGGAACATACCAATTGCTAGGTCATAGAATGTGAAACTTTCAGTTTTAATAAATAATGCTAATTTGTCCTTCAAAACGGCTATGCTAATTTATTCTCCCACTAGCAGCTTTTGAGAAATGCCAGTTTCTCTGCATCCTCATTACACCTGATGTTATCAGACATGTTTATTCTTGCCAATCCTATGGGCAGAAGATGGTATTTTGCTTTGATTTGTTTCCTGATTTCCCACGAGGATGGCTGTGTGTGTGTGTGTGTGTGTGTGTGTGTGTGTGTGTGTGTGTGTGTGTTGGCAATCCCCATTCCTGGCTGCCCCCTTCCCCTTATCTGTGAATGGCCTATGCAAATCCTTCACGTTTACTACTGTATCTTTGGCCTCTTAAATCATATGGATAATTGATCTCATCATTGTCTTCTGATAATTTTCTTAATAGAATCCTAAGCCCCACTCCTGTAGAATTGGAGATTCAATGGGCAGTGAGATCTGGGGATGGTGGATGGATGACCAGGAAGCCTCATGTAAGCTGTCACCTGCCCTGGCCTCTCCTTGCCATGGCCATTCCTGAGTGTCAGGCAGGGAGGCTGCCACATACCACGACAGAGCCGCCTGCCACCAAGTCCTTCCCATGGTACTTTAGCACTCAACATACTCCTGCTGGCTCCCACATGCATGCATGAAGCCTGCAGGCAGACCCAAGACCCCATGGCAGTCCTAAGATGACTAGCCTGTGTCCCCCAGGCCTCCACAGCCAGGGTGTGGAGCAGCCGAGGACTGGGGCAGGGTACAGGAGTTCCCTAAAATGATACCTGAGGGGCCCACAAAGGAGTCACCCAAAACCCGCAATTCCTTGATCTCCCTTGCGGATGGCATTTGCTTGTAATCTGTAGAAGCCGCTTCATTTCTCCTTAACTGCCCCACAGCCTCTGAAAAGTGAGAGCTCCCTCCCTGGGATCCTTCCTGTCTCACTGGTGCGGCTGCATTTTAGTTTTCTTATGAAATCTCTCACTGTGTTCTCACAGGGCTTTGATGTCTCAATTACATTTCTGAAAGCTGTTCCGTTCTGGGGTTTTATCCTTCCTTTTTTGTTCTTTGTGGTGGAGGTGGCAGTTCTTTCTTCCGCTGAAGCCCCTCAGGCAGCCAGGCTCTATGAGGGAGTCGCACTGCCTGGGCCAAACCCCATTGACACTAACACGTATGACTGTGTCCGTTTTCCCAGATCAAACTCTTAGATGAACTTCTTTTGTGAATGTGAAAATAGAAGGTAGTCAAGTTGTCCTGTGTAGAGTGAGGAAAGAGAAAGGAGAGGAGGGGGAAGGAGGACAGAAAGAGAAAGAATGGAAAGAACATGTTTATTGTTTTTGTTCTATTTTTAAAGAGTATTTTTTAAAAGACTCCCATTGAGAAAATGCTTTAAGTTTTGTTTGTTTGTTTTGTGACAAGAGCTCATCACTCTGTCACCCAGACTGGAGTGCAGTGGTGTGATCACGGCTCTCTATAGCCTCAACCTCCCTGGGCTCAAGTGATCCTCCTGCCTCAGTCTCCTGAGTAGCTGGGACTGTAGGCACATGCCACTACAGTCAGCTGATTTTTCTACTTTTAGTAGAGATGAGGTTTTGCCATGTTGCACAGGCTGGTGTGGAACTCTTGGGCTCAAGCGATCCGCCCATCTCAGTCTTCAAAAGTGCTGGGATTATAGGCATGAGCCACCGCGCCCGGCCTGTTTTAAGTGTTGAGTAAAGAAAACAAACCCTACCTACCACAAAGAAAATGTTTATCAGAATGAATATGATGACTTTCTTTTTTAATAATGTAGAAGACTAGTCATCTAGAGAATCATCCAGTATGGAACTAAAAATTCATCATAAGATATACATACCATTGTGCATTTTATGTTAATGTAATACATTTCATAATATATTAAAACATATATATTTTATTTTAATTTTTTTTAAAGACAGGGTCTCACTATGTTGCCCAGGATGAACTCAGGCGCAAGTAGTCTTCCCACCTTGGCCTCCCACAGTGCTGAGATTACAGGCATGAGCCACCGTGCCCAGCCCTAAAATACATTTTTAAAAAAATATTTTCAAATACCTGGCTGGACTGTAGGGAAAGGAAAGAAGATTCTTGCTGTAGATAATAAGAAAGTACAACTGGGCCAGATGTGGTAGCTCATGCCTATAATCCCAGCTACCCTCTTCTAATCAGAGACTTCTGTTAGTGTTTTGGCACATTTTCTCTGTACTAGTATTTCTTTGTAGGGATACTTTTTTTTAAAACATACCAAACTCATGGTAATAACATTTTTATCATGTTTCATTTAAAATTATAATGTTTTCCACAGTCTTTGCAATTATTTGTAAAACATGATTTTTAACTTGGGCTTATTATATGTGTTTCAAAAGTATGTCTTGAATACTTTTCTCATTTTGGGAGGCCAAGGCAGGCGGATCACTTGAGGCCAGGAGTTCGAGACCAGCCTGGCCAACATGGTGAAACCCTGTCTCTACTAAAAATTTTAAAAAAAAACCCAGGCATGGTGGTGTGTGCCTATAATCCTAGCTATTAGGGAGGGTGAGGCAGGAGAATCACTTGAACCGGCGAGGCAGAGGTTGTAGTGAGCTGAGATCATGCCACTGTACTCTAGCCTGTGCAACAGAGCAAGACTATCTAAAAAAGAAAAGAAAACGGTACAAATTCAATAAAGCCTATCTGGTGCTGGGATTTGCTGTGGGGGTACCTGGCTGACTTCGGGGGTCATGTGCTAGAGAGAATAGAGGGAAACATGAGGCCTGTAAAGACCGAGAGGACCAACTGAGCGACATCCACACGAAACCAGAATCTCAGACAGGTTATACTGTTGGAGGATTGAACCGAGACGTATGTTGCTGGGGGTTACCTGAGAAAGGAAAGAGAAATTTACCTATGCTTTTAGATCAGGATGAAAACTAAAAAAGCAGAGGGGGGAAATCCTTGGAGAATGCATGAGCCCAAGTTTGTTATCATGTGTTTTGGCCAAAATCGATACCACCCATGTTACCCTTCTCCTCCCCCAATAAAGTTGAGCCAAATATCTGGTTAAAATGCTCCCAACAGAACCTATGGGGGTGATGGAAGTATTCCACAACTGGGATGTAGTAATACATAGCTGTAAATGTACTAAAACTCAGCACTATCCAAAATAGCAAACTCATGGAGTCAACCCAGGTGCCCATCAATGGTGGACTGGATGAAGAAAATGTAGTACATATACACTATGGAATACTACACAGCCATAAAAAAGAGCAAACTCATGTCCTTTGAAGCAACATGGATGCAGCTGGCAGCCTAAGTGAATTAATGTGGGAACAGAAAACCAAATGCCACATGTTCTCACTTATAAGTGGGAGCTAAACATTGGATACTCATGGACATAAAGATGGCAGTGATAGACAAAGGCAAGGGGGTGACAAGGGTTGAAAAACTGTTGGGTACTGTGCTCAAAAAAAGAAAAAAGTTACTAAAACTCAAAACTGTATACTTAAAATAGGTAAACTGTATACTTAAAATAGGTGAACTTTATGGCATGTAAATTATACTTTAATAAAACTATGAAGAAACAACAAAACATCTTACCTACCCTCTTCTAATCAGAGACTTCTGTTAGTGTTTTGGCACATTTTCTCTGTACTAGTATTTCTTTGTAGGAATACTTTTTTTTAAAACATACCAAACTCATGGTAATAACATTTTTATCATGTTTCATTTAAAATTATAATGTTTTCCACAGTCATTGCAATTATTTGTAAAATATGATTTTTAATTTGGGCTTATTATATGTGTTTCAAAAGTATGTCTTGAATACTTTTCTCATTTTAAAATAATTTTAAACAGTAGAGTGGGACTAGAATAAAAATGAAAGTTCTCCCCTTAATACTTCTCCCACACACACACACTCCTACCCCCAATTCTCACTTCGCTCCTCATGGGTAACCACTGTCCACAGTTTGGTTAAGCAATTTTTAAATGGGTATATAATTTTGCATCTAGTGGGAAAAAATTGTACTCAAATAGTTTTCCTGTTTGGGGACATTTAGGTTGTTTCCGGACTGAGCTCTCTCGTTTAAAACGTAAGTGGCAGAGGATTGCATACACCAGTAGACCGTAGATCTGATGGTCCTATGTTACTCTGGTGATTTCCAAGTCAAGGGTAGGCGTTAAATTAGACATTGAATTTGGGGATAACTTTCTTTTTCTTTTCTTTTCTTTTTTTTTAGACAGGGTCTCACTTTTGTCACCTAGGCTACAGTGCAGTGGTACACTCATGGCTCACTGCAGCCTCTACCTCCTGGGCTCAAGCAATCCTCCCGCATCAGCCTCCTAAGTAGCTGGGAGGCTAATTTTTTTTCTGCTTTTTGTAGAGACAGGGTCTCACTATGTTGCCCAGGCTGGTCTTGAACTCCTGGGCTCAAGCAATCCTCCCACCTCGGCCTCCCAAACTATTGGGATTACAGGCAGAAGCCACCTCACCCAGCTAGGGACAACTTTCAAGTAAGAGAAGGAACCTAGCATATGCAGAGGACTCTTATGCACAAGACCCCATGCTTTTCCCGCCTTTTCTCATTTAACGCACCAAACAATTCAAGATAAGGGACTTAATTCTCATTTTACGAATGGGAAAACTGGTTCTGAAGGGCCAAGTGCCGTACACATCCAATGCCCATCCACGTACAACATCCAGTGCAGGGCTTGGCTTTAAATTGTCACACCCTGAGTTGAGGACTTGGTGATTCTGTCATGGCTCAGGGGACTCTTGCTTTACTGTCTTTACTTAATTAGGTGAACTCAGTTTAACCATCACAACTGTAAACTGCCATTAGTCTTTAAAGAAGCACTGAAATGTTACTGAGGTTCTTGGTTTAAGTAAGTTCCATTTGTCTATTTTTGGCTTCGTTGCCTGTGCTTTCGAGGTCTTAGTCATACATTCTTTGCATAGACCAATGTCCAGAGAGTTTTCCCCAGATTTTATAGTTCTGGGTCTTACATTTAAGTCTTTAATCCATCTTGAGTTGGTTTTTGTATACAGTGAGAAAGAGGGGTCCAGTTTCATTCTTCTGCATATGACTATCCAGTTTTCCCAGCACCATTTATTGAAGATGGTGTTCTTTCCCCAGTGTATGTTCTTATCAGTTTCATTGAAGATCACTTGATTGTAAATATGTGGCTTTATTTCTGGGCTCTCTATTCTGTTCTGTTGGTGCATGTGTTTTTCTTTTTGTTATTTTTTGAGACAAGGTCTTATTCTGTCACGCAGGCTGAAATGCTGTGGTGCGATCTTGGCTCACTGCAACTTCTCCTCTTAGGTTCAAGCGATTCTCTACCTCAGCCTCCCGAGTAGCTGGGACTACAGGCACACACCACCACACTCAGCTAATTTTTTTTATTTTTTGGTACAGACAGTGTTTCACCATGTTGGCCAAGTTGGCCTTGTAAGTCCTGACGTCAAGTGATCTGCCCACCTCGGCCTCCCAGAGTGCTGGAATTACAGGCATGAGCCACAGCACCCAGCCTATATGTCTATTTTTATACCAGTACCATGCTGTGTTGGTTATTACAGCCTTGTAATTTGAAGTCAGGTAGTGTGATGCTTCCAGCTTTGCTCTTTTTTTGTTTTGAGACCGGGTGTCTGTCACCCAGGCTGGAGTGCAGTGGCATGATCATGGCTTATTGCAGCCTTGAACCCCCCTGGGCTCCAGCCATCCTCCCACCTGAGCCTCCTGAGTGGCTGAGACTACAGGTTTGGGCCACCACACTCAACTAATTTTTTGCATTTTTTGTACAGATGGGGTTTTGCCATGTTGCCCAGGCTAGTCTCCAACTCCTGAGCTCAAGCGATCCTCCCTTCTCGGACTCCCAAAGTGCTGGAATTACAGGTGTGAGCCACCACACCTGGCCTAGCTTTGCTGTTTTAGCTCAAGTTTGCTTTGGCTATTTGGGCTCTTTTTTGGTGCCATATGAATTTTAGGATTTTTTTTCTAATACTGTGAAAAATGATGTTGGTATTTTGATAGGAATTTCATTGAATGTGTAGATTGCCTTGGGTAGCCTGGTCACTTTAACGATTTCGTTTCCTCTGATCCATGAGCATTGGATGTTTCTCCATTTGTTTATGTCATCTTCAGTTTCTTTCTTGGATTGCTGATTGTTTTGTTGTTGTTGTTTTGTTTTGTTTTGTTTTGTTTTGTTTTAGACGGAGTTTTGCTCTTACTGCCCAGGCTGGAGTGCAGAGGCGCCATCTTGGCTCACTGCAACCTCCACCTCCCAGGTTCAAGCAGTTCTCCTGCCTCCGCCTCCCAAGTAGCTGGGATTACAGGTGCCCACCACCACACCCAGCTAATCTTTTGTAGTTTTACTAGAGACGGGATTCCACCATGTTGGCCAGTCTGGTCTCGAACTCCTCACCTCAGGTGATCCACCTGCCTCGGCCTCCCGAAGTGCTGGGATTGCAGGCATGAGCCACGGCACCCAGCCAATGCTGGTTGTTTTTAAGCTACGGTTTGAGCACCTAACATGCAGGAAACACTGGACAGTTGCTTTCTGTACTTTATATGCTTTATATCAGTCCTAACTAGTAGCAGTTTGAAGGAGTGGGCATTATCTTTATTATCCAGATGAGGGATCTGAGGTCCAGAGAGGCAAAGAAACTTTCCCGGCATAGCTGTCAGAGAAGGGACTCAGACCTAGGTCTGTGTGACTCTAGGCCTGGGCTCTAACCAGTGAGCTCTGCTCCTGGTAGACTGAGAGTCAGCTTTGGTATCTCCATCACCCTGGGCTGCCAGACTGTGCCTCATTCTCTACTCACCTTCCTCCTCCCAGATAACAGCGACTTGATTGCGTGTACAGTGATCACCAAGGATGGCGGCATGGTCCAGCGATTCCTGGCTGTGGATATTTACCAGATGAGTTTGGTGGAGCCTGATGTGTCCAGGCTTGGCTGGGGAGTGGTCAAGTTTGCAGGCCTATTGCAGGTAAGATGGCCAGGAGCTCTGGAATCTCTTCTCAGTTGGCTACAAACACACAGACACACACGCACACCCCACACACAATTATCATCTTTATCATTAATTTCTAATATAGACAAGGTATATGTGAACAAATTGTCACCCAAAAAAAGCTAAAATATCACATACATGCACAGATAAGAGCAAAGTCCTCTTTGACCAAAACCCTCAATTCTTACACCTCCCCTCCACAAGAGATAATCTTCATTATCAGTGTGACCTTTCCAGATCTGTTTTTCTGACAAATGCATATATAAATGTAACTACATGTACTATTTTTTAAAATTATATACATACACTTGAGAGTGTGTGTGCATGTTTTTTGTGATATCACATTGAATATGTTCCAAACTTTGCTTTTTTCATTCAATATCAGTAGTATGTCTTGGAGAGCCAGCCACGTTAGCACACGCAGACCTCCTGGTATTCTTTTTCACTGCTGTGTGACTATAGCAAGGCACATTTAACCCGTGCCCTGTCGGCTATTTCCAGTTTTCTGCCTTTCCAGATGGTGCTGCCATGAACGGAATCACTCTTACTTCTTTATGCACTTGGGCAAGGTTTCCCTAGGCAGATACCAAGAAGCTGGGGTGTACTAATTTTAAGTGTTAGTAGACACTGCCAAATACCACTCTAAAATGATTGTTGCCACTGGCATTTTTGAGAATTCCCTTCCACTCAGTGTCACTCCAGCAGAGCTAGGCTCTAACTTGCCAAGTACCAAGCTGGGGCTTGGGTTTTGGGGTTTTTTTGTTTGTTTGTTTTTTGTTTTTAATGTTTGCCAATGTGGGCCGGGTGTGGTGGCTCGTGTCTGTAATCCCAGCATGGGAGGCCAAGGCAGGTGGATCACTTGAGGTCAGGAGTTCGAGACCAGCCTGGCCAACATGGTGGAACCCTGTCTCTACTAAAAATGCAAAAATTAGCCGGGCATGGTGGCAGGAGCCTGTAATCCCAGCTACCCAGGAGGCTGAGGCATGAGAATCACTTGAACCCAGGAGGCAGAGGTTGCAGTGAGCTGAGATTGTGCCACTGCACTCCAGCCTGGGCGGCAGAGTGAGACCCTGTCTAAAAAAAAAAAAAAAAAAAAAAAAGTTTGTCAACATGATAGATGACTAGTACCAGCTCTTTGAGTGAATAAAGCAAAGAATCAGAAGGGTTGAAAGCAGCCTCCCAGCTCGCCCCTCTGCCATACCCCTTGTCCCTGGATGTCCAGCCGACACTTCAGGCCTGAGCTTTGCCCTACTTCAAGGCAGTCCATTTCTTTGCCCGCCATCCCTGGTTTCTGGAAGGGCCTTGGTCAGGCCGCCCTACCTCTGCCTCGCCACAGCCTTACCTGCTGTCTGTGTCCTGCTCTCTGCGAGAACCACCCACATACCTGAAGCTGCTGTTATAGCCTCTTCCTCAACCTCCTCTTCTTCAGGATCTTCCTATTGTAAAAGTGTCTTTTACAAAGTGTGATGTGAGAAACAACTATAGAAGAATCTTTCACTTAAAAAAAACTCCATGTAAGACATTGTCCATTAAGTGACTTATGCTTATCTATCTAGGCTTTATCTAGGCTTATGATTAATTTCCGTTAGAATTTAGTGTCAGGCAAGTGTTTTCCTCCCCTAAAGAATTAATATGTGTCTTCCATCAGACAATGAAAGCCACATAAACCTTTTTTTTTGGCCGTCTTCCAGTGGGTGCTATTTGTCAGGTCTTTACTATACCACACTCCCTGCTTTAAATGCGAAATACCTCATCTGATCTTACTGCCACGCTTTGATGGGGGTGTTGTCTCCAAAGAGCCCATGCCAAATGTAATGCCTGAGAACCACAACCATCTTCCTCTGTGAGCCTTTTCCAACGTTGTCCCCACCTCCTTTAACATTTCTGACTTTTGTATTCATCCCCTCTCAGGCTTTTATATCAGATCACCTCAGACCTTCATGGGAGCAGATTCTCTATGCAGGGTCCGTTCTGAGGTTTTAGACTGGTTTGTCTTTATTATATTTTGCTACATGTTCATTTTTTCTCCACCTTCGAAACACAGCTTCCTTCAAACCTCTGCTCAATGACCTTCCCTATCCCTTTCTTTTTTTTTGAGACAGAGTCTCACTCTTGCCCAGGCTGGAGTGCAGTGATTCGATCTCGGCTCACTGCAACCTCTGCCTCCCGGGTTCAAGTGATTCTCTTGCCTTAGCCTCCTGAGTAGCTGGAACTACAAGCACACACCACCATGCTTGGCTAATTTTTGTGTTTTTAGTACAGACTGGGTTTCACCCTCTTGGCCAGGCTGGTCTCGAACTCCTGACCTCGTGATCCACCCACCTCAGCCTCCCAAAGTGCTGGAATTACAGGCGTGAGCCACCGTGCCCAGCCCCTGTCCCTTTCTCAGGATTAGCTTTTCCCTTTGGGGACCAGAAGTTTCTCAAAGACATACAAATGATTGCCAACGATGTCTCCTTCTTAGAAGAAATAAGGAAGAAATTGATGAGTAGATGAGCGACTATATCTAAGATCATGCCAGATGGTAATAGTAATTTTGGTTCATTATCTCTGGCTTCTCAGAAGTAAGAGTTTGCCTGTCGTGTTACCTGTGGCCCCTTGAAGAGGCTTGTAGGGGTACGCTGTTATTCATGAGCTGACCCAAGTCCTCATGGAAAACGGGCACCAGCCACCGCCACCAGCATCTGCTCCTTTGGGGTACTCTATGCCTCCTCCCACACTGTCTTCTCCTACTGGGCCTGGTCTGCCTTGTGCCCATCCATGACTCTGTTGGATTTGGCAGGCTGTCAATCTTAGATCAAAAGCAGAGTTGAATTTGGAGACCTCTTTCTAGATGCCTCATGATACCACAGCTCCTAGCCACCCTCCTCCAAACCCAACGAATGCCTTTTCCTTTGCTTCTCACTGTGCAGGACATGCAGGTGACTGGCGTGGAGGACGACAGCCGTGCCCTGAACATCACCATCCACAAGCCTGCGTCCAGCCCCCATTCCAAGCCCTTCCCCATCCTCCAGGCCACCTTCATCTTCTCAGACCACATCCGCTGCATCATCGCCAAGCAGCGCCTGGCCAAAGGCCGCATCCAGGCAAGGCGCATGAAGATGCAGAGAATAGCTGGTGAGTGGCTGGACCCTGGCAGGGCATCCTCTGAGCACTTGGCGGGGCAGGGCTGTTTGTAGTTCTCACGCTGACCTTGAGAACCCCTATAGCATAGAAGAAGACACCTATGATTCAGGAATTGTTTTATACGAATACGAAAAGGTCCCATTTCCTGGGTGTTTGGTTTCTGGTGAGTTTCTAAGGCTGCATGGAAGCGAAGAGGAGCCCTCCCTAGCAGGCAGGAGGCCAGCAATAAGTAGACGTCAGTGTGAGACCACTCTTCTCAGCCCTTCACACTGAAATTCTCAAGCATATGTTAACAAAGTGCTTTGACATTACTCTACCACCTCCGATCCTTAAAACAACTCTGGAGTTCTGTAGGGCCTGCTCTGCCCATTTTACGGAGAAGGAAACTGAGGCTCAGGGACTTGCCCAAAGTCACACAGGCAGAACCCACAGGCAGAACTTCCTACTCTAAACTTACCCCTTCCTCCTTCCCCTTCCCAGTTCTTATAAGAGGCAGACCTGCTTGGTGAAAGGCTGGAACCCTTGGAAGGAAGTCATTTTACATTTCACGGGGATTGCGGTGAATTTCTGAGGAAGCCCAACACTGCCCAGTGTTAGGAAGGCCAAGATTTCTTAGAAGGAAAGTCACAGAAATGAGGGAGATGCGTTCATTGGGCAGAAAGGCAAGGCCTTCTCCTCGGCGTGGGGGCAAGGCATGCTGTCAACTCCTAAAATTACAGTCTTTCTCAAGATACCCAATGCCATTCAGTTCAGGCACCAGTGGTCATCCTGGTGGCTGCTGAGCGGATTTTAAGCCTACCTGGGGATGTGGGGGTGCTTTCTCAAGGGATAACTTTAAAATAAGCCGTTGACCAGGCACGGTGGTTCATGTCTGTAATCTCAGCACTTTGGGAGGCCAAGGCGGGACTCATTTGTGCCCAGGAATTCGAGACCAGCCCGGGAAACATGGCAAGACCCTGTCTCTACAAGAAAAATACAAAAATGAGCCAGACGTGGTGGCATACGCCTGTAGTCCCAGCTATTTGGGAGGCTGAGGCGGGAGGATCACTTGAGCCTAGGAGGTAGAGGTTACAGTGAGCCATGACTGCACCACTCCACTCCATCTTAGTAGACAGAGTGAGATCCTGTCTCAAAATAAACCCTCCGAGGGCCAGTTTCTGGGCGTTACCGATGCGATGATTTACTGTGCTGATTTGTACAGGCCCGCGTCCCACGTTGTCGTCCCCATCTCATTTCTCACTTAGCTGAAACTTGGCCTACAAAATCATTACTGAAGCATTTTGTAATGTGCAAAGTGACTTAAATCATTCAGCCCTTTCTTTTAAGATTTATTTTCAGAGAGTTTTCTTTTTCTTCATGTAAAGCAATTTCTCACAGCTGGCGTGAAGGCCAAATACTTCATTTGAAAATTGAGAATTATGCCGTAAAGTGGCTATTAGAACTAACGCCTTGAGTATTTCTTAAATTGATTTTAAAAAGCCCCTCCAAATGGATATATTGGGAGATTTATTTATGGAAGGGGGGATAGTGGCTGAGACAGATAAACACCCACTCATAGTTACACATGTACATATACATGCATATTTTCACATGTTCCTCCACATGTACAGATATACATACACACATATATATGTGAACTCCTCCCTGGGCAGACTCAGCCCCACTCGCTTGGGGTCTGAAACAGCCTTTGTCAGGGTCCTTTACACGTGGAAGCTGAGAATCCAAAGTGGAAATTGACCCAGCATCCATTCCACTCGAGGAGCCCGGGCTCAAACCCCTTTCTCCTTGGTCTCAACCTTGGCCCAAAGCCCTCACTTGGCATCTGCTTGTGACTTGAGCCTCAGTGGGATCTTTGATGTTCCACTGGTCTCTCCAGCTCAAGGCTGCCTGCCCCCACTTGGCATCTCCCAAGTGATGTGCCTGGCAGGGCCATAGCCACTACAGTATACCCCGCAAATTCTCACCACCACCCTCTATCCCACATTCTCAGAGTGAACCATGCTATTGTTTGACCATAGCCCTCCTGGACCTCCCAATCCAGCCCACCACTGAAGTCCTGGGGTTTGGACTCGGCTCCTCCACCTCCACTCAGCACCTGCCTTTCCGCTTCTACGACCAGGGGCGCCGGGGTAGCAGTGACCCCACAGTGCAGCGCTCCGTGTTTGCATCGGTGGACAAGGTGCCAGGTGAGCCAGCCCCCTGCCCCGCGCCGCAGCTCGTTCATCATGGTGGGCGTTCAAGGTCTTTCTCTCTGTGGAGCCTGTGTGAGCTGCCCTTCCTCTCTCAGAAGTCCTATCGGCTGGCAGCACCAGCTTCTTAGAATTTCTCAAAGCACAGCGCAAGATTAAACACAGCCCCCAAAATAAATTTTGGCTTTCCCTTTAGTGTTTGGTTTGGTTTTCCAGAGATTTGTTGGGTATGTGGAAGAACTTCTCAGAATTGACTGAGAATTTTCTTGGAAATTTCTTGGAAACATTTAAATGATTAGTGATGAAGTTGTGGGAGAATAATTTCCTTCTCCAAGTAAGATGACTAGAAAGAGAGAGTGTGTTTGGTTCCGGTTACAATCCCCTGAAGAAGTGAGACTTCACAAGAAGGCCCTGCTGCCCACAGGTCAGCTGTCCACTCCTTCCATATGAGGGCATCTCCTCCCACTTTTGCCACAGCTCATCTCTAACCCTCCTCCTCCGCTCCTCCCAAAACAGAAACTTGCATGGAAAGTTCATTGCTGATTTGTCAGAGTGGAAAGGACCACTTCTCCAGAAGACCGAGTTCTCCCCTTCCTGTTCTGACATGTCTGCTTTAAGTAAATCCGTATGCACCCCGATCCCTCGAAAGAGAGCCTTTCTTTTGATTGCAAAAGTTTAGAGCGCTGGCCAAGCTCTCCCTCACAACTTAACCCCTCCCCATATAGGGCTTCAAACTTAAGTTGCAAGTGTTGTGAAATGTTTTCAAGAGCAGTTATTGATTTAAGAACAAAACGCAGCCATATGAACCTGCTCAAAACCCAAGTCCTGGTTCCCCCACGTGATTTATTTTAGTTTCATTGTTTGATTTGATGAATTCATTATTTATATGTATATACTGTAGGCATATGATTTTTTAAAATCCAGACAGGAGATGATCAAATGAAAAATAAGTCTACTTTGCTTCAGAAGTAACTATTGTTAACAGTTTCTTGCCTGTCTTTCCAGAAATATTTCTTTGTATATCATGTGTATGTTTGTTTTTTACACATAGGGTATACCGTATGTCTGATGCTGCACTTTGCTGCTTCTTCCTTAATAGAAAGTGTCACACATTAACATGTATAAATCAACCTAATTCTCCTTAACTGTTATATGGTATTTTGTCATATGGATGGGCAAAAAAATCTTTTTTGCTGTTTCATATTTGGGTCATTTCCAGTGTTTTGCTCTTACAGTGTCACAGTGAGCATCCTTAGGGTGTCTTTATGCAGTTTTGCAAATCTCCCGTGTCTGTGTGATAAATGCCTAGCTGTGAATTTGCCAAAGGGGAAGGTTTTTAATCTTGATATACGTAGTCCCAACATGAACTCTAGAAAACAGTACACCAATTCACTCTGCCACCCGCAGCTTGTGATTGGTTTCTTTCTTAAAACCAGTCTTAGGGCTGGGCATGGTGGCTCATGCCAGTAATCCTAGCACTTTGGGAGGCTAAGACAGGCGGATTGCTTGAGCCCAGGAGTTTGAAACCAGCCTGGGCAACACAGTGAGACATTGTCTCTAGTGTAAGTAAAAAATTAGCTGGGCATGGTGGTGCGCACCTGTGGTCTCAGCTACCCTCAAGAGGCTGAGGTGGGAGGGTCACTTGAGCCCAGGAGGTTGACGCTGCAGTGAGCTATGATTGTACCACTGCACTCCAGCCTGGGCAACAGAGTGAGACCCTGTCTCAAAAAGAAAAGAAAAAAAGTAATCTTAGGCTGAGAGACTGATTGTGGCACCACCTGTTTTCAGTGATGAAATGTGAGATGATTCTGCCTGTTTCAGGGTCTGGAGGATTTTTTGCTTAAAAAATTCTGCAGGTTGCTTCGTGTTCTGTAGCCATGATTGCTAAGTAAATATAAAGTGTGACTGAGTCTAAGTTAACTAAGTACAAATTGACCTGGTAAGAAATGACTTCTTTAGGGTCATTGAGGCGTCTTTCAGTTTCGGAACTTACTGGTTAAGGAGAAAAGCCCAGGCCTTATTTCCGCTCCGATCCCTTTTGGAACAAGGTAGAATGTAAGTAAATAAATAGAGCCAAGCGGCTCATTCTTCAGCATCTACATGATCATTTCTCTGTTTGCAGAATGCTTTAGGATGACTTATTGCTTACCTCTTCTACCCTGCCTGGCGTTCCAGCGGTGGGTGAGAACATGAAATGCTAGGAGTGTGGCCCGGCTCCAGAACCTGGGCCTGCCTGGCAGGGTGGTTGGCACAGCTGGGATGCCCCATGTCCTGTTGCTGGTCCCAGGGTCAGCAAGTCTGAGGCTGTGCCAACTGGGACAACAGCAAGTCAGAGGTGGCTGCTGAAGGCGGCATCCACCCCTTGGCTGTGTCTCCCCTGACTGCCCCTGGAAGTGCCACTCAGCTATGAGGAGTGAGATGGAGACATTCTTATTTATCACACCACCCCCGCAAAGAGGGAGGCCTCGCTGCCCTCCCACCTTGGCTTGGCACCAGAGCTGTGTCCTGAAGAGCAAGTTGAAATCCCTGAGCCTTGGCATGGTGGGAGCATAGGCTGCCCCCACCCCCATCTCAGTAGTCAGGGTCCCCCACAGCAGCAGCCACTCAGCACTTTGGAATCATTCTTAAAACTTTTCACCCTCTCCCACACCCACCAGCCTGCTTGGCCTCCAGAAAATACTGAGATCTGAGATCTCCTCTCCCAGATCTCCTAAGATTGCAAAAGAAGCCTTCCCAGGATCCCCAGCTTCCATTCAGCCAATGGGATCCTTCTAGTACTTAAATCAGATTACGTCATACCCCTGCCTCCAGCTTTTTGGTAGTTTCCTGTTGCACTTAGAACAAAATCCACATCTCTCCTGCTGATCTTGAGTGGTGGCTGTGAGATCCGGCCCCAACTGGCCTGTCAGATGAAGTTCCCCCAACCCCAAGCTCACTCTAGCCGCAACCCCAGCCTTGCCAGCCCCTGCTGCTACTCTAAGCCAGCTTTTCTTTTAGCCTCAGCACCCACGTGTTTGTTTATGCGCTTAAAAAGTATTACGGAACTTAAAGAGCTTTCATTTAGATAGATTATAGATATTCATGACATTAGAAATTAAAACTAAGAAATGCTTTTAATATATACTTATTGAATAAACCCATTGCATATATGCATAACTAACATAGTTTTCTATGAACAAAAACTCTGTTTTCCAAAACATACAAAAAAATTGATCGTGCACATTTCTGCAAGTCTCTTTAATGCCTGGCTTAATAGAAGACATCTGGATTCTCCTCTTTGCTTCTGTTTTCTGTCTGTTGTGATAGCATGCATTCTGTGGCCTCTGGAAAACTCCTCAGTATACCCCTGGGAAAATGAACATAAAAGAAAAATGTCTTACTATTTTTATGAAAACAAGGATTTCCAGACCACACTTTAAGACCCACTGCTGTAAATCAGTGCGGCCTTCCCTGCCTCAGTGCCTTGCACTAGATGTCTGTACCCAGATGGTGGTGTAGCTGCCTCCTGCTAATGGCTCAAGCTTAGTCTGTGTGCCGCCTCTTCAGTGGCCTTTTCACATCAGCTCCTGGCCAGGGTTGCTCCCTCCCTCCACTGCATTGGCCTGGTTCTTTTTTTTTTTTTTTTCTTTGAGATGGAGTCTCGCTCTGTCGCCCAGGCTGGGGTGCAGTGGCGCAGTCTTGGCTCACTGCAAGCTCCGCCTCCCAGGTTCACACCATTCTCCTGCCTCAGCCTCCCGGGTAGCTGGTACTACAGGCGCCTGCTACCACGCTCGGTTAATTTTTTTGTATTTTTAGTAGAGACAAGGTTTCACCGTGTTAGCCAGGATGGTCTCGATCTCCTGACGTTGTGATCCGCCTGTCTCGGCCTCCCAAAGTGCTGGGATTACAGGCGTGAGCCACCGCGCCCAGCCTGGCCTGGTTCCGTTTATCCACAGCACTGACGTTCCTTACCTGGCTGATGCCTTTGTGTGCCTGGTCATAGTCTTTCTCCCCTGCAGAGACGGTTGCCTGCGTGGGAACCTTCTGTGCTGTTCACCCGGTATCTCAGCGCCTCGCTCTGTGCCCCTACTCAGTATTGTTGAGTGAAGAATGAGCCTGCATTTGTTATCTGCTCAGCCTTGGAACAGAGCCCATCAAAGGCCTTCTCCCTTCTCTGAACATGGGAAGACAAGGAAAGTCCCTCTGGGGCCCTAGATACTTGGTGGTTTAGTCCATGGCACTTTGACAAGGGAACACAAAGGAACTGAGAACCCAGAAGACCTTAAGCAGCATCCCTCAGCTGAATTTCTGTCACCAAGCGAGCAAGATGTGTGTCCAAGGACCATGTACCCAGGTGACAGATTTAGGTTGGTTGCATATCAACTGAATTTCACCACCCTCCTACTGAGAGTTTTACAGAAGCCACAGAGTAGTGACAGAGGGGGAGCTGGGCAGTGGAGGGAGATTTGGTCATCAGAAACCTGGCCCGGGTTGGCCTCTGATACTGTGACATCTCACCACTGCCATCAAGGGCCTGTGGGTGCTGGGGCGTGACCATTTCCCACCCTCCACGATGGTGCCCCTCCCCATAGGCCGCACAGCGCATGGAGCCCTTGCTTCTGCCTGGGTAATAATTCACAAGGAAGAAAACAACTCTGGCTGCATGCCTCGGGGTGGCTGCCAGACAAGGGTGTTTTATTAGGACACATCTTCCGATTTTATCTGCGGGCCCAGGTAATTGTCATAGAGCAGTTTGTCTCCCCTTTAGAAGCTATAAACGATTATATTTGATGAAAATATGCCTTTCATTTCCTTGGAGGAGATATTAAAGTAGTGTATAAATCAGGGCTAATAGGTGACTAGCCACTTTGACATATTTTTCTTCTTCCATTTGGCTTAGAAAAAAAAATCACAAGTTCTATTTATTGGCTGGTTTTATGTTGATGGCTGTCACCCTCACAGAATGTTCAGCTTCACGAGGGATTGTGCGTGCGCCTGGCCAAGGAGGGGGGTCAGTGGCGGCCAGTATGTGGAGGTGGGCAGGTATGGCCAGGCCTAGACTCTAGCCTGAGCTCTCAGTGGCTTTGAGGTGCCATGTTGCTGTGTTTAGTGCCTCATGGACCTGGCCCATGGTGACGGCTGCTTCTAGAGATAGAATCTGTCATGATGGGCAGGGTGTCCAAAACTTGCCTGCGAGGCCACCCTTTCCATAAACTCCAAGTGGACCAGGAGACCCCAGAGCGGAAGCTGTTCCCCAAAAATGACCCAGAATGTCAGCGGCTATGGCCTCCCAGAACAGCCTTGCTCCTCACTCTGGGTTCCTACTGGCCCAGAGGCTGCTTCAGGAGGCCGGAGGGGACCGGAGCTGCTTACAGGTGTTACCCTGGTGGGTTGGCGGGTGTGGGAAGGGCTGGCAGAGCACACAGCTCAGAGGAGCAGCCAGGCAGGTTGACATCTCCTGGCCCTTGCAGATGAGGGCTTAGTGACATGACAAAAAAGTGACCTGTTCCCACCTGGTTTACCATCAGCCGCTCCCCACTAGCCTGTTAACTCTGGGACAGGGACTTCTCTGCCTCTTCCACTGCTCTCTCCTTAAAACCCACCAGCCTCTCCTGTCACCAGCCCCTCTCTGTGGCCCATGGTCCCTTGCAGTCTGGCCCCTGCCCTCTTCTGGGATCAGCTTCCAGCCCTCTCTCCCCTCGGCTCTCTGCAGATGACACAATCCAGCCCTTCAGCCGCACTGGCTGGCTGTCTGTGCCTCGCCAGGACCAAGTGCGTCCCATTTCAGGGCCTCTGTTTTTGTGCTTCCCTCCGCCTGGAGCCCTCTGCATGGCTGGTTCCTTCTCAGCACTCAGGGCTCTGCTCCGATACCTCAAAAAGGGGCCTTCCCTGAATGCCCAGGTCACCCTAGTTCTCTGCACGGCAGCTTGTTTTTAATTGAGGTGAAATTTAACACAACATAAAACTAACCACTTGAAAGTTAACAATTCAGTGGCATTTAGTACCTTCACAATATTGTGCCGTCATCCCCTTCTCTAGTTCCAAAATATTTCCATCCCCTCAAAAGAAAACTCCATAGCCATTAAGTAGTCATCCCCCATGCCCCCCTCTCTCCAGCCCCTGGCATCCACTAATCTGCTTTCTGTCTCTATAGATTTACCTAGTCTGGGTATTTCATATCAATCATACAATGCATGGCCTTTCATGCCTGGCTTCTTTCAGTTTGCATCATGTTTTCAAGGTGCATCTATCCTTCTTTTAGCTGAATAATATGCATTATATGGATAGACGTTGTTTTGCTTCCACCTTCATCCATCACTGCACATTTGGGCTGTGTCTGCCTTTTGGCTATTGTGAATGGGCTGCTGTGAACATTCATGCACAAGCTTTTGTTTGAACGCCTGTTTTGTTTTCAGTTATTTCCAGTATATACCTAGGAGTAGAAAGTAGGTCGTATGACAATCTAACTTTCTGAGGAATTGCCAGACCGTTTTCCCATGGTCTTCATAGTCCTTAGCTTTAGCTGAAATTGCCTCTTGTATTCCTTGTTCTCTGACACTATCCTGCACTAGAATGGGAGGCACTTGGCCAGAGGGTGGGTGCAGGGTTGTGGAGGACCTCATTTGTCTTGTCCTTGACAGTGCTGATTGATGCCTATGAAGTAGTTGCTCAGTGAATACCGATGTGTGGGCGGGTGGATGGATTGGTGGATGGGAGGCTGGGGGACAGAGGATGGGGCTGGAGGAATTGTTCAGTCTTATTTTCCCAACAGACTATAAACCCCTAAGGCTAGGGCATTTCTGTCTTACTCAGGTCTGGTACCCAGTGCCAGTTGGTGGTGGTTTGGGTGTGAGCTGGCAAGTTGGACTTCATCCCTTAAGGGCTAAGCTGGGCTTTATTCACTTCCTGTCCCAGCTTCCTACTGGGTTTGGGACTCCAGCTGTCTTGTGATAGATATTTAACTCCCCTGTATCACCTGAGATCAGGAGTTCGAGACCAGCCTGGCAAACATGGCGAAACCTCGTCTCTACTAAAAGCACAAAAATTAGCCCAGTTTGGTGGCGGGCACCTGTAGTCCCAGCTACTCGGGAGGCTGAGGCAGGAGAATCACTTGAACCCGGGAGGTGGAGGTTGCAGTGAGCTGAGATCTTGCCATTGCACTCTAGCCTGGATGACAGAGTGAGACTCTGTCTCAAAAAAAAAAAAAAAAACATTTAACTCTCCTGAGTATCTGGGCCATGCCTTGCTTTTCACCAGTGTTGTCTTTATCAAAGGCGCCTAAACCGGCAGGGTCAGTCACGTGACCCAGAGCACTTAATAGTTCCCTGGAAAAACCTCGCGGGTTCCAGAGGCAGCCCTTGGTAGCTGAGTAACTTAGAAAGAATGCAGAGATGACAGTGTGCTATGAGCCAACTGAGCTGACCGCAAAGCCTCCGACCGCCATCCAAAAAGGCAAAAAGAAAATCGATGTTTCATTCATAGACATCAGTTCAGACCTCCCCTGAGGATAATGTCCTAGGTGCTAATGTCATCTCATGGTGGCATTTTCCGGGAACTAATTTTTTAGTTCTATTGTTTTTCTTGTTTGTGATTATCAAACTGGAGCCAGTTCTCTCCTTGCAGCTCCCCAAGGCAAAAAATACCCTTTCTGGAGTCACACAGGAAGAAGGACCTGGGGCTTCCTCCAGCTTCTCCAGCCCGGTCTTAACCCTTTCCCAGCCTTCAGCTCACTGCCTAGAGACTCGGGCCAGCAGGTTAGTGAGTCGGGTCTGTGAGTTATGGAAACTTGAGGCCTTTTTTAAAGCAAAATTTATTGAGCTGCTAAGCACTTTATGCATCATTCTTATTTGAGCTTCCCAACGGCCCTCGGAAGGAAGATGTTACCATTTTCCCTTTCTGCAGGTCAGAAAGTGGCCTACCCAAGGTCACACCAGATACCCTCCCTCCAGCGTCAGACCCTGAGTCCCACCACCATGCTGAACCAACTTTTAATTCATAGCTGATGTGAATTCCCCTTTTCTGATTTTTTTTTTTTTTAATAAGCACCTAACAGCAGCCACCTAAGGCCTCACTGATACCAGGCAAAACTACGTTGTCGGCTCCAACTCTAAGCATGTTTTAGACAGAAAAATTCGTATCTATTTCTGGAAGTGTGAGCTATAATTTGGAAGAATTAACCATGTCGGGCACTTTATATGCATGAATTCTATCCTCCCGACCACCCTGGAAGCTGGTATCACTTGCTCTGCCTCACAGATAGGAAGCTGAGGCTCAAAGCAAGACTGCAGAGCTCACATGAGACAGGCTGAGATCCGTACCTCCCCTTCCTGCCTCTGAATCCCATTTGCTTCAAAGCTGGCATTGATGCAGGTTGAATATTCCTTATTCAAGATGTTTGGGACCATGAGTGTTTTGAATTTTGGATTTGGGGATATTTTGGAATATTTGCATTATACTTACTGGTTCAGCTTCACTAATCTAAAAATCTGAAATCTGAAATGCTCCAATGGGCGTTTCCTTTGAGTGTCGTGTCGACACTCAAAAAGTTTTGGATTTTGGATTTTCAGATTTGGATTGCCCAACCTGCAATGACTGAGCTACTTCACATGGCAGCTCCGCCTGTCTCAGAATGTCAGAGATCAGTAGGATAGGCCCTCCTTAGAGAGGGGCCTCAAGGGATGCCCCTGGTCTAGACAGAATGTTCCCCACTCCCCTCTTCCGTCATCCACCCTGGCATAGGCCCACATCCTCGTGCCCCAAGACCCACTTCCAGTGTATCAAGGCCAAACCTGCAAAGCAGCAATCCAGAAAGATACTCTGTCCTGAGACCACCACTTCCAAACCAGGCTAGCGGTGCAGGGCTCGTTCCTGCACAGGTTTGTCCCTGGTATGCATGAACAAAAAGCAGAAAGATGACTTCAAAATCCTGCCTGAACAAAAGCAGCAGGATTTGAGCCCCTTTCAAAGCTTTCTGGCAATTGCCTCTAAGAGATCAGCCTTCAAGTGGTGGGGCAGGGGTGTGGGGAACAGATCCTACCCAAAAATCAGCCCTGAGCTGAGTCCAAGGGGTCACCTGTTTGCCAAGCCTCTTTTCAGGGCTCCAGAGCAGCTGTGGAGATAGAGAGCCTCAGGGAATCTGGAGCTAGGCTCACGCAGCCCGAGAAGGAACCACGTTCTCAGATCCAGGCCTGCAAGGTTTCCCCACTCACAACATGCCCCTCAAAGACACTTTCCCAGTAGACACAGTAGCACTTGCCATGGGGAGCCCTCTCTTGGTAAATATGGACATAGTAGGCAGGGCCAGCCATCTTGCCCAGATGCTTTTCTGGGAGGTGGAGGGAGGGGAAGAAGAGAGTTCCAAAGAACTGAGTGTTGCTTCACTCTTCGGGGTCATTACATAGCTCAGACTGCCAAAGCGATTGTATGCCCGGGAGCCTTCTGGTCATAAGAGTGTGTCAGATGGCGGGGAACACTCCCTGGTTGCTAATAGAGAAGACCATGCAGTAGGTGGGGGGAAAGAACAAACCCCATATGCAATCTGCCATTTGACCTGGGCTACGCCTTAGAATGTTCTGTAGGCGCGGGTGGGCCCACAGCAGGGCAGCCTTGCCGGCAGCACAGCACAGGCCAGTGTCAGTGGCAGAGCAGGTGGCTTGGCCGCACACCCTGTGTGCCCACCAGCACGGCCCTGGCCCCACACGTAGGACAGAGCTCTCCAGCCTCATCCTCCAGCCTCCTAGTCAAGCACATTTAGTGCATAACAGTCAGAAAAGACTGGAAAACACCAAGAAAAGATCGAACTTACCAAATCTTGCCACCCCAGGGTGTGCATGATCAATTCCAGCCTCCTTTTTTTCACTGTTTTTCCTGTTCATTCACAGTGGGGTTTCTTTTCCCAGAAGTAGAGTATTTGCCCAGGTGAGAAGCAACAGAATGAAGGCACCCAGCACAAGCCAAAGAGTGTGGGCCCAAGTCCCAGCCTTCCACCTCCACGGGAAACTTGTTAGGTGGCCTTGACCCATTTAGTTCACCTTGTTGGATCTCAGTTTATTCATATAAGAAACATGGGTGATGCTCAACAATGTGAGTGGACTTAACAACTGACCTGTACTCTTCCTAATGGCTCAGATGGTAGATTGTGTTATGTGTACCACAACCGTAAAACAAAAAAATGGGATGGAAGTGTCACCTCATTAGGCTCTTGGGACATAAAATGAGTTCATTCACCTAAGTGCCCAGAACAATGCTTAACACGTATGAAACATGCAGCAAAGGTTAGCTGCTCTTGCCATTTTGTTGTTGTTGTTGTTGTTGTTGTTATTGTTGTTGTTAGTTAAGGGCTGAGCCTTGGGACCCCAGAAAATAGCTTCCTTTTCTACACATTAATCAGTTAGCATGAACAAAATTACGAATGCAGTAGCCCTTCTGCTGTCAATAACAAAGACATGCTGCAGTGGCACAGAGTTGCTCTTTCACAAAGACTTTCCCTAGGTGTTGATAAAACACCAGGGTGTAATAGAGCAGGTAGAATTTTCCTCCTCACACAGAAGAGGTCCTGTAATCTGCCTGAGGCCCCACAGCTCTCAGAGGCTTAGACAGGGCTGGAGAAGAGCACAAATTGGGCCTCCAGCCCAGCACACATCATGTCCCCTTAGGTGCTGACTGCCATCATTGGCACTGCGCCCACCTAAGCCAGGCAGTCCCCATGGAGCCTCACAACAGCTGTGGGAAGCTAGTGTCATTCCTCAGTGCCCAGTGTCACCCAGCTCACAAGTGGCCAGCCAGGGCTCCCTGCTTTCCACTCCATGAACCGCCATGGCCTCCGTTCCGAAGTATATTCAGAGGCGGAACACCTGGAAGTCAGGTGTGCTTTGGGAACCCCACATACTCTTGCTGTATTCTACTCCATCGTGTGAACCAAGAGCACAGAAGTCATCAGAGAGCATGACTTGCATCTGTGTCTCAAGTCTGTATCTAAAGGAAAAGTCCATAAAATCACCCAAGGAAACATCCTAAGCCTTTTCTGTTGGTATTTATTTTTTGCTTCTGAATCATTTGTTTTATCAACCGCAAGTTCTCATTAACAGACAGGTGATAGCAGATGCCAAGGTGTGAAGGCCCCTTTATGGCAGAAAACCGAGCAACAAAAAATTCCTAGCCCTTAATTCTGTATGTAAGTTGATAAAAGTCCACCTTGATTTGATTTTTGCCTTAAAATCTCTCTGAGTAGCTCAAAGACAACCCCCTGGAACAAGGTTTGGGAACCACTTTCCCACTTTCTAAGAATTAGAGTGCCTTTGGGATCCAAGAAAATGAAATGCCAGCTGGGCACGGTGGCTCACACCTTTAATCCCAGCACTTTGGGAGGCCGAGGCGAGTGGATCACCTGTGGTCAGGAGTTCAAGACTAACCTGGGTGTCAAAGCGAGACTCCATCTAAAAAAAAAAAAAGTGAAATGCCAACATGGTGAAATCCCATCTCTACTAAAAATACAAAAAGTAGCCGGGCATGATGGTGTGTGCCTGTAGTCCCAGTTACTCAGGAGGCTGAGGCAGGAGAATTGCTTGAACCTGGCAGGCAGAGGTTGCAGTGAGCCAAGATTGCACCACTGCACTCCAGCCTGGGTGACAGAGCGAGACTCCCTCTCAAAAAAAAGGGAAATGCAAATAAGCAGTATTGCCGAGTGCACAGTTGGTGGGAAGGAGAGTTAGTTCGTGAGGACCCACTAAGAATGGGAAAAACCAACTGAATCAAAAGGCAGAGATGCAGCAATAACGGTGCCTCAGAGACAGGCAGAAGCCATTCGATTTTCCACGTGGCCCTTTCCTTCATGCTGCTGATGGCCTCTTCAAAGCACGGCAGCTCCTGGAGGCCAGGGGACGGGACCGCCTGGTGGAGAAGAATTGGGGTAGGGGAAGAATTGGCATTTTTTAAAGGAACTTTTACAATTCCAAGGAAGTGACATGACAAACATGTTGACGAGGGTCAGGAAAAGGAAGGTTGGCTGAGCAAGCGTTTACTAAGGCCCTTGATGAATCAAATAAACACTGCACAGGGCTTACAGAGAAGCCTGGGGTCAGGGGGAGGGACTGTGAGCAAGTCTTGCCGGCTAGTGCGGCTCTGTGGTGCTTCTGGCAGGGCACATGCAAAGGTGTGGCTGCACGGTAGGGATGAACAGAGAGCTGGGAAGCTCAGCAGGGCCCGATGGCAAAGCGCTTTGTGAGCTTGCCACATGGTTCGAATTTTATCCTAGAAGCAGCAGGAAGCCATTGAATGTTCTAAGATCAGGGGATGTCGGTGGCAAAATGGACTTGGGTTTTAATTAACTGGAGTTGGGAAGGGCAAAGGAGAAGGGTGGAGTGGGAGGGCCACGAGACACACTCTGGCCCCTTCACTGCACGCTCACAGTTGTGCGTCAGGTGATGCCCATGGGCGGATGAGAAAAGTCCCACAGGCTGGGGTGCAGCCTTCCTTACCTTTCTCTGGCCATTTGCCACTGTACTTGTACTATAGGATTACATTGCTTTTTTCAAAAAACCTAAATGACCACTGTTTTCACTCAACAGCATATCCTGGAGTGTTTTTCATTTTAGTTTGCAGGCGCACCCTCATTCAATTTTGAGTGCTGCGATCATCTGGTCAAACCACTGTTCATTGAGTCAGTCCCCTACTGATGGATGTTTAGCTGGTGGCCAATTTTTCGTCCTTTAACAAATAATAGACATCTCCAAGTGCCCTTGCACAAGGGTTTCTTCAGGGTAAATAACCATGAAGTGAAAACAGAAATAGCTAGGCTGAGAAACTAACAGGATTTGGTGACCAATTTGAGGGAGTGGGAAGCCACAGAGCTAGCTTAAGGCAAAATCTTAAGAAGCCTTGGTTTCCCTCCCCGAATGTTCTCTGTGCATTTAGCTAGCAAGGGCATCTCAATGATCCCAACTTCTGACCCAGCAGTCCTTGTGACTTGTGGGTCTTGTTCTGTCCAGGAGGCCTTCAGGAGTTGTGGTGACTGGAAAGGTCCCCAGGAACTGGTGGGGGTCTCCAGGGGCTGGCCCACTCATAGCTTGGCTTGTCATCTCAGACAGGACCTCCAAGCTTGGCATGACGGAGACACCAGTGGGTTCTGTTCCTACCTCCTGGCACCTCTGCTGAGGTTACAGCTTTCTACCCTTTTTTTCTCTCTATAACCAGAATCCCATGACTAAAATAGTTTTCTTTATTTGCAGCTGTCCAGCCATGGCATTTAGTATAAATGTGCTTTTCTCCAAAAACACACACAGTATTATTTTTTTAACATCTCAAATTCCCAATGAGCCAAAAGTCAATATTATCCCAGCGTGATGGGAATGGCTGTTTTGCAACATCTCTTCACACTTAAACAGCCTGCTTCCTGAAGCCTCAGAGTAATCACAAAAACACATTCCAAAACCCATCAGCCTGGCTGCTGGATTGTTTTACTGTCTCCATCACTCCCTGCTGTGAGCTCAGTCCTCGAAAGTTGCCTCCTCAGTTTCCATGTTGAGGGTGAGAAATTCACAGCGTGATTTGGGGAGCAGATGCTTCAACTGTGTGAACTACAAAGTTTGGACTGTGAAGTGCAGTGACTCCTCTGAAAATATTTGCTAGCTGGCAATATTCAGGCTCATGGCATATGTGGTCTACTTCTAGCCTTACGGACTTGTTTAAGGTCCCAGGATAAAAATCCTATTTATCGAATGCCAACTATGTGCTAGGCACTGGGCTAGGTGCTTTACACAAACTAAGGAGATAAGTATGTAAATACTCTATAAAGTTATTAGTCTTACTTTTATAGCTGGGGCAAGCAAGAGTCAGAAAGCAAGGTCCCCTGCCCAGAGTCTCAAAGTTCATCCCTGGAGAGGGTGCCTGCTTCTTCTACCTCTTCTACCGGCTCCCTGAGAACAAAAGTTATCTCTTGTCCTTTGTTCTTTCTTTTCCTGCTAAGTCGATTTGAAGGCTCTGCAGAGCTTCTGGGGTAACCTACGTGTCCCTTTGTTGTGGCTTTCTGAGTGCAATGACCTCACCGGCCCACAGCTGGGTCTCCGGTGCTGGGTTCCAGGCACACTCCAGCCTCCTGGCTCGTGGATGTCCTGTTGAACCTCAGGGATGGCCGGGTGGCAGGAAGAGTCAGTGTGGATGGAATGAGCCTTCCTCAAAAACCCCCACCACCACTTTTAGTAACCCAGAAAATGCTCTGAAATAGTGGACATTTACAAAGTCTTGGGCATTTAGGGATTTTTTGCCAGATTTCCAGCATGAAGCCCAAGGGAAATGTCCAAGGGCTCAGCACAGTGGTCTAGCATCTCGAAGCAGTGCTTGGCCTGGTGGAGGCCGTGGCTTTCCCATCCTGCCCTCTCTCCACATCCAGCAAAGAACAAATGCAGAATCTGGCCTGTCCTCCTGTCCCCACCATGTCCCACAGAGTGGCCCTTTGTGCTGACCCAACATGAAGCACCTGAAAGGCTTGCTCAAGCTGCGGGACTTGAGCAGCTTGAAAGCCACCATCATCAGATCACCTGCTGTGCCCAGGTGTAAGCCATTGTGTTGTTTAAACTATGCCACAGCCCTGCTGAGGAAGCCATTGCAATCAAGAGGCTAGGGCCACACACCCTGGAGCCAGACCCCCCAGGTTCAAATCCACACCTACCCCTAGACAACTATGTGATGTCAGGAAGTTCTGTGAAGCTCCTGAGCCTCTGTGTCCCCTTCTTTCAAATGGGGCTGATGATAGGACCTGCCTCACACAGCAGGAGCTTAGCTGGGCCAGCATTTTACATTTCACATTATCGTAGTGTCATAATGGCCACTGCTGTTGAGGAGGGAGCCAGGGCTCAGAGGGATAGAGCTGCCTGCCCAAGGTCGCCAGCTCAGGGGTGGCAAGCCAGCACTCCCAGCTTCATGACCCTGGCTGGAGTCACTTGCAGGGCAGTTGGCCTGGCTCCTCCAGGCCTTTCCGTAGGGTCCTCCCAAGTATTCTAGCTAGTGCTTTTGGGCTCTGCCAGCCGTATGGACAGCACCAGGCAGGTGGACTTCTGAGCACCTGCCCTGTTAGAGCCACCATGGAAGGCACCATCTCTGGCATGGTTCCTTCTTCCAGCCAGTGCACACCAAGTGCCTCCTACAACCCGTCCTAGGCCCCAGCGCAGAGGACAGCTCACTCACGGGAGGCAGACATGGAAAAGGATGACCATGGGGCCAGGGGGATAACTGAAGTGATGGGGGGCATCAACAGGGCAAGTCACCCAGAGGGTTCATGCAGCCAGAGCACGGGGTGGGGGGGGGGGGCACTGGGTTGTCGGGGACCGTGGGGTATCTGGAGGGGTGCAAGGAGACATGTGAGTTTCATTCTGCATGCTCTGGGTGGCCTCGGGCCCTGAAGCAGGGAAGTGGCTGGACCTGATGCATGTCTGTCCAAGATCCTTGCACGTACCAGTTGGGAAGTGGATTGGAGACAGCAATGCAGGGCCACTGGGGTCCCGCCAGAAACCAGGGCAGCTGGGTGAGGGAGGGTATGGGATGTGGGAGGTGCCCTTGGCTAGCATGGTCGGTGATGGGGGTGGGGACAGCGTTTCTGGTTATGACAGATCTGCTCCTGAGAACGGAGCTGCCTCTGCACATCGTGTAGCAGCTTGGGACAGGCAAAGCATTTCCCATTTGTGATCTCACTAACCACAGAGCATAGTGAGATGGGAGAGGCTTGAGAGGTGAGCTGACCAGCACAGGTCACACAGCAGGAAGCAGTAGTGTGCTTTGCACTTGGTCCCCACACTGTCCTGAGGTTGAAAGGTTTAAATGACTCAGGCACTGGGGACATTTGACAGAGCATTCTGTGAGACTCATCGAGCTGCCAGCACTGGGCTAAGTATCTCCACAGCCCAGGTTCACAGCAAGCAGGGAGGAAGGTGTGGTTACTCTCCCTGCTCACCGGGGGAGGAGGCTGAGGCCCAGAGAGGTGAGGTAACTTGCCCGAAGTCACTCAGTGGTAGGTGGTGTTGCTGAAACCCACTGCTAGGCCATCGGACTCCCAGTCTGCTCAGTCCGGTGTCCAGGGATCCTCCTCAGGGCCTGGGAACCTGAAAAAATTCCTGGCTTTGCCCTGGGGGAGCTGTAGTTGGAAGCTGGGAGCACTGTGATCATACCTGCAGCCTCGCATGCGTGGCTCCTGGGCACGCCTGTCAGAGCGCTGTGATCAGGCCTGGAGATGCCTGTGCTTGGCCTGTGGCACTAAGCAGCTGGCTTCGTGAGCCAAGTGGCATTTGCCTGATAGGTGTGATGTGTTGACAGCTTTTTCTCCTGCTTTTCACAGCCCCGGCTGGTTCTCAGCTAGAACTCTTTAAAAAATCATAATAAGGCACTGACCTGCAGTGGTACACACTGGTGCAGCCCAGGCACAAGAGCCTCTGCAGTGGAGATTTAAGGTCTGCTGGTCAGGAGCAAATTTAGAATCTTTCTGGAAGGTTCTGGGTCTGGTCAAGAGTGTAGTTAAGCCCTTCACTGATGTGAGTTTGAGACTTCTTTAGCTTATTGTCTTCATGGATCTACAGAGGTAGGCTTCTGAGGAAAGCAGTGGCTTGTCTTTTTATTCATTCCTTTTTCCAGTAAACTTTTTTTTGGAGACAGAGTCTCTCTCTGTCACCCAGGCTTGAGTGCAGTGGCACAATCTCAGCTCACGGCAACCTCAGCTCCCCTGGTTCAAGTGATTCTCCTGCCTCAGCCTTCTGAGTAGCTGAGATTACAGGCGCCTGCCACCATGCCCAGCTAATTTTTGTATTTTTAGTAGAAATGGGGTTTCACCATGTTGCCAGGCTGGTCTCGAACTTCTGAATTCAGGTGTGCACCCGGCCTTGGCCTCCCAAAGTGCAGGGATTACAGGCATGACCCACTGTGCCCGGCCTATCCAGTAAACATTTATTGAGCACCTACTGTGTGCCACGCCCTGTGCTTGGGGTTGGTGAGCTGGTGAGCTTGCAGTCTTGTGAGAGTGACAGACAGCATTCAAGTAATCACATCCATAACTAATGCATTTATAATACAGAGCCTGGCTGGTCTAGTAGGGATGGGGAAGACATCTTTGAGCAGGTGAGTGGGCAGATATCATGCCAGTCCTCGATTGACCTCAGTAGGGATGGCATCAGGTTCCAGAGGCTGAAGAAGAGACCTGGTGCCAGGAAATGAGACCTAGGGTTCATCAAGGACTTAATGTACAGGGTCAGTCCAGTGGCAGCAGGCTGCATGGGAAAACCACAGCCGCTTGTAAAAAACATGCCACTTATATAGCAGTTTCCCTTAGTACCCTACCCCTAGGAACCTCTGCCTGGCAACCTTCATTTAACCTAAAACAAAGGGCTTAAGTGAAGCTACTGCTGTCAGCTGCGTCTGCTGTCCAGCAGATCGTGGGAGTGTTCCTCAGAGCAGACGGGATAGGGAACAGCATGTGCGGGGGCGCCCAGGGTGAGGGCAGGGTAGCCTCCCCTGGGTCACCATCGATGTGACACCTTCTGCACTTGAAGCTGTTAAAGGCATCTTCCATTCATTCATTAACTCATCATCAGAACCTCCCTGGGGAAAGGTAGGCATATGTTCATTTTGCAGTTGAGGTTTTCTGAGGCTCAGGGTGGTTAAATAACTTGCTTGGAGTTGCACAGCTAGTGCACAGCAAAGCCAGTGTCCTATCCTGGCTTGGCCTGACCCTGGCCTCCTGCTCTGTGTTCTCATTTTTTATTCTTATTCCCTATCCTGTGTTGTTACTGATAAGGCTCAGAGGCCTGCCGGAAGGATCAGAACCCCGTAACTATCAAGCCCATTGGAGGGTAATTCTAAGTCATTGACCTTAAATCTGCAAACCCAGAACCTCGCCTTGAGAGTGCCTCCTAGCCCTGTCGCTAGTTTTCTCAGAAAACTACTAGGCTGGTCATCTCCCAAGCTACCTCATCCACCTTAGAGTGAATACATCTCTGAAACTTGGTAGGGAACCGCACCCAAATGAGCAAATCATGCTATCCCAGGAGAGCAAGATGCTGAGTGAACATCCATCCTCCTGGGGCGTCCCTGCAGCCCGCCGCTGTCAGTCTCCTGTTGCCAGGGGTGACGAGGCCTGCAGCTCAGCATAGCCCTCGGGTCAGCTCCTTGCTCCTCCAAGCAGACAGCCGTGTTCATTCTCCGTCCTGTACCTCCACAACTTCTGTGGGACAGCCAACTAGGTGATCAGGAAGCCACTCAACTGGAACCCCACAGCGACAAAGAAAAGCCACCCTCCCCTCAGCTGAGAGGGACCTACAGGCTGCCCTAACAGTGCCCAGGTGCCCGGAGGCATGGTTCTTTTGGAAGTACGGAGTCCTCACGCCTGTAGGATCTTCCCCAGCTTGAGGCCCAGTGGTCCTTGGCCCTAGCTGTGCATTTTTAAAATTACCTTGAAAGCTTTTAGAAAAGCGCAATGTCCAGGCCTAACCCAGTTAAATCAGAGTGAAGAGAGGGCCGCTGGTGACATTCTCTTCTGTAGGAGCAGTGGCTCTAGCGTTCTTGGGGCAGGAGGGATTCTGGGTATAGGAGTGGGATGTTTCGTGTGCTGGGCCCAGTTTCAGGAGAGGGCAATTCCACAAGGCTTGTCATGCCTTCTGCAAACCCACTTGGAGGACGGCTGTGCTAAGAACTGGGAAATGGGTTCTGGATGGCCCTGCCCTCGTTGGAGTTCATGGTGTCCTGGGGCTAACTCATCTTTGTACCAGACCTAGAGCAGGGAAGGCTCTGGAAGGAGGTCTTAAAGGATGAGCTAGGTTTCATGTGGTACATCCCGGCAGGGGGAATGAGCGGGCTGTGAAAACCACCATGTGCACATGGGTCCTGCAGGCAGCCTGAGGATGGGGGTCAGCAGGAGATAAAGCCATGTGGGAATGGCCTCTGCTCCCAATTACCTGTCCTGGACTTGGTTAGAGGGCCCAGGGAATAGCTGATGGGCTTCAAGCAGAGGGCGAAGGTCCCACTCTACTCTGACCACACACAGCCCTTGGAGCGGGAAAACAGTCACTGACGGGGCCCGATGACCCACACTTAGCTGGAAAGAAGAGGCAGCCAGCAACACTTCCTTGAGTCACACAGCTGGAGCCCAAATCCATCCATTAGTCCAGGGCCAAAGCCAGTGTCATCCGCGGCCTCTCCCACTCCTGCATCCAGTCCCTCCCCAAGCCTGTCAGCTCTACCTGGGAGATACAGTCATGACAAGGACCTCTCACCACCACACCTGTCTCCTGGGCAAAGGGCTGGGTAACTTCTTTAAGCAGCGTAGAGTCAGGCTTTTAGGGCCATATGGCCTGTGTCGCAACAAGCCTCTCCCATTGCAGCCAAAGCAGCCGTAGAGGGTACGTCACCGAGTGGGTGGGGCCGTGCCCCCATCGGTCTTCACTGGCAGGATAGCAGATGGCTGGATTTGGCCTGCAGGGCATTGTTTGCTGACTCCTGACCTTGGCCAAGCCTGGGCCACTGGCTTTAAAGTCAACCCCACTGTTTCTCTCCTTGCCCTCTGTGGTCTATTCTCAGCACCAAAGATCCTTTCAGGGTGTGAGTCGGGTCAAGTGTCTCCTCTACTTAGATTCTTCACTGGCTCCCATCACTCAGATGAAAGCCAAAGTCCTCACAGTAGCCCCAGGTTTTACACAGTTTGGTCCCTCTGCACTTCCTGACACTAACCTCACCCCCGCCATGGTCCCCTTGGCCCACTCCAAGGCAAGTTAGGGGCCTCTCAGCCTTGACCTTGCTAGGTATGTTCCTATTTGGGAGGCCCTGACCTGGGTGGCCTCTGTTTGGAGAAGTCGCCCTGGGTACCTGTGTGGCTCTGTCCTCACTTCCTTCAGGTCATTCTTTAGACCTCACCATCTCAGAAGGTCTTCCCAGATATCCTATGTAATGGCAACCCTGTCCCCACTCGCAGCACTCCAGAGGTCTCTACCCTGCTCATTCCTTCAGAGCCCTCAGCCTTTCCTGACATTTTCTATTCCTTGATTGGCCCTGCCCTGTCCCATCCCATTATCAAACTGTAAGCTCCAGGAAAACAGGCACTGTGTTTTGTTTACGGCTGAATTTCCAAGTCCTGGGCTATACTAGACATATAGGTAGTACTTGGTAAGTACTGGATAAATGGATGGATGGATGGATATTTGGATATAGAGGGATGAATGAATAAATAGATGAATATAGAGGATGGATAAATGGGTAAAGGGATAGACGGATGAATGGATGTAGAGGGAGGGAGGGAGGGATGGGTGTAGAAGGATGGATGAGTATAGAAGGATGGATGTAGAGGGAGGGAGAGGGGATGGATGGATGTAGAGGGATTGATGGATGGGTAGAGAGGGATGGATGGGTAGGTGGATTGATTGGTATAGAGGGATAGATAGAAGCCTGGATAGATAGATGGATTGGCAGATGGGTAAATGGGTAGGTGGCTGCTGGGTGAATAGATGGATAGATGTACAGGAATGGATGGGTGGATGGATGGGTGGATGGATGGGTGGATGGGAGGGAGGGAGGGAGAGAGGGATGGATGGATGGGGGAGCCAACAGATCTTTAATCCCCTCTTCTGTGTGCTAAACATTGTTCACTGGGGACTCAGAGGTCAGTCAAACAAAACAGATCAGCCCCTTTGGAGCTCATGTGCACTGTGGACACCTTAGATAGTCTAGAACTTCCCACCATGTTTGGTGCCCTCAGGGAACTGGCAGATGCTGGGTTAATGTCCAGTAAGGGGATCTGACCCATACCATTTGTCTGGGAAGGCTTCTCTGAGGAAAGGATGTTGACCTGGGAGGAGGAGGTAGAGGAAGAGCGCCGAGAACCTTGTGTCCCAGACAGGGGCTGCCATAGACAGGAGAGCATTGATGCCTCAGCCCACAGGCTACCCAATCCCCAAGGAATGAATATGTTGCTGCCCGTGTAACACCTGGCACCAGTTTGGCTAGGCACAGAATTCCCTTTTGTCATCAATTACCGCCCTGGCCAGATAAGGGGAGCTGAGACCCCAGTCCTGTATCCCAGGTAGATATTCAGCCCAGCATGCCCTGCAGTGGCCCTGACTACTCGCGCCATTAGCACAAAAGGAGGAATTTGACCTGGGGTATTTTCCTGTGATGAATTCTTTGGGAAGTTCTTGGACTTGGGCCTGATTTGAAGATGAAATGTTTTGAGCTATGTGCAAGAGAATGGCCGACAGAACCTGGAGGGCAAGGTTCTCTGAAGGTGACGTTCCAGGTTGTTCTGCAGAGCAGGGTTAGGAGTAAAGTATTTGTAATCCCCTGCTACAAGCTCTACTCAGAACTTCTTAGGTAGGGGATGAAAATGTTCTAAATTGATTGTGGAGATGGTTGCACAACTCTGTGAATACACTTAAAGTCCATGAATTGTACGCTTTAAATGGATTCATTGTACAGTATGTGAATTCTATCTCAATGAAACTGTTGTATTAAAAAATACAGCTCTCAACTTGTCAGACTGTCACAAAGCTGTCCTCCGACAGCACATAAAGACCAGATTATCTCATTTGTGTCCCATTTTGACCGTAAAATAGTTCAATTTATGTAACATTTTCCTTAAAGCAGTCCAAATGTAAAAAAAGAAATTGGAACCTGCAACACATTCCGGAATAATTTGGAAACCTTGATGCAATCCAGACTCACCTGGCACCCTTTCTCTTCCCTAAAACGTGCCTTTTTTCCATTTCTTTTTGACTTTGGAGAAAAAAACTCTGTTCTTACTGGTAAAATAGCCTCCTGTTCCCTTTTCTTTCCTGTAAATTATGAGATAAGTTTGCATTTCATACCTTTCCAGAAATCTCTGTTTGTGGTCTGACCTCACATTCATGATTTCTGGGAAAGAAAGAAAGTATTAGAATCACTGCTGTGAACATCAGAAGTGCGGCGAGTAGTTCGTGTTGTGGATTTGAGTTGGAAAACAGGTGACCAGTACCTGCTTGTTGCTCCGGAACTTATTTCCTGGTGCTGCTAGATGGTATGCCAGCAACTACGTCCAACTCATGCCAGTGACTTTTAAAAATGTCATCCCACATGCCACACGTTATGTCTTGGACGTAATTAGGGCTAGTTGTGGCCTTTTTGTATCGTAGAAACCTCCACCTCCTGGTGGAGGAGGTCTGGAGGCCCTAGAACTTGACAATACAGGTACTGTTTGTTGAGCAATTACTGCATATCAGACACTGTGCCAAGCAAGGTTGTGTGTACTCTTCTCACTTAATCCTCACAATGATGTATGACATAGGGATTATTTCCCCCATATTATGCCAGGGAAATGGAGGCTCAAGGCTCCAATTTCCATTACACAGCCAGTCAGCATCAGGGCTGTGGCTTGAACCCGTGTCTGTCTGCCCCCAAAGCCCACCCTCTTAGCTTATATTATGCGCCTCCGTTTCCCTGTCCATACCCCAGCCTTTAGACTCCCAGGCCAGTGCTCCATCCCCTGTGTGGCCGGGAAAGCACAGCCATCTTGTCCAGGAGCAGCTCAAATAATGAGCCAACGGCTGGCACCGTTTCTCCGAGCACAGTGATGCACCAGAATGCTCCCCCTCCTGTGACAGGTGATGTGCCCTTCAGCTCAGGCCCAGAAGAGCCACAGAAGAGAAGCTCCAGCAGTTCTGTTTAGGAGGCAGGATGTACTTCTATCCAAAGAAGGGCTCTCATGATTATTTATTAATTGTGAAGGGGAAGAAAAAAATAATAGAGTTTCCTGGAAAGGGATAAAAGTTCAATATGATAAACTCCCAAAAAGCAATCAAAGGCCAAAGAGGGCAGAAAAATAAAGGACAGGGAGAAAGAGAGATGGTGAATCAAAGTGGTCAGCATGTTAGCAGAGGCCAGGGGAGGGGCCGGGCTTCACAGCCAGGGAGGTGTGGGGCCGTCGGAGCACAAGTCACCAGTGGCGGTGAGTCAGGCAAGCAGCAGGACTTGACCCCACGGGGTCACTGAGGCCCTGGGGATGAGCTGATAACAGGAATGGATGGAACCAGTCAGCTGTTTTGCTACTACTGCAGACCCGTTGTATTAATTTTTGTGCATTAATACATGAACGTAGAATATTATAAATGAAAACTGAGAAGCTACAGGAAGAAGAAATCACAATCCTATCAACCCAGAAGAAAGCATTGTTAATATTTCTGTTTACTTTCCACTTCTATCTTCCGTTTTGTCTCTTTCATTTAAAAAAAAAAAAAATACATGAGTTAATTGTTGATTTTTGAAAAAATCAGGCTGGGCACAGTGGCTCACGCCTGTAATCTCAACACTTTGGGAGGCTGAGGCAGGCAGATTGCCTGAGCTCAAGAGTTCAAGACCAGCGTGAGCAACATGGCAAAACCCTATCTCCACTAAAAATATAAATAGCCGGGCGTGATGATGCCCACTGGTAATCCCAGCTACTTGGGAGGCTGAGGCATGAGAATGGCTTGAACCTGGGAGGCAGAGGTTGCAGTGAGCCAAGATCGTACCAGTTCACTCCAGCCTGGGTGACAAAGTGAGACTATGTCTAAAAAAAAAAAAAAAAATTGCAACATTGCAGGTGCGACTTAAGACCCCATCAGTTACCATCCTTCCTCAGACATCCCTCAGTCATCATTTGCCTTATTTTTATTTTTCCAGATCTTTCTCTGTGCAGTTGCATTTCATACATGTGCCCAGAGCTGATGGACAGAACAGAGCCACAACCCCTTTTCTGCAATTCTGAAACCCAAACAGCTCTGAAAATCAAAATATTTTTCCTAACTCGTATGATGGCAAAACCGAAACCTGCCTTCAGATATTTATGGGTGGGTTTATTAGAGTCATTGATGCCAGTAATTGTGAGTTTATGTTTTCGTTTCTGCAAAAATTCAGTGTTTGGTTTTAGCTGCTCACGACCCAGCTGACAGTGTAACATAATACCTTTGTGTGCCCTACATGGCCTTTTACCTCCTAAAGATTCTAAATTCCAAGACATATCTGGCCACAGAGGTTTAGGATAAGGAGTTATGTATGGATCTGTAATTGTGTTAAGGTTTGGGCTTCCCTTAAATAAAATCATAATTCTGTATACCCTGCTGCACCTTGCTCTTTTCAGATACCACTGTAAATCAGGAATCTGTGTTAGCAGTTACAGATTTCACGCATTCCTTTTCATGGCTGCATAGTATTCCAAAGCTTGGCTACTTGCATTTCTTTGGCTGAGTGATTCAGTCATCCTAGTCTTTTTCTATTCCAGACAGCGTTGCAGCGGGCATCCTTGGGCACACCTCTCTCTGTGTGCACATGCAGTACAAGAAGCAGAACTGCTGAGTCACAAGGTTTTGTTTTAACAACATTGCCATCATGTCAGAAGCACTTCCCTGTACTGTAAAATGCCTCTTCTAAACTTCATTCTTGATGACTGCATAATAGTCCATTGTCTGAGTGTTAGTTTTCTGAGGTGGCCATAACAAAGTCCCACCAACTGGGTGGCATAAACAGCAGAAATTGATCGTCTCACCGTTCTGGAGGGTAGAAGTGCAAAATCAAGGTATTGGCAGGGCTGGTTTCCTCTGAGGGGTGTGAGGAGGACTGTGGTCCAGGCCTCCCTCCTTGGCTTCTGGTGTTTTGCTGGCAATCTTTGCTACTTTTTGGCTCATAGAAGTATCACCCCAGTCTTGCCTTCATCTTCACATGATGTTCTACCCATGTGAAAATCTGCATCCAAATTTTCATTTTTTAGGAGACACAATCATATTGGTTTAGGACCAAACCTAATGACCTCATCTTAACTAATTGCATCTGTAAAATGACCCCATTTCCAAACCAGGTCACATTCTGAGTCCGAGATACTAGAGGTTAGGACTTCAACCTAAGAATTTGAAGGGGACACAGTGAAACCCAAAACAGTCTGAATTTGCCAGATTTTACTTAATCCGCTTATACTGGCCACTTACGTTGTTTCTACTACCTTATGAATCACCCTATGACGAACATCCTTATTCAGAAATCTTGGTCTACATTTCCAGTTATTCCTCCAGAAACCATTCCTTAGAGTCAAGGGGACTGTCCATTTGTCCAAAGGCCAAGTTGCCTTCCAGAAAGCAGAGTAGGGGGATGCCCACCTGGCCACACCTGGGCCGTTGTCTTCATTCACCTGGGCTCTCAGATGACTCCTGCCCAGTGCTCCAGGCTGAAGTCCTCTGCACATATGTGTGCGCCTCTGCCAGCATGTGCACAGGCATTCTTTCTATCAAGTCACTCTTTTATTTCTCATTCCTGCCAAAAAGAGAGTCTACGGGTTAATAGCAAAGTAGAAACCATAGCTCAAAATGTCTGTTTAGGGCATGTACTCTTGCATCTGTGTAGATGAATAGAGATTTCAGAAATACTGGGCCCTCTGGGCTTCAGGCATTAAATCAATCAGTGCAATTTCACTCACAGGGCAGCTTCCCAAGCGAGCCCAGGAGAGTAGCGAGTTCTCTGATTTAGTTCAGTCCGTTAAGCTCATGGCAGCCTGCACCAGCTCACTATTGCAAAAGGCAATCAAATAATGAGTACTCAGCCACTTCTGGGGGGCAGGGGCTGGCTGGGGAAGGGGCTCTCTGCAGCTGTTCAAATGGAGCCAACTTTTGATAGCTTTTTAGGGTAGTTCTGAGAGCTGGAGACGGGTGAGGAACCCGGGAAGTGAGAGCTTAATTAACGGAACTACAGAGAATGAGGCAGCAAAGGAATCTCTCAGAGAACCAGGGGGTTTTGTGTGTGTGATGAGCAAAAGGATAGAACTAGGTGCTTGAGCACTGCCGGCTAGGAACCAGCATTGAACAGCAGACGCCTAACTCAGCACAGCAAGGGCCAGCTTAGCACAGAGACCAGAGAGGAGGATGCACGGAAGGATAAATTTAGCCTGCATTTCAGGGGAAAACATCGATCTCAAATATAGTGCTGTCTTTTAAAAGAAAGTGGAAGCCTTAGGCTGGTCATTTGGGACAATTTCACTTGAACAGCTAAAAGCCCAGGAAAAACGAATGCTCATAACCAGCTCATCCTGCTAGCACACGCACAAGATCTTCCCTCTGCAGGAGGGTGGCTGGTGTCTGCATGGGTCTGACAGATGGTCCACACTGCTCCCCTTATCTGTTCCCAAGAAAAGGTGCTGCCTTGTTTTCTGGAGAGATTTGGGGTTTCTATTTCTGATCCCAAATGTTCATCTTCATGAGGAATGACGGGGGGCCCAAGCTCTGTGTTTGCTCAGCTGCTGGTCCAGGACACTGATATCTGGTGGGTTGCACCTGTCAGAACAGGGCCAGTGCCAACCCCCTCTTGTCTAGAAGCTGAGCAACAGGCACCGGTTACTGGTGTCTGTAGATAGGGTTGTTTTGTTTGTTTTTAACTAGGCCCCCTATAGCATTCACACAGCATCCTGAGCATTATTTCTACCTGGTCAAAGCTAAGGGGACCACTGTGGTCCCAAACAATAGAGCACCTGTCCTAATGACGTTCCCACAATCTCGCCGGTCAGGTGGTGACGGCATCTTTCCTCCAGCCTCCCTCTGACACTGCTCCCCTGTGTGAAAGGGGAAGAAAGTCCAGTCTGTCAATATTTGGGGCACTAATCATCTGCATTCGGGCGCCAGGGGTCGTTGAAAGGCTGAGACGCTTCCAGGAATTCATGGCTCTAAAACCGTGGGGCTGACCGGAAAGGATCTCCAGCGAGGGTATGAAGAAAGAAACCCAAATCTCCACTCCACCCCCACTCTGCAGCCTCTGAGCATTGTCCATTGTGTCTTGGATTCTTGGGAAGAAATGAAGTCAATGCACATAGTGATGTGGGTCCAAGTTAATAATAAATGTAGAGGAAGGAGAAAGGATGTTCAATATTTAAACATTTCAAAGCGCTGTGTTTGTTTGCCAGTTACTGCCCTCCGCCTGCTTCCTGGATGGGTTCTGTAAAACGGAGCCTTCCTTCCCCAACTCTGCAATTGGCATCTGACACCGGCGATTTACATAGAAAGGGAAATGGTGCCTTTTCTAGGTAGTCCCTGCACCAGCAGGACTCCTTCTCGTTTTCTGTTGCCTTTCTTGAAGGAAGAGGATGACAATGTAGAAACCAAGGTTTTTATGACCCCTGGAGCACTTGTGAGGAGTTGACAGCTTTAGGGTCATGTCCAGAGTTGTCTTAGTTTTCCCAGATTTGCTTCTTTGAAACTGTCTCGTATTTTAACATAAATGTTGTGCTTTGGTTCTTACCTCTAACAGATTAAAAAGGTTAAACAATGAAACATACAGTTGTGTTTAAGAAATGTTGCTCTAAGTATACATACTAGATACATTCCTTTAAAGTTGCGTGTAATGCAGAATTCTGTGAATCAATTCCTCTTTTCTTCTTGACACACATTATAGAAAAGGAAAAGCATTCCTTCTGGGGGAGGGAAAAACATCTGGCCCCAAGACATAATAAAATCATGCTTAAGAATGCAGCAAACTTTAAAGTCCCTTAGTTAAAGGAAATCAATACTTTTATGATGAAATATTAATAATACTAAAAAAATAAGTCAAAACTACAAATGCAGAATAGCCAGGGTGATTTTTAATGTTGGACACATTAGCTTAGGCATTTGTAAGGAGGAACAAAGGGAAAAGAGAGCAACCTAGCCCATTTGAGAAGCCCTTCCAGTTCCTAATAAGTCCCCCTTTTGTGGGTTTTCTGTCAAGAAGACACACACCTCCCCGTAAGTGCCAACCTTATTTCTAAGCATTTTGTTGAAGCTGCCGATTTTGGAAATGAAAGGATGAATGTAGCTGGAGAGAGGAACACACACAGGTGTATACACACGCACACTCCTGCACACACATGTGCAGACAGGGCAAAGAGAAATGGAGAATTGGGGAAAGCCATTTATTTGTTTAAATACACTGCTGGCTGTTTCCTCCGTCCCCATCCTCCATGAATTATTCTGGTGGGGATCTTTAAGAGGGATGGACTTAGAGTAGATTGAACCATATGAAATGGCTGTTTCTGTAGGTCAAGTTAGTTGAATATTGGCAGTTGCATATGGTTCAAGCTCATCCATTCAACTCTCTATCAAAGAAATGCAAATAGAATAGTCATGTGTCTTGAATGCAATGTAACATGAAGTTTTTAAGAATCTAGATGAAAATATTTTTCTCATAAACGATTTTCATATAAATCCCTTAAACCTAGATATTTACAGTTCCTTTAGAAAGGCTCTCTCATGTCTCACTTTGTTAACTCCTAAAACCTTCAGTCATAACAGCTAATGTGAGGAAGACTTTTGTGTCATGTTCTTTTCTCCAAAGAGCTGGGCCGTTTCTTTTGCTACATACCCCTTTATCTAAAGACACTTATGAAAATGAAAATCCCAGGATGGGTGTGGGGGCTCACATCTGTAATCCCAGCACTTTGGGAGGCCAGGGTGGGCGGATCACCTGAGGTCAGGAGTTCGAGACCAGCCTGGCCAACATGGTGAAACCCCGCTTCTACTAAAAATACAAAAAAATTAGCCAGGCGTGGTGGCGGTTGCCTATAATCCCAGCTACTTGGGAGGCTGAGGTAAGAGAATCACTTGAACCTGGGAGTCGGATGTTGTAGTGAGCTGAGATCGTGCCATTGCACTCCAGTCTGGGCAACAGAGCGGGACTCCATCTCAAAAAAAAAAAAAAAAAAGAAAAAAGAAAACCCACCTCTACAAAAAATAGAAAAATCAGCCAGGCGTGGTGGTGTGCACCTGCAGTCCCAGCTACGCGGGAGGCTGAGGTGGGAGGATCACCTGAGCCTGGCAAGGTCAAGAGGCTGCAGTGAGCCGGGATCATGCCACTGCACTCCAGGCTTGGTGACAGAGTGAGACCCTCTCTGCAAAAAAAGAGAAGAAAATCCCAGTTATTGCCTCACTGGGCCCAAGTTCCAGGCGCCATAAATTCCAGCCGAGGAATCAAAACAGCGAGTGCTACCTGAACATTTAGATTGCATTAATGCTTTCATCCTCACGAACCCTTAAGGTGTGGTGGTGTCACTCTGCTTTAGAGTGACAACAGTGCTTTAGAGGACACAGGCTCATGGGGTAAACAGGTCCCCTGCTGTCACATGCCCAGAACCGCGGCACTCTCCTCACCCCTGTGTCCTGTAGCCAGAGTAAAAGCGACAGGCCTAAAGCCAAGGAGCTGCTCTTAAGGTTTCTCCCCTGCAGATAGCAGAAGGCTCGTGTCCAGCCGTCTGGTTAGCCATGTCCCACAGGTCTGCCAGGGCAGACGTCGACAGAGCCCTGTCCACTTAACAACCTCAGCTGTGGGTTTTTGAAGCTTCTTCTGTGCTGATATCCATCATGGCCTTTCTGTGGCTCTGCACATACTCCCTGATTCTATCTGACTCACATAGTTCCAGATAGTATCTTCAGTTCTTGTTGTAGATGATGTGTTATAGAACGTCATCAGCCGTCGGTCTGGCCTAGCCCCAGTCTGCTAAAACACATAGTAGGAGAGACTTTGGTGAGGTGACCCAGCTGCAGAAGTTAACCCCCCCGCCACCCTGCAAAATCAGAGTCCTGGCAAACACAAGCAAATGGAATGGGACCACAGGCATGCTGATCTCTGCCTTGGGCGCATACTAAGTATGTGTCAACTGCACATGCCTTTTGCAGAAAATCAAGACTAATTCCCTGGCCCCTTTGTACAGTGCCACCTCCTAGAACACACGGAGCAGGCCGAACATGTCAGTGTAGGATACACACTGCACGGCCTCCCTGCTTCTGGCCAAAAAGGTCAAAACGGGGCTGATGGGATAAGAGACTTGCTGGGGAAGAATCTGGTGCTCCTGGCCGGGCACGGTGGCTCATGCCTGTAATCCCAGCACTTTGGGAGGCCAAGGCGGGCAGATCACCTGAGGTTAGGAGTTCGAGACCAGCCTGGTCAACATGGTGAAACCCATCTCTACTAAAAACAAACACAAAAAAATTAGTCAAGCATGGTGGCGCACACCTGCAGTCCCAGCTACTTGGGAGGCTGAGGCAGGAGAATCATTTGAATCTGGGAGGCAGAGGTTGCTGTGAGCCAGGATTGTGCCACTGCACTCCAGCCTGGGTGACAGAGTGAGACTCCATCTCAAAAAAAAAAAAAAAAAAACTAATCTGGCACTCCTTGGCCGGCCAGAACCTTGGGGGGCCATCCTGTGCAAGCAGGGCCATAGTGACCCACCCTGCTCCTGGTGCATTCCTGATTCTGCTCCAGTTGGGGTCAGTGAGTGCCTGTGCCTGGGAGTCTCCTGGGCGCTGTCTAACCCGCCTTCCTCCTGCTGCCGTTTCAGCCCTGCTGACTGCCTCAGTACAGAGGCAGCCCAGATGGCCGCTCCCAAGCTTGCTAGTGCCTTGGCTGAAGGACTGTTGTGGAGCTCTTTGCTTGCTAATTTACAGACGGTAATACCAGTGGAAGAGGTTAGGGGCTGGGCGAGGCAGGGACCGGGTCCTTGGGAATCAAGCCCAGCCTTGGCGACCTTCAGTTCTAGAAATCCAAAGCGGCCGGGCGCGGTGGCTCACGCTTGTAATCCCAGCACTTTGGGAGGCCGAGGCGGGCGGATCACGAGGTCAGGAGATCAAGACCACGGTGAAACCCCGTCTCTATTAAAAATACAAAAAAATTAGCCGGGTGTGGTGGCGGGCGCCTGTAGTCCCAGCTACTCGGAGAGGCTGAGGCAGGAGAATGGCGTGAACCCGGGAGGCAGAGCTTGCAGTGAGCCGAGATTGCGCCACTGCACTCTAGCCTGGGTGATAGAGCGAGACTCCATCTCAAAAAAAAAAAAAAAGAAGAAATCCAAAGCAAGGTTGCACCACTGCAAGAGATTCCAAGATCTGGTCCACCTGTGTCCCCTGTTACCCATGTGCCAGCCGACCCTCTGTGGCTTGGATGTGGCTCATGTAAGATGCACACATTCCTCACGTTCACACAGCCCAGTTCCCCCTCCCCCCGCCGGTAGCAAAAGGGGCATTAGACTTGGCATTTCCCGTGGGTGGCAGCCCGCACAGGCAGACCTTCACCCAACAACAAAAACATTTCTAAGGGCACAATTAGGACAGAAATGACACAGAGAGAAAGCAAGATACTGAAAGACCATTTTTTCTTTTCTGCAGGTTTTCAAGGATAGTGCTTAAAATCTGAAAGGATTTATCCATGGATAAAGAGCTATAGGCTAAAAGATTCTGCAAGTTCCCAGCTATTTTTGTATGTTGGACATGTTATCCCTTGAAAAGCAATCAGAAATAAAAAGTCTTTAAGCGTTGTGAGGTGCAGCTTAGTCAGTGATCAGTGATGTGGGGGTCGCCCATGGTGGCGGCTCAGGCTTGGCCCAGAGAGGCCATAGGAACGTCCCTTCCCCAGGTGCCTGATGTGTAGACGTGCCCCCTGGGCTGGACAGGAAGTGGCTTCTTCAGCACCAGTGCACAGGAAGAAAACCAGATATCACCATTTGGAGGCAAGTCCTTCATTGCCCCGAAAGCACAGAGTTTTGTGCACTGAAACAGTAAATCATCTGAGACTTATTAAAGGGATACTGAAAAGGGGGTCTCTGTGCACATACCTGAAGCTTTCCCAAACTTCAGGGTCCTAGCAGTGAGGGAGGGAACTTCTGGGGGCCCCCAAGGCTCCTGCAGGCACTTGGAGTCACTGCCATCTGAACCCTGCCCACATGTCAGTGGATGCTTTTGTTTCTCTTTTGTTTTTATTTAGATTCCTAAGAGGAGTCCTGGGCAAGGACCCAGGCCTCACCTGGCCTATGTGGGTGCACTTTTGCTAGACTTGAATCTGAACTCTGCTTCCTCAGCCCCCAACCCATGCTCTTTGAGCAGCCGGGGGTAGTTTGGGCCCTGTGCGCTGTCTTCCTAAGGTGGCTTTCCTAGGGTAGCCCCCCACTGAGTAGCTCCTAGCCCCCGCCTGCCCTCGGGCATTGCTGTCGTCTTGCCAGGGTGTAGGATCCAGAGCCGCTTCTTGAGTCAGAAGCACGAACAAGAAGGTTCTGTGTCACCTGCAGATCTTTCTAGTAAGCTGCAGTCTGTCCAGAGCCACCTTCTGGAAGCAGCTGAAGTCCCAGACTTAGTCACCTCCCAGCCCCCCATCTCTCACCCCAGGGACCTGGCAGGCTGCACTGGAGGTGAAAGGGCAGATCCAAGGAAGGAGCTGGCGAGGGGAGAAATAAGGCGATGCACACTTGCTGTCTTCAGTTTGTGTGCGAGGTCACAGGGCCGATTGATTTTTTTTACTGTTTCCCAGCATCATGATGGGTGGTGAGAAAATATGAACACTGCATGGTCAGAAACCTGAGCCGCAGCTTTGGAATGAATTTGCTAATGAAAGGCAAGCTCAGGGCACCCATGCCTCATGGTCCTCATTCACGCCAGAGACTGTGGAAAATGCACGGGTTGCTTCTCCTGAATCAGCCCTCAGCGGGTTTCATATTATGCTTTGCAATCTGCAACAACCATAAGTAAGTGTAGGTTTTTCTTAGGGCAGGCAGCTCTCCTGTCCAAATCTTAGAGCTTTTTCCTAAAAGAGGCCTATTGAAAACTGCACTTCTTTGACACACCTCTAACTGAGACTTAAATGTCTTAGTCTCTTACCTCAGACTCAAAAGCCCCCCATCTCCAGAGTTTGGTCAAGGAGGCCCCAAGGTGTGACAGACACCCTGGGGTTAAAAACAGAGGCTGGAGACCGGGAGCAGTGGCTCATGCCTGTAATCCCAGGACTTTGGGAGGCCGAGGGAAGAGGATCACTTTAGGTCAGGAGTTCAAGGCCAGCCTGGCCAACATGGTGACCCATCTCTACTAAAAATACAAAAATTAGCTGGGCATGGTGGTGCACGCCTGTAGTCCCAGCTACTCGGGAGACTGAGGCAGGCAGGAGAATTGCTTGAACCTGGGAGGCGGAGGTTGCAGGGAGCCAAGATTGTGCCACTGCACTCTAGCCTGGGTGACAGAGCAAGACTCCAGCTCAGGGGAAAAAAAAAAAAAACAACAGAGACTGGAGACCCCTCTGGTTGCATACAAATGGCTCACAAGATAGATGGCCTGGCTTTGGCTTGGGGTTACCCACTTCTGAATTTTCAAAAGGAGTATGAATGAAGCTGTCAACATTTTCAAAATCAGGAGGTGTTATGTCAAAATCCAGATATCCAGCTTCTCTTGAAGAACTGGAGACTGTGGCCATACTGAGGTCCATGTTCTCATGCAACAGCAGTTAGAAGAAGCTGGAATCTGTGCTTTCTGGTTTGCCCCAGTCTCTACCAGGCCCTGCCATCTCCCTGGCACAAAAGCCGAATGTCTCATGGACTGCATGTATTAGCATGCCTGCACTGTTGTTTTAATAGAAGAGAATGGTTTCTCAGTGTGCATGTGTCTATTAAATAAGGGGAAACAGATGACAGAGAGGACCACCAGCGTTTTACCTCTAGCCCCTCCTCATTACATTACCCGGCTGGCCAGCCTTGACCTGTCTGTGATTTTCAAAAGTGGGATCCACAGAAGTGTCTAGAAAGGGGAGGGGAAGGCCCTCCTTGGTAAGGCACCATGCCAGCCCGAGCAGTTCCATTTTCGTCTCATGTATAAATTGGAGTTTTACTATTTAGAAAAAATGTTTGAAAAGGGCTATCATAGGGCATTATCTTTGAGGAATGAGGTTCCATCTGCAGTCAGGCAGCTGTATCTCCCATGAAGCTGCTTTCAAAGACATGCCCCAGGAGGGTTTCATGGGACAGAAACCTTGTGGGTGAATTGGTATGTCGTGTAGATCGCCTGTTTTTTTCCCTGTGGTCTTAGCTCCTAGGAAGCTCAGAGTTAAATGGTGACATTAGCTTCCCATAGCATGAAGTCTTTCTGATATGACTTTTCATCTTTTATTGTCGGGCTCTTATTTACTTTTTGTTTTAGTAGCTTTCAGTATTTAGTATCAATGGCATTTAGGCTTGGGTTTTAAAATACAAGCCATCTCAAACCCTTCCTGGAAACAGGTAGTGTGTAAGTGCATCTGTAGGGGATGAGGCTGCAGAGCAAGGTTAGTGCTTTTGAGTAGAGTGGAGAATCCCCAAATTGAATTCAAAGCCAACTGGGTTCCTTCCCTTTCAGCTCCCTAAAAGGTCCCTGTGGAATCCCCTATAAGCTCAGGCGGTTTTCACATCTTCCAAGGGTGGATTTTTTTTTAAGCCTGAAGTAGTTGCACTTTAGTCACATGGCCAGTATCCTCAGAGTAATTACCATGTGTGAAGCGGCACCAACTCCAGGCAGGCCACAGAGGTCGGGGGGCCTCCCTGCTCCGTTGGAGATTCAGAAAACCGTTGGTGCAAGCCCACTAGTTTTTTTGCCTACACACATCCAAGCCCTTCCCACCCTTTAGTCTCTCTCAGGCCTCACTCTTTCTGGGTCTTAACCGTTGTGTGTAATCTCTGTGACTAGGTATGAACTCAGAGAAAAACTCAGTCCCATCTCTGGTTTCCACCCAGGAAGTCCACTTGCACCACATGGGAAAGAGTTGACCAAGTGTTTCCTAAACCCTAGCGGGTCACCTCCCCACCTCACTTGCCCCTTTCCCTCTTTCCCTTCAGCCCACCATACCTAGATTCCACTCAGCAGGTATAGGGCAGCTTTCTCTGCACCAGAAACCCTGGGAGCCAGCCCTCCCTTGTCCCTAGGGGACTTAACTCACATCCCTGCATTAACAAAGTTTTTTCTCTTCAGTTAAGATTAAGTTCAACTACATACTAAGGATAAACTCAAAGGGGAAGTTAATTTCCCTCTCAGGTAAAAGAAGCCTTGTAGTCAAGAAATACACAAAGACGTCAGAGACCCAAGCTCCTTCCTTTTCAGTGCTCTGCTGTCCCTAATGTGTGATTCATCCTCATAGCTCAGGGTAGCTGCTGGAATTCCAGCCATCGCGTCCATTTTCCAGGAAGCAGAATGGAGGAGGATATACCGCCTTTCCTTTTAAAGAGCTTTCCAGGAAATCCCACATGCCACATTCGTTTCTATCTCACTGGTCACAACTTAGTCACTTGGCCACGACTAACTTGTGGGTTCTGTAACTGCAACCGAAAGGGAGAATGGTTATTGAGAGACAGCTAACAATATCAAGAACACTGTCCAAAACCCTCTTCTTTTTGCTTTTTTGTTTTAAGCCTTCCCAATAAAGTGAACAAACCCTCTTAACCTAGAGGATTCCAGGTGCTAGCTGGTAATGTAATGATAATTATCACACTAAATACCTAAACATCTTTGCAGTCCAATTTCTTATGCCCTACTTAGGTAGGCCGACTCCTACACAGCCATCAAGGCCCCAAGGCTGGACAGACTTGCTGCAGAAGCACAGGGGAGAGAATAGTTAACCCCACCTTATGCAAAGACTCCTCCCAGGCTAATGCTGAGCTGTGTGAGCCACGAAGAATGGGGTAGGGGTTTGTAAAGACAGAAAAGAAGCAAAAGAGAACTCCAGACTGAGGGAACAGCCTAGCAAAGGTTGAGAGCAAGTGGTTCTTGTTAGGATGTCTGAGGACCGACCTAGGCTGCTGGAGGCAGATCGCCATATTTCCACATCCCTGCTCCCCCTACACACACCTAGTGATTCTGGGGTTGTAGGAGGGCCTTGACTCAAAAGGTCTCTGGGGGTTCCAACTTCCCTGAGTCCTATGGATTTGACCAACAATCTAGGCATAAAAAGCAGAGATTATCGACTCAAATGCCCACACAGCCCGGCAAGTTGCAAGAGCAGGGACCCAGCTCTGCTCATCTCTCTCCCGTTGCTGTCCTGCAGGAATGGGGCCCCATAAAGCCAGATGTTTTCATTTTTTAAGAAACCAGAAATCCAGGTCTGTGCGTAAAAGCTCCTGACGTGTCCATGGTGATACCTCCAACAAACACACGTATAACGTAAATAAGCAAAGCGAAACTCGTGTGCAAGCCCCTGGGCCGCTGCTGGCCGGCTCTGAATCTTGAATCACATGGTAAAGTGATTATTGGTGGGGAAAGCTTAAAGACCCATAGAAGAGGAGGAGGGGGGCGTGTCCAAGGTCTCGAAGTCAGTTTGGGCAGAGTTTGGACTCAAACCTGGGGTTCTGACTCCAAGCTCAGCTTTCCTTCTATCAGTGGGCCTAAAAATAGAAGACTGACCTTTTTGTGGTATTTTTGTGCTTCACAAATGCCAGAGCGTTATTCGTTAGTTCATCTTCCCGAAATAACTGGCAGAACACGGCCAGAGGGCAACAGGAAGACTCTGGGCTGCGCCCCCCACCATGAAACTGGGGGCTCCTGGGAAGTGGGGGATGTGTCTCACCATGGGCATAGGTCCCCCCACTGTTGGAGTGGCCTGCCTGGCCCTGCTCTTGGTGAGTCCGGGGGAGAGAGCTTCAGAGGGCAGAGCAGATCTCAGGAGGATGTTAGGATCGGGAGCCTGAGTCTGTCCAGTTCCCAGGCAGCTTGTGTTCCCTCCATCATCCTCCCTTTTTTTTCTCTTTTTGGTTTAAAATAAGGTTTACAATAGGAGTCTTGGAAAATTCAGACAAGCACAAAAAATAACAAAACTCACTGCAATACAACTACCTGCTTCTCTTCACTGCATCAGCTTCAATCCTCCAGTCTGCTTTCTCTGCTCTGGACAAGGGGGAAAGAGAGCATGAATTTTTTACAAGAGCGGAAACATATGGGACATGCTTTTTCTAACCTTTTTTCATTGACTCCGTCTTGAGCATTTCCCCCAATGCTTAATCTTCTCTTACCAGCGTCTTGGTTGGCAGCAGGGAATTTCATCATCTAGAGGGATTAGAATTTACTTAGCCTTTCCCCACTTCTTGGACATATCAGCTGCCTTCCGTTCTCTCTTCTACACACCAATATGCTGAATATCCTTGTAGTTCAGTATGTGGATCCACCCACAGTGTCGTCTGCAGCATGGGATGCTGCAGGTGTGGAATTGGTCAGATGGTGTGAAAGTCCGTGCAGCCTCTGATACACATTTTGCTGGCTGTCCTTGAAGCATACCCAGGGAGAGCCAAGACTGTTATCACTGGAGAGGATCTCAGGGAGGCCTGTTTGCCTGCACCCCTGTCGCACGATCTCTGGCTTGTCTGTGTGTTTGCAGTACTTCGCAGCCCATGTGTGTTTGATTCATACACCAAAAGCCTCTGGCACCTCTGCCAAAGCTAGTTCATCAAGGACTGCCTGGCTGGGATGAAGCAGGAACCAGAGGACAGGGCGCTCTGGCCATGGACGTTCATCCTGAATTCTCCCTGGTGCCCTCCTGATTCTCTGATGTGTTGCCACTTTGATCTGGGGAAAAGCCCCTTGAAATTGCAGGTGGGAGGCCTTGGCCATCCAGCAAAATAAAGGAAAAAAAAAAGACAAAACTCACTGTGGCTTTCTGGTCTCAGTGCTACTGGCAAAGGGAGAGAGAGTGGAAAGGAAGGAAGTGGGATTTTTAGTAGCAGCGGGTGAAGGAGAGATGTGTTCTGTAACCTCTGCTCAGCTAGACCCTGCAAATGGGTGGGATCGGTAGTTGGTGATTTTTTTGTTTGTTTGTTTAACTCAGTGCATGCAGATTTTACTGCCAATCTATAACTCGATCCCAACCCGTTCCCCAAATAAAAGAATTTAAGCATCCTGAGTGCGATGCCAGCTTGTCGTCTGCTACCCAACATGTCCCACTGCAGATGTCTTTTGATAATAAACCAGGTGTATGATGCTGTAATAAACCATGGCTTTAAAGAGGGCAAGAGAAAAGATGTGTCGTCTTCAAATGGGCCTGTGACCACCTTGGCAACGGCCGTGTTGTTGATCCATTCCAGCTGGGGTCGTTGTCGGGCGCGTACAAGGTGTAATCCCAACTCTGTCACTACACTGGCTGGCCCTCTGTTCATGGCCCTGATAAATAGGCAGCTTGGGAAAAGCCATCTTGACATTTTGATTTGTTAAGGGATAATTCATTTTCGAGGCAAGTAAACGGCTTGTAAACTGGGGGGTTTACCGCTCTAAGTGATTAAGAAGTGAGCAGCTATAAAACTGGTTCCATGAGGCTGCGGCTGAGTGTCCCCAAGGAATCTTCCTGCCCAGTGTTTGGATTTGCCGGATGTTTGCCATAGTTCATCTGAGCGGGCCCCCGACACACACACACAATATATCACCTTGTGCCTCTTCCTGAGAACTCTAGCTACATTCATCCTGTCTTTTTCTCTGCAAGCAGACCTCTGCGGTAGGTGCGGGCAGGAAATACCCTCCACACGGGAGGAGCTGGTGCTCAGGATGACCGCTTCACTCGGAGACTCACCCTGCTCCCACCGGGCCCCATGCACTTGCCATTATAGTCAGCGCTTGTTACGTCACCCCCAAAACCCAACTGGGGGTATAAATAGGGCCCCTGCCTTTTAAGGAGCTGATCTTTAGACGAAAACAGCTTCACATGAACCTGAGTGGAAATAGCCCCTCCTTGATGGCCAGGAGAAGAGTCCTGCTAAGCCCTAAGCTGAGCCGCAGATCCCATCTGTAGGTGAAAGGAAGGAGGCTGAGGGACGTCAGGGACTTGCCCAAGGTCCCTCAGCTGGGAAGTGAGCAGAGGAGGGTTAAATCCCAGGCTTCCCTGGTACCATAACCTAGGTGTCATCCCTTGCACCAGATGGGCACATTGCTTCTGTCCAGAGCCAGGTAACCTGGCAAAAAAGGCTTTTAGGCTTTGCAGGCCATGCGGTCGCTATGGCAACTGCTCAACTCTGCCACTGATGGAGAAAGCAGCCATAGTCTGTGTAAACAAAGGACCGTGGCTTGTTCCAGTAAAACTTTACTTACCAAGCAGGCAGCAGGTTGTAGGATGCCAACCCCTGCTAACACCCTGCAGCCTTCCTGAGTTTCAAGAAAGGTGAGCTCAGGGCCTGGATGGCCTTCTGGAAGTAGTTGTCAGCAGAGAGCTGGACTGTGTAAGGTTCAGGCAGGGCGGGTGGCATGAAAGGGGTCCGGGGCTGGCTGTGGTGAATGTATTCGCTTGAGGAGTGGCAAGGCTTGGCGGAATGACCAGGAGGGTTGAGATCCCCTCTCTCAGCTGGAAGAAGGACTCACCCCCCGCCGATATCTCCACCGCAATTTGGGGCTGCTTCTATGCTACAAAGCACCATTACCATGGGTCCTGCTCGTCTCCTAGGGGCTGAAGTTGTGGCCTACGGAAAAGCACATGTCCACCAGAAGAGGAGCTCCTGGGCCGTATAAAAGGGGCTTTGATTTATCGTAAAGAACACGTATCGGCCAGGTGTGGTGACTCACACCTGTAATCCCAGAACTTTGGGAGGCTAAAGCAGGAGGATCACTTGAGTCCAGGAGTTCAAGACCAGCCTGGGCAATATAGTGGGACCCCCGTCTCTACAAAAAAAAAAAAAAAAATTATTTGGGCATGGTGGCACATCCCTGTAGTCCCAGCTGCTCGGGAGGCTGAGGCGGGAAGATCACTTGAGCCTGGGAGCTCAAGGCTGCAGTGAGCTGAGATCACACTGCTGCACTCCAGGCTGGGCAACAGAGTGAAACCCTATCACAAAAAAACATAAAGAACAAACATGTATACTGAGCTCTCACCATGTGCCACACCTTGTGCTGGGGTGTGATAATAGTTCTCATTTTATTCCCACAACAGTGGGAGTAGGTAGTGATACTCCAGGTTGTTGCTGGGAAAGACTCAAGAGAAACACGATAGCTGTTCCTGTGTCTGGTGCTTCTGTGCGGGAAACAGGGGTGCACCCAGGTCTGAGTGTCTCCAAGATGAGGGGCTCATTCGTCCCCACTGGGTCAGTTTACCGCAGAAACGTGCGGGCAGACTCCACCTCCAGGTCCCGGAGGTGCTGAGGGCCATTTGAGACCATCATCACTAGCTCTTTGCCAGGGCTTTCATTGTTCCTGAACCTGACTTCCCTAGAACCTCAAGGGCAGAGCAAATTCTCTGGAAGGAGCGTCCAGGGCATTGTCCTCCTGCCCGTGTGTGACTTCAGAGCATGCGTCCCCCGGGTATGACTTCGGAGTATGGATCCAGTGCCCTTCCTTGGGCACCATCAGCAGAGGCCTGAGACTCTACCATGAGGGCATCTAGCATCCCTGGGTGAACTTGCCACGAGGCTGCATGTCCCTCTTCAAGGGCACAGCTGGCACGCTGCTGAGCCAGTATCAGGCACTCAGATTTACGACTCATGGCCCCACACTCAGCTCTGTGGCTGGTTGTACTCTGTTCCTTGAAATAAACCTGTAATAAACCTTTTCCTTGAAATAGCTTCAAAATGTGGCTGGGTCAGGGCCACGACCAGTGAGGTCAGCCTGTTCCAGGGAACAGAGCAGGACTTTCAAGGAACTGAGGTTGGGTTGTTCAGCGAAACCGTGACATTGAGGCCCCCAGGCCTGCTCTTTGCTTCCACTTGGTCACCTGGTACTTTGTCTTGCAGGCTTCGCCGTGGCGCAGTGCATAAACCAGCACAGCTCCCCGTCCCTGTCCTCACAGTCGCCACCCTCCGCCAGCGGGAGCCCCAGCGGCAGCGGAAGCACCAGCCACTGTGATTCGGGAGGCACCAGCTCGTCCTCCACCCCCTCCACAGCCCAGAGTCCAGCAGGTATTGGCCACGTGACTCAGTGATATGGGGACATTTGGAGAACCCTGTGATCCCTCGCCATTACCAAAACCCCTGACCTCCAGGTCCTTCCTCCTTGTCACAGCACTTGAAGGTTGCTGCCACTCAGGTATCTGCACCTGAAGCCTCTGGAGATTCCTCTAACTTGATGTTCCCTCCCAGGCTGGGTCAGCTCCCAGATGGGGAAGAATTGCTCCTTTTTCAGGCCGCTCCCCACCGAAGCTGTCACTGACTGCAGAGCTGATGGGCAGCAGGCAGGCCACACCTAAACCCACCCCATCATCACCTCCACAGTCTTAGGTGTCACAAGGAGGGGTCTTCTGAGGGGATTGTTTGCAGTCTGGGAAAAGAATCGCGTTCCTGCTAATTTTTTTTTTTCCTCTGTAACATACCAGTTTTGTCCTTAAATGTGGTGCTGTCCAGTTGTTCGAGTAGGCACGCACTTTGCCACTCTTTGGTAGGATGTGATGAAGTCGTATCTTGCCGTCCTTCAACTTACTCCACTTCAGACATGGCACAGAGGGAACCCGGGAGTGAATGGGATCCCCTGGAGTCAGCCTGGAATGGGACATGCCCCGGCTTCTCATTCTCGGCTGCCGTGAGCTATTCACTGTGTGAGATGTGGGGGAATACAGACACCAGTCCTCTGGAACAACATGGCCCCATATTGTAGCCAGAGGAGCAGGGATGAGCGTCCATGGCCTTGAGCCAGCAGGATGTTCTGTGTCCCAGCAGCATCCCTCCGCCGTGGGTCTAGGGGGTCACGCCAACTGCCTGCACCTCTGACTGGAGATCCTCAGTATCCTTCACTGTTCTTGCAAGTTCCCCTCCAGAGCCCTCACTCATCATATTTCAGGAGCACCTGGCCCAACTCTCGTTAAGTTCTGGATTGATGGATCATGGCAGGAGGACACAGGCTACTGCAGAGCCAGGGAGGTCGAGGGCCCCTGGTCACCATCCTCTCAGCACCAGGAGCCGAGATCTCCCTGGGCACCTATACCTCTCTCTCGGGCACTTCCAGCTTTTGCATTTCCAGTTCATGCCTGTGGCTCAGAGCACCCCGACCCACCTGTGTCTCTCCCATCCACACAGTATGTTACCTCCATTTCCTATTGACTTCACGAGGCCCAGGCAGGAAGGTCACCCCACAGCCACCTCACTGAGAGATCCTCTTCCACTCGGCACCTGCTCCAGGACATGACCACCCCTTCTGAGCGATTTCTGAGCCCAATTTAAGGTTGGCTGCACATCCAAGCAGTTGCCACCGCTGTTGTCAGGCTTGTAGCTGGGAAACTCCAGCAGAGCTTATTTCAGAAACTTAGACGCGCCCTCAGTAGCCCTCTTGATCCTGTTTCATGCTTGCTCAGGGGCGGGCATGCAGGGTTGTGTGTTCATGTGCCTGTGTTCGCGTCCACCTCCTGCCTGCGTGTGCACACTTCTGTGTCTGCGTGGGCACCCCAACGCACATATTTCCCATTGCACTGGGGATGAAAGCTTCCTTGCCCTTGTAGCTGTGGTCACCTTTCTGTCATTTTTAAGGACGTACAGCCAACAGCTAAGTGAACAAACAGCCATATACTTATTTGCCTAAAGTTAAAACCAGCAAAGACCCACAGAATCAAAAATGGGCTTCTGTATATGGATGCCCACCTGAATGTGACCCCTGAGGCTTCAACTCTGCACTTTCCCAGGGCCTGGTGTCTGCAGTGTGTGCTAGTTTCTTTTTTCTTGGCCTCCCTCAGCCCTTCTGTCCCTACCCCCACCATCCCCTGCATGGTACCAGCATAATGTCTTCTCATCTTAGAAATCCAGTGGCTATTAACTTGGCTGTCAGGTGGCCAGGCAGTTCCAGTCGATAAGTGAGAGTCAGGACCTCCGAGGTGTCTGCTCCCATTTGGTGCGTCCCCAGCAGGCCTGCGGAGACAAGTGTGTAGGTCCCCATTTATGCAGCATGACAGTAAAAGCCTGAGGCCCAGCCTGCCTGTCCGGCTCTGCAGACACTGAGACAACTCACCTGATGAAGGGCCGTGCCCGGCGGGCAGCCTGGGCTTTACTCTTACAGATGCCTCAGGATGCAGCTATTGATCCCTAGCAGGAGAGGTCATCAGAGCCCACAAGCTCCTCCCTGTCTTGAGGCCAGACATCCAGGGCAGCCTGCAATCTTCCTCCCAGTCCACCCAGAACAAAGCATATGGGCTTCCCATGTTCCTTGTAGGGATGGGCCTAACCAGATGGCTCCAACATCTACCTGCTGTTCCACCAAGCCACAGAGGAGAGAAAGCCAAGGACAGGAGAAGGGAGACAGCTTTGTTGGGATAGGAGCCCTTCTGCCAGTTGCTTGATTTGACATCAGCTCAGAGTGCGGCCCAGCATTCAGGCTTCTGATGAAGGAAGGTCACCCTGTGCGGCTCGCTCACCCAACTTTCCACCCACCAGGGACCTGGCCCTGATCCTCCAGAGATGATATCCTTGGAGGGCCAGCCAGGCAGCTGGGTGGGCCAGGGCCTCTCCTCCAAGCTCATTCATCCTAACCGCCCGCTGCCTTCAGCCTGGAAAGCAGAAGACATCTGCAGCCCCCTACAAGGGGCAGCTTGTCCTCAAAGTGGTTTTCGAGGGCACAATGCTAAGTCAGAGGTGATCCCGTCTCTGTGATTATGGAGCCTCCCGGAGTCCAGGAAGCTCCCCCTTGTAGAGAGTGGCTGCCAGACCCTCTGAAGTCAGAACTTGCAAACCTCAGTGGCTTCTTTGCCATTGATTTTTTGTTTTGTTTTGTTTTTTTGAGACAGAGTCTTGCTCAGTTGCCCAGGCTGAAGTGCAGTGTCACAGTCTCGGCTCACTGCAACCTCCGCCTCCCAGATTCAAGCAATTCTCTCACCTCAGCCTCCTGAGTAGCTGGAATTACAGGTGCGCACCACCATGCCCAACTAATTTTTGTATTTTTAGTAGAGATGGGGTTTCACCATGTTGGCCAGGCTGGTCTTGAACTACTGACCTCAAGTGATCCACCCACCTCAGCCTCCCAAAGTGCTGGCATTACAGGCATGAGCCATCACGCCTGGCCCTCCTTTGCCATTGAAAGCACACTTTGCATGGCCAGGTGTTTGGCTGGGAAAGTACAGAAGATATACCATCCCCCAAGTGATGAGACAGGCCCAGTTTTCCATAGCTCTGGCCCATGGTTTTGAACACTTGAATTGTTCAAGGATGTTGTTAAAAGCTGGGTGTGACCTTCATGCTGTTTTGACAGTTGGTGTGGCCCAGGCACCCACCAATCAGCGTGGGCTCCTGCTGTAGCCACGGCAGGGCCTTCTCAGTGTGCACCTGCTGTGTGGCGTCCCAGTAGACACTCCTCCTGAAATTGAGCCCGCCTGTGCCGGACACCGTGCTTATACGCACTTCACAGATGTCCCTTTGTTGAATCCTGCCACACTCCGCCTCACACTGTACAGTAGAAAACACGGGCCCAGAAAGGCTGGGCAGCTTGGCCCAGAGGATGCAGCTAGCCAGCAGAGGAGCCAGGATCTGAAGCCTAGCCTTAGCAGCCCTAAAGCCCATGCCAGCAGAATGTCCGATGCAGTTTCCAAGACTGTCTCAGGCACCTCTAGGGTGTCGCAGAGACCCGGGCCCCGATCTGGATCCTGGTTGGAGGCAGCCCATGAAGTATGTTTCTCCTTCCAACGTGCATGGCTGCTCTAGGGCCCAAGTGAAAAGTCACTGCCCCGCTTGTGAAGGCCTGCTAACATGTGCAACCCCAGACAGCAGAAGGCTGGGTGGTGTGAACCCCTGTGGGAGGAAGGCCTGGTGCTTTCCTAAAATCAGCAGCAAAGTGGACCCCAGGGAGCCCACGTGGGTTCATCCCACATGAGGCAGTGAAACCAGCTGATGCTCAATTGGGTTTTCCGCCTCCACCCTGTGTCCAGCTCAGAGGACCTTAGGTTTCTTGCCTGGGTTTGAAAACTCCCCACTTTTATCCCAAACACATTCTCTCCTTCCCGTGGGGACCTCAGCCTGGCTCCCAGGATTTAGGCTCAGGCTGTCCTCTTGGTTTTGTGGACTTGAGACCTGATCCAAGAGATCTGTCCACCCGCCCGGCCCACACGTGGACTTCCATCCTCTTAGTGGCTCATCTCATCTCCATGCATCTTATCTTCCCTGGGTTTGGGCAGCTCACTCCCTGTCTCACTGAATTACTGTTTTCTAAGCAAGCAGGATTAGGGTAAGTCCCTACTGTGCACAGCATTCGGGATACAGTGTGGCAAAAAGCATGATCTTACAGGCAGGCAGGGTGGCTGAGGCCTATCAGGTGGCCACCCGGACGCATGTGCAGTTACAAACTGACAAAGGAAAGGTGCAGCAGGTTCTGAGAGCCAACGCAGGACAGTGTGGGAGGCTCCCAGAGGTGGCATCACTTGAGATGACAGCCGGGGGACGAGGGGTTGGCGAGGCCCTGGTCCGTGTGGAAGGTGGCCTTTGGGTCTCACATGAGTCCACCAGGGTCCGAAACCACATCTCCTAGAGACCCGTGGATTCCTTTTGCCCATCTCCCTGGGGTCTGCCTGTACATTCTGTCTTGCTAAATGCAGACGGGCCGTAGGCAGGGGGAGGACACTTTTGAGGAACATTCCCCATGCCCATCAGGGCCACGGCCTATAGCCCAGTGGTAGCTTCAGGCCCAGTACAGGCGAGGGTCTCTCAGCCGGAAGGGGGAAGGGGACAGCCCCGAGGGGTCAGTGGCTCCTTGGTCACCCGGAGGCTCCCTCCGTGTGCAGTACCTGCCTCTGAGCCTCCTTCGCATGCCAGAGGCAGAGCTATGGGTGCCCTGGAGTGGCTCTTTCAGTGCTGGCCCCAGACCAAAGGGAGAGTCAACACTGAACTCCCTGATCCTGATGACCCGAGCAACTGTGCCTCAGGGCACTTTAATGGCCAGTCCTTTTGAGAAGTGCGGTGAGATCCTCCAGTGCTCTGTTGGGAGAGCCCGACACCCTCCCCACGAAGTGTCCAGGAGTCAGGCATCTTGTCGCCCACCCATCCAGCAGAGCTAGCCTGGCAGGCCTCAACCAGCCCCTAGTGAGAAAATTGGAGGATTGGAATCAGCATTTTTTCCCCTTAAACATTTTATGGTTTTGAGAAGCTGAACTTGCAAAGAATATACAGCGGGAAAGTGAAAAAAGACCCAATTTTAGAACCACATGTGGGGCCACAGGAAAACATTAGAAATATCTTCTGGAATACCACTGTGCACCCACACAGTGACACTTCTGCATACACACAGTCACACATGCCAATGCGCATGTTCATTCAGCCACACATACAAATGTGCATGCATAGTCACACTCCCACACATACACAGTCACACACATGCCAGGGCACATACACACTCACACATACAAATGTGCATGCATAGTCACACTCCCACACATACACAGTCACACATACCAGGGCATATACACACTCACAAATGTGCTTGCATAGTCACACACACAGTCACACACATGCCAGTACACATACACACTCACACATAAAAATGTGCATGCATAGTAACACTCCCACACGTACACAATCACACACATACCAGGGCATATACACACTCACACTTACAAATGTGCATGCATAGTCACACTCCCACATATACATACATGCACACAGTCACACACATACCACTGCACATACACACTCACATATACAAATGTGCATGCATAGTCACACGCACATACACACACACGCCACATCACACATATACAAATGGACTTACATAGTCACACTCACACATAAATACACAGCCACATTCACATACATGCACACACTCATACAGTCACACACATACAGATGTGTGTACATGGTCTCACACACACACACATGCACACAGTCACATACACACACTCACACCCTCTGAGTGAGATGCCAATAGGAAAACCATCTACTCAGATAAGAACTCTGACCTACAGTGAGTTCCTTAAACAGCCCACTCACACCTCTGAGCTCCAGATTAGTTGGAGTTCACATACATTCCAAGTGAACTACCTTGGGGAAGACAGAAAACTGTTTGTCCAAAAATGACGACAGCGTGAATGTCAGCCTGCTTATTTATTTTTAATTTGGGGGAGCACATAGTAGGTGTAATTAAGCATTCATTTTTAAACAACAAAAAGGGCTGAGTGCAGTGGCTCAAGCGTGTAATTCTAGCACTCTGGGAGGCCGAGGCGGGTGGATCATGTGAGGTCAGGAGTTCGAGACCAGCCTGGCCAACATGGTGAACCCCCATCTCTACTAAAAATACAAAAATTAGCCAGGCGTGGTGGTAGGAGTCTGTAATCCCAGCTACTTGGGAGGCTGAGGCAGAAGAATTGCTTGAACCCCGGAGGGAGAGGTTGCAGTGAGCCGAGATCATGCCGCTGTACTCCAGCCTGGGCAACAGAGTGAGATTCTGTCTCAAAACAAACAAAACCACATTGGCTTATGAGTCATGGCCACCTCTATTGTCCCCTGAGGTTTTGTAGAAAGACGGGTCTGGCTGCTGTTGACAGCCCAGTGCAGGGAGCTTCCCCGGCTTCCCTCCCATCCAGACCCACCCTGTGCCTGTGTCCAAGAGAGCCCCCTTCAACCCACCACACCACCCATTTGGGCCAACTGAGAGTCAGATGGCCTGAAACCCACCCACATGCCACTCAACTCAGTCACCACTGTCCCGCTGGAGTTTTAAGGACAGAAACCGCAAGTAAGATATGTTCCCTTTTCTCCTCAATTTTCTCTGTGGCATCATCCTTTTTTTATTGTGGTAACATACGGGTAACATAAACTTTACCATTTTCACCATTTTTCACTGTATAGTCCAGTGGCATCTAAGGACCTTCACATTGTAGTGCTCTGTGGCATCACATTCAAGCTGTGTGCTCACCCGCCTTCATCTCTGAGAGTGTGGTTTCTCCCTTCGCAGTGAGATGCTCCTGACGTTTTTATTTCAGCCAATTAGAAGCCCCACTCGGCCACCTGGCACCTGGTCTCAGCTCTCCTGCTGTGGTGCAGTCTTGATTTTGAAAGGCACGGGTCACCAAGTCACTGCCCAGATAGGTGGCTGAGGGAGAGGCTCATGGAGAGGCTCATGGAGCGCCTTGAGCATCTGAGCTTTCTCAGGACTCGGAGCTATGCTGTTGGCGTCAGTGTGTGACACCAAGAACCTCCTCACTTGGGGTCAGAAATCTGCTTGATTCACTTAGCTGGTTTGACTCCAGTCCTCCAGCCACACACCTTGCCCTCCTCACACCATCCTGAGGATACAGGGTTTTCGTGTCCTAACTCCTGGGCCACGTCTAAAACTGACAGGTGATTCTGTTCTTCCGTCCCCTGAGGCTTCCGACCGAGACCAGATGTTGCAGATGAACCCATCTTTCCTTTCCAACAGGACCCCACCTTCTCTGCCCCTAACCCGATTAAGTTGCACGAGTGAACAATTTGGTTCTGAGCGATCCCGACCCTACCTCGTCCTGGGGGTTGCGTGGGGGGTGTCTTCTCTGCATGGGGGGCCAGCACCCCATGCACCGGTGGCCACAAGCCCATGCTGGGCACTGCCCCACGACCCTCGCCCCTCGTCAGTGCTCAGCATCCACTGCTGCTCTGTGTCCCCTCCATGTCGCCTCTGCTGTCCCATTGTTAAAGGCTTTCTATGATCTGTCGCTGTGTTTTCCCTCTAGTCAGAAGTGGCAGGAAAGGACGCCGGCGAGTGTTCAGCCTGTCGGAGGCCGACAGTCATGGCGGCCACTGGGTTTAGTGCTCCGAACGGCGCTGCCACGGCACCTCACGCACAGTCAATTCAGGCAGGTGTCCCCTGTGAGCCGCTCGGGCCGCGACGTCCACTCGCCACGCTGCATTTCCACAGTCGGCAGGGTCCGCGCTGGCAAGGTGGGCCAAGCTGGGCCTGAGCACACAGCCATTTGCCAAGGCGGCACTTCCCCATTTTCCCCCAAAGCTGGCTCTCCCTGCTCCCTTTCTGGCCTCACCTCATGTGAAGACCAGATCCCTGGCCCTTGACCTTCGTGGTGGTCCTTCTGAGCCAGACCTGTACAGCCTGGAAACGCTGTCCTTCTCTGTGACATGTGCACCAGCATCAGGCTCGGCCCGGGCCAGAAGCAGATGCTCCCGCCAAGTCCTCCAGGGGTCCCCTCAGTTTAGACCATGGGGGTTGGGTGGCAGTTGGCTGGCAAAGTGAGAATTTGTAGAAAGCAACCAAGAAGTCTCCTCGTTTCTTTTTTCCTTTCTTCCCCTGGTCTTGCTCTAAGATCAGTGGCAAATTCGGTCCTGTTTTGACCAGAGGCCGAGAACCATTTCCCTCATAGACACATGGATGGATGTGGCCCCACCATCTCCCTTTCTGAGTGGCACCCACACAGCAGTGAGGCTGGTCCACGGGCCACCACCCAGCAGCCTGGCTCGCTGTCCGGGCCATCCCTGCTGCCTCCCCTGTGACGCTTCTCTGGTTTCTGATGCGCTTTTCTCCATTGGCCGTTGCGCTTGTCTGCTGGGAGCCTTTGCCTTCTTTTGTGTTGAAATCCTATTTTGTCTGAGCTTCGCCCTCCACGTGCTCTACAGGTACCATCCTTTTCTTCCCCACAACACTCAGCCCCACTTTTTCCCAGCCCAGCACAACAAATCCAAGTTTTTGCTGGAAGTCACCACTTGCTTGACAAGGATGTGTTAAGGCCCCACCCTAGACCTGCAGATCAGTTTCTGAGGTGCTGGCCAGGCACATGGGGGACCTGCTGCCTTGGTGTCTTCACTGGCCACAGCCACGGGAGGTCTGTCCACTGCTCATGGAAATGTGGCCTTCCTGAATGTCCCATTACCCCTTTGGCTCTGTCTCCCCGGCCCATGGCCAGGAAGTCAGATTTGTCTCCAAATCCCTTATTTCCTGGATCTGGCCTTAACTTGTGGCCCTAGAGTTCAAAAACACCAGCAGGCACGAAGCTAAGGTTTCACCAGTACCTTTTGCAGCTCAGCACTTGACTAGAAAAAAGTGTCCGCACTGGGTAATTCTCCCCCCAGTGAAAACCTGGCAGAGTTCTCCTTTTTCACCTGCCTTGGTTGGATACACTTGTAGATCAAGTTCACGAAGCAGTTCTTAAACAACAACAACAAGGCCATGTCGTAGGTGATGGGTAAGAAGAGGTTATTTTTTCCATATTAAAAAAGAGGCTACTTTTAGGGGGAAAACCAACCCTTTTAATAAAAATCGTTGGTCCTTTTCCTGAAGAAGAAATCAGTTCTGTGCACATGCTATTGTTTGTTAGTTGTTTTTTTTTATATATTTATTTGCCTACAAGGTTTCCACATCCCTGATTATTCTCATCACCAAACACCCCATTAAGGAGCAGGGAATGAAGTTGGCCAGCTTTTTTGAATATCTGCATGCAAATGCAGACTTGAGTAAAGACAGAAAACACTTAAATAGAAATTTTAAGAAAACATGAAGGAAACACTTGGCTACTTTGTCTCCAGATGGTAGGACAGTGCCATTTGGGGAATTAGTCATTTCTAAACTGCCTCCTCAGCAGCAAAACTTATGTGTGGATCCACATGTGTGTGAGTTCGTCACAGATCTGCTCATGCCCATTTGAAGCAAGGGCAGAGGCCACCAGAGTAGGTGAGCACTGCTCAGAGAACCACAGGTTCTGAGGAACAGCAGGCAGATCGTGCTAGGTCAGGGTGCACGCCTGAGCTGAAACCAGCCCAGCACCGCAAGCCGTCCTTACTGAATGGAGCAAATTAGTTGAAATTCAAAGAAACCAGATTTCGCATGTAGTGTTTACTCAGCATTTCTGGAGCTCAGATCACACCTCAAATCACTTTTTCCACTAGTGTTCACCGATGCCCATTGCCACCCTCCCAGAGCGACAACCAAAGCCTCATGCAATGGTTTCCTCTAGATCTCTCTCTCTCTCTCTCTTTCTTTTAAAAAAGGCCTTAGGAAGAAATTAATTGGGCTGGGCACAGTGGCTCACACCTGCGCACATCCCAGCACTTTGAGAGGCCAAGGCAGAAGGATTGCTTGAGCCCAGGAGTTCCAGACCAGCCTGGGCAACGTAATGAGACCCTGTCTCTGCAAAAAATTTTAAAAATTAGCCAGGTGTGGTGGCACGGGCCTGTAGTCCCAGCTACTCAGGAGGCTGAGGCAGGAGGATCATTTGAGTCCAGCAGGTTGAGGCTGTAGTGAGCTATGATCATGCCACTGCACTCCAGCCTGGGTAACAGAGTGAGACCCTGTCTCAAAAAAAGAAATGAAATGAATTGTGACCTTTTAGAGTTCATCTTGCCCAGAGTCTTGTGGGGAGAAATGCCGGTGTGTGCTTTGAAATCCAGTCTGTCTCTCGTGCTTTCGCTCCGTGATGAGAGCTCTCTTCCTCTCCCTCTTCTCTTTCTATATGCTGCCTGCTTTTATTTCGTTCTTTGTTTTTCCATTATTTTGCTTTATGTTCCGTTTGCTGTTCTGTTTTATTTTGGCCTGACTTAGAAAATAAAAAATTAAACTGCAATCACGTTGAACAAAAGAAAAATTCTACCGTGCTTCCCGGGCCCCAGGCTGCTGTCAGACTTTTAGCTCGATATAGCATCATCAGCACCTCCCGCCATGGCTTGGGGACGCCTAGCTCTGTGCAAATGAGAATTTGCCTCCAAGCACGATGCCCACTGTCTTCCTCTCAATGTTTTTAAACACCTGGCATCTGAAGTGCTGGAAGATGTTTTCCACAATGAATTCCAGCTGCATCTGCTGTTTCTGTTCAGGCAGGCTCATCATTGGAAGGCAAATGGGCCAGCATGTATCTGTAGGATTTTGAAAAGGGCTGGGCACGGTGGTTCATGCCTGTAATCCCAGCACTTTGGGAGGCCGAGGCAGGCGGATCACTTGAGGTCAGGAGTTTGAAACCAGCCTGGCCAACATGGTGAAACCTCATCTCTACAAAAATACAAAAATTAGCCGGATGTGGTGGCAGATGCCTGTAATCACAGCTACTCGGGAGGCTGAGGCATGAGAATCACTTGACCCCGGGAGGTGGAAGTTGCAGTGAGCCAAGATCATGCCACTGCACTCCAGCCTGGGCAACAGAGTGAGACTCCACCAAAAAAAAAAAAAAAAAAAAAAGCACCAAGAAAAGAAATTGCTGCTCCAAGAATAACTGTGTTGGGTGGAACCTCACCTGCCTTCATCCTGGTGTGGTTTCTCAGTGGCCCCTGCCGGGAAGCTCGGGACAGTAATGGCCTGAGTAACCACAGCAGCCCCTTGGTGGGTGCTGGTTCAGCACTTTGAGGAGGAGGAGAAGGAGACAGGCCAAGGTTTTGTTTTGGTTTTGCAAGCTGAAAAATTCTACAGCATTTCCTTTTTTTTTTATTTTTTTATTTTTTTAAGTATTGTAGTGGGTTCCCTCTTGGGTAAATGTCATCAAATGTATACTCTGGAAATGGCCTGATGTTATGAGCATATCCAAGCCCATTTACTTCCTAAACAAGTATTTATCATCAGGCAGGCCTGAGATTTGCCCATACATAAAGCCTATTAGCCGGGTCTCTGCACCCAGGAATTGTGCTTTCATAACCCACATGCTGATTTTGCACAGGCCCTGAATTTTCCCCTCATATCACAAGTCAGGGTAACCCTAGGCCCTGCTGCATTTTCCCCAGGCTAGGTCAGACTGGATTTTGCGGGTTCTGTGTCCCCAAAAGGAGTGAGTGGAGCCACGCTGAGCCCTCACACCAGCCAGCCACCTCCCACCTAGCTCACCAGGGCCGCGGTTCAGGATGGGAGCAGAGGGCGCAGTGCGACAGGGTGTCTCAAGAGCTTAGTGTGTTTCTGGTTTTTCTCCCCCAATCCAGATGCCCCCATGACTCCAGAACTGCCTAAGCCTCACCTTCCTGACCAGTTGGTAATCGTCAACGAAACAGAAGCAGACTCCACGCCCAGCAAGAACGTGGCCAGGAGCGCAACCGTGGAGACAGCCAGCCTGTCCCCCAGCCTCGTCCCTGCCCAGCAGCCCACCATTTCCCTGCTCTGCGAGGACACGGCTGACACGCTGAGCGTCGAGTCGCTGACCCTTGTCCCCCCAGTTGACCCCCACAGCCTCCGCAGCCTCACTGGCATGCCCCCACCGTCCACGCCGGCTGCCGCCTGCACAGAGCCCCTGGGTGAAGAGGCTGCATGTGCTGAGCCTGCGGGCACTTCTGAGGACTGAGTCAGTGCTGGGGCCTCCCTTTGTGTGGCCCCGCTGGTAGGGACCCCAGTGCCGCTGACTGGCAAGACACACTGGGAGCACCCACCATTCTCTGCAGCCCCCAGCAGCCATCTCAACCACCTATCCCTGCGCTCCCTTGAATGGGAAGAAGCCCCATGTTGTCCTTGAATTCCTTTTTCACTTTGCATCTCTTCACGTGCAGGCTGGGACCAGCAGAGACACCCCGGCGAATGCAGATGACTGCACCGGCCACCTCAGGGAGCTGCCTGGGCTCCGTGTCTCTGAGCCCCGGGTGGCAGGACCCACCGGCACCTCTTTCTTCCTCTGTCATATGGCTCCTCTGACACCAGCCCCAGTGTGCACAGAAGAATTGGACCAGGTCACTGTACGTAGAAATTTGTAGAAAAGCAGACTTACATAAACATCTCCTTTGGATATTTATTTCTGCTTTTGGCAACAGGTGAACATTTATTTTTAAAACTTCTATTTAAAAAAAGTCCAAAAACATCAACACTAAGGTTTGATGTCATGTGAAAAGTGTAATAATACAGTTAAGATTTCATTATCATTTTCACTGGAACTTTCCTGATGTTTTGTTTTAGAGTTCTTAGTGTGGCTTTTTCCATTTATTTAAGTGATTCTTTGTTACTCACTAACTCTGCAAGCCTGTGGAATAATGAAGTACCTTCCTGGAAAGTTTAGATTATTTTTTAAACAAAAACAAGGGAGATACGTATATTCTCAGGTACACACAGAGCTGAGAGGGCTGAACAGTTTTCTGCCATAGCAGCCGAGAGGCCTCCCATCATGGAAAGATTTCTCCAGGAAAAGGAAGAATGTAGCCAGCTCCCCACTCAGGACGCTTCCTCACTTGTCTTCACCAAAACCAAACAGAGACAGCTTCCAGCACCTTCTTCAGTGTTGCCATCTCTAAGAAGGAACCACTTGGGACCGTGAAGACTCCCGACCCTGTGGCCATGATGGTAATCAAAGGAAGCCACCCTTAGCGTCACCTGCCACTCGACTGTGTGTGCCCACATGTGCCGAGAGATGGCCCAGAGCCAGTTCCCCTCCAGCTGCAAGGGCATGGTGTCCCCAGAGCTCTGAGTCTGTCACTGTCCCTCTCTGCTACTGCTGCTGGTCTGAAAATGGAAACCCCATGGTTCCCTTCCCCATTCGGGCTGGGTGTGTACAAGCAAGGACCAAGATGCATCAGACACAGCCCCCAAGATGTTCCTTTCTACTTGGCCAGCTCAGGAGACGGACACAGCACTCAAAGCCCAGGCCGTGATCCACCCTCCCCAGGTCCACCAGGGCCAGCGGCCCCTCACCTCTCTGGTCACTGGTAAGACCTTCCACAACTTTCCTCCAGACCTGCCGGCAGACGTGCCCACCAGGGGTGTTAGGTCATCATGGGTCATCTCGGGAGCTGTGCTGAGATCTTTTGCCACTTGCGTTTTCGAGGAACATTGTCTCCTCGGCCAAGCCAGCTGTCCCGGCAAGGCCTGCCGAGGGCAGTTTTCAACCTCATGAAGGAAACACAGTCCTGCCAAGGAGGGGGAGTGGCGCCCATGGGGACAGGCCTCAGTCCTCAGGAGCCCTCCAGGTAGCTCTGCCCACCCAGCCTTCATGGGTCATCAGAAGCCCTCCAGGTAGCTGTGCCCACCCAGCCTTCATGGCTGCAGGTACAAGGACGTTTGCTTCAATACAGAAAAGGCACAGCTCAGAAAGGGGGCCACATGGGCAGAAACCCCAAGGAAGGACAAACCGCTACCACCATGGCCATCTGCAGAATCCCTGGAAGAGAAGGAAGGCAGGGTAGGGCGGGGGGAAGACCATCACGGGGAGAAGGACCACAGCATCAGGAGACGGAACACGCCACACCCAGCAGGCAGCCTGTGTGTTGCTTAATTTTTTAAGAGCAAGAGGGGTGGAGAGGATCAAGCTGGCCCTGGCCGGAGCTGGCTAGCCACTGAGATGTGCACTTCTGGTTTTGAAATGACTCTGTCTATGGGGCAGCAGAAACTAGAGAAGGCAAGTGGCTGCCCCGCCCCAAGGCGTGACCGGGAGGAACAGCCTGCAGCTCACTCCATGCCACACGGGTGGGCCACCAGCCTGCTGTCAGAAGTCTCTGGGCTCCAACTGGCCTTGTGACCACTGAGCACTGAAGGAGGATGGTCTTGGCCAGGGCTGGACAGCATGCCCGGGAGGACCAGCAGAGGATAAAAGGTGCCCGGGAGGACCAGCGGAGGATAAAAGACACTGCTCAGGGCAGGGCTTCTACCCTGCATCCCTGGCCAAGAACAGGGCAGTCCCCGTGCGGGCTTGCAGGGTCACTCTCAGGGGCCTCTTTCAGCTGGGGCTGGCGACTTGCCTCTGGGGGACACCTCCAGGTGTGTGGGGTGAGGATTTCCTATAAGCAGGGCTCCCAGAAGCTTTGCTTATGTCAGGAGGTCTGGGAGCCCATTGGAGGCCACCAGCCATTTTGGCCTCAAAGGACCCCACCTCACCCAGGTCTCAGCGGCAGTGGGCACAGCTGTGTCTTCAGGAGCTCCCCACAAACCTCATAGCTGGGGCGCCCCCAGACAGGCCAGTCCAGACAGGACACGCTGGGTCCCTGTCATCCAGAGGAAGAGCCAAGAGTGTGGGAAGGCCCACAGCGGGGGCTGTGGCTTCTGACACTCAGGTCATAGCCTCAGAGGTCTGAGGTCAGCCCCCACAGACCCATCCAGCCTGCCCCCCGAGTCCCTGCAGAGAGCACTTAGAGTTATGGCCCAGGCCCTGGTCCACCCTTCCCCTGTGCACCTCCGGCTGGGTTTGCCAAGTCAGGGAGCAGGGCTGGCCGCAGGAACTCCCAAACCTTGGCTTTGAATGTTGTTGTGGAGGTGTGCTCGTCCCTTTGTGGACATGCGAGGTAGCTGCCCCAGCAGGTCAGATGGGGCCAGCTGAGGTGCTCCCCCAGGCAGGAAGGGCCAGCCTTCACCATCGCGTGGGATCGGGAGGAGGGGCCTCCGTGAGCAGCCCCTCCTCTGCCACCGTCCCAGCCCAGTCCCTCTCCCGGAGCCTTGGCAGCCTCCCACTACCCAGACACTTGCGTTCACAAGCAACTCGAGGGGCAGGTGAAGATGCGCAGCCCTGCCAGACACGCGCTAGATTCCTCTAAGGTCTCTGAGATGCACTGTTTTTAAAAAAGGCATGGGGTGAACTGATTTTGATTTTCTTGTCTAGATGCAATAAATAAATCTAAAGCATTTAATGTAGTCATCTTGACATTGGGCATACACTGTACGAGTTCCTTATGTTTCCTTGAGCTACAAATATGTAAATAATTTATGTCCCAGTGAGAACCGAGGGTTAGAAAACCTCGATGCCTCTGAGCCTCGGGAGCACTCTAGGGAAGTACCTGCTTTCACTAGCGTGACTCATGCTTCGTGGGTACTGAACACGAGGGTGGAAATGAAAACTGGAACTTCCTTGTAAATTTAAACTTGGCAATAAAAGAGAAAAAAAGTTACCAAGAATGTAGCGTGCTGCTCCTGGGGGCTGTGGCAGGAGGCCGTGGCCTGGCACGGGAAGGTTCCTAGCCAATGACCCCTCATCCCGGCGCAGCTGCTTGGCAGGGGTGTGGTGGCTGGAGCCCCTCCCTCTCCCTCCTCCCCGCGCCAGGTTCCCACCCATCCCCAGGTTCCTAAGAGGTTGTCGGGGCTCATACAACCCGGGAATAACTGCTAAGGGGCAGTTGGCACCATCAGGAAGTGTCCCCGCCCTACCCTTGCCGGGTACAGGGAGCGTGATCCACATTCTGCATCTTTTCCCTGTTGGGCAGGTGGCTGCCCATCCAAGCCTCAGGCTCTGCATCTGTGGAGTGGGACAGCCAAGCCCTACCTCGCAAGACAAGCATAGTGAGCAGCCGCATTGTTGCCAGGCTGGGCCAAGGGAAGCAGGAAGGCTCCCCACCGAGGACAGAGTCAGGTGAAGTGCGGGGGTGGACGTGACTCAGAAATACCAATGTCCACCAGCGTGAAACCCTGAAATCCCTGGAAACAGGATCACAGGTTCTCAAAATCTGACCATCCGGCTTAAACCCTACCCAGAAACGACCGGGAACTTCTGGGTCTTGAGAGGAAAACCAAGTTGAGTCGAGAAAGAATGAACAAGGAACCCCCTTCCGCCACCGCGTGCCAAGGGTTGGGGCTATGCCAACAGAAGGAGGAGGCCACTGCCCAGGGCAGAGCTTCCCTCCCATGCCCCCGCCTCACCCGGGTCTAAGGCCTCGTGGGCATTTACATGTCTGAGGCCCGCTGGGTGACAGCTCCTCCCTCCTTGCATTCCCAGCCCAGGTTCAAACCTAGGGGTCGCCTGGGGCTGGTTGAGAGGCTGGGGCCACGTCTCTGGTGCCCCCAGAGCATGTCTGTATATCACCTGCTCTGCGGTTGGAAGTGACCTGCGAAGACCGGCTGCTGTCAGTGTTTTCCCCAGGGCCTCGGGAGAGTTCCACTCGGTAGCCATGAAGCGAAGCCTTGCAGGGTCCAGTGGATATGCCCAACAGGCCCAAGCGTCCTGACTCTAGCCGGAGGGCGGGGCCAGCAAAGGCAGGTGGTAGTGTCCTGCCTGCGGGTGACCTCTAGGGGAAGACCGATTGCCGGCCAGCCAGCTGCTGGAAACCCCCTTCCCCCACGTCCTGCTGCTCTGTGGCACTTCATGGCGTTGGGAAAAAACCCTTAACGTCTAAAGAGCTATTCTCCAAAGGAAAGTTGGTTCTGAATCACCCATGGGGTGAAGGGGCTTCCTGGGGATTCACTTAAGGCTGCCCGATGGGCAGTGTGAAGCTTCCCTACCCTCCACAGGCCCCAGGGCTGCTGGCCCTGCTCCAGCCCTGGGTCTACCCGTCCCACTTACAGACCAGCCACCTGGGCTCCCAGGCCATGCGCCTGCCTTGGGGCCCAGCCCGCTCTGCCTGGTCCCTGCGGTCCTGACACTGCCCGGCTCAGTCTGACTTCCTCCCAGAGGGCAGCATGTGCTCCCTGAACACACGCCTGCCTGTCACCTCCACTGTCGCTTCCTTGCCTTTTTTTTTTTTTTTTTTTTTTTTTTTTTTTGTGAGACGGGGTCTTGCTGTGTTGCTCAGGCCGGAGTGCACTGGTGTGGTCCCAGCTCATTGCAGCCTGGATCTCCCAGACTCAAGCAGTCCGCCCAACTCAGTCTCCTGAGTAGCTGGGCCCACAGGCAAGTGTCACCACACCTGGCCTTGCTTCCTTGACTCTTGGTTTGCCCTTTAAATTCAATTTATTTAAGAGGAAGACTTTTCGCTGGAAACAGAAAACCAGCACCACTGCAGCATTCATTTCCTAGGGCCACCATAACAAATGATCACAAACAGGGCAGCTTAAAACAATAGATATTTACTCTCCCACAGTTCTGCAGGCCACAGTCTAAAATGAAGCTGCCAGCGGGGCTGCTCCTCCTGGAGGCTTAGAGGAAGAAGCTGCCTCCTGCCTCTCTCCCGGCTCTGGTGGCTCCGGCACTTGGCGTTCCTCGCCCTGTGAGTGAATCACTCCAGTCCCTGCCTCTCCCCACAGCACCTTCTTCCCCGTGTCTGTGTCAAATCCCCCTCTCTTTTCTCTTGAAAGGACAGCAGTCATTGGATTTAGGGCCTGCCCTGATCAACGGTGGTCTTAAGATCCTTCATTTCCTCTGCAAAAACCCTATTTCCAAATAATGTCACATTCACAGGGACCAGGTTGAGGACATGGACACCTTTTTAGAAGGGCTCACCATTCAACCCATTACCCCTGCCGGAAATTAAAGATATAAAAACAAATGCAGCACAAGCAAATTCATATCATTAAATTTTTAGCCAGGTCCTAGCACCTACCACAGGCTCTGGGCCCAGCCTTGCCTGCGCTGTTAATAGGAGAGGCCTATTGGCGCCTAACCAAGATTTTCTCAGTGATAGGATCAGAAGAGCTAAAAGGCTGGGCATGGTGGCTCATGCCTATAACCCCAGCACTTCGGGAGGCTAAGGTAGGCAAATCACTTGAGGTCAGGAGTTCGACACCAGCCTGGCCAACACGGTGAAACCCCGTCTGTACTAAAAATACAAAAATTAACCAGGCCTGTGGTCCCAGCTACTCAGGAGGCCGAAGCAGGAGAATCGCTTGAACCCAGGAGGTGGAGGTTGCAGTGAGCTGAGATCGCACCATTGCACACCAGCCTGGGCAATAGAGTGAGAACCTGTCTCAAAAAAAAAAAAAAAAATGCCGACAGAAGAAAAGAACCAGCTCACTCTGGGACTAGGGTATTTAAGTCTGTGTCCTTGTACCCCTAAATGTCATCCCAGATCAGAGATGCCACCATGACACACACACATCACAGTGTGTTGTGAACTGTGGAATGGAATTTTTTTTTTTTTTTTTGGAGACAGGGTCACCCTCTGTCACCAAGGCTGGAGAGCAGTGGGGCGATCATAGTTTACTGCAGGCTCAACCTCCTGGACTCAGACAATCCTCCTTCCTCAGCCTCCTAGAGAGTTGGGACCACAGGCACACGCCGCCACTCCCAGTTAATTTATTAATTTTTTCATAGAGACAAGGTCTCACTTGCGCAGGCTGATCTCAAACTCCTAGGCTCAAGCAGTCCTCCTGCCTCAGCCTCCCAAAGCACTAAGACGAGAGGCGTGAGTCACAGCACCCAGCCTTGCAGTTCTTATTTCAGTTCTCCCTCTCCAATAGACTCACCCACAGACAATGACTGTGTTTTATTTTCACCTGTTCTCTGGGAGCTGGGTGCAGGCTCTGGCCCATGGGCTGTCTGTGCATGTATGTTGGATGGATGGATGGATGGATGGATGGATGGATGGATGGATGGATGGATTGATGGATGGATGGAGTCATTCTTGGATACAGTTCCAGATTCTTAAAGCCTGAATTCCATTCAGTTCTCCATGCCCTTGGCCCTAACTTTCAGCCTCTCCCTATGTGTGCTCACTCTGGTGTCTTCCAGGCCTTACCAGGGCCAGCCAAAGAGCTTCAGGAGAATTTGCCCAGGCCAGGTTGCCAAGGGTAGGAGTGTTTGAGGGCTTTCCTCTGCCACCATCAGAAATTCTGTGTCCCCCAACCCTCCACAGGTATCTGAGCTGAGACCGAGCTGCTGCTGGTATCTCAGTGACCAGCGAGACCTCAAGCAGGGTGGAGTAGGCGGCAGTGCTGGCTTTGGAGTTGCTGACAAGGTTCAAGTCCCTGCACCAACGCTCCCCATCCCTGTGGCCTTGAGTACATGGTGAAACCGCATTGAGGCTCAATTTCCTCATCTGTAAAATGGGAACCTTTCTGGCAGGGTCCTTGCTTGTGTAGATGAAGTGGGGGGCAGGTAAATCAAGCACCAGTACCCAGCCTGGCGCATGCAATTTCAACCAGGGGGTCTCACCAACAGCCCAGCCAGAAAAACAGGCTTCAGCCCAGGCCCAGGCCCCCTCAGGTACAAAGCCAGCACCTGTGGGGTGCAGCTGAGCCCTGGAATTTTTTAAGGTCCCCAGCTGATCCTCAGGGGCAGCTGTGATGATTCAGTTTATGTGTCGGCCTGACTGGGCTAAGGGGTGCCCAGATAGCAGGCATGACGTGATTTCCAAGTATGACTGGGAGGGTGTTTCTGCAAGAGAGTAGAATTTGAGGCAGGTAGCGGTGGCTCATGCCTGTAATCCCAGCACTTTGGGAGGCTGTGGTGGGTGGATCACTTGAGGTCGGGAGTTCGAGACCAACCTGACCAACATGGTGAAACCCTGTCTCCTACCGAAAATAAAAAAATTAGCCGGGCATGGTGGTGGGCACCTGTAGTCCCAGCTACTCAGGAGGCTGAGGCACGAGAATCGCTTGAACCCAGGAGGCAGACGTCTGCAGTGAGCCGAGATTGGCCACTGCACTCCAGCCTGGGTGACAGAGTGAGACCCTATCTCAAAAGAAAAAGGGAGGTGGGGGGCTGGGGGAGAGAGTAGCATTTGAATGAGTAGACTCAGTGAAGAAGATCGCCGTCACCATTGTGGGCGGCCACCATTCAATCCATTGAGGGCCCAAATAAAACAAGGAGGAAAAAGGTCAAATTTGCTTTCTGCTTGATCCCGGATGTCCATCTTTGCCTGCCCTTGGACATCAGTGGCCCTGGCTCTCAGGCCTTCCAGCTTGGACTGGAACGACACCACTGGCTTTCCTGGGCTTCCCAGCTTGCAGACAGCAGATTCTAGGTCCCCTTGGCCTCCAGAATTGCATGAGCCAATTCCCATAATACAGATGGCCACCAACTTATAAGGGTTCAACTGATGATTTTTCAACCTTATGACAGGTTTATCGAGGTACTAAAGTTGTTTTCAACTTAGGATGGGTTTATTGGGATGTAGCCTCATTGTAAATTGAGGGGCATCTGTAAATCTCATTTTTAATTTCATTTTATTTTAGAAACAGGGTCTCACTCTGTCACCCAGGCTGGAGTGCAGTGTTGCCATCAAAGCTCACTGCAGCCTTGAACTCCCAGGCTCAAGCCATCCTATCCGCTCAGCCTCCTGAGCAGCTGGGACTACAGGCGTGTGCCAGCACACCTGGTAATTTTTTTTTTTTTTTTTGTCTTACTATGTTGCCCAGGCTGATCTTGAACTCCTGGCCTCAAGTGATCATCCTGCCTCAGGCTCCCAAAGCACTGGGATTACAGGCATGAACCACAGTGCCCAGCCTATAAATCTATATATCTGTGCCTACTTACTTATCTACTATCTGTATCTCCTGTTTGTTCTGTTTCTCTGATACAGCACCCAAAATAAGGCAGCCCAGCCCACCTTTGCAGCCCACCCTGGCCACACCCCACCACTTGCAGCACACGAGCCCTCTGCCCTGTCCTGGAAGACGCCTCAACTTATTCCCCTCCCAGGACCTTGGCACCTGCCTTTCCTCCCTCCAGCCCCCTCCCCCACCCCTGCACCTGCACCCATCCTCTGTCCTTATCCTGTTTCCACAGAATCAGTGTTACTTCCAGGGACTATTCTGACGTCAGACCCCTGCTTTCCTCCATCAGCAGCTGCCACGCATTTCTTTCCTGGCGTTTGTTACACCTCAAAGGATTTTTGTTTCTTTGCCATGGGCAAAATCTCATGGCTTTCGTTTGGGGAACCCCTGACAGCAGAGGCCTGAAAGGAGGACACGGTGCAGCTGGTTTATTTGGGTAGTGGCCCCAGAAAGCTAGAGTGGGAGCTGGGAGAGAAGGGCGGGAGGCCAGTAGACAGGGCACAGCTGGCCTGGTCACTGCCAGACACTGCTGGGGGCACTTGATACTCAGCCTCTCTGGAGCCCCTCTGCAGAGCTGCGTAGATGAGCCTTGGGACTGGTCCTGGGAGGGGCAGGAGGTCAGGCATTTATCCCCCAGCTCTCACGCCCTTTTGGCTGAGGACTGTCCCATGCCATGAAGGTCCTGCTTCCTCCCAGCTGCCTCGCCTGGAGCCGAGGCGGCTCCTGAGTGAGCTCCTCATTTGGACAGAAAATCAGAGACTCAACAGGCACATGGGCTGGAAGACTGGTGGGGGCCTGGGGCCCTATAGTGGATGCAGGGAGGCACTACCAGAGCCCAAACACAGTAGCCACACCCCCTAAACCAGAGGTTACAAATGGGCAGCCCCTGGGCCCAGTGCAGCCCCCCTGTGTGTTCTGTTTGGCCATCAAAGGCTTTTAAAAGAGACATTGAGCCAAGATTTTAAACGTCGGGGATCTGGTACAAATACCTGGATTCCTGGCTTCTCTTTAAAAATCACATGTGAGGAGCTTGGGCCCTTGTCCACCTGGATAGAAGTACTGACCAGTCGTTGGGCAGTTGTGGGCTCCCCACCCTGTCAGCTCCCCCAACACCTGGGCGTAGGGGCAGACTGGTGATCGGTGGCTGGTACAGTATTTTGTCCTTACCCTGACCCCTTCACCTCCAGAAGCCCTTCCCAACCCCTGGGTCAGATGCAGGGAGCTCAATATTTGATTAGCCCAGCCCCTCTGGGTCAACTGAGGCCACCCTCCTGAGCACTCCCCACTGCTACCCGCATGTCCCCTCCCCAAGACGGCAGCTAAAAATATTCAAGTTGCTGCCCTGTGGGCTGAGACTCAGGGCCCCCTCACTCTCATTCCACCTCCGCCCGTGTGCCTGCTTGGGCTGCGTCCTGCGGACGCAGATGTGACCTGAACACAGCCGTTGCCCTCACAAAGGACAGGAACTAACAACAGACAGGCAGACCATGACTTCCCAGCTGTGGCATCTGCACACAGGACACAGAAACTAACTTCTTAGGCCTCTATTTCCTCATCTGGAAAATGGGTCGCTCCCTGGGTTCCCTCTCCCCATTTGCACCCCCCAGCAGAGGGTAGGAACCACTCCGCTTGTTCATTCAATCCCCATGTTTGTTCTTTGGCTCCACTCTGCAGCACTAGCTCCTGGGCCAGGCTGGGCGTGGCGTAGATGGAAGATGATAAAGAAGCCAGCTAGAGAGGCAGGAACGCAGCATGATGGTGCCATACCCAGAGGGCGTGCCTGGGCATCCCCCAGAGGCCTTCAAAGCTGCACTGGAGAGCTTGGCTGAGAGACGAATGGCAATGGCACACAGAAGTGTTTTAGGCAAAGAAATGGCATGGCTGGATGTGGCTGGCAAGATGACCGGAGCTGCAGGTAAGGAGTGATCAAGAGGAGCCTGTGGCAGTGGGGACGGGTCACAGCTGAAGTGGGTGACCTGCAACATGTTCAGCAGGTAAAATTGACAGGTTTGGTTGGATTGGCCACAAGGGAGGGGGCGGGTAAAGGACAGCTCTTGGTCTCTGGCCAAGCCGGCGGCTCAACAAGTGTCCAAATGAACCATCCTTGTGCCCAGTGTCTACCTGAGCTGCTGTCACCTCTTCCTTTGCCGGGTTTCATTTTTCTCTTTTGCCGTGTTGCTGCCACTGGTTGCCAAAAGGACTGCACAGCTCTCCTGGCAATTTGTCAAAGTCTAGAAAAACATTATTTCCCATAATCTCACCATTAAAGGACAATCCTTGTGGACACCCTAGCAGATTTCTTTCTGGTCTTTTTTCTATGCGTTTTAGAATTGAAATAACACAGTGGGTGTCATTTCATGTCATGCTTCTGACCCAGCGCGACATGATATGGTTCATAATTTCTCCATGATCCTGGAAACTCCTTTTTTTTTTTTTTTTTTTTTTTTTTTGAGATGGAGTCTCACCCTGTTGCCTATGCTGGAGTGCAGTGGTGCCATCTCGGCTCACTGCAACCTCTGCCTCCCGGGTTCAAGCAATTCTCCTGCCTCAGTGTCCCCAGTAGCTGGGATTACAGGCGTGCACCAACATGCCCGGCTAATTTTTGTATTTTTAGTAGAGATAGGGTTTCCCCATGTTGCCCAGACTCGTCTCAAACTCCTGGGCTCAAGCAATTTGCCCACCTCAGCCTCCCAAAGTGCTGGGGTTACAGGTGCGAGCCACTGAGCCTGGCCATGGAAACTCCATTTCTAAAGTGTGTAACAAGTTCTGCTGCAGGGAATGTATCCCTGTAGCTAGCCATGCACCCTCTTGGTCTGTCCACATTTTATATTACCTCCCTAGAAGAGGTCCTGAGCATGGGAATTACCAGATCATAGAAAGGTAAACCATCTTAAGACTCTGGCTACAAATTGCCAGATTGCTTTCCAAAAGTATTGGACCACTGACACTCTCACCAGCGATGTACACAAGTGCCCATCTCACCATAGCCTCCCCACCGCCAAATGTTGTACATTTTAAATCTTTGCCGATTTACAGCCCAGCTCAGAGTTCACCTCTGAGAAGCCCCCTCAGATTTCCCCTCTCCATCCTCGACATTCCCACAGCCAGCGGCCCCCCTCCCTCCACTTGTCCCCAGTCCATCCCAGATGGAGGTCTGACGTTCCAGGGCTGGAGTCTCCTCTGATCCAGGTGAGGCCCCCACCAGCTTCCCAGCCTCAGTCAGCCTGCATATTTTGAATCTCTTGTAGATGCTGGGAAGCCTTCTAGTAGTATCATCTTCTTTTACAGAACAGCACCTGAGACCCAGACCAGGGAGGCTGAGTGACTGATCCTGGGTCACACAGCTATGAGGCAGTGTTGCTGCAGCTAAAATAGCAACAAAAATTCCCACTTAATGGGCACTTCTGCACACAGGGCACAGAAACTAACTTCTTAGGCCTCCATTTCCTCATTTGGAAAATGGGTCACTCCCTGGGTTCCCTCTCCCCATTTGCACGCCCCAGCGGGCCAGGCTTAGCTAAGCAGTTTCTACACCTAATCTCAGTTCATACTCCCAGTAACCTTGCCGCACTGGTACTATTATTGTCCCCATTGTACAGATGGCAAACCCTTGAACCAGGGCCAGCTGGCTCAGAAGCGAAGTCCCCCCTGGGACTTGGGCCTAAAATCCGAAGTCGGCAATGCGTTGAGCAGGAGTCCACGAGCCTGGTCCAGTGCCCTGGGCCTGGCATCCTTTGCCTCTCAGAGAGCAGAGACAGGCAGCCAAAGACAGAAGGAGCCCCCACCCCACACCGTGACCAGGGCCAGAGCAGGCCTTGTACCAGCTCCAGGTGCCACAGCAGGGCACCCGCCCCACCCCACCCCCACCTTGGGTTGCCCTGCAGATTCACAGGAACGGCCTGGAGCCCACCCAATCTCAGTGGCTTCTCTCGAACCTGCTTATCTCCCACCCCTTACTGACTTGGGGCTTTTCCTGCCAATCTGCCCAAGCAGGAACAGCCCTTTCAGGCTAACTGCTGCCAAAATCCATTGGCGCAGTGCACCATCTGCCTGGGCCTTGATGGCATCTGTCACAAGAGGTGGGAACTAGAAAGCCCCATCCTCGGGCCCCTCCCCAGGAGGCTTCAGCAGGTGGAGAGGGAAGGCTTGGCTTCTCCCAGGACTTGAACATTTATCCAGCAAAACTTAGCTGGGCTCAGTGGCTCACACCTATAATCCCAGCACTTTTGGGAGGCTGAGGTGGGAGAATCACTTGAGCCCAGGAGTTTGAGACAAGCTTGACCAACATGACGAAACCCCATCTCTACTAAAAATACAAAAAATAGCTGGGTGTGGTGGCATGTGCCTGTAGTCCCAGCTACTCAGGTGGCTGAGGCATGAGAATCGCCTGAATGCGGGAGACGGAGGTTGCAGTGAGCTGAGATCATGTCACTGCACTCCAACTTGGGTGACAGAGTGGCACTTTGTCTGAAAAAACAAAAAACAAACAAACAAAAAAAACTTTGACTGAGCACCTACTGTGTACCAGACACTGTGACACTGTACAGGTCACTAGGGAGGCAGCAGTAAATGACTCAGACAAGGGAGGAAAGGACCTCCCAGCAGGGGACATAGGCAACAAAGAAAATTAAAAATAGGTAAATTCTATAAAAATACAGCCAAGGAAGGGGGATCAGCAGGCCAGTAAGGGGAAGAAAGGAGCTACCATTTTAAACCAGGAGGTCAGGGAAGGTTGTTCTGAGGAAGGACTTTGAGCAGAGATTGAAGGAGGTGAGTGAGGGAACCTCATGGATGTCTGGGGTAACAGCACCCCAGGCAGAGGGAACAGCCAGTGCAAAGGCCTTGGAGCACCCTAGAGGAGCTGTGAGCACTGGCATGGCTGGAGAGGAGCTCGGGAGAGTAAGGGTAGAGGTGTCAGAGCAATGATGGGGAAGACCGGGGAGGCCACAGAGGATACCTTGGCCTCTCCTCTGAGAAGGATGGGGAGCCCTGGAGGACTGGGAGGAGAGGGCTGTGGCATGACCTAGGTTTTAACAGGACCACTCAGACCTCTGCTTGGAGAATACCCTGGGGCAAGGTGAGGGTGGAGGCCAGGAAGTCAGCCAGGAGGTGACTGCCAAAAGTCCAGCTTACCAGTCTCACAGGGGAGGGCTCCCAGAGACATGTACACACACACATACATGCGTGTGCAATGCACTTGTGTACCCATACGGACACACATGTACAGAGAGACCCTGGGGCTAGACGAACATGTTTTTAACTCCTGACTCTACAACCAACTTGGTCACACAGATGTGACCAAGAGCAAGTGACTTGACATCCCTGAGCTTCAGTTTCCCCTCCTGCAAGATGGAAGTTCAGACACCTTCTTTCCAGAGTGCCTGTGTGCAAAGTCTGCACACCAGCTTCACCAAGAGGGGTTGTGAGTGGCTGGCCCCCAGCAGGCACTCATACAGTGACCCTTTTCTCCTTGACGTGCCACAAGATTGGTGAATAAACCAGTTGCCCTTGTCTCTGGCTTCAGGAAGTGGCTACTGGGAGGTGCCTTCCAGTCCCATGAGCCTCTGGGCAGGATTGTCCCAGGCTGGGCAGGGGGCTGCAGAAGCTACCACTGCCTTTAGGGAGCTGCAGTCTCTGGACAGGCAGCCCCATAAGCAGCCCCATATGCAGCCCCATTGCAGGGTCCAGCCAGCCACCTAGGACTCTCCAGGCTCAGTGGCTACTCACAGAGCCTCCTCTCATGCTTTTCAGCTGTGAGAAGGTGATAGTGAGAAACGCTTTCTGAAAGCCAAGCCTACCCTTTGTTATTCTACTTCCCTTTGTTATTCCACAAACATAAATCACCATCATCATTTTGTCTTCCCTGGCATCATCTTCATCGTCTTTTTTTTTTTTTTTTTAGATGGAGTCTGTCTCTGTCGGCTAAGCTGGAGTGTAGTGGCATGATTTCGGCTCACTGCAACCTCCATCTCCCAGGTTCAAGTGATTCTCCTGCGTCAGCCTCCTGAGTAGCTGGGATTACAGGCAAGTACCGCCACTACTGGCTAGTTTTTTGTATTTTTAGTAGAGATAGGGGTTCATCATGTTGGCCAGGCTGGTCTTGAACTCTTGACCTCAGGTGATCCACCTGCCTCAGTCTCTCAAAGTGCTGGGATTACAGGTGTGAGCCATGGTGCCTGGCCCATCTGCATCATAACTTTTCTTCTTTCTCCTCTTCCTCTCTTCCCCTTCCTCTTCATCCTCTTCCTCTTCTCCTTTCTCTTCATCATCTTCATCATCAGTCATTATCATGATGATTATCTTTTCCTCCTCCTCATCCTCCTCCTCATCTTTTCCTTCTTTGCCTCCCTCTTTCTCCTCCTCCTCCTCCTCCTCCTCCTCTTCTTCTTCTTCTTCTTCTTCTTCTTCTTCTTCTTCTTCTTCTCCTTCTCCTTCTCCTCCTTCTCCTTCTCCTTCTCCTTCTCCTTCTCCTTCTTCTTCTTCTTCTTCTTCTTCTTCTTCTTTTTCTCCGTCCTCCTCTTTCTCTTCCTCCTCTTCCTCCTCTTCTCCTCCTCCCTTCTTCCTTCTTCTTCCTCCTCTTCTTTTTGGAGAGGGGATCTCACTCTGTCACCAAGGCTGGAGTACAGTGGTGCAGTCTCAGCTCACTGTAACTGCTGTCTCCCAGGCTCAAGGGATTCTCCCACCTCAGCCTCCCAAGTAGCTGGGAGGTGCACACCATCACATCTGGCTAACTTTTGTATTTTTTTGTACAGACAGGGTCTCACCATGTTGCCCAGGTAGGTCTCAAACTCCTGGCCTCAAGCAATCCTCCCACCTTGGCCTCCCAAAGTGCTGGGATTGTAGGTGTGAGTCACCGCACTGGCCTTGTTTTATTTTCATTGCATTTATTTAGTTACCTGCTATTTGTGGCAAGCTGGGCTGGTGTTCTGCTTGTAGAGTATTGTGGGATGTACTTTTAGGTTGAAATTACCTTTTAAAAGTGTTGGGTTTTAAATAAATTGTTAAATAATGTGCTCAGCCATGGTTAAACCACAGAAGTGGTACTTTAAAGACTTGAATTAGAAGAAGGATGGCCTACAAGTTAGACCTGAGCCCCTTAGCCTGGCAGTCTAATCACTGGACTGTTGATTTACTTTTCAACTATCTTAGCCTCCATGAGGCTCTTCATTACCTTGACATTTGCTATTTTGTGTTTCAGAGCCTTTGCAGGCGATTTCTTGGGCCTGATGAACTCATGCATCCTTCAAAGCCCTGCTCAAGCCTCAGCTCCCTGGGGAAGCAGGTCCAGGCTTCTGTGAGTTGTTGGGAGCCCCTCAGCTCCGCCCCCTGTAGCCCTTTGTTCATGGTTTTTGGGGTCAGTCACCCTCAGTGCCTGCCCAGCAGCCACATGCATGTCTCTGCCCACAGAGCCCCATTCTATACACCAGGCACTGAGCCCAGCACCAAGGGAGAAATCATCACCATCCTCTTTTCCTTCCATTGATTGGTCCAGGGGGTAAGCATGTGACCTTCTTTTACCCAGTGAGATATGAGGAGTAGGGGAATTTTGGATGGAGAGGGGAGAGCTTCCTGAAAAGATTTTCCTCCCTGACAAAGTAAAGATCCTGGAAGAGAAAGATATTTTCCCCCCTCAGGATCTATTCTCCTAAGGAGGTGATATATGGGGCTGGGGCAGCCATGTTAGAACCATGAGGCACAGAAGCCGCAGCAAGAACAGGGGCTGTCTCATGCCAAAGCAAGCTCAAGGGGGCAGATGGAGGGCAGAGGTTCAGAGGGTTGGGAGCCTGGGGGTCAGGCTGGGATAGGGCAGTGGGTAGGCAGACCCCAGGCCAAGGGAGGGAGAGGACCTGAAGCCTCAAACACAGAAGGCACAATCCACGGCACCTCCTCCCCCTCACACCATTTCCTCCCTTCTGCCTCCTCTCCTTCCTCTACTAGCTCATGTTTTTCACTCGCACATCCATTCATGCACTCATACTTTCTTTGTCTTTTTATTCTTTCTTTTTTTTTTATCCCCCAGACAGAGTTTCGCTCTCTCGCCCAGGCCGGGGTTCAGTGGCATGATCTCGGCTCACTGTAGCCTCCACCTCCCGTGTTTAAGTGATTCTCCTGCCTCAGAAGTCAGGGAATAGTTTCTCCAACCAGTTCTGGCTCAGCCTCTCTCATGCGGCTGCAGTTAGGATATGGGCAGGGGCTATTCTCCTGAATAGCTGGGATTACAAGTGTGCACCACCATGCCGGCTAAATTCTGTATTTTTTAGTAGAGATAGGGTTTCACCATGTTTCCCAGGCTGATCTCAAACTCCTGGCCTCAAGTGATCCACTCGCCTCAGCCTCCCAAAGTGTTTGGATTACAGGCGTGAGCCACCATGCCCAGCCCCCTCATACTTTGAATAAGCATTCATTATGTACTTACTGTGCTCAAGCCCCTTGGAAGGAGCAAGAGGATTGGCAGTAATAACAGCCAATGTGGATTCAGCAGCTTGGTGGTTTTATTTTTATTTTTATTTTGAGACGGGATCCCACTCTGTCACCCAGACTGGAGTGCTGGGGCATGATCATGGCTCTCTGCAGCCTTGACCTCCTGGGCTCAAGTGATCCTCCCACCTTAGCCTCCCGGGTAGCTAGGACTACAGGCATGCACCACCACACCTGGCTAATATTTTCTATTTTAAGTAGAGAAAAGGTCTCGCTATGTTGCCCAGCTGGTCTCGAACTCTTGAGCTCAAGCAATCCTCCCACCTCCATGTCCCAAAGTGCCGGGCCTATAGGCGTGAGCCACCGCACCTGGACAACTTGGTGGTTTTCAAATATGTCTGCAAATTATTTGACACCCCTGCCTTCAAAAGATAGAGCTGAACTGTCCTTCCTCTATGTGTAAACTGCACCCACTTCTAATGAATAGATGTGGAAGCAATGATGTGTAACACCCAAGATTAGGTTATAAAAGGCATTGCAGCCTCCTCTTTGCTGTCTCTCAGGTCACTTTCCCTGGGGGAAGTCAGCTGTCATGTCACGAGGACACTCAAACAGCCCTGTGGGAAGACCCATGTGACAAGGAGCTGAGGCGTCCAGCAAACAGCCAGGTGAGTGACCCATCTCAGAAGCAGAGCCTCCAGCCCCAGCCAAACCTTCAGATGATGCAGCCCCTGCCCATATCCTAACTGAAGACTCATGGGAGAGGCTGAGCCAGAACCAGCTGGAGAAACCACTCCCTGACTTCTGACCCTCAGAAACAGTGCAAAATCATGAATGTTTATTATTTTAAGCTGTTAAATTTTGGGGGTAATTTGTTATGTGGCAGTAGATAAGCAATACAAGTAAAAGGCACTGCTTTACTAAGTGCCTTATGTATATTAATGTATTCAATTCTCCCAACAATGTTATGTCTTTCCAGATGAAGACAATGAGGCACAGAGACGTTTGCTAACTTGCCCAAGGTCACACAGCTGGTAAGTGGGACAATCTTGGAGGAACATTGAGTCCAGAAAGGAGATCAGACTTGCAGATTTTTTTTTTTTTTTTTGAGATGGAGTCTCTCTCTGCCACCCAGGCTGGAGTGCAGTGGCACAATCTTTGCTCACTGCAGCCTCCACCTCCTGGGTTCAAGAGATTCTCCTACCTTAGCCTCTCAAGTAGCTAGGGCTACAGTGCCCGCCACCACGCCCTGCTAATTTTTGTATTTTTAGTAGAGACAGGGTTTTGCCATGTTGGCCAGGCTGGTCTTGAACTCCTGAGCACGGGTGATCCACCCCTCTCAGCCTCCCAAATTGCTGGTATTACAGGCATGAGCCACCGTGCTTGGCCAAAGATCATTTTAATACCAGGTAGGGAGTGTGGGAAGTGTCCATTCTGGGAAGGTGAAGAAAGGAAGACAGCAGCCCTGGCTGGACCCTGGGTGTGTGGGCTGTGAAAGCCCACAGAGGATGGGAGTGGGCAGGTGCAGTGGAAATCAGAGGAGCCTGTGAGCTGCTTCTTGGTGGGACTGGGGGCGACCTGTGAACACACAGGCTGAGAGTGGGCCTGAGACTGTGCCCACCCAGTACCCACAGCCTGTGAGAGGCGTGTAGAAAAGGCCAGAAGTCCCGCTGAACCCAGATCCTGGGAATCCTAGAACCAGTGAGAGGCCTGGGCGTCTGTGTGTCTTGTTTAGGGTGGCCTAGGTTGTGCTGCACTGTCAAGCCTCAACTCACAGTGGCTCAGCACAGCTGGGGTGTGGTTCTGGACCCACCATGTGTCCCGCATGGGGTGGCAGAGACCGTGCCCATTATAGTCACTCAGCTTCCCAGGCCGATGGAGGCCTCACACTGTTAAAATGCTGCTGCCTCAACATGAGGCTTCAGGGCTTCCCACAGTGGAAGGATCCTGGAGGGAGCCACCAGCTCTGAAATGACAGCCCAGGAAGACACAGGTTGCTTCTGCTCACATTTCACTCCGTGAAGTGAGGCCCAGGACCCCACTGACCTGCAAGGGGCTACACGCCCAGGAGGAGAGAACTGAACACCTTGGGGGACCTAGCAATGTTTCCCACACTCCCGAAGGCCCCAAACCTGAGAACCATGCTGCCCAGAATGAATGCCACAGTGGGACCAGCCACAGCCAGACAGATTCCCCTCCAGGACACCCAGGGCCAGGCACAGCCCCAGAGCCAACCAGAGGCTCAGAAGGCCCCTCTCCCATTAGGACGCCACCCCTAGGGAAAGGGATGGGGTGGGAAGAAAACAAAAACAGGAGTCCTGAATCTAAAGAGTGAACCCAGAAAGAGACTACATGAAAGCATAAGAGACCTTTAAGTGACCAGAGCAGGGTCCTGGCCATCAGCAGGAATGGGTGTCGGGAGAGAAGAGAAACAATGAAGCTGCCCTGCACAGCCCGGTGCCAGTGGGCCCTGCTGCATGCATTTCCCACCCATCAGCTCCTTCCGCCCTCCGACCCTAGGAGCAGGCTCTGTTGTTCCCCCACTTCACAAAGAACCCAAGACCCAGGCAGGTTAGCATAAGAATACACCAGGGCAGGCAGATTGCTTGAGCCCAGGAGTTTGAGACCAGCCTGGGCAAAATCCCCATCTCCACAAAAAGTATCAAAATTCGCCAGGCAGGGTGGTGTGTGCCTGTATACTCAGCTACTGAGCAGGTTGAGGTGGGAGGATTGCTTAAGCCAAGGAGTTAGAGGCTGCAGTGAGCTGTGATCGCACTGCTACACTCCAGCCTGGGCAACAGAGCAAGACCCTGTCTTTTTTTTTTTAAAAGGAAAGAAGGAAGGAAGGAAAGAAGGAAGGAAGGGAGGAAGGGAAGGGAGGGAAGGGAGGGAAGGGAGGGAAGGAAGAGAAGGAATGAAGGAGGGAGGGAAGGAAAAAGGAAAGGGGAGGGGAGGAGAGGGGAGGGAAGGGGAGGGGAAAAAGAGGGGAGAGGGACCAAGTGCTTTTCTTACAGTTTCTGTCTCTCCCACTGTGCCCCATGAAGTGGGTGCTATCATTGGCTCAATTGTACAGATGGTAAAACCGAGGGCCAGAGAGAGAAAGCAAACTGCCTGAGATCCCTGAGATGCTTAGGACTCGGTCCCCCTGACCTCAGAGCTCAGGCTCAATCGCTGACCCTCCATCCTCACTGCCTAAACCTGGATGCCTGCACAGCCTGGGCATACAGAGGAGCTCCACGACAGGGTCCCCTGTGGGCTTAGGGAGTGCTGAGGCCAGGCATGGAGCCCTTTGTCTGGCCGGGGGACAGACTGTGGCGAGCAGGACCCTGCCCATTTCTGTGAAGGAAACCTCCAGGGAGCTCATTCCTAGAAGAAGGGCCACACCCAGTATTGACTCGCCAGTCACAGGTGCCAGTGAACCGGTGTGTCTCACCACGTGTCTGCTTCTGGGGAAGGGAGGGAGTGGTTAGGCAGACTCAGGCAGTGGCTCCTGTGTGTCCCAACCCCCTCGGCTGCAGCAGACAGCTTGGGGACTGGCACCCAGGGGGATGGACTGAGCAGGAGGCCTGGATTCTGAGGTCTCCTTTCTCCCCGCACCACCTGGCATCAGACAGGGCTCCTCTGCCCCTCCTCAACATCACCACCTTCTCCATGCCTCAGTTTTCTCATCCACACCTCGGACACAGTAATACTTCCTTCCTGGCATTAAGCAAATTAAACGATGAAGTCATGTGTGGGGCCTCTAGGGCTCCAAGGAGCCAGGGTTTGATCCTGAGGGCAGTGGGAAGCCCTGGTGAGGTTTCCAGGGAGCTAGTTAATACAGGATCAATGAAACTGATTTAATAATATCTATTGATAAGCCCCCACTGGGTCTGGTGCCTCACGCATGTAATCCTAGCACTTTGGGAGACCAAGTTGGGAGGATGGCTCAATTCCAGGAGCTTAAGAAGAGCCTGGGCAACATAACGAGACCCCATCTCTAGCCAAAAAAACAAAAAAATTAGCCAGGCATGGTGGCATGCACCTGTGGTCCCAGCTACTCAGGAGGCTGAAGCAGAAGGATCACTTGAGCCCAGGAGGTTGAGGCTGCAGTGAGCTGTGATTGTGCCACTGTACTCCAACCTGGACAACAGAGCAAGACCCTGTCTCTAAAAATTAAATAAATAATTGCAATTTATTTTTTTATTTATTTATTTACTTTTGAGATGGAGTCTCACTTTGTCGCCAATCTCGGCTCACCACAACCTCCGCCTCCCGGGTTTAAGCAATTCTCTGCCTGAGCTTCCCGAGTAGCTGGGATTACAGGTGCGTGCCACCACACCCAGCAAATTTTTGTATTTTTAATAGATACAGGGTTTCACCATCTTGGCCAGGCTGGTCTTGAACTCCTGACCTCATGATCCACCTCCCTTGGCCTCCCAAAGTGCTGGGATTATAGGCGTGAGCCACCACTCCTGGCCACAAATGTTTTTAAAAAGCTCAAAAGAGGCCAGGCATAGTGGCTCACGCCTGTAATCCCAGCACTTTGGGAGGCTGAGGCAGGCGGATCACCTGAGGTCAGGAGTTCAAAACCAGCCTGACCAACATGGCAAAACCCCATCTCTACTAAAAATACAAAAAATCAGCCAGGTGCAGTGGTGCGCATCTGTAATCCCAGCTACTCGAGAGGCTGAAGCACAATAATCCCTTGAACCTAGGAGGCAGGGATTGCAGTGAGCCGAGATCGCGCCACTGTACTCCAGCCTGGGTGACAGAGCAAGACTCTGTCTAAAAAATAAAAAAAGTGAAAAATAAAAAGCTCAAAGAAAAGCAAATTCAGGGGTCAATAATAAAAATGGAACTCAAGGTGGAAGGGTGGGGTGGGGAAAGGGAAAGGGACTCAGATTGGACTTGATCCCTGGTCATGACTTTCGTGGGAGCAGGAACAGAAACCCCAGTATGAAGGCAGGACCCTGAAGGGCTTCCCTCATCCCATGGGAGGGTACATCACCCTGTGCCCAGCCTAGGAACAGCCCGAGACTGGATAGCAGGAAGTCTAAGAAATTGAAAGTCTAAGTCTGGGAGTGTGGGGGTGGGGCAGGGCAGGGGAGACTGAGGTCTGGGTTGATTCTACTCTGGGTTGCTAGAATCTCATGCCAGGAATTCAGTGTGAATGCAGGTCCCCAGCTGGTGAAATCCCTGGAGTATTACTCAAACTCAACGCATCCCTTTTGGGAAACGTCTCGTCCTGAGGGGTGTGGGAGCCCGAACGTGCACAGGCACACGCAGCAAATCTCCCTGCTGAAGATGAGCTCACAATAAAGCTTAGAAACCACCAGAAAAATCCACCACGCGGGAGAATCCACAGACAGAGCATCAGGCACAGCAGGTCCATCTGCGTGGTCTGTGCTGGCGTGGCTTATAGATCTGATGTCAATATGAAGTCGCAGCTCTGTGGCTGCAAAACCCCCTCCCCGTTTACACCCCCAAATCCTCAGTCACCACCGCTTCTCACAAATGCCTCATGGGAGCATGAGTTTTGTTTTGAGGGATACAGGGAAGAGCTGACATTTCTGCTGGGGTCCACGGGATTGAGGAGCAGAGGGAGCCCATGTGCAGAGGTAGGACTATCGGAAAACCGGCCCAGCCCCGTGCATTTGGGAGACTGGGGCTGGAGAGGCTGTGAGGACGTTAGTCCTTGGAAATTCTCTGAGATCTGCAGGGGGAGGCTTGGCTCTCCATAGGGGATGGAACTCAGGTTTGGGGGCTCTTAACGTAGCCTAAAGACACACTCAACTCTCCCAGGGTCAAGGTGAGGAAGCCTGTGCTGGACCCAGGTGGTGAGCTGAGGTCCCTGCCCTGGTGGGGTGAGCCTGGCCTGGGTAACTTTTACCTGGCCACGTGGCTACAGGAACATAGAAGCGGAGGCACAGCTTTGGGGGACAGTGACTTTTTTTTCTAGAGATAGCGGCAGGTCTGAATTTGAATCTGGCCTCCACAGGGTGTTACTGAGTTTTCCCGTGCCTCAGTTTTCCTCTCCATGTAATGGGGGTAATAATAGCTCTTCCTCCTGGGCACTGAGAGGACTGAATGAGAAAATGCACTTGACAAGGCAGCTGGCCCGGAGGACAGGCTGGGCGAATGGTCATGGAGTTTATTACTAATGAATGAAGGGCCAGACCCACAGATGAGTCACACAAGTGAGCCACTGATCGATCTGATAACAATGAATGAACAAATGAGAGAAATGAATCAATGAATGAAATGCTCAGGGCCTGCCTCCCAGCACCACAGAGAGGGGACCTGGCCCTGGGGAGGGGAAGGAGGGCAGGAGAGGCCCACCCCTTCTCCTGGAAGTCAGCTTCCAGCAGCTCCAGCTCAGAAAAAGGTCAGCGGTCAGGTGACAGGCACATGGCGCACACCTGTGACGCCCCCCTTAATCACTCCCCCACATCGTGCCAAGGGGCTCGAAGGATTCCCCTGAGTCATCTTCCTGCAGGCCAGCCTGCAGCTCCTGCAGCTCCCAGTTCCTCCCCCTGGCCGGGCATAGGGTGATTAAGGGCTTTTTGGGGGAAATGACAGTTAAAAGACTCAGCAAGGAGTGTCCAGCCTGGCGAGTCAGGGGCTGTGGGCAGGACTCGGGAAGGGCCCCCTGGCACCTTCCTGGCCTCAGAGGGAGCCTTGTCCGAGTGGCAGGGCTTGGTGATCCTTGAAGTGGGAGAGGGATAGCCCCATCCACCACAATAAGTAATAGGAATGACAGTGAAAAGTTTGTTGGGCCAAATTCCGTGCACCGGGCTGCTTGTTTGTTTCTTCATTTAGTCCTCAGCTCCCTACTGAAGGCAGCCATCTGCTGAAACCATAGGAAATTGCTGATTGCCTGTCTGATCTTGACCCACAGAAATGGCAATCTCGTGTGTCATTCGATCTAATAGTCCCATTATTCCTATTTTGCAGAAAATCACGGCTCAGAGAGGCTGAGCAGCCTGGAAAGGAGAGCCAGGGACACTGCCACCCACGCCTGGGAGAGCCTTGGGGTGCCCAGGCTTGGGGCCGAGGGAGGCTCCTGGTCTGGGAACAGAGGTGCCCAGGGGACACTAGAGCAGAGCTAGGCTGCATCTGCCCCCTGAGGGAAGGGAGGTGGGGCCAACACTGGGGACACAGGGCTCCCTCCTGGCGATCCCCAGGCTGGGGGAATTTGGTGCTGGGGATTTTCAGCAGTTGGAGGCTGGGTAGGGGCTTTCTTGCCTTCTGGCTGGGGCCCCGGGGGAGTGGGGGAGGTTGGGGCTGCATCCATCTGTCCATCCATCCAGGGAGTCTCTCTCTCCAGTGGTGGCTGTCACTGGGGCCGTCTGCAGAGCCTCTCTGGGGCATTAATTTAACATGCAAAGGAGAACCCAGGGAGAGGGCAGTGCTGAACCCAGAGGAAGGGGGTGGGTGATGGTGGCATTCTGGGCAGACTTCAGTATGGTTTTCTCCCCAGAGAGTGTCTTTCTAGAACGTCTTTCTAGACTCCTGGGACACTGGTGTAATTGGCCTGTGAGGCCAACCAGCCCCAGATGGTTCTGGGAATTTGGAGACCTGCCCCCCACAGGGGACTCAGATGCTTTTCATGGAAGGGGGCAGGGAGGGGAAGAGGCACCAAGGTCTCACTGAACCCTCATGGTCACTCTGAACATTCATGCCACTTGGCATGAGCCCTTCACTCTCCAGACTGTAAAATCAACACCTGGCCCAAATAGCAACAACAAACAGCAACAATACCCCTTACCCCATCCACGTGGCACCTCCTGTCTGTCTCCAGGGCGCTGTGCTTCATTAAGCACCACATACACAAGATCTCAAGGGAGTCTTGTGACTAGGCATCTGCAGGGGCTCCTCTGTTTCTCATCTTTCAGGAAACCAACAAAAAACAGAGGTTGAGTAACTTGTCCAGAGTCACACAGCTCTAAGAAGTAGAGTCACCTACTCCAGAGGCCAAGGCAGGAGGATCAGTTAAGCCCAGAAGTTCAAGGTCAGCCTGGGCAACATAGTGAGACCCCATCTCTTTAAACACAAAAAAGTGGAATCAGAAACAAAACCAAAGGACTCTGGACCCTTGTACTCTTGACTGCACACATCTTACCCTCCTGAAGAAATGTTTGCTGAGATTACAGACTTGGTTAAATTCATGACAGTCCATCTATGCCATGGGGCATCCCACCCCACCCCCAGCCCCTAGCCATTAAAATGGTGGTTTGGAGGCCAGGCGTGGTGGCTCACACCTGTAATCCCAGCACTTTGGGAGGCTAAGGCGGGCAGATCATCTGAGGTCAGGAGTTCAAGACCAGCATGGCCAACATGGTGAAACCCTGTCTCTACTAAACACACAAAAATTAGCCGGGCGTAGGCCGGGCACGGTGGCGCACGCCTGTAATCCCAGAACTTTGGGAGGCTGAGGCGGGCAGACCACAAGGTCGGGAGATCGAGACCATCCTGGCTAACACGGTGAAACCCCATCTCTACTAAAAATACAAAAAATTAGCCAGGCGTGGTGGCAGGCGCCTGTGGTCCCAGCTACTGGGGAGGCTGAGGCAGGAGAATGGCGTGAACTTGGGAGGCGGAGCTTGCAGTGAGCTGAGACTGCACCACTGCACTCCAGCCTGGGCGACAGAGCGAGACCCCATCTCAAAAAAAAAAAAAAAAAAACCATGCGTAGTGGCACATGCCTGTAATCCCAGCTACTGAGGAGGCTGAGTCAGGAGGATCGCTTGAACCCGGGAGGCAGAGGTTGCAGTGAGCAACCACTGCACTCCAGCCTGGGCGACAGAATGAGACTCCATCTCTAAATAAAATAAATAAAATAAAATGGTGATTTGGAGTATTGCTTACCTGGGAAAATGCTCATGGTATGTGTATCCTTAGAGGAAAAAGCAAGTTGTAAGAGTTTGGAAACCATAACCCCGTTTTGTTCTTTCAGAAATTATTTGCATAGAAAAATGACCAGAAAACAGTTACAAATTACAGTGTTGGCAACGATGATGCTGAGGAGGAAGAGCAGGGGCCCATGGAGAAGGACAGCGTCCATACCACCAGGTATGTGCCACCACTGTCCTGCTTTGCCTGTGATGCCAGGAAAGGGGGCATCCCCATTGCTAGGGGTCTGAAGACCTGGTGTGAGAGAGAGAATGGCTGTGCCCATGACTGGAGGCTCAGGGCTCTGAGAGGTGGAGTCAGGGGTCTGTGGGGGAGGCAGTGGGTGATCCTTCAAGCACGTGGCTTGTCCTTCCCACGCCTGCAGAGAAACATTGGTCACCCTGCCTTTGCCTCGGCTGGCTGCTCTCCTGGGATGCGACCTTTCACGTTGGTGGCCAAACCTGTCCATCCTTGACACTAGCTCACACATCCCTTCCTCCAGGAAGCCTCCTCAGATGTCCCTGGCCAGGCATTTGCCTTCCTTAGTCCTTCTCTGGATCCCTAGTCTAGGACTGAGTGCTTCCTGCCTCCTCACTGCCTCTGACTTCTCTGGGGGGTTGATTTAACACAGCCACGGGGGCTCATTTCCATAACCCCAGCCTCTGCCACAGGAGCTGCTATAGGGTTGAACTTTACATCCTCTCGGTGGGCTCATGGCCCCCTCATCCACAACTTCCCTTTGATCGGGTCCCTTTCATGTGGTGTCTCATCGACTCCTCACCATAGCCCTAACAGACGGGCATCGCTATTCATTCCCATTCTACAGATGCAGAAACTGAGCTTCAGGGAAGCTGAGGAGCTCACCCTGGGTCATACGGCCAGCAAGTAGCACAGCCAAGATCCGAACCCAGGTCAGGCTGTATCCACAGGGTATCTTGGACAGGGTTAACCTTCCACCACGTTGTCTCTTCATATAATGTTGAAATCTGGCTTCTCTTTCAATAGCTGCCCAACGCGGCCGGAGCATTGGGATTAAGGCAGACATGAGCGCTAGGATCGCAGTCACCAGCACTGCTACAGCACCTTCCCTTTTAGTGTCTCCTGTCAACGCTGAGAGGTAGTCACAAGTATCCCCATGGCAGATGTGGGAGGACTGAGGCCCAGGAGGTCCAGGGCTCTGGGGCATCTGGCTTTGATGAGGCTAAACCCAGGCTTGCCCCTTCTCTGCACCCCAAACTCCTGGTTTCTGGACCCAGCTCAGCATGTGGAGCCTTGGGTCACACCCAGCACCCAGTGAACAGCATCTGAGAAGCACTCTTCCTGCTTAAAGCCTGGCTTTCTGGAAGGGAGCTGGGGGAAACTGGGAGAGGATGGAGGGGGGGCAGGTAGGAGATAGGCACACTCCTTGCGGGAGGAAGTTCTACACATCACTTCTGGGAACCAGGATAGCTTGGCAGTAACTCGGCGCACTTTGACCCCAGTGGAGCACCCAGCTGTCACTGTTGACAGCCTTCCTTCCTCCCCAGGGGATGAAGCTGAGCTGCTTGGAGCCTTCATGTCAGAAATCCAGGTGGGCCTGGGGACAGCCTTGGAGCTCCCGGGCCACCTGTCTGGCCACCACCGGATGGAGTGCCCAGATGGGGCTTCTGCCAGCTGTCCAGGAGGCAGCCCAGGCTGGGACATCCAAGCTGAGCCCTGAGCTGGCCTGGCCTGGCCCAGCCCGCGCTGATGAGGCAATGTGAATCCTGTTTCCTGTTACTGTGGCTATGCAAATGGGGGGAAATCAGGGCCTCTCCTGGGGTAGGCTTCCCGGAATGATGGCATCGATTGTCCCAAGAAACCTGGCCCCAGTGGGGCTGCCATGGGAGGGCAGTTGTCAACGGCTAAGATCCCTTTCCTGGTGCATCTCTCCTGCGTGCTGGGCCACACACTGCTGGGAAAAGCCTCTTCAGCCCAGACCTAGGTCATCACTGCATGTCCACTCCTGGACCCGCTGCCCATGAGAGCTGGGCTGTGGCTTCCACTTCTTGTCACTGCATCCCCAGCTCCTGGTACATCGTGGGAGTGGGGCGGACAGGAGCAGGAAGTGGGTGGCCTCACTGGCTCTCAGCCCCTGGCCTGGAGATCACTACACCCTTCTATTTACACATAAGGAAACTGAGGACACCAGACTGGGCCAGGGACTTGCCCACGTCTCTCTGCCTCGCCCAGACATGCCCCAGCAGCAGTGGCAAACTTCTGCTTGCCACCAGAAGCCAGCTGAGTCTTCTGAGCCGAGCCCCTCTCCTGGTCCCCACGGTCCTGCCGCACCCCTGGCTGCTCCCCAGGTCGGGCTCTCCTAGGGGTCATTCTCAGCTCACATCTGACCGTGCCACTCCCCTGCCCTGGCACACAGCCCTCACTCAAAGCCAGGCCCCACAAGCCAGCAGTGACTGGGTACCTTCCACCCTGAGTGGCCTCATCTCTTGACAACTCTGCCTCACACATTACCCCCGGTGATGCCAGAACTCCTTGGAATTCCCCCTTGCACCTCCGTGGCTTTGCAAACTGTTGCCTCAGCCTGGGATGATGCCTCCAACACCTTCCTTTCTCTCTCTCTCTTTTTTTTTTTTTTCTGAGACTGAGTCTCACTCTGTCACCCAGGCTGGAGTGCAGTGGCATGATCTCGGCTCACTGCAGCCTCTGCCTCCCGGGTTCAAGCAATTCTTGTGCCTCAGCCTCCCAAGTAGCTGGGATTACAGGCATGTACACCACGCCCAGCTAATTTTTGTATTTTTAGTAGAGATGGGGTCTCGCCATGTTGGCCAGGTTGGTCTTGAACTCCTGACCTTGTGATCCACCCACCTTGGCCTCCCAGAGTGCTAGGATTACAGGTGTGAGCCACTGCACCTGGCCTAACACCTTTGTTTCTGTAACTCCTATTTATTCTCCAACATTCAGCAGTGCCACCTCCAGGAAGCCTTCCCAGATGCCCCCAGCTGGACCAGGTGCCTCCTCTAGGCTTCCTGCATGTCCGCATCACAGCATGTATCACACTGGGCTGTCCTCATCATTTTAGTGCCTGTCTCTTCCACTGGACGGGAGGCTCATCAGGGAAGCTTGCACAGAAAAGGAGGCAGAGATGTGGAAATGCCCATGGGCGCAAGACACACACAGGAAGTTGAACCTGTGGACTTGGGGTGCAGTAGAGGGCTGTGTCAAGGACTGAGTGACCAGATATTCAACTGTGCCTCTGTTGACATGGGCAATACTGAGGTTTGGGGAGGCACAGAGCCTTAGTCTATGAGCCCCCACTCTCTGAACTCCCACCCCACAGTTAGGAAAGTCCTCCCACATAGGACAATGGGCAAGCAGAGCCCGCCTTCCATGGGAGGAGCCCAAATAGTCCACACCCACTTTCTCTGCCTCCCTTGCAGCTAGGGCATGGCATGTGACTGGACTCTGCCAATCAGAGGCACCTGCTCTGGAGTTTGAATTGGAGGCTTGTCCTATCCAGGACTCTTTCTGGAGGGAGCCTGGGCCACATGGAGTTCCTGGCAGCTGTGAAGAAGGAGGACTTCACCAGGCTGGCTCTGTGGTAGGAAAAGGCGTGATGTCTTGCCTCCGCTTTTCCATGGGATCCTCCTGCCTTCCTGGGAGTTTTGCATACCCCAATATCTGTTTAATACCTTTTCTTCTGCTTAAGTGAGCCACGGTTGGATTTTTCACTTGTCACTAAGAATCCTGGAGGCCCCTCTTGGGGACAACCACTGGGACCAACCTTGAAGGAGGAGCTGGTGTTGATGGGAAGGACAGCAAGTGCATTCAGGGTGTGGGAAACAGCTGACCAGGGTCAAGGTCAGGCTTCAGGGACATGACAGGGAGTGTTGGGGATGATGGCTCCTCTGGGTCAGAGTGTGGGGTTCGGTGGGGAGCTGTTGGCAGGTGGCAGATTCAAGGCAGCTGATCCTGAATGCCAGGGTGAGAGCAAGCTTGGATGCCAGCCTGCGGGCAGTGGGACTGAGTGACATACTCTAAGTGGAGGTGGGACGTAGTCAGATTTGGATTCCAGAAAGCTCAATCTGCTGCTAGGAGGAAAAGCTAAACCAGATGGGGCAAGACTGGGAGAGTAGGAGACCAGGCAAAAGACTACTGCAATGGTCCCAGCAGACAGTCCTGGAGGCCAGAAAGAAGATCAAGGCAGTGGCAGTGAGCAAGGGCAGACCTGGGATTCAGTGCGACTGGCCCTGGGGAGCCATTAAAGGCTTGGGTGACCTGCCATGATCATAAGAAAGTGGGGTTGAGCCGAGCATGGTGGCTCATTCCTGTAATCCTAGTACTTCGGGAGGCTGAGGTGGAGGGATTGCTTGAGCCCAGGAGTTTGAGACCAGCCTGGGCAACATGAGACCCTGTCTCTACAAAAGCTAAAGTATTAGCTGGGTGTGGTGGTGTATACACCTGTAGTCCCAGCTACTCAGGAGGCTGAGGCAGGTGAATCCCGTGAGCCCAGGAATTCGAGGCTGCAGTGAGCCAAGGCTGTGCTGCTGTGCTCTAGCCTGGGTAACAGAGTGAGATCCTGTCTCTAAAAAAAAAAAAAAAAAAAAAAAAGAGGAAGTGAGGTTGGAATTTCATGACTGCCTGGACATGGGACATGTCACTTGCCTCACACTTGGACAGCCCTGTTTCGTTCTCAGGGTTTCCCTAACAGGGCCGACTTTGTGCCCGTGCCTCCCAGCTAAGCTGACACAGACTTGCAGATGTGATTCAGAAATGGAAAACAGGGCTGGGCTCAGTGGCTCATGCCTGCAATCCCAAAAATTTGGGAGGCCAAGGCAGGGAGATCTCCTGAGGTCAGGAGTTCAAGACCGGCCTGGCCAACATGGTGAAACCCCTACCTCTACTAAAAATACAATAATTAGCTGGGCGCCCTGGCGGGTGTCTGTAGTCTCAGCTACTCAGTCTGAGGCAAGAAGATTGCTTGAGCCCGGGAGGCATAGGTTGCCGTGAGCCGAGATCACTGCTGCATTCCAGCCTGGGCAACAGAGCAAGACTCATCGCAAAAAAAAAAAAAAAAGGAATAGAAAGCAGGTCTGTCAACTCCATACCACTCCAAGCATGCCGCTCGGGCCGTGGGTTCCAAAGGAGAGGCACAGCCAGGGCCACCTCTGTCTAGACAGAAAGAAGGACTCAGATGGGACAGCTAGGGTCTGGAGGAAAAGTCAACAGGACTGGGAAAATGGGGAGAGGAGACACAGGGCACCCGGCCACCTCCTGCCAGCCCAGGAGTTCCCTGGGCAAGGAGCTTGGCCACAGGAAGCAGTGGATGGATGCTGCTTCAGGGGCTCACTCCTGCACCCCAAACAGCACCGGCCTCATCCCCGAGTCCCCTGAGCCTCATCCCCTGGGCGCAGAAGAATATCCTGAAGCCATCCTGTGGGGTCATTTTAGGGATGAAAACTTGGGACACAGAGTTGCATAAGGTACTTGATTTTCTTCTTCCTCCAAATCACACAATTTAAAAGCTGAGTGAGGGGCCCAGGGCTCCAGTGGGCTCTGTCTGTGTCTGCTTCCTCACCTCACTGTGTTTCATTTCCTCCTCCGTAAATGGGGAACACAAGCCGGGTGCAGTGGCTCATGCCTGTAATCCCAGCACTTTGGGAGGCTGAGGTGGGTAGACCACTTGAGGTCAGGAGTTCAAGACCAGCCTGGCCAATATGGTGAAACCCCATCTCTACTAAAAATACAAAACTTAGCCGGGTGTAGTGGTGGGCACCTATAATCCCAATTACTCAGGAGGCTGAGGCAGAGTATCGCTTGAACCCAGGAGGCGGAGTTTGCAGTGAGCAGAGATCGCGCCACTGCACTCCAGCCTGGGTGACAGAGGGAGACTCCGTTTCAAAAAAAAAAAAAGTGGGGAACACGCACGGCCTTCAGCAGAGAGCCTGGAAGATGGTAAGCAGCTCCTTGGTACACCCCCTGCGTATTCCTTCCTCCCCTACTGCCCACAACAGCCCCTCTGGGAACCTGCCATCCTCCGGGAAGACAGTTTAGCAACAGAGGAGGCCATTTTGCTTTCAGAATCAGAACCAAACCCTGCAAGGCCAGGACAGGGAAAGTCTCAGGCAGGTCCCGACTCTGGCCAGGGCCTGCTGAAGACAGGAGGGCCGGGGGCTGGTGGTGGGGGCAGGCGGCCTCTGAATGGCTTCAAGAGAAAGCAGAGATGGGAGCGTCATGGCTGCACTGGGGATGATACCCTCTCCCTCTAGCTGGGTGGCCTTGGGCAGGGCCTTTCCCTCTCCAAGCTTCTGAGTCCTCAGCCTACAATGGTGGACTCCAGCCCCCCTCACACCACCTGAGTGAGGAAACCCAGCACCAGTACCTGGGTGTGCAGCGTGGGAGATGTTTTAGGGATTCCACCCCTTCTTGGAGCTTTTCTATTTAAAACAATTTTTTTTAACTTTTTGTAGAGATAGGGGTCTCACTGTGTTGCCCAGGCTGTTCTTGAACTCCTGGCTTCAAGTGATCCTCCCACCACAGCCTCTCAAAGTGTTAGGATTACTGGCGGGAGCCACTGTGCCCAACCCCTTCTTGGATCATGTAGTGCTTCCTGGGTCCTTTTCCTCTTTATTCTCCCTCCCCCTGCACCCCAGAACTTATGTGGGGCTGATCTAATCTTACAGACAGGGTGGGAGCCCGAGTGCCCTTCCTACCCTCCCCAAGGGGCTCTAGGACCCTCCAGGACAGTTTTTGCCCAGGTGCCCTGAGGGCTCCTGGAACAGCAGTGAGATGCACTCTGGAGTAGATGGCTCCCTCTCTCCGCCTCCAGCCTTCGAGTCCACTAAGAGGCAGCCACAGCCGTTCCCGGCCCCACACTTGGCCCTTCAGCAAGGCCTCCTCACCACATCCTGAGCCTGTTCATCCCCTCCTCCCTGAGGCCACAGCCCGGGTTCGCACCTCCTCATCGCCTGGACCATCCATGGCAGAAACCTCCCACCTGGTCTCCTGGCCCCTCCTCAATGATCCCAACTCTGCCCACACCAGAGGTGATCTCCTGATCTCTGGCGTGAATCACACTACTGTGCCCCCCCAGCCTACCTGGCTTGCTGTCATCGCAGGGTCCAGGCCCCTCACCCCTCCTTTACCCCCACCTCCCAGCCCCTCCCCAGTGTTCCAGCCCCACTGGCCTTCCTTTGCATCTCCCGTGGTTGTGCCCCGCTCCTGCCCCAGGACCTTCACACGTGCTGTCCCTCAGCCCTGCAAGAACCATCTGCTGGAGCCAAGCAGAGGCTGCCTCCTTTGGACGGGACCTGTACCCTCCACTCCCCTACCGCTGCACCACACCAATCCACCATCACACTTATGATGTCATCTTCTCAGAGGTGAGGCGCATTTCTCAACTGCTGTCTCCATCAGACAAGTATCTGGGGAGGGCTGTGGGCTTGCAGTGGCCACCCTGGGTTCATTCATTCATGGCACCTCCCTGTGCCTGGGGATGGCTGAGTCTGAGACCTCTAAGGGCTGGGGGAGCCCACCGGAGGGCAGGCGGTTAGAGTGGCTAGATTGGCATTTAGAAAATCGGCTCGATCGAGAAAATTGGCTCAGATAGGCATTAGAAAGTCCCACTGCTGCTGGGTAGGTAGTAGTTAATGGAGCTGCCGGGAGTTTAGTTAGGAAGCTCCTGGGTATCCTGGTGACAGATAAGGGCGGCTGTGGGAAGGGAGAGAAGCAAATGTTTTCCAGAAATAGAGGTCAAATGGAGAGCATTCGGCTGCTGTTGCAGGCACTGCCAGAGCTCCTCCCAGATTCCTCTCCCAGCCCCCAGCCCTTTACCCGTCCTCCCAGGGAACTTTCTCTGCCAGCAGCAGCTACCTACATTTTCTAGTCAGGCACCATCTTTCGCTGCTGGAACCAGCTTTGCCTGCAACCCCTGGAGAGGCAGAAGCTCCCAGGAATTCATGCACTGCCCAGAGGGCAGAAGGGGGAGCTCCCTTAACCAATCACATGTGGTGGGCATAAAATTCCAGTTCCCTTGCCCCTGATCAGGACTCCTAAGGGGTGACCCAGCACCATGTCATGGTCACCAAACCCCTGTCTAGAGTCAGCTTCTAGGGAACCCTCACTAAGAACGGTGACTTCAGATTTGGGGGCTGAGAGAAGGAGAAGCAAAGAGCGTTTGCACAAGGTTTTGGCTTGTGCAAGGGTGGCCAGTCCCGAGACGGGAGGCATCAGACAGGGATCCCTGACTCAGATCGAAGGAGGGCTTCAGGGTGCAGTGTCCTTGAGGACAAGTGGTTATGTTGGTTTCGTGTTGCCAAAAATCATCAGGGCAGTGACCAAGCTGAGCACATATGCTGTTCACTGTCCAGAAGAAAGGCCCCCAACATCTCAGCGCCGTCGCCCTCCCTGCCATGGGGCAGAGCCGGCCAGCATTTTCCTGGCCTGGGCTGGACACAGCTAAGGCTGAGACATCTGCACAGGGCAGAAAGGGCCAGATCAGGCCCTTCCTGGCAAGCGCCTCCCAGGGGACAATGTCAGTCCCAGAAAGGGTGAGTCATGGGCAGAGGACCCCCCACATCCCTGGCCAGGCCAGGAGGTGCCTCCGCAGGGACTTGCCCCAAAGGACCACCATCTCCAGTCATCCTCAGAGTCAGGCAGGCTTGCCAACCTGTCCTTTCATCTCTGTCTTGCTCCCAGGCAACCTGCAAACCCCTCGGGGCCCAGAGGCCACGCCTCACTCGACAGCTCGGGAGAGCCAGGCACAGGAGGAGAAGCAACTTGCCGAGGTCATGCAGTGACATGGAGCCACAGCCTGGCTTCCTGACACCCCTTCTGCCTTACCAGGCTGATGCCCAGGTTAGCCATGTGGGAATTCCCCAGGCCCACCCTGCTGCCATGCTCTGGCACCCTGTAATCTGGAGGCATGTGGGTGCCTGTCACCCAAGCACCCTTTCTGGCACAGCAGGAGGAGAGAGCCAAGCACCCAGGGCAGCTCCCAACCTCAGGGACCCCCAGCTCCTCCTGTACCCGTTGACCCTCCCACTCCACCAGGGGCTGCCTCATGGTTGGTGGGTCCCTATCCTGCCCTGTCCTAGCGTGGGTCCTTCAGGGAGGGCTGGAACGCAGAGCTGTGTGGCACCCAGCACACACCCGGGGCCCTGGGAGAGAGTGCGCCTCTTCCTTCTGGAGTGTGAGCTGCCTCCTGCTCTGCACTTGCCCATCAGGCCAAGTGGTAGGGGAAGGGGCGCAGGCATGGATTTCCCTGCAGTCAGGGCTGCCCTCCCACCATCTTGCATGGGGAGAGATGAGGGGTAGGGGTGCTGGGTGCACAGGTGGAGTCTCCCTTTCTCTCTTTGGTGCCTGATAACCCCTTGCCCAGCTTCTGCCCTGGGAAGCTGCTCCACTTCATAACCCCTTGCCCACCTTCTATCCTGGGAAGCTTTGCTCCCCCGTGGGCCATCTACTCCAGCCCACCTCCTCAGGCGGCGACAACGGGCTCAGGGTGTTCCTCCCTTCTCCTTGCCCAAGACAGGATCTTTGGCCCTTATTAATAAAAACAACCAAATCTGGCTGGTGCAGTGGCTCACACCTGTAATCCCAGCACTTTGGGAGGTCAAGGCAGGAGGATCACTTGAGGCCAGGAGTTCGAGACCAGCCTGGGCAACATAGCGGGACTCTGGCTCTACAAAAAAGTTAAAAATTAGCCAAGCATGGTGGAGTGCTTCCAGCTACTTGAGAGGGTGAAGCAGGAGGGGATTGCTTGAGCCCAGGAGTTTGAGGCAGCAGTGAGCTATGATTGTGCCACTCTACTCCAGATGAGGGAGACCCTATCTCAAAAAAAAAAAAAAAAAACTACAATAATAACAGCCTGCCTGCCTGCTTTCTTTTTCCTTTTCCTTTTCCTTTTCCTTTTCTTTTTCTTTTTCTTCTTCTTTTTCTTTTTCTTCTTTTTCTTTTTCTTCCCTCTGTGGCCCAGGCTGGAGTATACTCGGCTCGCTGCAGACTCCCTGCGTCCGGCTCCCGTGATTCTCCTGCCCCGGCCTGCGGGCTGCCTGGGATTGCCGGCGCGCGCCACCACCCCTCCCTGGTTTTTCTCCTTTGACTGGAGGCGCGGTTTCGCCATGTCGGCCAGGATGGTCTCTAGCTCCTGACCTCCAGTGATCTGCCCGCCTGGGCCTCCCGAGGTGCTGGGACTGCAGACGGAGTCTCGCTCACTCGGTGCTCGGTGTTGCCCGGGCTGGAGTGCGGTGGCGTGGTCTTGGCTCGCTGCAGCCTCCGCCTCCCAGCCGCCTGCCTTGGCCTCCCAGGGTGCTGGGATTGCAGCCTCTGCCCGGCCGCCGCCCCGTCTGGGAGGTGGGGAGCGTCTCTGCCTGGCCACCCATCGTCTGGGTTGTGAGGAGCTCCTCTGCCCGGCCGCCCCGTCTGGGAGGTGAGGAGCACCTCTGCCCGGCCGCCACCCCATCTAGGAAGTGAGGAACGTCTCTGCCCGGCCGCCCATCGTCTGGGATGTGAGGAGCGACTCTGCCCGGCCGCCACCCCATCTGGGAAGTGAGGAGTGCCTCTGCCCGGCCACCCCGTTTGGGAAGAAGTGAGGAGCGCCTCTGCCCGGCCGCCCCGTCTGGGAAGAAGTGAGGAGCGCCTCTGCCCGGCTGCCCCGTCTGGGAAGTGAGGAGCGCCTCTGCCCGGCCGCCCCGTCTGGGAAGAAGTGAGGAGCGCCTCTGCGCGGCCGCCCCGTCTGGGAAGTGAGGAGCACCTCTGCGCGGCCGCCCCGTCTGGAAAGTGAGGAGCGCCTCTGGGCGGCCGCCCCGTCTGGGAAGTGAGGAGCGCCTCTGCCCGGCCGCCCCTTCTGGGATGTGAGGAGCGCCTCTGCCCGGCCGTCCCGCCTGGGAAGTGAGGAGCGCCTCTGCCCGGCTGCCCCGTCTGAGAATTGAGGAGCGCCTCTGCCCGGCCGCCCATCGTCTGGGAAGTGAGGAGCGCCTCTGCCCGGCCACCCCTTCTGGGATGTGAGGTGCGCCTCTGCGCGGCTGCCCCGTCTGGGAAGTGAGGAGCACCTCTGCCCGGCTGCCCCGTCTGGGAAGTGAGGAGAGCGCGCCTGGCCGCCCCATCCGGGAAGTGAGGAGCGCCTCTGCCCGGCCACCACCCCGTCTAGGAAGTGAGGAGCGTCTCTGCCCGGCTGCCCCGTCTGAGAAGTGAGGAGCACCTCTGCATGGCTGCCCCATCTGGGATGTGGGGAGCGCCTCTGCCCGGCCGCCCCGTCTGGGAGGTCTACCACAGAGGCCAGAAGCAATGTGGGGGCTGGACGTGGTGGCTCACGCCTGTAGTCCCAGTACTCTGGGAGGCCAAGGCGGGTTGATCACTTGAGGCTAGGAGTTCGAGACCAGCCTGGCCAACATGGTGAAACATATGAAAAATACAACTGACAAACCAACCAACCAACCAAGTGACAACAAAACAGGTCTACCCTGGAGTCATACTCTAATTTTTTCTATTTTCCTCCCTTTCTGATCCTTTATCCCACTTTCTTTTTCTTCCTCTTCCTTCTCCTTCTTCTTTGTCAAATAGAGGATTGAGTTATTATCATTGATCCATTAAAAAAAAAAGAAAATAATAATAATAACAGTCAAATCTATTAAGTGTTTACCTCATGCCTGGCCCATAGCTGAACACGTGGCCCATATGACTGTACTCATGATCCCTGTTTTTCAGGTAGGAAATGGAAGCTCAGAGAGGTTAAGTGGCCCACCCCCAGTGCACAGCTAGTACTTGATGGGGCTTCTATGTACCTCTCAGACCCGGGCCTACCTTATTCTTCATAAACCCATGAAAGTTGCAGATCTATCCAACATATACACACAGGAAGCTTCTGGCAGCTTGAGAAATGTTTGTGACGTGAATAATCACAGCTGCTACTTACTAGGGGCTGCCTAAAAACGGCACTTTGGGCCGGACGCAGTGGCTCACAGCTGTAATCCCAGCACTTTGGGAGGCCGAGGTGGGCGGATCATGAGGTCAGGAGATCGAGATCATTCTGGCTAACACGATGAAACCCCGTCTCTACTAAAAATACAAAAACATTAGCTGGGTGTGGTGGTGGGTGCCTGTAGTCCCAGCTACGCAGGAGACTGAAGCAGGAGAATCACTTGAACCCGGGAGGTGGAGCTTGCAGTGAGCCGAGATCACGCCACTGCACTCCAGCCTGGGCGACAGGGCGAGACTCCTTCTCAAAAAAAAAAAAAAAAAAAAAAACTACACACAAAAAAACAGCATTTGTTTTTATTTACCGATTTAACATTTAGTTCATTTTTAAAAATGATGGTTCAAAATGCAAAAGAGATAAGAGGATCTCTTTCCCTGCTGGCCCCTCTCATCCCCTAGCCACCCTAGTTCCCTTTCTGATACCAGTTTCTTCAATTCCTTCCAGAAATACTTTTTATTTTTGAGATGGAGTCTCACTCTATTGCCAGGCTGGAGTGCAGTGGCACGATCTCGGCTCACTGCAACCTCCGCCTCCCGGGTTCAGGCAATTCTCCTGCCTCAGCCTCCTGAATAGCTGGGACTACAGGTGCACGCCAACACGCCCAGCTAATTTGTGTATTTTTAGTAGAGATGGGGTTTCACCATGTTGTCCAGAATGGTCTTGAACTCCTGACCTCGTGATCTGCCCACCTTGGCCTCCCAAAGTCCTGGGATTACAGGCATGAGCCCCTGCGCCAAGCCTTTTTTTTTTTTTTTTTTTTTTGAGATGGAATTTTGCTCTTGTCGCTCAGGCTGGAGTGTAGTGGTGTGCTCTTGGCTCACTGCAACCTCTACCTCTGGAGCTCACATGATTCTCTTGCCTCAGCCTCCCAAGTAGCTGGGATTACAGACGCCTGCCACCATGCCCAGCTAATTTTGTATTTTCAATATAGATGGAGTTTCCCCATGTTGGACAAGCTGGTTCCAATCTCCTGACCTCAGGCGATCTGCCCACCTCGGCCTCCCAAAGTGCTGGGATTACAGGCATGAGCTACCAGGCCCAGCCTCCTTCCAGAAATACTTAATGCATTTACTCGAATGTTAGACTACTATACTGATATGATTTGGATCTATGTCCCCACCCAAATCTCATGTTGAATTGTAACCCCTGATGTTGGAGGTGGGGCCTGGTGGGAGGTGATTTTATCATGGGAGTGGATTTCTCATGAATGGTTTAGCACCATCCCTCTTGGTACTATCCCTGTGACAGTGAGTGAGTTCTCATGAGATCTGGTCATTTACAAGTGTATAGCACCTCTCCCATCTCTCTCTTGCTCCTGCTCCCGCCATGTGACATGCCTGCCCCCTCTTTGCCTTCTGCCATGACTGGAAGTTTCCTGAGGCCTCTCCAGAAGCTGAGCAGAGGCCAGCGCCATGCTCCCTGTACAGCCTGCAGAACTGTGAGCCAACTAAACCTCTTTTCTTTATGAATTACTCAGTCTCTGGTATTTCTTTATAGCAATGTGAGAATGGACGAATCCATGTACATACTGTATTCATTATCTATTGCTATTGCTGCATAGCAAGTTAGCCCAAAATTTGGCAGCTTGAAATATGAATAAACCTTTTTTATCTCACAGTTTCTGAGGGGCAGGAATTTGGGAGCAACTCAGCTAGGTGATTCTGGCTCAGTGTCATGTGAGGCTGTGGTCAAGCAGTTGGCCAGGGCTGCTGTCATCTGAAGGCTTAACTGGAGCTGGAGGCTCTACTTTCTGGATGGCTCATTATGTGGCTTTTGGCAGGAGGTCTCAGCTCCTCACCACAAAGATGTCTCGATAGAGCTGCTTGAGTGTCCTCACAACATGGCAGCTGGCTTCTGTCAGGAAAAGTGGTCCAAGATGGGACAGAGTGGAAGCTGCAGTATTATTTATGACCTAGTCTTGGAAGACATGTTTCCACTGTATCCTCCTAATTACACAGGTCAGCCTTAGTTAATGTGGAAGAGGACCACGTTAGGTCCCAGGAGGTGGGAATCATTGTGGGTCATCTGGAGGCTGCCTAGTACACACAGTGTCCTGCGCCTTGGTTTTTTTCACTGCACAACAGTATTCAGAATGGTTCTATATCAATATACACAGAATAACCTTGTTTGTTTGTTTATTTATATGAGCTAGGGTCTCACTGTGTCACCCAGGCTGGAGTACGGTGGCACGATCACAACTCACTGCAGCCTCAACCTCCCAGACTCAAGCAATCCTACCACCTCAGCCTCCCAAGTAGCTGGGACTACAGGTGCATACCACCATGCCTGGTTAATTATTTTTAAAAAATGTTTTGTAGAGATGACACCCCACTACATTGCCCAGGCTGGTCTCAAACTCCTGAGCCCAAGTGCTCCTCCTGTCTCAGCCTCCCAAAAAATATTGGGATTCCAGGCATGAGCCACTGCACCCAGCCTATTTTTTTAACTGCATAGTATTCCACTGTGTGGGAACATCATGATGTATTTACCCAGCCCACTATTGATGGACTTTGGGTTGTTCCTAATCATTTGCCGTTACCATCAGGGCTGCAGTGACCATCTGATTTGCAGAGGCATTATTTCCCATATCTGGTGGGGTGATACTCAGGGGTGGACTGGCTTAGTCGAAAGGGGTGGTGCTTTGAAAACACAGCTGTGAAATCTTTGCCACATCTTGGATTAAGAAGTGGGATCTAGGCCAGGCACCATGGCTTATGCCTGTAATCCCAACACTTTGGGAGGTCGAGGCAGGTGGATTTCTTGAGCTTAGGAGTTTGAGACTAGCCTGGGCCACATGGTGAAGCCCCATCTCTACCAAAAATATAAAAATTAGCCAGTTGTGGTGGCACGTACCTGTAGTCCTAGCTACTCGGGAGGCTGAGGTGGGAGGATTGCTTAAACCCAGGAGGCAAAAGTTGCAGTGAGCTAAGATCATGTCACTACACTCCAGCCTGGGTGAGCCAGACCCTGTCTAAAAAAAAAAAAAAGGAAAAGAAAAGAAAAGAAAAAAAGAAAGAAGAGAGAGAGAGAGAGAAAGAAAGAAAGAGAAAGAAAGAAAGAAAAAAAAAAAAGAAGTGGAGTCTATATCTCCTCCTCTTGAAACTGAGTGGGCTTTTGATGAATTCAACCAGGAGAGTATTACAGAAGTGATACTGTGGGATGTCTGAGACTTGGTCATAAAAGGCCATACAGTTCCATCTTGTTTGCTGGAAGACTTGTTCTTGAAGCCCTTACCTGCAACTTAAGAAGTCTGACTCCTTGAGGCTGCAATGCTGGAAGGAAGACCAAGACACTTGAAGACGCCACATGTCAGCACATCAGCCACTGTCCCCAGTGATGGTGACACCCAACCTTCAAGTCATGCCAACAAAGACACCAGACATGTGAGTGAAGTAGTCTCCAGACATTTTGAGTGACCCCCTCCCCAGGTGAGGCCTTACTCTTCATGGAACAGAAATAAACCATAAAAAACTAGAATAAAGGATATGAGCATTTTTTTTAATGTGTAGCAAGCACTTATACACTTTGGCTCATTTAATTCTCCCAAGAATCTCGCAGGGCAAGTATTATCAGCCCCATTTTACAGAGAAGAAGAGCAGAGCTCAGAGAGCTTCAGCAACTCACCCAAGGCATCACAGCAGGTGACTGAAAGACCTGGATGCTAACTTGGGTCTTTCTGGCTCCAGACCCACCCTCCTACATGGGTTGCTTGCTGAAAGAGAGAAACAACTCATTGTGTGGAACTTTCAAGTTCAGCCATAAGAAATTTCTAGACCCAAAGAATGCACTGAATTAGATCAGAAGTTCCATGCCTGAGTCCTCTGGGAGATATTTTTGGCAAAAAGCCGCTGGAAAATTGTGCATCCATTCTTCCTGCCCATGTTGTGTAGGCAGGGAGGAATGTGTAAACTCTCCACTGTTGCTGAGAATTCTGTTCATTGAGGATCTCAACTGGCCAGATGGTCTTACAGTTAACTACCCTGCTGGCTAACAAACAAATGAAGCTATTACTTCCTTTAGTAGGAGGAGACCTTTCTTTTAAATTTAAATATATTTTTGCTTTCTGATCCAACTGAGGAAGAAGTTAGGAGGAAAGCTTTCTAAACATGAAATTCTGCCAGAGCACTTGCCACCGAATGGGTTTCTCCCTACTGGTAATAAGTGGTATTGCAACTCAGCTCTATTAGACAAAAGGGAGGTGAGAGACACGTGTACATGGGGCAATCTCTGGAGCTGGAGACAATTTCAAGGGAAGGCTCAACTAAGAGACAGTGTCACAGAATGATTACACTTGAGTCTCAGGAGTCACAGGATCTGAGTTCAAATCCCTGCCTTGCTGCATGTCCATTAGGATCCACTCAGGAAAACAGAAACCACATCAGGTATTTTAAACAGAGGGAAATGGATACATGAATGATGAGACTACCAGAGATAAGCATCAGCAGGAAGCCAGTACCACCCAGAGTGCAAGAGGGAAAACCGGAGGACCCCGTATTACCAGAGCCCGGGAGCTGGGGCCATCTGAAATGCAGGAATGGCAACCGAACCGTTCCAAAGGCTAGACTTTGCCAGGGACACTGGAGCCACAAAGAAGTCCCTGCTGCTGCAAAGATGCCACTTGAAGCAGAGAGAGGGAGAAATACCATGCTTTATCCCTTCCTCTCACCCTCCAGCCTCCTGCCAGGCTTCCCATTTGTTTAATTCAGTAGGGAGCCAATGGGCAAGGAGGCCTGGGATATGTTGGTTCTCACCATACAGAATTGAGCAAGAGGACAGATATGAAAGCAAAGAGGCAAATGCAGCCTCTCTCTATAAATGCAACATTGAGCAAGAGACTTAGGCCGAGTGACTTCCTGCTCTGGGCCTCAACTTCCTCCTCTGCAAAATGGGGATAACATGCCTATCTCATGGACCCATCATGATGACAGTCAAGAGAGATAATCCAGAGAAGGCTGCCAGTACCCAGGCTGACATGGGGTAACAAGCACTGCAGACTTGGTGGGGCTGTTGGTGGAACATCCCCAGCCCTCCAGAAGTCACCACTGCTGCCCACTGGGGGATATTTTCCATAGGACCCTTCTTAGATTGTAGTACAGGAGGGAGCAGGAATGGGGGAATTAGCTTTGAAGTAATGTCCCCTTGCCTGTCACTGCCTTTTTTTTTTTCTTTTTTTTGAGACGGGGTCTCACTCTGTCTCCCTGGCTGGAGTGCAGTGGCATGATCTCAGCTCACTGCAACCTCCGCCTCTGAGGTTCAAGCGATTCTCCTGCCTCAGCCTCCTGAATAGCTGGGATAACAGGGGTGTACCACCACGCCTGGCTAATTTTTGTATTTTTAGTAGAGTTGGGGTTTCACCATGTTGGCCAGGCTGGTCTTGAACTCCTGACCTCAAGTGATCCTCCTAACTCAACCTCCCAAAGTGATGGGATTACAGGTGTGAGCCACTGCACCCAGCCTGCCACTGCCTTTTGTATAGAAGTGTTCCAGACTAGTTTGTGCTTTCTAAAGGCTCAGTGTAAGGGAATGTGTGGTGTATGTTCATGGTAGGTGTGTGATAACGTGAATATATGCGTGTGGGGTATTTGTGTGAGTGTGGAAGTGTGTAAGCGTGTGTGTGAGAATGCATGGCATATGTATATTGTATAAGAGTGTGTGGTGTATGAGATGTATGGCGTGTTTGCGAGGGTGTGATGTGTTTGGGCATAGCATGTGTGCGAATACATTTGTGTGAGTGTCTATGCTTGAGTGAGTGTGGGTGTGTGGTGAGTGTGAGAGGGGCTGCAGGGTGAGACTCGGGTTCTCCATCTATGCTTCTCATATAGAGCTCTAGAAGGTCCTTCTGAGAAATCCCCAAACCACAGCCTGCTGGGCCCTGTGTCAGGGCAGAGTCGGGGCTGGGGGCCAGGTGGGCTGAGGTTCTTCAACTTGAAACTAAGCTCCTTCTTCTGGGTGTGTGACCTTGGCAGCCCATGTGACCTCTTCTTCTGTGCTTCAGTTTCTGTTCGGTGTTTTGTTTTGTTTTGTTTTGTTTTGTTTTGTTTTGTTTTGTTTTGTTTTGTTGGGAGACAGGATCTCATTCTGTTGCCCAGGCTGGAGTGCAGTGGCACAATCATAACTCACTGCAGCCTCGACCTCCTGGGCTCAAGCCATCCTTTTGCCTCAGCCTCCCGAGTAGCTGGGACTAAGGGTGCACACCGGCTAATTTTAAAAATTATTTTTAGTAGAGACGGAGTCTCATTATGTTGCCCAGGCTGGTCTCGAACTCCTGGGCTCAGGTGATCCTCCCACCTCAGACTGACAAAGTGCTGGGATGATAGACGTGAGCCACCGTGCCCTGCCTGTGCCTTGGTTTCCACATCAGTAAAATGGGGGTAATCACTGGACTTCCTAGGATGGTTGTGATGTTGTGAGTGCTTGGCCCAGGGCTTGGGGTGGTGGAAGGCATTAGCCACCTATTGGTATCAACTCTTGCTATTTATGTTGCTATTTTCTCTCATCATTATATTTATTTCATCTAAAGAAGTGACAGTGGCCCTCAAGAGGAGAATGAAAATCAGCAGGGCTGGCCATACGGAGTGTCGTTCAGGATGGGGAAGCCCAGTGACTCTAAGGTGCCACTATGGGGAATGGAAGTCATTCAACCCATCTGAAAAACGGACGGTGTCCACAAAAGCTGACCATACACATACCCTATACCCAGCAATCCCAGTCCTGGGCAAAAACCTGGAGAAACGAGGCACCTGCCCACCACAGGCCTGCACATGCAGCATGGCTCAGGATAGCCCCCAAGGGGAGACAAATCCAGTGTCCACCAACAGAGTCATGGAGAAATAAAGTGTGAAAGAGGAGCCGGGCACAGTGGCTCATGCCTGTAATCCCAGCACTTTGGGAGGCTGAGACGGGTGGATCACTTGAGGCCAGGAGTTCGAGACCAGCCTGGCCAACAGGGGGAAACCCTGTCTCTACTGAAAATACAAAAATTAGCCAGGTGTGGTGGCGGACGCCTGTATTCCCAGCTATTCAGGAGGCTGAGGCATGAGAATCACTCGAACCCGGGAGGTGGAGGCTGCAGTGAGCTGAGATTGCACCACTGCACTCCAGCCTGGGTGACAGAGTGAGACTCCTTCTCAATAAAAAAGTAAAATGCAAAAAAAATTAAGTCTGAAACAGCCATGCAGTGGAATACCACTCAGCAATGCAAAAGAACAAACTCCTGCCATATGCGATGTGAATGAAACTCACAGACATGGCGTTGAGGGAATGAGGTCAGCTAGAAAACATCCCCACTGTCCGCTTTCACTCATCTGAAGCAACAGGCTAAACTCATCAGTAGTAACAAAGATCAGAGCAGGGGCTGCCTCTGGCCAGGAGGTGGGGAGGGTCTGAGGGACCATGCTAGAAACTCCCTGGACCTCAGTCTGGGTGGTGGCTCTGTGGGCATACAACTATGTCAGAACTCATCAAGCTGGACACTCGGATGCGTGCATGTAAGTGATTGTGTTTCCCCTTGATAAACACTTTTTTATGACACAGAGTCTCCCTCTGTCACCCAGACTGGAATGCAGTGGCACCATCATAGCCCACTGCAGCCTCAAACCCCCGTGCTCAAACGATCCTCCAACCTCAGCCTCCCTGGTAGCTGGGACTACAGGCATGCACCACCATACCTGGTTAATTTTCGTATTTTTAGTAGAGACAGGGTCTTGCTATCTTACCCAGGCTGGTCTCAAACTCCTAGACTCCAGTGACCCTCCTGCCTTGGCCTCCCAAAGTGCTGGGATTACATGCATGAGCCACTGTACCCTTTTTGAAATCCTTTTTTTTTTTTTTAAGTAATCAATAGATTGTAGGAATCATGGTAATACAAGACTGATTCATGCTACAGAAAGTGGATAAACTTGAAAATATTATGTTGAGTGAAAGAAGCCAGACACAAAAGGCCACTTACTGTATGATTCCATTTATATGAAATGTCCAGAATAGGCAAATCCACAGAGGAGGAAAGTAGATTAGGGTTGGCCAGGCACAGTGGCTCACGCCTGTAATCCCAGCACTTTGGGAGGCCGAGGCGGGTGGATCACAAAGTCAGGAGATCGAGACCATCCTGGCTAACATGGTGAAACCCTGTCTCTACTAAAAAATAAAAAAATTAGCCGGGCGTTGTGACGGGCACCTGTAGCTACTCTGGAGGCTGAGGCAGGAGAATGGCGTGAACCCAGGAGGTGGAGCTTGCAGTGAGCTGAGACAGCGCCACTGCACTCCAGCCTAGGCAACAAAGAGAGACTCCATTTCAAAAAAAAAAAAAGAGAGAAAGTGGGTTAGGGTTTACCAGGGGCTGGGACAAGGGGAAGGGGGGTGACTGCTATGAATTTGGGGTTATATTTTAGGGTGGTGGAAACATTCTGGAACTAGACTGATGGTTATATAACACTGAATGTACTAAATGCTACCTAACTAACTGTACTTTCAATTGGTGATTTTTATGTGATGTGTATTTTACCACCTTTTTTTTTCTTTCTTTCTTTTTTGGAAACAGAGTCTTGCTCTGTCACCCAGACTGAAGTGTAGTGGCATGATCTCGGCTCACTGAAACCTCTGCCTCCCAGGTTCAAGCTATTTTCATGCCTCAGCCTCTCGAGTAGCTGGAATTACAGGTGTGTGCCACCACACCCAGCTAATTTTTGTATTTTTAGTACAGATGGGGTTTCACCATGTTGACTAAGCTGGTCTCAAACTCCTGACCTGAAGCAATTCTCCCGCCTTAGCCTTGCAAAATTCTAGGATTACAGGCATGAGCCACTGCACCTAGATGCCACCATTTGTTTTAAAGTAATTAATGGGGCTGGGTGCAATGGCTCATGCCTGTAATCCCAGCACTTTGGGAGGCCGAAGCAGGCAGATCACCTGAGGTCAGGAGTTCGAGACCAGCCTGGCCAACATGGTGAAACCCCATCTCTACTAAAAATACAAAAATTAGCCAGTTGTGGTGGCATGCACCTGTAATTTCAGCTACTCGGGAGGCTGAGGCAGGAGAATGGTTTGAACTCTGGAGGCGGAGGTTGCAGTGAGCCGAGATTGCGCCACTGCACTCCAGCCTGGGTGACAGGTGAGACTCCATCTCAAAAAAATAAATAAATAAAGTAATTAATGGTAAAACAAAAAAAGTTGAACTTTGCTCTGAATCTTCACAGTATGCCTGCATGTGGTGCACTATTTTCTGTTTTGCAGGTGGGGAAGCTGAGGCCCAGAGAGGTGAGTGGCATGTCCAAAGCAGCCCAGCGCAGGGTGCGAGGCAGACAGGGCTGGGCCCCCGGCCTCCCCTGCAAACCTTCTGCCCGCCGGTTGCAGGAGGCAGTTCCTGGAAAGCAAGCGGGCTGAGTTCCTCATAGAGATCAGAAGAGCAACAAGATCTCCAGGCCAGGGCAGAGGTCCCCGCACTGGACGCTGGTGACACTTCCCCTGGGCAGGAGGGGCCGGGAGCATGCAGATCTCAGCCCTGAACAGCCTGTCCTCTCGCCTCGAGGTTCTTGGTAGGTTGGGAACAGCCTGTCCTGCTGAGCTTCCTGTCGCCTCTCTAGCTGCCCGCAGGCCGCACAGCTGCCACCGCCAGCCGTGGCTCTGGAGAGGGGGGTCTCTGGGGCTCTCAGCAGGCCATGGTGGGGGTGGCTCGGGGCCAGTCTGAGCTGAAAGACCATCACAGCTTGCAAGCCAGCTCCCCGCTCTGTCGCTGGCTCTCCTTGAAGACAAGTTTTTTTCAATTAACCAAAGTGGTGCATGGCAATGTGATAAGAGAATCAAATAGAGAGCAACAGAATCAATGCCCCACACCAGGAAGTCGCCGACTTTCTGTTCCCTCCCACCCCTTCCTTCCCTCCCCGCCTCTTTCCCCTACTCCTTCCATTCCACAAACATTTATTGAGCACCTGCTGTGTGCCAGTCGCTGTTCTAGGCCCTGAAGACACAGAAGTGAACAAAAAAAGAGTCCCTGTGCACATCCTGGAGGGACTTTCCCCGTGTGTGTGTGTGTGTGTGTGTGTGTGTGTCTATACAGTGTAGGCAGACAGTGGATAATAAAAGCTGTTTAGCAGGCACTTTCTCTGAACTGTTCCATGTGCTTCACTTATACTCATTCAGCTAATCCTCAGGACACCCCCGTGAAGTCAGTGATATTAGTCACAGAGGCCCAGAGAAGTGAAGTGACTTGCCCAAGGTCACACAGCCAGCAAGAGGCCAAGCCCAGATTGAACCCCAGCCACCTGGCTCTGGAGCCTGCAGCGTAACCACAGCAGGGAACCACCACCGGAGACATACATCAACAGCCACTAGGAGATGTTAACCAACAGGTTTGTCTTCACGGCATGGCCCCCGCTTCACCGGCTGCACTGTTTGATGAGTTTTGCAGGTCCCAGATCTTATAAGCTCATGGTGATTGATCCAAGTGGTGCAGAGGTTGGCCTAAAGTTAGAAGTGGACCCCTCTCTGCCCCAAGCCAGCCCTTCACCCCAATTCCATTCCCACAGTTTGGGCATCCACCCAGGCTGCCAAGCCAAGCGGGGGCTGCCCGGGTTATCAGGGACCTGGCCATGGGCCTCCTCAGCCCCCGGGGCCGCTTCTCTGAGGAGTGGGTGCCCCGCCCCTCCGTGGGCCGCCTGGTTTCTCTTTCTGGCAGCGTCTGTAGTCCCCTGGCTCTGTCACCCACAGCTATTCTAGGCCTCTGGTTGCTTTCACTTTTTGCTCTGCGTCTTTCTGCCTCGGTGGTTCCCCGCCATCCAGCCTGAGACCTCCCCGTTGCCCGCCCTGGGTTTCTGTCTGCTCCTCTCCATGGTGGCTGGCCCTGGCTTTGCCCGAAAGCATGGAGAAAGCCAAATGCAGGCTGTAGAAAGGTCTGGGATCAGATCCCCCCATCCCTCCATGGCCACGTGACCAGGCCCGCCTCCTCCCTCTGAGCCTCACGTCCTTATCTGAAGAGGGAATGCTGCTCGTGCCCACCTTGCGGGGATGTGGGGAGGGGGGTGGTGCCAGTGGAGGCTCCCAGGGGACCCTCCAGGAGTCTCCTCATCCTGACTCGAGACTTGGCACATGGTGGGGGCACAGGCCCCCTCTCCCGCCATGGGATCGCCACATCCAGGCTTTCATGGGTTGAGATGCTGAGGAAAGGAAAGAACAAAACGTGCTCAGGGAGTGGCCAACACGGCCTTCAGCTGGGTGACTTTGGGCAAGTCACTTCCCCTCTCTGGGCCTCAGTTTCCATATCTGTGAATGAGGCAGCTGGACTGAAAAATAGTCACAAAGCAGAGTGACACAAACTGGGCAACAGGAAACCCTGGAGGCCCTCGACCCAGGCTGGGGCTGGGGATGGTTCTGCAAAGCCTCTTGGGAGAGGGTTGCCTGAGCTGAGTCTCCAAAGAGAACAGTGTCCCTAAGTCACGGGAGGTGAGCCAGAGCAGTCCGGAGGGCACGGTCAGCACATGCTAAGGTCCTGGGGCACAGAGTACAGGGCTTGAGAAAGGTTCCTCTTGCTCCATGTAACCTTCATCATCCAACAGGCTGTGGTGGCACTTGCCTGTATCCCAGCTATCTGGGAGGCTGAGATGGGAGGATTGCTTGAGTCTGAGAGGTCGGGCTTGTTCTCCTGGTGTTGGCAGAGTCCAGAGCGAGCAAGTGGAAGCCACAGGTGTCTTGAGGCCTAGGCCGAGATCTAGCACATCACTTCGTCACTTCATCCTTTCATTTCATCCTATTGGCCAAAGGAGCCCAATTCTAGGGATGGGGATCTAGACTCAACTTCTTGATAGGAGAAGTAGCAAAGTCACACTGCCAAGGGCAGGGACACAGGGAGGGATGAAGATTGAGGGATGGTTTTTCTTTTCTTTTTTTTTTTTTTGAGACAGTCTTGCTCTGTCAACCAGGCTGGAGTGCATTGTCATAAGCTTACTGCAGCCTCCACCTCCCAGGTTCAATCTGTTCTCCTGCCTCAGCCTCCCAAGTAGCTGGGACTATGGGTGCCTGCCATCACGCCTGGCTAATTTTTGTATTTTTAGTAGAGGCAGGGTTTCACCATGTTGGCCAGGCTGGTCTTGAACTCCTGTCTTCAAATGATATGCTCACCATAGCCTCCCAAAGGGTTGAGATTACAGGCGTGAGCCACTGCGCCTGGCAGGGCTGGTTTTTTAATCACTCTGATGAACTCCCCAACACTAATCCCTTGTCAATTAAGTTCCAGGCCAGTCAAGGTGGCTCACACCGGTAGTCCCAACACTTTGGGAGGCTGAGATGGGAGGACGTCTTGAGCCCAGGAGTTTGAGACCAGCCTGGACATCATGGTGAGACCCTGTCTCTATAAAAAATAAAAAATTAACCAGGTGTGGTGGTGCTTGCCTATATCCCAGCTATCTGGGAGGCTGAGGTGAGAGGATTGCTTGAGTCTGAGAGGTCGAGGCTGCAGTGAACTGTGATCACCCCACTGTACTCCAGCCTGGGACAAAGAGTGAGACCCTGTCTCAAAAAAAAAAAAAATTAACTTCCAGTTCCTGGTCACTGACTTTCAACAACGGGCAGGTAACTCAATTCTGGCCAATGAGACATGAAGAAAGCTTTCCTTGCTCCTAAGGGAAGCCCCAGGGAGACATGTTTTCTGTTCTTTCTGATGTGATGCCTGAAACTTTACTGGCCATCTTAGGACTGGCCTCAGATAAAACCAACAGTGAGGTATCAGCTGAAAGATGGAAGGAAAATGAACTTGGATTTCCTATTGAACAAGATATTACATGTCCAGATTCTTTTTTTTCCCCTATTGAACAAGATATTACATGTCCAGATTCTCCTTTTTTTTTTTTTTAAGAGATGGGGTCTTGTTCTGTCACCCAGGCTGGAGTGCAGTGGTGTGATCATAGCTCACTATAGCATCGATCTGTCCTCAAGTAATCCTCCCACTCTGGCCTCCCAAAGCACTAGGATTACAGATGTGAGCCACCACACCTGGCCCATTTCCAGATCCTTTTTTAAAAAATATTTTTTAAAATAGAGACAGGGTCTCACTATGTTGCCTAGGCTGGTCTTGATCTCCTGGCCTCAATGATCCTCCTGCCTAAGCCTCCCAAAGTGCTGGGATTGCAGGTGTGAGCCACATGTGCTTGGCCCATTTCCAGATTCTTTAAGCCGGTTTACATCAGGATTCCTTTTACTTTACCCCAAAGACATCCTTAATGATGCCTCTGGTTATTTTGGTCTTTGTGAGCCTTGTCTGCTTCACTGTGCCAGGTCAGAGCTTGAGAGCTCCAGGCTTTTCTCCCAATGATGTTGGAGGGTCCCAAGTGCAGCCCCAAGCTTCTGCCATTCATATACAGGGACCTCCCCTCTGCCCACTGCACCAAGGCTTCTCAGCCCCCACAGCCAAACCAGCAGTCACGATCCTGGATTCAGGAGACAGACCTGGGTTCTGGTGAATTGGACTCCACCCTTTATCACTGTGCAACTCCAGGTAAGTCTCCTAACCTCTCTTAGCCATAGGTGGTTCTTCCACAAAACGAAGTAGTCAAACCTACATTCGCATGGTTAATACTTCATGACAGCACATTGAAAATGTTCAAAAATCTCTCTCTGGCAATTAAAATTTGCATCTCTGTGGGTTTTCATGGTTTCCAATGTGCTTCTTAGTCTCTTAATAATAACAACAGCGACAACAGTAATAGCAACAGCCAGCAATTAGGGAGTACCTGCTCCGCACCAGGCACACTGCAGATGGTCTTGCATACACCATCTCATTTAAAATCTTCTGTGCTCAGGACACTCCCGTCTCACTCTGCATCAAAGCCTCGCTCCTTTCCAGGATCCATGGTCTCTGCATGATCTGATTCTACTCCTCACCTCTCCATCCTCACCTCTGACTTCTCACCCCTCACGCATGCTGCAGCAGCCACACTGACCTTTCTTTGAACACACTGGGAACAGTCCTACCTCAGGCCCTTGGCACCTGCTCTTCCACCTGCCTGAAAGGCTCTATGTCCAGATGGGCAGCTTGCTCATCCCTTCCAGCTCCCAGCTTCTTGGAGAAGCCTTCCCTAGCCATCATAATAAAATACCAACCCACACCTGGCACCTCCTAGCCACACCCCACCCGCCACTGCCTGCTTTACTTTACTTCCCTCTGACATACTGGTTTTTTGTTTGTTAGTTTTTGCTTTTGTTTGTTTTGTTTTTGAGACAGGGTCTTGCTCCGTCACCCAGGCTGGAGTGCAGTGGCATGATCTTGGCTCACTGCAGCCTCAGCCTCTCCAACTCAAGCAGTCCTCCCACCTCAGCCTCCAGAGTAGATGGGACCACAGGCGCACACCACCACACCCAGCTAATTTTTTTTATAATTTTTTGTACAAACAGAACCTTGCTGTGTTACCCAGGTTGGTCTCAAACTCCTGGGCTCAAGCAAACCTCCCACCTCCACCTCCCAAGTGCTGGGATGACAGGGGTGAGCCTCCGCGCCCAGCCCACTTACTGTTTAACAGGTTTGTTGGCTAGAGTTTGCCTCTCTCCCTGCTAAACCATACGTTCTTCAAGGGCAGAGGATTTGGTCTGTTTTGTTCACTTCCAAGAGCCCGGAGCCAGGAAGAATGCCTGTCGTATAATAAGTGTTCAGTAAATGTTTGTTGAATAAATGAACAATATATATGCCCCTATACCATAAATGCCAGTGTTATTCCCATTTTTCAGCTGCGATGCAAGAGCTCCAGAAGGGAACTGGCTCCCATTTGCACGGCAGAAGGAGCCATGGTGGGACTCTGATGTGGAGCCAGCCTTGAGCTGTACAGCCTTGAGCTGCAGAGCCAGGACTCTGCACAGCACCCGCCTTGGCCCCTTTAAGGTCTCTGCTCCTGGATCTCCCAGGTAAGGCCTGATGCTGGGCCGGATGCCAGAGGGCCCTTCCTGTTGGCATCTCTGCAAAGCCTCACGTGTTGTCTGATGGCAACATAGTACTGGGAGAGCCCTGGAGGCCTGGAGCAGGACCAAGGAACAGTCAAGTGGACAAAGGCCTTTCTGAGGAGGAAGCAGGTGACAGGAGGGAGCCCTGAGTGGCAGGACCAGCCCTGGGAAGGACAGTGTCCTTCCCAGCTCAGAGGTCAGAGTTGAATCAGGCCCACAAACCCTCCCTGAGCCTCTGCTCTGGGCTCCTCATGCATGGGCCTAAGAGCCAGGGGTGATTCAAACTTAGGTATTAAAGTGGGGGACAGACGCAGGTGGGTCCTTCAAGGGGGCTATTTTAACTTTTATTTACTTACTTACTTGAGGCAGAGTCTCACTCTGTTGCCCAGGCTGGAGTGCAATGATGCAATCTCAGCTCACAGCAACCTCCGCCTCCCAGGTTCAAGCGATTCTCCTGCCTCAGCCTCCCGAGTAGCTGGGATTACAGGCCCCTGCCACCATGCCCAGCTAATTTTTGTATTTTTAGTAGAGAAGGGGTTTTGCCATGTTAGCCAGGCTGGTCTCGAACTCCTGACCTCAAGTGATCCATCTGCCTTGGCCTCCCAAAGTGCTGGGATTACAGGCGTGAGCCACTGCACCCGGCTGCTATTTTTATTTCATTTCAGCCCTATTCTGCTCCTTCTTGGAGATAATGTTTCCCTATTTCACAGATGGGGAAATACAAACTCAAAGAGGTGAAGGAATTGTCCCAAGGTCACTGGCTAGAAAGAAGCATATCGAGGTAGATGACAATGATAATAATAATGTGACTCCCAAGGCTAGGTCATAAAAGACATGTGGCTTCTGCCCTGCCACATGTCTTTTATGTCAAAAACTGCCAAGTTTTAGATACTTGCTCTGAGGGAAGCCAGCTGCCATGTTGTGAGGACACTCAAGCAGTCCTGTGGAGAGTCTATCAAAGTGAGGAACTGAGGCGTCCAAACAGCAGCTGTGTGATTGAGTCTGTGTGGAAGCAGGTCCCCCAACTCCAGTCAACCCGTCAGATAGATAATAGCAGCCCTGGGCAACATGTTGACTGCAACCTCATTAAAGACTCCAAGCCAATACCACCCAACTGAGTCACTCTCAAATCCCTAACCCACAGAAACTGTGAGAGACAATAAAGTTTCATTACTTTCAGCTGCTATATTGGTTTTCTATTACTGCATGACAAATCGCCATACATTTGGTGACTTAAAACAACACACGTGCATTATTATCTCAGAGTTTTTGCAGGTCAGAAATTTGGTATAACATTGAGTTCTCTGCTCAGGGTCTCACTGAGCTACCATCAAGGGGTCAGGTGGGGTTGAAGCTCCCAACTGGAGGCTCTGGGAGAAAATCTACTTCCAAGTTCATTCTTAATTTTGGCATAATTAAGTTCCCCTGTTGTATTGTTGTAGGGCTAAGGTCCATGTTCCCTTGCCAATGTCAGCTGAGGGCCTCTCTCTGTTCTAGATGTCAGCTACATTTCCTGACACGAGGCTCCTTCAATTTTTTTTTTTTTTTTTTTTTTTTTGGAGACAGAGATAGACTCTGTCACTCAGGCTGGAGTACAGTGGCATGATCTCGGTTCGTTGCAACCTCCACCTCCCGAGTTCAAGCAATTCTCGTACCTCAGCCTCCCAAGTAGCTGAGACCACAGGTGCATAATACCACACTTGGCTAATTTGTTGTGTTTTAGTAGAGATGGGGCTTCATCATGTTGCCCAGGATGGCCTCTAACTCCTGAGCTCTGGCAATCTGCCCTTCTCAACCTCCCAAATTGCTGGGATTACATCCTTCCACTTTCAGTCCAGCAACGGTACAGTGAATCTTTCCTGTGCTTCAAATCTCTGACTTCCTCTCCTGGCACCAACCAGAGAAAATTCCACCTTTTTTTTTTTTTTTTTTCTTTGAGATGGAGTCTCGCTCTGTCGCCCAGGCTGGAGTGCAGTGGCATGATCTTGGCTCACTGCAAGCTCTGCCTCCCAGGTTCACACCATTCTCCTGCCTCAGCCTCCCAAGTAGCTGGGACTACAGGCGCCCGCCACCACACCCAGCTCATTTTTTGTATTTTTAGTAGACATGGGGTTTCACCGTGTTAGCCAAGATGGTCTTGATTTCCTGACCTCGTGATCCGCCCGCCTTGGCCTCCCAAAGTGCTGGGATTACAGGCGTGAGCCACCGTGCCTGGCCAATTCCACCTTTAAGGGCTTCCTGTGATTAAATTAGGCCCGCTGGACAGTCACCCTTTTATAAAGCCAACTGTGGATTTGGGCTCGCTACCATACAACTGTAGTCGCAGCTACTCAGGAGGCTGAGGCTCAAGTGATCATCCAGCATCAGCCTCACAAAGTTTTGGGATTACAGGTGTAAGCCACTGCGCCCAGTTGAAGGAATTATTTTTGTAGACTATCCTTGATCATTTCTTCCCTCCGTTTTCTCTGTTCTTTCTACCTTCTTCCAGTTAGAAGTTGTATCTTGGGGGGTAATCTCCTCATTTTCTTATCCTTTCTCTCATATATTCCAGCCTTTTGTGTTTCTGGGAGATTTTCTCAGCTTTCTCTTGCAATACTGATATTGAAGTTTGTATTTCTGCTATCACCTTTCTACTTTTGTGTTGTTTCTAAGACGGAGTCTTGCTCTGTCACCCAGGCTGGAGTGCAGTGGCTCAGTCTCTGCTCATTGCAACCTCCATCTCCCGGGTTCGAGCGATTCTCCTGCCTCAGCCTCCTGAGTAGCTGGGATTACAGGCACATGCCACCACACATCTAGCTAAATTTTTTTGTATTTTCAGTAGAGATGGAGTTTTGCCATGTTGGCCAGGCTGATCTTGAACTCCTGACCTCAAGTGATTCTCCCGCCTCGGCCTCCCAAAGTGCTGGGATTACAGGCGTGAGCCATTGGGCCCAGCCTCTAGTTCTTTCTTATTCTCTTATTCTGAGTGTTCCTTTTCACAGCATCTTATTCTTCTTACATGAATGCAACATATTTTATTTCTCTGAAGCTTCCTTATTTTCTTGAAGATGCTCCCTACCTGGCTCTGTTTTTTTGGAGTTCTTTTCCTCTCTTGATTTTGGTCTTTGACTTTCATTTTACAAGTTACCCTCAAGGATTCAGTGACCCTCCATTGCACGTTCATAATGAAGAGCAGGGAACTGAAAAAGATACTTGGAAGTGAAGAACCTTGGAAGCTCCACATCTGTGGCAAGCTGTGTGGACAGGTGAGGCTTGTTGGGATCTGGCTGTCCTTGTAAGATCCCAAGGCCAGCATCGGAAGTGTCTTCTGAGAGGACCCCTCCGGCCTCCTGACTGCAGAGAAAGCAGGCTATCAGCTTCCAGGGACCAAGCAGGGGGATGGGGCCAGGGGCGTCTCCCTGACAGGCATGTGGCCTCTCCCTTCACTACTTGTTTCAGGACTGACCCACCCTGATTCACTTTGCTGCCCTCAAACTCTAAGCCTCCAGCACAGGTTTTATTTAGATAGTATATTTATGATGGGTGCTGATAGAGATTGGAGGGTAAATGGCCTCCCAAGTTACCCCTTGGCACCCCTCGGATGCCAGGTGGTAGGGTATGAAAATGAACCAGACATGCTGGTCGAAGACCTACTAATTATTGAGCAGCTACTATGTGCCAGGTGCTGAATCTAAATCAGGGTTTTGCCATGCAAGGAACATCTGGGCATGTCTGGAGACATTTTCAGTGTTACAAATCGCCGTAGGGGTGGGTACTACTGGCATCTAGTGGGTAGAGGCCAGGGACGCTGCTAAACGTCCTAAAGTGCACAGCGCAGCCTCTCATACCTGGCTCTCAATGTCAATAGGGCCAAGGCCAAGAAACCCAGCTCTAGAAAGATGAAAGACACGTTCCCTGACTTCACAGGACAGGAGTAAAGAATTTCTGGTTCCGGCTGGGCACAGTGGCTCTCGCCCATAATCCCAGCACTTTGGGAGGCTGAGGTGGGCGGATCATTTGAGGTCAGGAGTTCAAGACCAGCCTGGTCAACATGATGAAACCCTGTCTCTACTAAAAATGCCCCCCAAAAAAGAAAAATATTAGCTGGGTGTGGTGGCACATGCCTGTAATCCCAACTACTTGGGAGGCTGAGGCAGGAGAATCACTTGAACCTGGGAGATGGAGGTGGCAGTGAGCCGAGATCATGCCATGAACTCCAGCCTGGGTGACAGAGCGAGACTCTGCTGAGAGAGAGAGAGAGAGAAGAAGGAAGAGGAATAAGAGGAAAAAGAAGAGGGAGAAAAAGAAGAAGGAGAAGGAGGAGAAAGAAGAAGAACAAGGAGGAGGGGGGAGGGGAGGGGGACGAGGAGGGGGGAGGAGG
>NW_026652298.1:30817014-31069113 GCF_009828535.3 Hylobates moloch | reverse complement strand
AGAGAAAGAAAGAAAAAAGAAAGAAAGAAAAAGAGAAAAAAGAAAGAAAGAAAGAGAAAATAAAAGAAAAAGAAAGAGAGAAAGACCCTGCTCTAGAAAGATGAAAGACACATTCCCTGGCTTCGTAGGAAAGGAGCAAATAATTTCTAGTTCTGGCCAGGCACAGTGGCTCACACCTGTAATCCCAGCACTTTGGGAGGATGAGGTGGGAGGATACCTTGAACCCAGGAGTTTGAGACCAGCCTGGGCAACATATCAAGACCCTGTCTCTACCAAAAAAAGAAGAGAAAAGAAAAGAGAAAAATAATAATTTCTAGATCCTCATCATCTACCATGTTCCAGGGTCAGGAGGAAGCTCTTTCTTCACTTTGACAGCAAGCCTGTGGCCTAGGCATTCTCAGCCCGCTTTGCTGGAGGGGGCATTTGAGGCCTGGCCAGCTTCGGCAGCCTACAAGGAGTGTTACTGGGGTGAAAACAGCCAGCGGGGACCAGTCTGCTTCCGGCCCTCCAGGTGCCTGGGATGGGGAAGCAGCAAATGCCCACCTTCCTGCCCAACCCCCTCCTCCCTCTTCATGGGGGGAACTGGGGGTGGCAGAGGCTGCCGGGTGCGAGCGGGCCCAGGCCTGTGGCCCTGCCTGACGTTGGTCCCCATCAAGCCATGTGACGAGACCAGGCCACAAGAAAGAGGTTTCAACAAGCGTTATCGTTTCCTGGAACTCCAACTCGGCAACTTCCCCGAAGACCGGCTGTGCCTGGCGGGCGGGCTGCACACAGCGGGGACAAGGCTGCCCCCTTCCTCCTCCGCTGCCTCCACGGCCGCATCTGTCTCAGTCTGACTACCTGGAAGCAGCACTCTACCCTTCAGCCCAGCGGCCCTCGGCTCAGCTGCCAGGTCACCAGCATCCCTGGGAGCGGTGGGGCAGGGGCTGCTCTGTCAGCCCCTGTGATGTTCAGGCCGGGCTGGACCAGCCCAGGACCCCTAGGTGCCCAGAAACCCACTTCCTCTTCTTTCTGCCCCTGAACAAGCTTCTCAGGGCAGCTGACAATCAGACTTAGCACAGATGTGCCTCAATGTTGCTCTCAGAGAAATGGACACAAGGCTGGGTGCAGTAGCTCACACCTGTAATCCCAGCACTTTGGGAGGCCGAGGTGGGCGGATCATTTGAGGTCAGGAATTCGAGACCAGCCAGGCCAACATGGTGAAATCCCGTCTCTACTAAAAACACAAAAATTAGCCAGGCGTGGTGGTGGGCACCTGTAATCCCAGCTACTGAGGAGGTTGAGGCACAAGAATCACTTGAACCCAGGAGGCAGAGGTTGCAGTGAGCTGAGAGTGCAGCTCTGCACTCCAGCCTGGACAACAGAGCCAGATTCCGTCTGAAAAAAGAAAAGAAAAGAAAAGAAAAGAAATGGAAACAAATCTCCCACCCCATTCATCCTGCCCACCAGACAGGGGCCTCTCTGGAGCCAGGCAGATAGTTTCTGTTTCTGGCTGGCTGGGCCCTAGATATCCAGAGAAGGGGCTAAAACCTCACTTTGGTGGAGGTGGGGTGGCTCAGAACTCAGATACTTGGGTACCACCATCTCGGTGATGACTCTGGGATAAGTCACTTCCTCAGTTCCCCAGTTCACAGAAACCCCAGTTGTAAATATAGACCTGGCCACAGTGGGGCGGGGTGGTGGGTGCGGGGGCAGAGTGAGATGGGGAGTGAGGAGGAAGAACCAAGGACAAAACCTGATTCCTCTGAAAAGGCAGAAGCCTCCAGGCCAGCAGGGTTTTCTTAACCTGCTTTTGGGAAGAAAAGACTGTCAGGCTTGTGGTCCCTCTGGGCCTCAGTTTCCTCCTCTATAAAATGAAAATGATACTAGCTTGAGCCATATGAAATTGCCAACACTCTTGTGGTTTTGACCTCCAAAACCAGCAATTTCATATGCTGCTCTAACATGACCTATCTGGAAAACTGAAGACTGAAATGAGATCCCGCAAAGTGCTTAGCAGAGTGATTGCATATAATAGGTGCCCAATAAACAATAGGCCTTATGTTATAATACTTTTTCAAATAAAAATAGTATTTTTTTGTAGAGACAGGGGTCTCACTAGGTTGCCTAGGCTGGTCTTGAACTCCCAGGCTCAAGCGATCCTCCTGCCTTGGCCTCCCAAAGTGCTGGGATTACAGATGTGAGCCACTGCACCCAGCCATAATAGAGATCTTATATCTCTTATATCTGCTATCTGCACCCAGCCATAATAGAGATCTTATATCTCTTATATCTGCTATCTAATGATATGTCACCAGTAATAATAATGACAGCGCCCCTAATTCTTTCACCCATCCTCTCCTTGTCAAACCCACAGACGCTTCCACTTATTGAGCACACTGTGCACCCAGGACAGATATAAACGTTCTCCATTCAGTTTTCACCACTTACTGTCACCCACAAGCGTGAGCCTGTGCAGGCATGGTGTCAGAGCTCAGGATTCATGTACACACAGCATATAAGCCAGCGCAGTCTCATTCTGTGTCCCTTCTCATTCTGGCCGTCTCACTCCAGAGTGAGACCCAGTCTCTCCTCGTTCGGTCCATGCTTGCTGGGGATGGCCCTACTGCTACATTAACTTGTGCAAGCCACACGGTGCTCATGGTTAATCTTGAGTTTATATCCTACTATAGTGTTAAGATCAGAAGTCATCCTCGGCCAGGCATGGTGGCTCAAGCCTGTAATCCTAGCACTTTGGGAGGCCAAGACGGGCAGGTCATTTGTGGTCAGGAGTTCAAGACCAGCCTGACCAACATGGCGAAACCCCGTCTCTACTAAAAACACAAAAAATTAGCTGGGCTTGGTGTAATCCCAGTTACAGATTGAGGCACGAGAATCACTTGAACCTGGGAGGCAGAGGTTGCAGTGAGCCGAGACGGTGCCACTGTACTCCAGCCTGGGCAACAGAGCGAGACTCTGTCTCAAAAAAAAAAAGTCACCTTCTATTGGAGCAATTGATTTTTTTAAGCCAAATGTAGGACATTTATGTCTTCAATTTCATCTTTGTACCCACTCAGTGTCCCAGTCCAGGGTTTGTTTGGGATCTGGCTCTGTTGACGAGTGAATTCACCGTCCTTGCAATAAGCAGGTTGTCTGGCTTCTAATGAAGGAATCCAGGAAGAAGGAAGGAAGAGCATTAGCTGAGGCCAGAGCCCTGTGGCATACTACATAAGACCACTCAGCCAGCTGTCACATGTGTGTGCAAGCGTGTGGTGTGTGTGTAGTTAATAATTTACAGAGTTGGCCACCAGGGGCAGTGGCTCATGCCTATAATCCCCACTTTGGGACACTGATGCAGGATCGCTTGAGGCCAGGCGTTTGAGACCAGCCTAGGAAACATACACTCCGTCTCTACAAAAACAAAACAAAACAAAATTAGCCAGGTGTGGTAGCACAGTCTATATAATCCCAGCTACTTGGGAGGCTGAGGCTGGAGGACTGCTTGAGTCCAGGAGTGTAAGGCTGCAGTGAGTTAGGATCACGCCACTGCACTACAGTCTTGGCAACAGAGCAAGACCCTGACTTAAAAAAAAGAAGAAAAAAAAAAGTAAAACACATTTATAAAGTTTCCAACCTGGATATTAATGCCTCTGTCTGGCTTTAAACCTCACTGAAGGGCCGGGTGCAGTAGCTCACACCTGTAAGCCCAGCACTTTGGGAGGCCGACGCAGGTGGATCACGAGGTCAGGAGTTCAAGACCAGCCTGACCAACATGGTGAAAACCCGTCTCTACTAAAAATACAAAAATTAGCTGGGCGTGGTGGCACACGCCTGTAATCCCAGCTACTTAGGAGGCTGAGGCAGGAGAATCACTTGAACCCAGGAGGCGGAGGTTGCAGCAGTGAGCCGAGATCACGCCACTGCACTCCAGCTTGGGGACAAGACTGAAACTCTGTCTCAAAAAAAAAAACAACAAAAAAAACACAACTCACTGAAGGCTAATTTTGGCCTTGCTCCATGTTAGCTGTGTGACCTTGAGCAAGTTCTTTCACCTCTCCGGGCCTCAGTTTTCTCATCTGAGAAATGGAGATTGTAACAGTTTTACCCCTATGGGGTGGTAGGAAGGATGACTGAGACGGTGTACATGGCGCTCCCAGCAGTGCCTGGCGTGCCATCACTGTTTGAGCCAGAGCCATGGAGCATCTCTGCACCAGATGGATCCTGAAAAGTTGAACAACAGCACGTCTCCAGGGCCAGCAATTTGGCAGAGGCAGGAGGGAGGCAAGGCTGTCCCTCAGGAATGGAGTGCCATGCCTCCATGCAGGCTCCCTAGGAGGCCAGTCTCCCTCCTTTCACAACACAGCCTCAAAGCCTTTGTTGTGTCTAGTTTCACAGGGACTGACCAGCAGCCCCTTCCCACTTAGCCCAGGGCTTTGGGGCTCCCAGCCAGAGTGACTTCCCCAGTCTAAGCCTCAGTTTTCCCATCCATGAAAAGGGAAAAAACCCACAGTGGACGGTTAGGAGCACTTGGTGAAGTAAAGCACATCCCAAGGTCAACACTGGGTCCGTTCCCCATTCTGGCTGGGCCTGGGCTTCCTTACTGCCCAGATGGGGATGACAGCTCCTCCCTAGCTAGTCAATGACCTAGAAGGATGCTCATGAAATGCTAAGTGGAAAAAAAGTGTGTTGCGATCTGGGTCATAAGGAATGGTGTGTTTTCTTTTCTAAAGACAGAATAGGCTGGGTGCAATGGCTGACTCCTGTAATCCCTACAATTTGGGAGGCCAACGCAGGAAGATCACTTGAGGTCAGGAGTTCGAGACCAACCTGGGCAACATACTGAGACCTCTGTATCCACAAAAAAATTTTTAAAAATTAGCCAGATGTGGTGGCACGTGCCTGTAGTCATAGCTACTCTGAGACTGAGGTGGGAGGATCACTTGAACCCAAGGAATTTGAGGCTGCAGTGAACCGTGATCACAACACTGCACTTCAACCTGGGTGACAGGGCAAGACCTTGTCTCAAAAAGAGAAAGAAAAAACTATATATATGTGTGTATCTGCAGAAATCAGGTTAGAAATACACACATTACACACACACACACACGTGTGTGTGTGTGTATATATATAATTTATTTAATAGTAACGTTATTGGTAGGTTCTTTAAACATTTTTTGAAACAAATATAGAAATTAAAAAATAATGTGGGCTGGTGGGGAATGTTAATGAGGGGTAGGCTGTGCACGTGGGGGCAGGGAGAACATGGGAACACTATGCACTTTCCACTCCATTTTGATGTGAACCTAAAACTGCTCTAATAAATACTAAGTTGTTAAAAGCAACCATGAGGCCAGGAGCTAAGTTATTAAAAGCAACCATGAGGCCAGGCTTGGTGGCTGATGCCTATAATCCCAGCACTTTGGGAGGCCAAGGCAGGCGTATCACTTGAGGTCAGGAGTTCGAGACCATCCTGGCCAACATGGTGAAACTCCGTTTCTACAAAAAATACAAAAATTAGCTGGACGTGGTGGTACACGCCTGTAATCCCAGTTCCTCGGGAGGCTGAGGCAGGAGAGTCACTTGAAGCTGGGAGGCGCAGGTTGCAGTGAGCCAAGATTGCGCCACAGCTCTCCAGCCTGGGCGACAGTGGGACTTCATTTGAAAACTAACTAAATAAAGCAACGACAAACCAGGGGGTGTGAAAGCGTAGACGCCCTGTGTTCCATTTGCTCTCCCTCAAGCTTTCCTTGACCACAGACATCAGCAAGTGATGGGGGCCATTGTCAGCCCCAGCTCCTGGCAAATCTGGTCTTGGCTCTTTCACACTGGAAGATCATTGTGTCTCTTATTTACGTGGCTCCATTTCACTTCATTCCAGCCATACTTGACCTCTGACCCATGCTGTTCTCCAGACTACAGTTACCCAGGACTCTGGGTTGTAAGTGACAGAAACATAACTCAGGCAGCACAAGTGAAAAAGGAAATGTGGTGCATGGAACAAGGACATCAAGGTGGACTTCAGGCATGGCTGGATGCAGGCACTCACACAATGCATCAGGGCTCTGTCTCATGTCTTTCTCATCAACTCTCTTGATACAGTGGGCACATTGGCTAAATTAGGGCCTGTTGGCCCTAATTTAGAGGACTTTCTGTTAGTTTCAGCTGAAAAGGGAGGTGTCTGATTGGTCCAGCTTAGGTCATGTCCCTACCCTGAACTGGGGCATGGGGAACTCTGATTGGCCAGGTCTGGTCCGCACCCATCTCTGGCCAGGGCGCTGTGATTGACAGCTCCTTCAGGACCATAGAGCATGCGGGACGGACAGTTCCCTGAGAGCAAAGCTCTGGCTCACAGTACGCCACACATGATTTCTGCTTTCCAGCCCTCCAGCACCTTAGAATGGGAGACAGAGACCGTTGGCTCAGGTCTGTGTTCCTAGGGCTGGGACGCCTCATATAGCAGGAGGAGGGACTTTGGGCTCCAACAGACCCGGGTGTGAATCCAAGCACTGCAGGTCACTTTACCTCTCTGAGCCTTATTTTCACACCCAAACATGTCTCCCTACAGGATGGTGCCAAGGATTTAAGTTAGTCCCTAAGGGTAGAGTGGGAACCTGGGCCTTGGTCCGGACCTGACAGCCATCATGGGGATCGGGGCACCGCCTGTATGTCACGTGAGAAAAGTTTGGATCTCCACTCAGGCTGTGCAGTCTTGGGCAGATAACACTTCTCTAAACCTCAGTTTCTTCCCTTGCAAAAATTAGAGAAACATGCTGTCTTAGTCCGTTTTCTTTCTTTCTTTCTTTCTTTTTGACGGAGTCTCCCTCTGTCACCCAGGCTGGAGTTCAGTGGCACGATCATGGCTCATAGCAACCTCCGCCTCCTGGGTTCAAGCAACTTTCTCGCCTCAGCCTCTTCAGTAGCTGGGGTTACAGGTGTCTGCCACCATGCCCTGCTAATTTTTGTATTTTTGTAGAGATGGGGGTTTCACCGTGTTGGCCAGGCTGGTCTTGAACTCCCGACCTCAGGTGGTCTGCCTGCTTCAGCCTCCCAAAGTGCTGGGATTACAGGCGTGAGCCACCGTGCCTGGCCTCTCCTTCTTCTTCTTTTTTTCTTTTCTTTCTTTTTTTTTTTTTTTTTTTTGTGAGACAGTCTCACTCTGTCTCCCATGCTGGAGTGCAGTGGCAGTGATCTCGGCTCACTGCAACCTCCACCTCCAAGGTTCAAGTGATTCTCCTGCCTCAGCCTCCCGAGTAGCTGGGATTACAGGTGTGCGCCACCATGCCTGGCTAATTTTTGTATTTTTAGTAGAGACAGGGTTTCACCATGTTGGCCAGGCTCGTCTCAAACTCCTGACCTCAGGTGATCTGCCCGCCTCAGCCTCCCAAAGTGCTGGGATTACAGGCGCAAGCCACTGTGCCCGGCCTCCTTCTTTCTTTTTCTGTCTCTCAACCAAACATGGAGCAGACCTTTTGTTCAGCACACAGCAGTATCTAGCTAGAACTTACATTTTTTGGATTTCATTGCATTGCTTAAGGGTTACCTCTTTGTTGCGAGTGATTCTACCTTCCATCTATGGTAATAAAACGTTTCCCTTGAAATAAAATTTACTTAAGGAAATCATGTAACTTAATTTGCAGGAAATATTAATTAAATAACAGAACAGCTGGGGACTTGGACAGATCTCGCAAAAAAAAAAAACCATACAAGTGAAGCTCCAGTGACTGGTGTGACAGCCTCAGCTTAGAGATGAAAATGAAGGCATGGCTATAAAATTAGGCTGCCCGAGATTAGAATCCACTCCCCCACCAGGGCTCTGCTACCTACCTGCAGTGTGACCCAAGCCCGTTATTTAACCCTGTGCCCCAGTTTCCTCATCTGCAAAATGAAGGTAGTAATAGTTATACCTGATTCATACAGTTCTTGTGAGGATTAATTGGGATACTACGCATGAATTACTTAGAATCATGCCTAGCGTCTAGCGACATGGGTGAGCTGGCAGCCACCGCTGTTATTAGCAAGAAGCAACCTGAGAATGGGACCAGGTGGGTCTGACTTCATGGCTATGCTGATTCAAATCCTCTGCACAGCTGGTGTGATGCAAAATAATAATTACTATTATAGTTCTGGCTGGGTGCAGTGGCTCATGCCTGTAATCTCAGCCCTTTGGAAGGCCAAGGTGGGAGAATCACTGAGGCCGGGATTTCGAGACCAGCCTGGGCAACATAGCAGGACCACCGTCTCAAGTAAAAAATAAAAAATAGCCAGGTGTGGTGTTGCACGCCTGTAGTCCCACCTACTTGGGAGGCTGAGGCAGGAGGATTGCTTGAGCCCAGGATTTTGAGGCTGCAGTGAGCTGTGATTGTGTCATTGCACTCACCCTGGGCGACAGTGAGACTGTTTTTTGTTTGTTTGTTTTTTTGTTTTCAGGCGGGGTCTTGCTCTGTCACCCAGGCTGGAGTGCAGTGGTGCAATCTCGGCTCACTGCAACCTCCGCCTCCCAGGTTTAAGCGAGTCTCCTGCCTCAGCATCCCTAGTCGCTGGGACTACAGGTGCACGCCACCACGCCCGGCTAATTTTTGTATTTTTAGTAGAGACGGGGTTTCACCATGTTGGCCAGGCTGGTGTTGAACTCCTGGTCTCAAGTGATCCACCCACCTCGGCCTCCCAAAGTGCTGGGATGACAGGCGTGAGCCACTGCGCCCACTCAATGAGACAGTGTTTCAAACAACAAACAAACAAACAAACAAAAAAACAGCAGCAATGAAAGAATCAAGCAGAGAGGGCTGATTCCAATAACTGGGCACACATCACGTATTAAGCACTTTTCGGACATCCTTTAATTGAACTTCACCCATGGAATGGGTAGTTCTTAACCTCACTTCCCGGTAGGAAAAGAGGTTCAAGACCTAAGGTCTATGTGAGCTTGGGTAGGCAGGGGTTGCTGTGGACCGGAATGGGGTGGGAGAACACGTTGGTCTCTGAGGACTACAGGGCGTGGGAGAGGGCTCGCTATTGTGGCCTTGACCTGGCATATCCTTGGGACATGCCCTCCCCGGGCCTGGGGTCTTCCAAGAGCCCTGAGATCCCGGCAGGCAGGACGTACCACGAGAACTGGGAACCACGTGAAGGCCAGAAGGGCTGCGGAGCCAACAGTGCTTCTGAGAGGCCGAGAGGAAGCCGAAGGAAGCCGAGCGCGGCCGAGCCACGCCGAGTGGGCCTGGGGCAGCGGTTGGTGGGGAGAGCGGCGCAATGACGTCACTGGCGCGGCAAGTGGTGCCCTCTCGAGAGTGCAGGCGCCGTGGGGCCTTAGCTGGACAAAAGCTGACCCAGCTTCATTTATCTGCCTCGGCCCCGACCGCGGCTGGTAGACAGCACCCCTGATGCACGGGACGGGACGAGGGAGCAGCACGAGCAAAGGCCCCGAAACAGGAGGGAGCGCGGTGAGTGTCTTGCCCAGACCCCTGGGCCGTGGTGGGACGTGGGCCTTCTGTGCGCTGGCTGCGGGGAGCCATGCGGGGCTGCGGCGTGGGATGCCGGACTTGCCCTGGGTGTCGGGGGAGGGAGGGGATGGGGGAGGTTGTACTGGGGCCGTACAGTCATTGTAGAGCCAGGAACCTGTTTCCCCTGAGGGCTGTCTGTCAGGTCCCAGAGCCAGGACCACGGTTGGGACAATTTGAGCGCCCACCTGGGCACCGTTGTCCCTGTGCGAATGTGCTTTGGTGAAAACTGTGCCTCCTTCTCTTGGGGAAACTAGATACCCCCTACCCCCAAATCAGGCCAAGCCCACCGTGTTATTCCTGGTAAGCTCCCAGCCCTGGGGAGGCTCTGAGTGATGGCAGTGGGAGGCCAGGTGAGAGGTACAAAGCTAGCATCCAGGTGGAACTGGCCACACCCACCTTGGCCCAGCATCCATCAGGCAGGTCCTGTGGCCTTCCCTTGCCGTTCGTCTGATTGGCTGGAGCCAAAGGGCCTGGCCAAGAATGAACCGTTCCCTTGTAAATATACACCATGAGGCAGGAAGCCGAAGCCCATCTCAGCAGGCCCTCTGCTTAGATCATCTCCACCCAGCAGCCAGGCCAGATCAGGTTACCTCCACTTCCCCATCAATCTTGAAAGCCACACTTTCCACCAAGGTCTACAGGGCCCCACGTGCCCGGGCCCCTGCCCATCCCTCCGGCTTCTTCACCCCTCCCACTCCGCCAGCCTTCTTGAATGGGTCTAACTCCTTCCTAACTGAGCACCTTTGCACTCGCTCTTCCCTCTGCCTGGACTGCTCATCTCATCTCCTGGCTTTGCCTGGCTGGCGCCTTTCTGTCACTCCAGGCACAATAATTTCAGTGTCACCTGCTGACCTTTCTAAAAGAGCCCCATGCACTGTCCAACCACCCTGTCGCGTTTTCATCTGACCACTGTCACTATGTACTTGGAATGTTCCTTTATTTCATGTTTAGTTATTTACTGTCCAAGGCCCTGAATGTAAACTCTGTAAGCAGGGTTCAGACCCCTCTATTTTGTTCATTCCTGTATCCTTTCGGCTTAGATTAATGCCTGGCTGGGCGCAGTGGCTCACACCTATAGTCCCAGCATCTTGGGAGGCTGAGGTGAGAGGATCACTTGAGCCCAGGAGTTCGAGACTGGCCTAGACAACATAAGTAGACCCCATCTTGGCAAAAATAAATTAGCCAGGCATGGTGGTGCGTGCCTGTAGTCCCAGCTGCTCAGGAGGCTCAGGTGGGAGGATCGCTTGAGCCCAGGAGGTCAAGGCTACAGGAGCAGTGATCACACCACTCCACTCCAGCCTGGGTAACAGAGTGAGACCCCATCTCTTAAAAAAAAAAAAAAGAGGAGGAAAAGGATAATGCCTGTAACATAGGAGGTGCTCAGTCAGTGTTTGTTATATTAACCTCAACTATCATTATTGGCACCTCATCATTCAGAGATGTGTTTAGTACCTACTACATGCTAAGTTGTGCGCTAAGCACTTTCTACCTATTATGTATTATGTCATAGAAGAGGCTCAGTTCGCCACTTCCTGGGATAATGACGTACCTACTCATAAGGTTGGGAGGATCAAGTAGGCGGAGTGAGGCCTAGGAATATGCATTTTCACCAGATTCCTCCCTTATCCCATCCCCTCTCCCACTATTTAAGACACCCATCCTGCGCTGGGCACAGTGATTCATACCTGTAATCCCAACACTCTGGGAAGCTGAGGTGGGAGGATCGCTTGAGCCCAGGAGTTTGAGATCAGCCTGGGCAACATAGTGACGCCCCATCTCTACCAAAAACAAGAAAACTAGATGGGTGTGGCGGCTCACACCTGTAGTCCCAGCTACTCAGTCCCTGGGCTGAAGCGGGAGGATTGCTTGAACCCAGGAGTTTGATTCTGCAGTGACCTGTGATCTTGCCACTGCATTCCAGCCTAGGTGACAGAGCAAGATTCTGTCTTAAAAAAAAAAAAGAAGAAACCTGTCTTGTTGTTTAGAGTGGGATGGATTTGGTTCAGGTCCTGGCCATCACTTTTGAGCTGTGTGACCTTGAGTAGGTGGCTGCACTTGTCTGCGCCTCCATTTCCTCATCTGGAAAACGGGGGCCAGAGTTTTCAGCTCAAGGGTGGCTTGGAGGCTGGTCACAGGCTGTCCCCGCACCCACACACAGTCCCCATCATTACAAAGAGTACCTCCTTTCTCATGGTGCCCGCCCCACACTACCCTGGCTCACCCGCTCAGTGGGGAGGACACCTCCACTGCACCTGGGCCCCGCACTCAGTCTCTTGCACACACAAACCCTCCTCTCACTTTTCATTCTTGTAAATTGACGTCAGCGCTGCTGAATCATGAAGCTGAGGTTTGAGAGAGACAGAATCTGCACCACCCGGGAAGCCACATGGCGCTGATGCGTGCGCGCGCGCGCGCACACACACACACACAGCCTTTTCCCCCTTCAGTGGTGCCTGCACACACTTTGTCACACGGGACGTGGGGTGCAGCTCCCAGGGCTTTAGGTCACTGTACCTATGTTAGTATGGATTTAAGTGACTCATAAAGGGAGGAAGGGGCCAGCTCTGGGAAGTGTGATCAGATGGGGCCTTTACTCTTAGCTGTTCTGCATCCAAAGGGGAATGGGTCCGGATACCCAGCACTTGTGTAAGGAAAGTATGTTTTTTATACTTTTTTCAAAGGAGGGAAAAAAAACTAACATATTGCAAGCTACCTGCTAGTTGACCCCTCTTTTGAGGAGGACCTGTTTTCCTATCTGTAAAATGGGGATGTTCACAGTACCTACATCGGAAGGCTGGGTGTGAGTTCAATGCTTTACATAGGTGATGCGGGACCTGGGAGCGGTTCCTGCACAGTCAATGCTACATAGAAATACGAGCAGCTGCTGCTATTATTATTGCAATGGTTAGGTCCTCGGGTTGCCTAGTGGTACCCAGCCTCTGAAAAAGTCCTGAGTGGGTTTGCAAAATCTGGCTCCACCCCTTGTTGTGGTCCTGCTTTGCCTCTCTGAGCCTGTTTTCCCATCTGTAAAATGGGGCCAGCACAGCCAGTGAGTGGTCACTAAGGGTCTGTGAGTATCACTGGTATTACGACCCGATCTCCAAGCACTGCCGTCTTGGATTTCTGTTTCTCCAGACACTGCCCACAGCAGGCAACAGACAGGAAAGAACAAGGACAGGACTTAATTAATCCACAGCAGAGAAGGAAGGGCAGGGGCGTGGCAAAAAAAAAAAAGAAAAGAAAAGAAAAAGCGAGATTCTTTGGAGGTAGAGACAAGACATCACCTCCTTCCCTCCCACTTCACCTTATTAAGGGATGAAATTGCAAAGCTCTCTGACATCCTAAATCTCTTCTGGCCATCCTTAAAGTCCTGGAGCCTACTTAATCCGCAATACAGGCCTGGGCTGCTCTGGCTCTCTGACCATCAAGTTAATTTTATGCTCTCCTTTCAAGTCTGAAAGGTATTATTAAGCATTAGAACACTATTATATGTGTGTCCAAGGCTGAAGAGGGCCACTCTAGCCTCTAAAGATGAAGTGTGACGTGTCCAGCAGGCTGCTTAACCCTAAACCTGAAAATGACTCAGTTCACCATGTGTTGAGTACAACCCTCAAGTTACCAGCATGGCCCATGTGTCAGGCTGGCCAAAGACACAGAAGTTGCCAGAAACCCAGGTCCTGGGCACTTTCTGGTGCTGTGGGCCAGCCCCACAAACGTCCTGGAGCCACCCTTCTCTTTCCTGGCTCCTGAGAACATCAACCTCCTCTATGATGCGCAGAAAGTTGCCCTTAGAAAGGTGGAGGCCCAGGGAGGCAAGGGGAATTGCCCTAGCCGCCAGCAGCACCCTCCCACCACAGACCACACAGCCTCCTTCTGGCTCCAAGTCGTGTGTTCACCAAAAAGTACACAAGACAGAACAGCGTAAGGAGGAGGAAGCTAGACCCAGCTCTGTATCCCCCATCTCATCTCAAATGAGTATCCCTTGATGCTGGTTCAGTATGTGCCACTACACTGTCCAAAAACTCACTAAGCCCCCACCCCCACCCCCCTCCTGGAAGCTGTTGTCATAGAACCAAAAAAGTTTCCTCTCTGTTATCCATTTCAAGCAGATGCTTAGTGGACAGCCAAAAAAAGGCCCAAGTGTTGTCTTTGACAGGAGTGGCCACGGGCAGATTTACTGTTTTCCCTTCTGTAGAATGGAAATAAGAGCCCGTGCCTCACAGGGTTGTGCCTCTCTATATAGGATTAAGTAAATTTAAGCATGGCAAGCACAGAATTGGGGCTGGCACACACAAACTGCTCAAACGCGAGCTGATGTCTTACCAGACACACGCCAAAACTAGACCAACCGTTTCTCTCTCTGGAGAGTTGTGGGTGGAACCGTGAGGGATGCCCAACCAACACAGCAGGCCCCGTACACCACCTGCAGCCCAGCAGGTCAGCCTTAGGACGCTCTCTCCCCTGGGCCTGTTCAGAACCAAGTTAAACTTTTGGCCAAAGCACACTCTCTAGAAACCTTTTTTTTTTTTTTTTTAAACTTTCATAATAAAGTTTATTACCTAAACTGGCTTTAAAAAATATAAAATAGGATTCTGCACAGCAGAAAAATAAAGCCAGAGACCCTCCCCCAACCCCTGGTTTGTGCAAAGATACTGGGTATATGTAAACATGAAGAGGTAGGAGGTGCGAGTTCAGGTCCTGGCCCCAGATACAGTTAAGTTAAGCTGCTACAACAACCAGGGGGACCCAGAGGAAACACCAGGAGGGGGAGGACCCCCTCAAGAGGTGAGAAGGGGTCTGAGGCCTCGTCTGCAGCCGAGGGCGGGAGGTGCCTCGCCCCTACACCCACCCGCTCCCTCCAACCCAAGCGCGGGAGGGTACCCACATGGTTCCAGGCAAGTAATAACACGGCACCCCAGTTAATGCTGCGTGCATGGCGGGCGCTGCCGGTCAAATCTGGAAGGGGAAGGAGGTCAGGTAGTCGCGGAGAACGGGGTTGAGGGGGATGCGAGCCAGGTTCTCGCGGCCCACGGTGGCCACGATGCGCTGGCGGCACAGCTCCTGCAGCGGCCGCACGCGGCGCTGGCGCAGCGGGGCCCCCAGCATGCGGCGCGGCGCCGCCACGTAGTGCTCCAGCAGCTCGAAGAGGCAGTCGAAGCTCTCGCGGCTGCCGTCCAGGTGAAAGCGGCCGGCCTGAAAGTGCACGCGGATGCTCGTGGGGCCCGAGGCCATCTTCACGCTAAGGGCGAAGAAGCAGTTCCGCTGGCGGCTGTCGCGCACCAGGAAGGTGCCCACGGGCTCGGCGCGCAGCCGCTCGTGCGCCCCGTGCACGCTCAGGGGCCCCCAGTAGAATCCGCAGGCGTCCAGGAGCGCGCTGGCGCGCGTGATGCGCCGGTAATCGGCGTGCGAACGGAACGTGCGGAAGTGCGTGTCGCCGGGGGCCGGGGCCGGGACCGCGGGGCACGGCCGCGGGCGCGCGGGGCCCGCGGGCGAGGAGGAGGAAGGCTCTGGCCGCCGTCGGGGCTCTGCTGCTGTGGAGACTGCATTGTCGGCTGCCACCTGGTTGTGTGCTACCATCCTACAGGAGGGGCCAGCCGGAGGGGTGGGCCATAGCGTCCGGGGGTGCGCTGCGGGGGAGACAAGGCGGTGAGCTGGGGCGCTGCGGGGCCGGGCAGGTGAGCGCCCGCAGGACAAGTCCAGAGGGCGGCGCTCCTGGCGGACCCGGCCCTAGCGGGGGTGAGCGCGGAGCACCAAATCCGCGCGGATCCATTCAGCCTCAGTGGGCACAGCTAGAAAATGGGCTCTGTATTCCGCGGAGCTCTTCCCGGCGGGTGGGGGCTCGGTGGAGGCGGAGTCCGGCCTCCGGGCAGCACCGAGAGGGGGGCGTGGAGAGCAGCCGGCTCTGGCTCCAGCCGTCCGGCCCCGGCTCGCCGCCCCGCGTCCGCCGCCTGCTGGCCAAGCTGGGATCCGCGCCTGGTCCGGGCGATTTGGGCTAGGGCCGGAGAAAGGCTGTTTTGCGGGAGCCCCGCGCGCGGGGGGCGGCCTGGGTGGGGCCGGCGGGGGCCGGGGCATGGCGGCCGCGACCCCATCCTGCAGCCCCCGAGGCCCGCCCGACTCTCGGCTGCCCTGGACTGCCCTCCCTCCTCCCTCTCGCCTCCTCGCCCAGGGCCCGGCTCACCTGGCGGCGGGGCGCGGGGCGCCGCGGGCGGGGCGGCGGGGGGCTCCGGGGCGGCTCTCGCGCATGCTCCGGGACCAGGAGCCGTGCAGCTGCCACGGCCGCAGCTCGCTCTGCTCGGCGCCCGCCCCTGCGCCAGTCTTTTAAACCGGCTCGGAGGCGGGGCTAGCGACGGCGGGAGGCCCCGCCCCCTGCCGGCCCCGCCCCCAGATCCACTTTCGGTTTCTCTTTCCGCGGTGGCGTCCGGCGAGGACGGCTTCGGCCCTGTTGCCCTCTCCTCCGGACCCTCCCGCGGGGCCCTCTGCCCTCCTGTTCGCACCTGCCCCAGCAGCCGCCCCTCGAGGGGCTCTGGCCCCGACCCTGCGCCTTCCGGCCACTTCTCGGACGCCTCCTTCGGACTTGGCGACCCCGCTTTTGACCCGCCACCTCAGGTTCCACTTTCTGCCGCTAGGCCCTCTTGGGACGCGCCCTGACACACCCTCCTCCGCCCCATGTGTCTCCACACCCGCCGGGGGCAGAGCCCTGTCCTCTCCTCCCCTGCAGCCAGATTCCCTCCAGAAGGCCACAGAAGGTGTCCCCAACCCTGAGCCTGACCCCACCCCTAGACCCCCTCCTAGCCCCTCTGCTCCACCCGTCGTCGACTCCCTCAGTCGCCCGCCCTCCTGTTCCGAAGCCCCGGCCGGCCGCGGTCTCTGGTCTTGGCTCGGGCTTCCAGGGAAGCGGCGGCCTGACCACAGGCTTCAGAGGAACCCCTGGCGGCGCGGGCGCCTCCACCCGGGCCCAGTTCCTCGGAAACTGGGCGGGGCCGGGCAAGGTCCCTGGTGGCCCCGACTGCCCTCCCTGCGCTCCCACTACCCGGCTGCGGAAGAAACTGAGGCCAGGGAGGGGCTGGGAATGGCAATGGCTTGCAGTTTGGGAGCTCTGGACCTGGATCCCGCCTTCCCCGTCTTCATTTTGGGGAGAGGAGCAGCTGGACGACATCAAATTGGAGCCCATTGAAAAAATGGTGCATTCTCAGACGTGATGAATTCCCAAACCTGGTTTCCTAGCCCTCCTCTCCCCGGACCCCTTCCTTATAGATTTCCCCCTCCTACTGCCCTGTCAAACATCTGCCCTTCAAAGACTGCCTTCCCACCACACACATGGCCGCGGCTTGGGATGGTGAGCGGTGGGTGGTCAGGGCTGTAATTTGCACACGTGTTTGTGATTTAGTGATTCCGATTGTCGTGCAAGGCCATGGAGTAGGTGCCTGGCTGCTCCGTGTATTTTGAATGAAGGCATGTGAGGAGCCTCAGCATCACAAGGGGCCACATAAAATCCTGGCTAGGCTGGGGACTTGGTGACTGGCCTCACACTGGGACACACTGCCCTCTACAGACAGCTCAGGCGGCAGCCCAGACGGCTTCTCCCCTGGAAGCCCTGGTGCCTGGTCCTTCCCGCCTCCCTGGCCCCACCATGCCTCCTTCCCCAGGCAGAGCGTAGGTCCTTATTCACCTCCTGAACACGGGGTGGCGCAGAATCAGCCCGGCTTAGCACCCCATCAGTGCCCTCAATCTGCATGTGGCCAGGGCTGGTGGTGGTCATTGGTGTAGTCTAGGTTGTGCGTGTGTGTGCGTGCGCATGCGTGACGGGGTGAGCGAAGATGCAGAACCTTGCCTGCACCAGAGGTCAGGTGTGTGGTCATTTGAGAGATGTCCACTGAACATCTGCTGGGGGCCACACTCTGTGGCGGCTGATGGAATACAAGGAGACCCAGTTCCAACTCTGCACCTTTCTATTCTTGTGACCTTGAGCATGTAGTTAACCTCTCTGCCATGGTTTCTTTATCTGTGAAATGGGGATAATAATAGTACCTCTAGCAGGGCACAGTAGCTCATGCCTGTATTCCCAGCACTTGGGAGGCCAAGACGGGAGGATTGCTTGAGCCCAGGAGTTTGAGAACAGCCTGGGCAACAAAGTGAGACCCCCCCCTACAAAAAAAAAAAAAAGAAAGAAAAAAGTACAAAAATCAGCCAGGTGTGGTGGATTGCACCTGTATTCCTAGCTACTTGGGAGGCTGAGGCAGGAGGATTGCTTGAGCCCAAGAGGTCGAGGCAACAGTGAGCCATGATTGCATCACTGCACTCCAGCCTGGGGAACAGAGTAAGACCCTGTCTCAAAAAGAAAAGTGAATAGTACCTCCATCCCGGGGTTGTATGGGAATTAAATGAGTGATTATGGGTCAGGTGCTTAAAACAGCCCGTAGTGTATAATAAGCAGTCGGTAGATGTTTGTTGTTGTTCATCTGAGGGTTCCTGTGGGTGTGGCAGTGTGTTGGAGCCCACAGACACATGGCTTCAAACCCTGTGTCCATTGTTTTTAAAGAGATGGAGTGTTGCTCTGTTGCTCAGGCTGGAGTGCAGTGATAGGATCGAGGAGACACTATATCCTGAGCCTCCTGGGCTCAAGAGATTCTCCCATCTCAGCCTCCTGAGTAGCTGAGACTACAGTCACATGCCACCACACCTGGCTAATTTTTTTAATTTTTTGTAGGGATGGGGTCTCACTACGTTGCGCAGGCTGGTCTCGAACTCCTGTCCTTCAGTGACCCTCCTGCCCTGGCTTCCCAAAGCACTGCCTTATATCTATGTTTGAAGCCCTAGTCCAGGGACCACAGGCCAGGGAAGGCACAGCAAGGGAGCAGGAAATCTTCTAAGGGTACACTCAGCACTCGTGGGTTCTCCTCACTGCCACCAGTGACAGACAGCTTTGGTTTCATTTTCTGAAGTCCGGTGTTCAAAATGAAACCAAATCCAGATGCCGAAAGACAAAAAGAAATCTGCTGGTTGACAAGCATCCGCCTTGTGGGCTGTTCTCCTGGAGGGCGGGGCACCAGGCTCGCAGGAAGCCAGGCAGCGTGAAACCCTGAGGGGCTCAGACTGCTCAGTAGGATGGGGCCAGGCTCCGACCCTAGACCTGCTGCGTGACCTTGGGCAAGTGACCTGCCCTCTTGGGACCTCATTTGCCCCAACTGCAAAGTGAGCTCTGGACGTCTCGTACCTCACAGAGCAGCCAGACATGCAGAGCCGAGGGCAAAATGCCAGGCATGGAGTCGGTGCTTGGCACAATGACCTCTTGTCACAGGGCGGATGGACCAGCCCTATATCCACAGCTTACTAAACCACAGCCAGAGCCAGATGTGTGGGAACATTCTCCTCCCTATCTTGGCAGATCCTCGTACCCCAAATGTGAGGGGCCCAGCCAGTATCTGGGGAAAGTCAAGATCCTGGTGGCTTATGGCACTTAGCTTTTCAGTTTCTCTTTCCGGTTTTGGTGGCGCCTTGCTGGGAAAAGTAGCTCCTGACCAGGGTGTGTAATCGTGAAACTGGCCTCTGCCCCGAAATTCCTCAGCCCTCCTTTTCCTCTAACCCATGTGTCAGGGAGGTTCCCATGGGATTCTGTGCCCCTGGGAGCCCCGAGCAGTAGGGCTCACAGTGTGGATTCTGCTGACCGCTGGTCTGAATTTAAATTCATTTCATAAACATGTGGCCTGGGGCCAGCTTCTTAGCTTTTCTGTGCCTCAGTTTCCATATTTGCAAGATGGGATAATAACATATCTATTTCACTTCTTCAGTATTTATTCAGCAGGTACTTACTGTATGCCAGACGCAGCGGACTCAGAGGTCTTCAGGCAGACCTAGGGGAGTCAGTGAATTGACACCATCAGCTCCCATCATACTGGGTGCTATGTGGGGAAGAAACAGAGAGAAAGGGGTGACTGGGTGTTTGTGGGGTGAGATAAGGAAGTTAGGGAAAGCCTCTTGGAGGTGGTGACATTAGCACTGAAGTCTTTCTAAAAGTAGGATGAAGACCCCAGGTGGAGAGAACAGCCAGTGCAAAGGCCCTGTGGTGGGGGTGCTTGAAGATAGGAAAGGAGAGTTGGTATAGCGAGCCAGGGGGTGGTGTAGGGGTGAGGCATAGGGGTTGGCAGGGTCTGATCCATCAGGCAGGGCCTTGCTGGGCTGTGGCAGGGCTTTGGATTTTGCCCTGAGTACATGGGCCAGCCATCCAGGCCCAGGAGACAGCATAGGACTGAGTGTGGAAAGAGCCTTCTAGCTGCTGACCTTCCCAACTGCTGGGCTTTAGCCACGATGAGCTGTAGTAGTGGCCTTGGGACACTTTCCCATGGTCCTGTGAATTGGAAATTATGTGTTTCCTTGATCAGATGAGGAGAGCACAACTCAGGGAACTGGTGGAACTTGGTGAAGGTGTTTTGGGGAGCCCAGGGGCTTGGCAGAACCTGGCCTGAAGTCCTCTGTCGGGAGAGGTTGCTTTGATGTATGAAGTAGATCCCTTCTGCTCCTACCGCAGGAACGATTGTGTGTCTCAGTAGCAGGTAGAGGGGTGTGAGCTCAGAGGACCCAAGTGCAAGGAGAAGATGTGAGAGGCCAGGGAGCGATGGCATGAGCCAGTGGCTGGACTCCAAAGTGGCGCCAGTCCTGGAGACTTCATGAGACTCTTCTAGCAGGCACAGGTGAAGAAAGGAGAGGCGAAGTCAGCCATTACTTGAAGTAGTCAGTAGTCATTGGCTTTCAGAAAGCAGTCAAGATTGTTACGTTAACAGCTGCAAAATAGGAGGGGCAGGAAAGTAGAATTCTGGGAATGCTGGTGGAGGGGTCCAGACACACCTGCTTCCAGTCCCAGCTCCCCTCCCCATCAGCTGTGTGGCTTCAGGCAAGTTGACTGAATCCAGTGGCCCAGAGAACTGTCACAAAGCCCAAGCCTGGGAAGCACGGTGCCTGTTCCTCAGTAATCCCTTGGGATCTTTGTCGTGGCCTATTCACTCCGTTTTTGCACCGTATTCCAACAAGCCTAACCAGTTTCTACCCACCCCACCCCATCCCATAAGTGACAAATTAGGTGTCAGCAGCTGACAGCAAGGACCAGCAGCAGTGACATAGGGGGCAAAGAACTTGCAGAAACTATGAAACTAGGCACAAGAGCTAGCACGCAGCAGGCTGGGGACGTTAGAGTGTGGGGCAGGAAGATTCCTCATGTCCATGGGCCCTCACTGTGGTGATGCTGTTGAGAATGTCGGGTATCGCAATGAGAGGTAGAATTGGGCCCAGTTCTCTCCGAGGAGGTGTCTGGTCTCAGGGCACACAGAGCAGCAGCAGTCTCCTCACATGCTACGACGTGGGAATCCCAGCGTCTACTGGCCCAGTTGGCAGTACCCTAAACAGGCTCAGGGAGGGATGACCCTCAACTGAGTTGTAAAGAGTGAGCATCACGGCCGGGCACGGTGGCTCACGCCTGTAATCCCAGCACTTTGGGAGGCCGAGGCAGGCGGATCACGAGGTCAGGAGATGGAGACCATCCTGGCTAACATGGTGAAACCCCGTCTCTACTAAAAATACAAAAAATTAGCTGGGCGTGGTGGCGGGCGCCTGTAGTGCCAGCTATTAGGGAGGCTGAGGCAGGAGAATGGCGTGAACCCAGGAGGCGGAGCTTGCAGTGAGCAGAGATGGCGCCACTGCACTCCAGCCTGGGCGACAGAGCGAGACTCCGTCTCAAAAAAAAAGAGTGAGCATCACTTGAGTTCAGGAGTTCAAGACCAGCCTGGGCAGCATGACAAAACCCCATCTCTACAAAAATACGAAAAAGTTAGCTGGGCATGGTGACACACAACTGTGGTCCCTGCTACTTGGGAGCCTGAGGTGGGAGGATCACTTGAGCTCAGAAGACAGAGATGGCAGTGAGCTGAGATCGCACCACTGCACTCCAGCCCGGGCGACACAGGGAGACCTGTCTTAAAAAAAAAAAAAAAATGAGATCTCACCAAGGGAACGGAGGGAGAACATATTCCGGGTAGAGCATGACAAGAATGTGAGGCCCTGGGCGGCACATGAGGCCAAAGGTAAGCCGGACACCCCAAGGCAGCCCTAGTGGCTTCTAGGAGGAGACTGGTCTGGAGGAAGGGAGAAGGCTGGGCTGGACCTCTGCCTGCCCTGGGGTGATGAGTCCCTCTGTGGGAGAGTGTTCTGGGTCACCTTGCCCAGACCAGCAAGCCTAGAGCAGGGGCTGATATTATATCCACATCTTTACTGCCTTTCCAGATTCAACAGAGCTTCGCTGAGCACCCATTAGACGCATTCACTGATGCTCATTCCTTTTTTATCCTCTTTTTCCTTCAGTTTTCCTCCCCAGAGGTAACCCAGGCACCAGCTTGGTCTGTTCTTTGGGATCTTTTATATTTTTATTTTTATTGTTTGAGACTGGGTCTCCCTCTGTCACTCAGGCTGGGGTGCAGTGGTGTGAACACAGCTCACTGCAGCCTTGACACCCCCACCCCCACCCCCACTGTGCTCAAGCAATCCTCCTGACTCAGCCTCCCATGTAGGTGGCACGCATTGCCATGCCCACCTACTTTTTTCATTTTTAGGGAGACAGAGTCTCACTTTGTTTCCTAGGCTGGTCTCAAACTCCTGATTTCAAGTGATCCTCCTGCCTGGTCCTGCCAAAGTGCTGAGATTATAGGCATAAGCCACTACTCCCACCCTGGGATCTTTTTCTATGCATCTACATGCTTGTATTTTGACCCATAAAAATGATGTTCCTTGGCCAGGTGTGGTGGCTCACACCTCTAATCCTAGTGCTTTGGGCGGTCGAGCTGGGAGGATCGCTTGTGGTCAGTTCGAGGCTGTGGTGAGCTATGATTGTGCCACTGCACTCCAGCCTGGGTGACAGAGCAAGACCCCAATTATTAAAAAAAAATAGTATTCCTTTGTGTAGGACTTTTCCCTCTATCAATGTCATGTCTTTCTCCATCTTGCACTTTCCACCCAACGATACTCTGGCAATCTGGCTAGATCACATATAGATCCACCCCGTGCTCCTTAAGAACTGCCTGATACTCCTCAGTGTCTGTTCATTTAGCCATCCCCGGTGGGTGGACACATAGGTTGTATTTTTGCTCTTGCAAACAGCATGGCCTGTGCCTCCCTGTACAGCCTCTTGGGACACATATGATAAACCGTTCTTACCGTTTGAATGTTCATAGGTGCCACCCAGTCACCTGCCAGCGTGCTGTGCACGTTTACCTTCTGGGCAAAAGCATTCAACAATGTTTCCCCATGCCTTCACCATTATCATACTTTTTCCATTTTTGCCTATTTGATGATTTGGTAAGTGGTGGCTTCTCATTGTTGCTTTAATGCCTGCTCCTTCTTTCATCTATTCAACAAATATTTACTGCACTCCTAATATGTGCCAGGCACTGTGCTAAGTCCTGGAGATGCAACAGTGAACAGCATGGCCTCCTCGGTTCTTTTTACAAAGTGTGAGATGCACCTGAGACTCAGATTAAGGAGTAGTCCTGGGGTCACCCAGTGAGGGAATGGGGGAGCTGAGATTTGAAGCTGGGTCTGTGTGGCTGCAGGGTTTGAGATGTTTTTCCTTTCAAATCATAGCTCCCATGGGCATCTCCACCAGGGTCTGCCCTCTCGTCTGACCACTCCATTCCCCACTCCTGCCCCAACCCAGGACCACTGCGTTTCCCCTTGGTGATCCCTCAGGCCCGTAGGAGTGATAGCCCTGCAGGTAAACCCACCCACAGGACAGGCTGTACCTCATTGTTCCCCAGACCTCACCTCACCCCCCGGTAGCCCACTGAAATTAAATCTCTGAGTATCAAGATAGATCATCTTCAGAACCCACGTACTCTCTTGCTGGCTGGATTTATTGTCTGTCTCTCTCTATTTCCTGAATTTGGGTCTCCAGCAGGCCTGTCCCCAACCTGCTGCCACCCACTCCAAGCCGAGTAAATGAAAGCATGAATCTGTGGTTGGATTTTTTTTTCCTGTCATCATTGTGCATCTGACTGTACAAGGGTGGCGTGTATTGTGAGTGCTTGCCTACATGTGTGTTTCCTGTGGGAAGGGTCGGGGGAGGTGACTGAGAGCCTGCATGCATGTGTAGGGGTGTGTATGTGTATTTGGGGTCCACGTGTGAATGTGGGTCTCTGTGTCTGAGTGGGTTTGAACAGCCGCTTCTTCGTACATGTGGCCAGGATTTCGAGGCTGTGGTGGGCTATGATTGTATATGTGACTATCCGTGTTTGTGCCAGTTTTGTGTTGGTTGTGTTGGTGTTGGTTTCAGGGAAATGTGGAGTTATAGGTAGGTTCATAAGCCACACGTGTGACCCAGTCCGTCGGCTTACAATAAAAGATCTGCCTTCGGTCCGGGAAGAAGTGAGGAGCGCCTCTGCCCAGCCGCCCTGTCCGGGAAGAAGTGAGGAGCGCCTCTGCCCGGCCGCCCCTCTGCCCGGCCACCCATCGTCTGGGAGGTGAGGAGCGCCTCTGCCGTCTGGGAGGTGAGGAGCGCCTCTGCCCGGCCACCCATCGTCTGGGAAGTGAGGAGCGCCTCTGCCCGGCCACCCGTCGTCTGGGAAGTGAGGAGCGCCTCTGCCCGGCCACCCGTCGTCTGGGAAGTGAGGAGCACCTCTGCCCGGCCACCCGTCGTCTGGGAAGTGAGGAGCCGCCCCGTCTGGGAAGAAGTGAGGAGCGCCTGTGCCCGGCCACCTATGTCTGGGAAGTGAGGAGCGCCTCTGCCCGGCTGCCCTGTCCGGGAGGGAATGAGCCGTCTGGGAAGTGAGGAGCGCCTCTGTCCGGCCGCCCCGTCCGGGAAGAAGTGAGGAGCGCCTCTGCCCGGCCGCCCCGTCTGGGAAGAAGTGAGGAGCGCCTCTGCCCGGCCGCTCCATCTGGGAGGTCTACCACGGAGGCCAGAAACAATGTGGGGGCTGGACGTGGTGGCTCACGCCTGTGGTCCCGGCACTCTGGGGGGCGAGGCGGGTTGATCACTTCGGGCTAGGAGTTCGAGACCAGTCTGGCCAACTTGGCGAAACATGAAAAATACAACAGACAAACTAACCAACCAACTCAGTGACAACAAAACAGGTCTACCCTGGAGTCATACTCTAATTTTTTCTATTTTCTTCCCTTTCTGATCCTTTATCCCACTTTGTTTTTCTTCCTCTTCCTTCTCCGTCTTCTTTGTCAAATAGAGGATTGAGTTATTATCACTGATCCATATAAAGTCCCTCTCTCATTTATTTTAACTCCCACCCCCCATTTCTATCCCCCGACTTCCCATGTGCAACCTTCCTAATATGTTTGATACGCATCTTTTTGTTTGTATGTATTTTTAGAAAATGTTTATTGTTTTTTGTGTGCAAAAAAAATTAATAAAGAAAAGAAAAGAAAAGGGCTGCAATAAACATCGGAGTACAGAAAAAAAAAAAAAAAAAAAAGATCTGCCTTCGGTAATCATATCATAAAAGGACACTGCCCAGGAAGTAGGGAGGTCCTTTGGTGAGTGGGGCTCAAAGTCCCTGACTTTATGTCTAACCCTGTCTCCACTTCCTTTTTCAAAATATGTTCCCCAGAAGGGCCTCCCAAGCTGTTTTGCACCAATGTGTCAGTGACTATCATGGCTTAATGTGGCTTTACATTTGGGAACCAGGAAGTTTTGGGCAAAACACGAATCTCTCATCTCAGACCTGCCTGCCAGGAGTCCTTGACCAAGTTATTTCACCTCTGAGTCTCAGTTTCTTCATCTGTACAGTGGGACCAATAATGTCTCTTGTTGAGGAGTGTGGATTCCGTGGAAACATTTATGTCAAAACATCTGGCATCTAGTAGGTGCTCAATAAATGGAATTCCCGAGCGTGCTTAGGTGCTTCCCCACACCCTCTCCTAATAGAAACAACCAGGAACATTTCCCTGCTGTGAGAGGAGGATAAAGGGACCCAAGGAAAGGAGACTGACAGTGACATTGAGTGACATTGATCGGTTGGACCAGGCCCTCTCTTGGATGCTTGCAGGTGCATTATCTCAATGAACCTCCACTGGGAGCCCTCCAGGCAGGCACCGTTAGCCTCCCATTTTACAGAAAAGACCAGGATGCAGACAGGGGACATGACTTGCTCAAGGCCACACAGCTGAGATCTGAAAGAGGACCTTCCATGTCATGCCACTGCCTGGGACAGGCTCAGCAAAGCTCGGAGTCCTGCAAGGCCTTCCCCAAGACACCTGGGTCCATTTCCCTTCCCTGCAGACAGCCCATCACCACTCATTTCTACTCCTGCCCCACCTCCCTTCCCCTGTTCACCCTGTTCCTTCAGCCCAAATGTCAAATGTAGCACAAAATAAAACAGAGTGACCCTGTGTCTGGCGCTGTGCTGGGCACCTTATCACACACCAGGCTGCTGGGTACCCCGCTCCCCCCAGCATGTCAGAATGATGAGCCCATTAGACAGAGGAGGAGAGTGAGGCTCAGAGTGGTCTAGTACCAGCCCCCTCAGCTAGGATAGTGAGAACCAGGGCAAACTTGAGTCTGACCCTAAAACCAAGGCTGGTGGGTATGAAGGTCAGAAGCCAATTTACACAAGACCCTGACCATTCCCCAGTCCTTTTGTCTGGCAGCCGGCGTTCCTTCACGAAAATCTGCCTGGTACTTTTTATGCCATATTAATAGCAGAGGTTTACTGAGTGCCAAGCACTGAGCCCAGACATCATGTCACGCATGACACACTGACCTCTCCCAGCCCCCCAGCAAGGGTGCCCATTTTGCAGATGAGAGCAGGTTTCCTACTTGGAAGCAGGGTTCTCTCTGGTTCACTCTTATCTTCCCTCCTTGGCCTTAGCCCAAAGCCCACACAAGTGGGTGCTCAGTAAACGTTTGCGGAAGAGGAATGAGGAAGGCAGGACTCTGGGCATTATCTTGAGAGGAACCTCCGGCCCATCTGTTGTGGAAAATCTCCCTGCTAGACCGGGCTGCCATTCTGCCAATTGCTGTACCCCATACCATCCCCTGCAATCCAGTTTCCACATAGCAGCCAGCACCACTTTGCAAACACACAGCAGGCGGCTGGGCGCTGTGGCTCACGCCTGTAATCTCAGCACTTTGGGAGGCCGAGGCAGGCGGATCACGAGGTCAGGAGATCGAGACCATCCTGGCTAACATGGTGAAACCCCGTCTCTACTAAAAATACAAAAAAGTTAGCTAGGCGTGGCGGTGTGCACCTTTAGTCCCAGCTACTTGGGACGCTGAGGCAGGAGAATGGTGTGAACCCGGGAGGCAGAGCTTGCAGTGAGACGAGATTGCGCCACTGCACTCCAGCCTGGGCGACAGAGCGAGACTCCGTCTCAAAAAAAAAAAAAGAAAAAAGAAAACACACACCAGGCTTGGTGCAGTGGTTCACGCCTGTAATCCTAAAACTCTGGGAGGCCGAGGTGGGAGGATTGCTTGAGCTCAGGGTTTTTAAGGCCTGGGCAACATAGTGAGACCCCATCTCTACAAAAAGTAAAAAATAGGCCAGGCACAGTGGCTCATGCTTGTAATTCCAGCACTTTGGGAGGCCAAGGCGGGTGGATCACTTGAGGTGAGGAGTTTGAGACCAGCCTGACCAACATGGTGAAACCTCATCTCTACTAAAAAAATACAAAAATTGAGGTGTCGGGGGAAAGGGGAGGGAGAGCATTAGGACAAATACCTAATGCATGAAGGGCTTAAAACCTAGATGACGGGTTGATGGGTGCAGCAAACCACCATGACACATGTACACCTATGTAACAAACCTGCATGTTCTGCACATGTATCCCAGAACTTAAAGCAAAATGAAATAAAAATAAAAAGCAGTGACAGAACGCCTGCACAATGGGGGAAAAAAATAGAAAAATTAGCCAGGTGTGGTGGGCACCTATAATCCTGGCTACTCGGGAGGCTGAGGCAGGAGAATTGCTTGAACCCGGGAGGCAGAGGTTGCAGTGCGCTGAGATGGTGCCACTGCCCTCCAGCCTGGGCGACAGAGTGAGAAGTCAAAAATAGCTAAGCGTGGTGGTGCATGTCTTGCTACTCGGGAACCTGAGGCGGGCGGATGGCTTGAGCCTGGGAGATCAAGGCTACAGTGAGCCATGATTGCCTCACCAAACGCCAGCCTGGGTGACAGAGTGAGATGGTCTCGAAAAAAAAAGCACACACCAGACTCTATGAACTCACCCAGTTGAGACCCTCCCCTGACTTCTCACACCAAGAATAACGTCCAAGCTCCTTCCTGCAGAGCTTGGTACAACCCCGGCATGGTCTGGCCCCCGCCTGGTGCCCCCAGCTCATGTCCCAGCACCTTCAGATTCTATGCCAGCTCCTCTGGAACACAGGTTCTAACCCAGGCTCATTCCCTCACAGGGACATGACATCACCCTGCTCCCTTGATACAGGTCATTGTGACAAGTCTTGTCTGTTTGGACTGTAAGTTCCATGAGGGCAGGGCCTTGTGTGTTCTCTAGTTCTGTTCCCAGAGCTCAGCACAGCCCCTGAACAGACTTTAGTCCTTTAGTAAAAGTTTGTTGAAATGGCTACTTTGAGGAACTTGAGGTTGATACTATATTACAGAATCAACAAGTGAGGCTCAGAGGTTGATCACAGTCCAAGGTCACACAGCGAGTACGAAAGATGAGCCAGGATTCAAACTCAGGATGCTCTGGATTGGAAAAGGTACATTCTGAACCCCTCTTCCTGTCTCCTGTCATGTTCTTGGGCTACATACATGTGGATCACGTGAATAGGGTGTGGACCTGTGCGCATCTTGTGTGTCCACATATGTACACACCCATGTGGGAGCATACAGGGCAAAAGATTGTTATCCAAGCAGAGTGAACTCTGCAGGCTTCTTGGCATCCCACCCCCATTCATTTCTGCCCCTGTGCAGGCCCCCAAAACACATAACACCTTTATTAGTGCAATCAAAATGACTATGACTACTCAGGGATAGTCTTCCAGGTACAAGCTTTAATTAGTGTTGCGTAGAAATCACCATAGTAGCATGTTCCTGCAAGAAGATTGACCTCATCCTAGCATTTTCTCATCCTAGCATTTTCTCATTTGGGTGGAACACACCGGAACAAGCCAAGGAGTGTGGTCTCATTAGTTGGATTTCCGTCCTAAGGGATAAGAGTGGGAAAGGAACCTTTAATAGCTGAGCACTTCATGAAGTCACTGACCTCCTGTAGGTCTTACAACTACTCATTTCTGATTGAATATGGGGCATAGGTAGAGTTTAGACTACCGTCAGTGTTCTTTTGACCTATGTGAATCCATCTATCCATCCATGTATCCCTTCCATTTGTCATCCATTCATTCATTAGTCATTCATTAGTTCACTCATTCCATTCATTTATTCAACATTTCTTTCCCATTCTATCCCATTAGTCTAGATATCTATTCTAGAGTATATAGATGTAGAATATAGAGTATAGACTATATAGATATAGAATATACAGTAATTATTCAATTACTCTATATTACTCTATTAAGATAGTATTTAACCAGTCAAACCAACCCATCAAAGCTTTTACAACTATTTAACTCTGTGTCTAACCAGTTCATCCACCAACCACAATCTTCCAACTAATTGTCTACCTAACCAACCAATAACTAGCCAGCCAGTGCATTCATCCATTTATTCATCCATCCAGCTAATCATATCCAAACTTCCTATCATTCAACTAATGCATTCTTCCAACTATCGTTTCTATTACTTATTTGTTATTTGCCCACCCAGTCATCCACCCAACCTCTCAACCCCATTCATGCTTCCGTCTAGCTTATGTGCTATCTGTCCATCTTTCCATCCTCCTAATCAACCCATCCAATTTCAAAGAGCCTGTCCATCAACATATCATACATTCAACTAGCCAACTGCCATTGTTTCTCTTCTCCCTCTTCATCCTTGCCTGTGGTTCCTGTGTGACCTGGCTGCAGTCTTCCTCTCACTGCCGCCAAGTCTGCTCCCCATCATCTGTGGGCTCAGTGGCCCTTCCCCACCTCCTTAAAGGGTACCTGAGCTCCGCTTCTTGGTTTTGTACACCTGCTGGATCCTCTTGGCCATTTTTTTCTTGTTCAGCTTGCCTCCCAAGTTCTTTCTGTTCTTGGGGCAGCTGCAGCGCAGGATGGTGGGCCGCATGGGAGAGTGGTGGGAGTTCATAGTCTTTTTGTGGCACTTTGGTGGTGGACTGGCGTTGGTACTCTGCCTCTGGCAGCCAGATGAGCTGTGGGCTCCAGTTAGGTTATGGTGGCTGGCTGGGCTCTGGCTGGAGCTCCTGCTCCGGCTGCCACGCTGGCTCTGTCTGCAACTCTGGCTGAAGGTCTGGCAGTGGCGGGTACAGGTGCATGGGCTGCAGGTGCGGCTTTGGGGCCGAGAGTTGCTATGGAGCTGGGTGTGGGTGATAGGAAGGCTGTGAGTCTTAGTGTCCATAGGAGGCCACGTTTGGAGGGGCAGGGCCTCCTCCTTGTCCTCTCCCAGCAGGCTTAGCTTTACGGAGGCCCTGGCAGCCCCCCTGGTTATATAGTTGGGGCTGATTATGATGGCACAGGCCACAGGGATGTGACAGATGTGGCCCAGCCAAGACAAAGCCCCCTACCCCTTACCCTCACCCCCAGGCTAGGGCAGCTCTCAGGGGTACCCTGGAGGTAGTCCCAGCTGCTGGTTCAGGGTAGGAGCCCTTGGGTCAGATTAAGCTGAGTCTGCATCCCAGATCTGCTTTTTCCACATGGTCAGCCCTTGGGATTCACCTGAACAAGTCCCAGTTTCCCCATCTCTGCAGAATAGGGACAATAATTGTACTGACCTCATTTGGACATTAGAAGAATTATTAATAAGGGAGAGAATTTATATCAAGCAGTTAGCTCAGGCCCAGCCCACAATAAGAGCTTAGTAAACATCACTGACCAGCATCGTCAGGTGTTTTTCTTAACGCCCTGGGCAGCTTGGGTGCCAAGAGTGCAGCTCTGACCCTGGTGATGGCAGCTGAATGGTGGGCAGTTGTTAAGACAGATGATTAGTGCCCAGATGATGGGGAGGTGATGATTTGGCCAGATGGCTTGGTGGATGGATGAAAGATGAGTAACCACATGGACCAAGGGGTGGTCCTGGGGCTTGCCTGGCAAGCCTACCTCCCCAGCCAGATCTAAAGTTGGGAGATTCACAGCCAGGTTGAAATCCTTGTTTGCACTGATGTCCAATCTTGCGTAGACCATTGTGGTTTCTGAGGCTTAGTTGTCTTATGTGACAAAGGGGTATCTTTCCCTGTTTCCTGGTATTCTCGTGGGCCTGAGATGCCTGTCAAGCTACAGGAGGCCCTTGGAAACCCGTCTCTCTCCTTCAGTTTCTGCCTCTTGATTCTCCTCCCCTCTCTGCTAACAAAGCCTTGCCATACTGTTTGAATCACGCCGTCCCTGCTCAGACACCCCAGTACCTCGAGAAGAAAGCCCAGACTTATGTTTGAACACCAGGCCATTTGATCTTCTCGTTTTTGGGTTTCCATCCAGAGCCTTCCACCCCTCCCCGTCTTGGCCGATGCCTTTGGGCTTAGCCCTTGGCCCTGTACTTTCCCACTTCTCTCTGCATGGAACTGCCTGTCTCTGTCTGTCCTCCCGGAGCAGGCCCCTGGCCCAAGCCAACCTCTCACTCTGCCCATGTCCAACTTTGCCTCTTGCTATGAGGATTTGCAATCATCTGCTTTTATGGAAGTTTTTTTCTTTTTCTTTTTCTTTTGAGAAAGGATCTTGCTGTGTTGCCTAGGCTAGAGTGCAGTGGCACGATTATAGTTCACTGCAGCCTCCACCTCCTGGACTCAAACGATCCTCCCACCTCAGCCCCCCAAGTAGCTGTGACTATAGGTGCATGCCACCACAACTGTCTAATTTTTTTATTTTTATTTTTTGTAGAGATGGGGTCTCACTTTGTTGCTTAGGTGGGTCTTGAACTCATGAGATGAAGATGTTCTCCTGCTTTGGCCTCCCAAAGTGCTGGAACTACAGGCATGAGCCAATATGCCCAGCCTTTGCAGTTTATTTCTTAATAAACATGTCAAATTTCTTACAGTGAGAACTGCTTTCATTTACTGAATGCTTTCTACATGGCTGGGCTCTGGACCTTACCCTCTCCAGGCAGCTTTGCCATCAAACCTTACTGTGACCCTTTGTAGTGGAATGAATGGCAACCCCCAAAAATCTATGTCCACGTTATAACTCCTAGAACCTGTCAATGTGATATTTGGAAAAGGGGTCTTTGCAGATGTAATTAAGCTAAGAATCTTGAGATAAGCGTGTTGGCTTAGCTGGTGGGCCCTAAATCCAATGATAAATGTCCTTATGAGAGACAGAAGAGGTGTCACACAGGGAGAAGAGGAAACCATGGGAAGATGGAGACGAACTTGGAGTTCTGTGAGCTAGAGGAGGCAAGGAAGGATTCTCTGCTAAGGCCTCCGGAGGGAGATCAGCCCAGCTGGCACCTTGACTTCAGACTTCTGGCCTCCAGAACTGCAGAGTATACATTTCTGTTGTTTTAGCCACCAAGTTTGTGGTCATTTGGTATGGCAGCCCCAGGAAACTAATGCACCCCATAAGGCAGATATAATGATTACATTTAGCAAAGAGGGAACAGGCTCAGAGAGGTGGAGTAACCAGCCCAGAGTCCCTTAGCCGATCAGGGGCAGAGCCAGTCATATTCAGGTCCAGCCTCCTCTCGAGGTCACTAAGGGATTCTCAGTGATTAGAGGGACACCTGCGGCAGGGTTCTCGGGGCCCTGCCTTGGGTGGGCTCAGCAGGTCCGGTTGTGGGGTGTATGCTAGACCAAGCCGTGAAGACTTTCTTGGTCTCTGGACCCCCCTTCCCATGGCCTCCTGCTCCTCCACTGCCAACGCCCCACTTTCCCACCCTCAAGCACATAGCCTGGAATGGAGATTGTGGCCTGCCATCAACCAGCCTCTCCTCCACACAGCTTTCCAGTCCTTCCAGGGAGGGCTGACCTCTCCCAGCAGCAGGTGTGTGGCACGTCACATACCTGCCCCTGCACCCATGACAGTGAACTCTCTCCCAGGACAGCAGGGACTGTGTTTTATTACCAGGGCCCCTGGTGACTAGCACCATGTGGGGCATGCAGCGGGGGCTCAGCTCATGTTTCCTGGGCAAATGAATGGGTGGGCGGACCTTTGGGCCTTGGATAAAAGGACAAAACTGACCAACCGAGTCATTTGTGGGTCTGGAAGTAGTGGGATAACGGGGCCTCCCTTGCCCTAGGCTATTGCAGGGCAGGGCAGTGGCCTACCCTCAGGGTAGCCCAAGGCCCCTTCCTGCCCTCAAACATGGCCCCCAGAGAAACCGAGGCTTCCCTGAAAATTCCCCATCCGCCAGCCCCACTGCCACGGTACCAGCTAGGATCCCCTCGGGGACAGGGGATCAGCTGATCAGGAGAATTAGCTCAAGGTGGCTGGTGCTTGGAGGACTGTGAGGGAATGTGGTGGAGATCGTATTTGTTGCTTCTTTGGGATGGAAGGAGTGAGGGAGGAGCCGGCGGTAGGGTGGGCAGCAGACGCATTCCGAAGCTCCTTGAGGAAGGCGCACCGAGCCCAGAGCAAGAGGATGGGGCCTAGGTTCTGCATCTGTACCCAGTCGCCTCCCTGGGCCTCTTTTGCCTACTGCTCTCATGGGGCACTCTCTCTGCCCCCAGGGCTAGACCCCTCGAAGAAGGCAGGAGTGAGCTTCCAGGCAGGGGTTGCAGATGGTTGCCAGCAGCATAGACTGGCAGTGGAAGAGTCTGCAGACAAGAAGGACCCAGAGGGAACCACCATGATCCCAGCAACAATCCCTGTCCTAGCTCAGCACTGACTGGTGCCAGGCCTGGTCCCAGCCATCACTTGAGCTAATTCTCCTGATCAGCTGACCCATGAGTAGCTATTAGCTTCCCCTGAACGCCGGGAGGGGCAGCCTGAGGCTCAAAGACACGCAGTGACTTGCTCAAGGGCACTCAGCTAGCAGAAAATAAGTTTGAACCCAGGTCTGCTGAACTCCCAAGCCAGTATTCTTAAAAGACTGTCCATAGTTGGGGTGGCACAGTGGGGCCTGCGATGAAGGCAGTTACCCTGTCCCTCTGGGTGTACTCAGCTAGGGTGTGCTGGGACTCGGAGAGGAATTTCCCCTGTCCCAGAGATGGGAAGATTTGGCTGAGATGATTTCCCCCTCCCAAAGCCCCTGAACCTCTGGCTAGGGCTTGGGAACAAGGTCACCGAGCCCTGCTGTTCAGCCTTTCTTGGCAGCTGGCCTCCCTCCACGTGTACCCACACACACATGCCTTCACACATGTGCACACATGGGACCAGAAGGGATAGGGTGAGGGGAAACCAGAGACAGGGAGGATTCCTCAGAGACTTTTTATTGACTCTTCTCTGAACACTGTCACCGGAGCAGCAGTGGGCGTCCCTTCCTGGGCCTTCGTTGTGGGTCAGGAGTGTGTTTGCTTGGGCTCGGGGTTCTGCTGGGCCTCGGCATTGTCCTTCTGGCCCTCCTCCTGCCGCTCACGCTCCAGCAGCAGCAGCTTGCCCTGCACCGGCAGCTCCTCTTTCTCCTCCTCTGCCCCCTCCTCCTCCTCTTCCTCCTCTTCCTCGCCCTCTGATGACAAGGAGAAGTTATCCTGACTCACACAGGCCATGAGCTTCTTCATGGAGGATTCGTGGCCCCGGCCATGGCCCATGCTGTGGCCCATGCTGCGGCCCGTGCTGTGGCCTGGGCTGTGGCCTGTGTTGAGCTTGGCACAGCGGGAACCCATGATCCACGTTGCCTGTCTCTCTGGACAAGGAGGTGAGGCGGTGGGTGAAGGGGCTGCGAGTGGGGGCAGGATGCTGACATCACAAAGGGAGCCCACCCCTACTTGGGAACCTGGGTCTGAGCCAACAGCTAACTCAGACCTCAGCCACTGGCAGCTCCCAGCCCCCACAGGGGAGGTCTGCAAGGCTGAGCATTGGGGCCAGTTCAGATGCCGACATCATAGTCCTCATTTGCCCTGGAGAAAGTTTCTCTTGTAGCTGGGATGGGAGTTAGGGATTGAATTTCTAGAAGCAGGAGGGGCACACACCGACTCCTCCCCACATCCCAGAAATCGCCAGCCAGAGAGAGCTGTCTCTGTTGAGTTTCTTGACTGTTAACCCTTGGAAATAAATCATCAAGTTGTGTGCTTAAAATGTATGCACTCTGGCCAGGCGCGGTGGCTCACGCTTGTAATCCCAGCACTTTGGGAGGACGAGGCGGGCGGATCACGAGGTCAGGAGATCGAGACCATGGTGAAACCCCGTCTCTACTAAAAATACAAAAAATTAGCCGGGCGTGGTGGTGGGCGCCTGTAGTCCCAGCTACTCGGAGAGGCTGAGGCAGGAGAATGGCGTGAACCTGGAAGGCGGAGCTTGCAGTGAGCCGAGATTGCGCCACTGCACTCTAGGCCGGGGGACAGGGAGGGACCCCCTCCCTCAAAAAAAAAAAAAAAAAAGGTATGCACTCTGTAAGCTCTACCTTCATAAAACTCAGGAACGCTTGGAACGCTTCCTTCGGGGGGCCTGAAAGTGTAAAATCTTCTTGAAAAGCCATGGCTCCTAAGCATTGTTTGTTTGTCCAAGGCATGGGAACAGGCCAGAAACCAAGCAAGCTAGGATGAACAAGGGGTTAATTGCCCCTGACTGATGCAAGATGGACATCACCAACCGGATGCCACTCTACGCAGGTCAGGGTGGAGTGACATCCTCTTAAGTGTTTTGGGGCCACAGGAAGACATCATGGAGCTGCCCCTTGGCAAGGTTCTCCATCTGTGCAGCACAATTTCAGCATGGGGGGAGGGGGTTTAGGACTTTGTCTTTTATATATTGAAATGAGTCTTTTGTACACTGCAATGGTATTTTTTAAATATAAATTTTTTGAGGCCAGGCATGGTGGCTCACACCTGTAATCCCAGCACTTTGGGAGGCAAGGCAGGCGGATCATCTAAGGTCAGAAGTTCGAGACCAGCCTGACCAATATCGTGAAACCCTGTCTTTACTAAAAATACCAAAAAAAAAAAAAAAAAAAAATTGTTTACCTCCTCCAGGTACTCAGGAGGTTAGGCAGGAGAATCACTTAAACACAGGAGGTGCAGTTTGCAGTGAGCCAAGATCACACCACTGCACACTGCCTGGGTGACAAGAGCGAAACTCCATCTCTGTTTTTTTCAGAAACCCGTTGCTTCCTAAAGATTGGTCATTTCTGAGCACCAGGAATCCATTTTCCAACTTATGGATTGGATCTTGCCAGTCTTATCCCCCCAGTCGTCAGTGGCTGTGGTTGGCTAAATGCCTCTCCAAAATGCCCCCATCCTGATCCTGGAATCTATGATGTAAGGATTGTGAGATGGGGAGGTTATCCTGAGTTGTCCAGAGTCCCTCAGTGCAATCACAAGGGTCCTTGATTTCAGACAGGAGGTAGGAGTGATGCAGCAACAGGCCGAGGAGAGCAGGCAGCAAGGATCAGATTCTCCTTGGGTCTCCAGAGGCTTCAGCCAGCACAGGCCTCACACAGCCCAGCCCATTACTCTGCATTCATCTACTCCTTGCCTTTTGCCCCCTCTGTGCTGACCAAGTTGTTGCTGGAGCATGCCAGACCTGCTTCCCACCTCAAAGCTGTGGCCTGCACTGCTCCTCTGCCCCCACCGTTTACACTTCCTTACACTTCCAACCACCCAACACTCAAGATGGGTTGTGTTTTTAAACTGTGGCACACTGTAGGCCTTTAAATATGGCCACAAGGTGCCTTGATATCTTTGTGACTTAATTAGGACTCAATCTGTCCTAACCATTTCCTCCTTTCATGAGGTAGGATCAGGTTCTTCACTGGAGGGGGATCCAGACAGACCTTTGACACCACGGAAGGATGCGCAATAGACAAGACAGCGTCAGGGTGGCCTCCCAGGCACAGTAACCCTCTCCTAGGTGTCCTCAGAGCATCAGAGGTCCCGCCCTACCCGCCTCGGAGGAAGGGCTGCAGAGAAGCCTCTACCCGCCCTGGGCATGAGGGAAGCCAGGGTTGTGTGATTCGTGGAAAGAAAACCCGACAGGCCAGCGAGTGTCTTGTCAAGCTTTATTGGGCAGGTGACTTTTGCTCATTTCACTCAGATCTTGCGGGCTTCTCAGCGGCAACTCAGGGCTTGAGCATTTGATGTAGGGGAGTTGCTATGGCCTCACTCGGTGTTTCTTGGGCAGGTGACTTTCTCTTAACTTCCAGCTGGGGGCTTGAGCATTTGATGTAGGAGAATTGCTATGGCCTCACTTGGTGTTTCGGGCGACTTTTTCTTAATTTCCAGCTGGGAGTGAGGGGTGCAGGAAGCTTAGTGCCTTCTGCATCTTCTCCTCCTGGTTCTGCAGCCTTTTGGGAAAGAAAGTTCTGGTTGAGGGGGGCACCTAGGGACTCTGGGTGGGGATGGGGGTTGGGGGGCTGGAGCCTTTGTCAGGTGGGGTGGGTCCCTGCCTCCCTCCTGTGCCTGGGGTGGTCAGGGACATGCAGGGCAAGGCCGGGGCGCAGGCAGACCTCTGCGATGCCTCCTCCGCTGCCTGCAGGAGCGTCTTCTGCGCCTTCCGCAGGAGCGATGCTGCTGTCTGTGGATCCGGTGCAGCCTCCTTCGAGAGCAGTGCCTGCGCCTATAGCGAGAATGGCCGTGGGTCCTCTCATAGACCTCGACGTCCTCCGGGCTCAGCCCTTGCTCCTCTTGGCCGTGGTGTCCTTGCTCTTGCCCACGCAACTGCTGCCCGTACACCTCGTGCGAGCGTTCGCTCAGGCTCCTCACGCAGTATCGGACCATGGTGTTGGGAGATCTGGTGGCTCCTGGGCTGAGGCTGCAGTGGGCCCTGGGGTGGGGGAGGAGGACTGAGGCCTGCCCACCTGCCCTTGGTGTTACTGTTGGTCTGGTCTGCTAGGCTCCCCGGGAGCTTATATATAAAGGGGGCGCCCACTATGACTCAGCGGCCCCGCCCCGTCCCCACCCTGCCCCGCCTCCTCTGTGAGGGCAGCACAGGGCCAGGGGTGACAATTAGCAGGGCCCTGGCACCCAAGCTGCAGGGCTGGAAGGGCGAGAGACCCCCTTGCTTTGCCTGTAAAGCGTGTCCTCTGTCTCTTGCAGCAGGTGAACCATACAGATGGCAGGTGTTTTATTGTCTAATCCAAGCCCTCATCTCCTGAAGCCAGTGGGCACGCACATTGTCACTTGGAAGCTTCCTTGCCAACTCGCTGCTGTGCCACAGCCACCATGTGGAAGGGACTTCCATGCTTGGCTGTCTGTGCACACAGCTTACTGTTAAGATGGCAACAGCAGCAGACAGTTCCCTAATAGCTCCTGTGTGCCAAGCATTGATTCATTTATTTCCCATGCATTCACTCATTTTTTTTCCTTCTCTCTCTTTTTTTTTTTTTTTTTTGTTTTTTTTTGTTTTGAGACAGTATCTGTCGCCCAGGCTGGAGTGCAGCTGTGCAATCATGGATCACTGCAGCCTCTACCCCTCCGGCTCAGATGATCCTCCCACCTCAGCCTCCCGAGTAGCTGGGACTATAGGCGTGTGCTGCCACTCCCAGCTAATTATTTGTATTTTTTGTAGAGATAGATAGGGTTTCACCATGTTACCCTGGCTGGTCTCACACTCCTGGCCTCAGTGAGTCTCCTGTGTCAGCCTCCCAGAGTGCAGGGATTACAGGTGTGAGCCACCACCGTGGCATTCCTCGCTCTTAGAATCCCCATTTTCTGTGGGGCAAACAGGCATGAAGAAGTTGAGTTGCTCAAGGCCACTCTACTGAGAAGGCCAGGCCGGGCCAGCATTCAGACGGAGGCAGCCTGATTTTAGTCATACCCTTGGCTGTCCACCTACTCCCTAGCCCAGGGGATGCTCCCCTCCCTGCCTCTAAAATATGCATCTTCTCCCCTCCCGCTCAGCCTTGCCGGGCCTCTCATTGAACTTTGACGATCCCATTAAGTCCAGGATCAGGATCATAGAAACTGCAAAACCAGTTTCCCTTTCATAGAGGGCAGGGAGAATGTGGGAATGTGGCAGATACACAAATTTAAGGACCTGAAGATGTAGAGATCATCCCGGATGATCTGGGTTGGCCCAGTGCAGTCACGAGAGCCCTTAGAAGAGAGAATAGGGAGGCAGGAGTCTCACAGGAAGAGAAATTGGGAGACACCACACTGCTGGCTTTGAAGATGGAGGGAGAGGCTACAAGCCAAGGGATGCAGGCGGCCTCTAGAAGCTGGGATGGACAAGGAAACGGGTTATCCTCCCCTTGTGCATCCAGGAGGAGCACAGCCCTGCTGACCCCTTGATTTTAGCCCCATGAGATTTCTTTCAGAATTCTGACTTGCAGACTGTAAGGTAATACATTTGTGTTGTTTAAAGCTACAAAATTTGTGATGATCTGTCACAGTGGCAATAGGAAACAAATTCAGAAGGCTTAATCTTCAGAACCTTTGCAGGAGGTGATGGGTGATATTGCCATGCCCTTGGTGTTTCTATGCTGCCTCTCTGTGGGGATAAGAAGGTGCTTTATGATGGCCCTCAAGCTCTCTGAGGGCATGTGTTTAAAATATGAATGCTGAGGCCTTACCCTACATCCTGCTAAGTCAAATCTCCATGGCCAGGACTTGCAGATGAAAATAAGAAGGGGCGGGGCAGGGCTCGGTGGCTCATGCCTGTAATCCTAGCACTTTGGGAGGCTGAGGCAGGTAGATCACCTGAGGTCAGAAGTTCAAGACCAGCCTAGTCAACATGGCAAAACCCTGTCTCTACTAAATATACGAAAATTAGCCGGGAGTGGTGGCGGGCGCCTGTAATCCCAGCTACTCAGGAGGCTGAGGCAGAGGCAGAGGTTCATGACTGAGATGGCACCATTGCACTCACCTGGCAAAAACAATTCAAAAAAAAAAAAAAAAAATAAAATAAAATAAATGGAAGGGGCTGGGTGTGGTGGCTCACACCTGTAATCCCAGCACTTTGAGAGGCCGAGGTGGGAGGATCGCTTGAGCCCAGGAGTTTGAGACCAGCCAACATAGTGAGGATCCTGTCAACAAAAAATAAAAAAAATAGCCTGGGTCCATGGTGGCATGTGCCTGCAGTTCCTGCTACTCAGGAGGCTGAGATGGGAGGGTTGCTTGAGCACAGGAGGTCAAGGCTGCAGTGAGCCACGTTCACACCACTACACTCCAGCCTGGGTGACAGAGCAAGACCCTTATCTCAAAAAAAAAAAAAAAAAAAAAAAGGGAAGGCACACCCAGGGGTCTGCCTGTCCAGCCAAGCTGCTGTCATGATCCGACTGTGTTATGGGGAGTCATTACTAAAGTGATCAGGGTCATGGTAGTGCCAGGGCTAGCACTGAACTCTCATGTGCTCACTTGAAAGAACATGGTTGTTGATACCCACCGTAGGTGAGTGCAGTGGCTCATGCCTATAATCACAGCACTCTGGGAGGCCAAGGCAGGAGAATCACTTGGGCCCAGGAGTTTGAGACCAGCCTGGGCGACATAGTGAGATCTCATCTCTACAAAAAAATTAGAAAAATTAGCCAGGCATGGTGGTGCATGTCTGTGGTCCCAGCTACTCAGGACACCAGGAGGCTGAGGTAAGGAAATCTCTTGAGCTCAGGAGATTGAGGCTGCAGTGAACTGTGTTTGTGCCACTGCACTCTATTCTAGCCTGGGTGACAGAGAGAGAGATCTTGTCTCAAAAAAAAAAAAAAAAAAAAAGGAAGTGATGTATGCAGAATACCAGGCACACAGTTGGTGCCCCATAAACAGAAGTCATACTGTGACATTTCTGAGGTGCTTGGTGGGCCCTGTCACTTCAGGGAACTGTGGTCTCTGCCGAAATGCTCTGGGTTTGCTCTACCATCATGAAATGAGTGTGACCCAGGGCCTGTGTCAAGGAACCAGAGAGGTGGGCTTTCTTAGGCTGTGAGTGAGCCAAGTAGACCAGTGCCCGGTAGCACTTCTTGTGTCCTTCCCCATATCTCACTGGGGTCTTAAACTCTTGCCTTAGAAATTTTAGTATAGGTAGTCTATCATGCGGCTTGAGTGTGGACTTAGATCCGACCAGATGGACAAGTTAACCTTTGTTTCTTCGAGTGGACATAATGTTGTGAAACCGTGCCCCAAAGAGTAAAGAAACCAGTGGTTCACAAAAATGTTTGAGTTTATAGGATGGCAGATAAGAAACTTCCTTAATGGCGCTTGATTAAATGTGAAAAGTTCAGCTCCACTGCTACCTGGACAAGTTATCTCTGTACCCAAATGGGGATGAAAACTTCTGGCATGGAGTGAGGAATAAGCAGTTTTGAATTTAGTTTTCCTGATGGTGACTGGCTTAATCTATTTAAGTTATAACCTAAGAGTTCCTTTGTTGAAGAATGGAAATTTCAGCTTTGGGCTAAAATAAACCCGGGTGGGCAGCTAGGGGACAGGTCAGATAGGATGAGCTGCTTCAATCTTGAGCTCCAGCTGGTAAATGTTTAACTGGCTTTGGGGTTCCTGGGATGGAGGGAACCCAGATTTGTAGCATTTACTAATTTCTGTAAATACTCCATGGTCCATTTCAAGCTGCCAAGGTGAGGTCACAAAGCAGAGTGGGAAACGTACACAGTGGGTCCTCAAACTCGAGAGACCTGGCTACAGCACCCCACTGGGTAGGGATCTGTTAAGAGGGTTTGGGAGGCAGGTTCTGGTTGTGACTTAGGGAGGCAAGTTTGGGTTGTGACTTGGGCAGGTTTTGGTTGTGACTTGTTGGTACTACTAAGAGTTTGGAACAATGGCCAGGTGCAGTGGCTCATGCCTGTAATCCCAGCACTTTGAGAGGCAGAGGCGGGCGCATTATGAGGTCAGGAGATCGAGACCATCCTGGCTAACACAGTGAAACCCCATCTCTACTAAAAATACAAAAAATTAGTCAAGTGTGGTGGCGGATGCCTGTAGTCCCAGCTACTCAGGAGGCTGAGGCAGGAGAGTGGTGTGAACCTTGGAGGCAGAGCTTGCAGTGAGCCGAGATGGCACCACTGCACTCCAGCCTGGGCGACGGAGCAAGACTCTGTCTCAAAAAAAAAAAAAAAAAAAAAGAGTTTGGAACAAAACCCAGCGTGACAACTGTCTTTCATGTCCCCCCCACCAACATCTTTCTCCCGTTGCATGCCCAGGCCCTCTCCCCCTCCGCTCATCCCCGAGCGCTCCTCCCAGCTGAGCCTCCCCTCTCAAGGACAAGCAGACAAGAGTGGGATGACTTTTCAACATTTATTGACAGGCGGCATTGTTCCTTAGCAGGCTCCTGATTTTCACTGGATGGTGGCATTTTCAAGATGTGGCAAGAGAGTCTTGAAGTCTGGTAAAATTCTCAGGCAGGAGTTTGGTGGATGTGCTATTTTGTGCAATTAGTGTCTTCTACGTCTCAGCCTGTACCTGGGGCGGCAGCACCCTGGTGAGACCAAGAAAAGCGGTGAGAGGAAGGCTGGGCCCTGAGACGCCCCAGCCCCAGCCCACCTTCAGCCGGGCCCACTTACTCATGGCTCTCCTGCGTGTCTGGCAGCTCCGCCTCCTTCGTCTGCGACTTCTTTGTCCCCGGCGGTAACATCTGCTCCGGCTCTGGCTGCGACAGCATCTGTACCTGGCCATGGTGCAGGATGGGCTTGGCCTGAATGCTCAGAGCAGGGCACCACCTTGGCTGAGCCAGCCAACCTGTGAGCAGGTGGAACTCTGTGGGCTGTGAGTCAGGGGCCAGCTCTGCGGCCTCTTATAGACGCCAGGGGGCCGTTGGTCATTGTGAGGGCAAAGGGGCTGGGACCTCATAAACCATGGCCAGGTGGCCTACGTCATGTCCATATATGGGCATGTGAGGGGCGGGTGGGCCCCCGAGTGTAGGGTGGGCCCCCGAGTGTAGGGTGGGCCAGTGTAGGGTGGGTGGGCCCCCGAGTGTAGGGCGGGTGGGCCCCCGAGTGTAGGGCGGGTGGGCCCCCGAGTGTAGGGCGGGTGGGCCCCCGAGTGTAGGGCGGGTGGGCCCCCGGGGGTAGGGGCTGCCTATGTCACAGCCAGGGCGATACAAGATGACTCCTCCATGGGAGCAATCATCTAGTTATTCAATAAACAAAATATTACTTTTAATATTTTGGCCTGCTCCATGCCAGATTTTGGCCGAGGCCCTGGTATATAGTGATAAACAAGACAGACATGTGCTTGTTAAGGAGTATTATTATTTTTTGTTTTTTTAATTTTTTAATTATTTATTTTATTTATTTATTTTTTTGAGACAGAGTCTCATTCTGTCACCCAGTCTGGAGTGCAGTAGCACAATCTTGACTCACTGCAGCCTCTGCCTCCTGGGTTCAAGCAAACCTCTGGCCACAGCCTCCCGAGTAGTCGGCACTACAGACATGCACCACCACACTCAGCTAATTTTTGTATTTTTAGTAGAGATGGGGTTTCGCCATGTTGGCCAGGCTTGGTCTCGAACTCCTGACCTCAGGTGATCTGCCCGTCTCAGCCTCCCAAAGTGCTGGGATTACAGGCGTGAGCCACCGTGCCTGGCTATTATTATTATTATTTGTAGAGACGGGCTCTCCCTATGTTGCCCAGGCTGGTCTCCAACTCTTGACCTCAAGCAAACCTCCTACCTCTGCCTCCCAAAGCACTGGGATTACAGGTATGAGCCACCACACCCTGCCCCTAATAGACTTTATAATCTAACTACAGAAGGCATGAATGAAATAGCCCTGAAGAATAATTGTAACAGTGACAAATGCTGATAATGGAAACCTCGGGTTTCTGAGGATATGTGCGGGAGAACTTGCCCTCAGGTGAGGCTCTAGGGAGAGCCCCAAAGGGGTGCTGGCGAAGTGAACTCTGAAGGATGGCAGAGTTAAGAGGAGGGAGGAGCCCCTGGGAAGAAAGAGCTGCTCCTGCAACTGTTCTGAGGTGGTGCAGGATGTGCAGTTCTGTTTCTATGCAGGACCAGGCAGCAGGGGATCCGTGCAGACAGAAAGTGATCGGGGTGACCAGGGCGGGTGGAGCAGGGAGCAGCTGTGCCATGGGTTGGGGGCTTCCTTCTGGGCTGATGCTTTGGAACTTGATAGAGGCGGTGGTTACACAACATTGTAACTGTACTAAATGCCACTGAATTATACCCTTTATTTATTTATTTATTTATTTTTGAATGAATGAATGACAGGGTCTCACTCTGTCGCTCAGGCTGGAGTGCAACGGCGCAATCTCGGTTCACTGCAAACTCCACCTCCTGCTTCAAGCGATTCTCCTGCCTCAGTCTCCCAGGTAGCTGGGATTACAGACGCCTGCCACCACACCCGGCCAATTTTTGTATTTTTAGTAAAGATGGGGTTTCACCATGTTGGTCAGGCTGGTCTTGAACTCCTGACCTCAAGTGATCTGCCCGCCTCAGCCTCCCAAAGTGTTGGGATTACAGGCATGAGCCACCACGCCCGGCCTTGAATTACACACTTTAAAATGATGAATTTTATGTTACATGACTTTCAGCTCAATTGCAAACACGAAAAGCTCTGAGGCCAAAGGTACTAACAGGTGTGAGGGATTGGAGCAGAGCGTGGTGCGGGGCCCTGGGCATGGTGTGGTCTCTTCCACAGCCCCATGGATTTTAGGGGTAAAGAGGGGAGCAGTTAGAATTGGTTTGGCTACTTAAACAGAAAACCAAAATGAGTGAGTTGGGTGGAAGTTTTCTGTTTTTCTTAAGGAGTCAGAGGTGATTTGGGAGGTCATTAGATTGTCCCTGTTTGGGGGATACACATGCTGGAGGATTTAGGGGTGATGACATATGTTTGCCAACTACTCTCAAGGATTTACCCATAGAGAAAGAGGGAGAAGAAGGGAGAGAGAGAAGAGAGAGATGGGGGGGAGCTGAACAGATGTGATAGAACATTCACAACTGGCCATGCCAGGTGCGGTGCCTCACACCTGTAATCCAGCTCTTTGGAAAGATCGGCTGAGCCCAGGAGTTCAAGACCAGCCTCGGCAACATAGAGCCCATCTCTACAAAATTAAAAAAATATATAAAAAAGATTTTTTTAAAAAAACAATTGGCCAATCTGTGTAAAGGGGAGGTGTTTGTCAGGGATTCTTGCAAGTTTTCTGAAATTTTGAAATTATTTCAAAATAGATTATTAAATTTTTTTAAAAAGAACAAAAGAAAACCCAGGGAGGTCAGCCAGGGCTGGTGTGAGGCTCCATCCTTTTCAAGGGTCCAGGCTTTTGTCTTTCAGCTCTGCCTTCAGCAAGTCCTTTCCATCCTCAAAGTTGCCTCATAGTCCAAGATCAGGGCTGCCACGGACGGTTGTGCAGTTTGTGTCCTGCTCCAAGCTCTCTGCCAAAGGGATTGAGTGGGGACTGAAATCCAGCCTGTGGTCTATTTGCCACTCCAGGCCCTGTACTCACAGGGAATGTTTCAGCCCACAGGAGCTGTCTTTTTCCTAATTTGCCTGCTCACAGCAGAAGTCTTTTCCAAATTTGAACAAAGGCACACTAAGAGCTAAACTTGGTCCTGCTGGGGTCCCACCCGTATCCACCGTGCAAGCAGGAAGGAGAAACAGGAGGGGTGGCAAAGGGAGTTCTTGTCTCTTTTTTAGAGACAAGGTCTAGCTCTTTTGCCCAGGCTGGAGTGCAGTGGCGCAATCATAGCTCACAGCAGCCTCGATGGAATTCTCATGGTATAAAGAGCTTCCCCAGATGCCCTGTCCAGCAACTTCCCCTTCTGATCACTGGCCTCCCTGCAAAAGCACACTGCCCCCTGGGGTAAAGCAGGGCTCCTAGGAAGGAGAAGGGGCTGATGGATACCAGGTAGACAGTTAGTACTCTCTTCCCCAAAGGGGATGGAGCCCACCCCTGACCCCAGCAAGATGGGGAAACCATGAATTTGAAGCTAAAGTCTGCTATCACTAAGAAGGATACAGTAGCACATAGTAGGTTAGCAGTAACTTTTCATTAATTAATTCAGATCTGGATTGAGGTAAAATTGTTACCCCCAATCGTCTAACACTTAATACTTTTTTTTTTTTTTTTTTTTTAAGATGGAGTTTTGCTATTGTTGCCCAGGCTGGACTGCAATGACACCATCTTGGCTCACTGCAACCTCTGCCTCCCAGGTTCAAGCGATTCTCCTGCCTCAGCCTCCTGAGTAGCTGGGATTATAGGCATATGTCACCACGCCTGGCTAATTTTTGTATTTTTAGTAGAGACGGGGTTTCACCATTTTGGCCAGGCTGGTCTCAATCTCTTCACCTCAAGTGATCCACCTGCCTCAACCTACCAAAGTGCTAGGATGACAGGCGTGAGCCACCACACCCAGTCCAGGGACATGTCTCACGTTCATCTGAGACCATGTGGCTTACCCTGTCTCTACTAAAAAGACAAAAATTAGCTGGGATGGTGGCACTCGCCTATAGTCCCAGCTACTCAGGAGGCTGAGGCAGGAGAATCACTTGCTGGGATTACAGGCATGAGCCACTTTGCCCAGCCACAGAGATTAGTTCTAAATTGTGGGAAGAGGATGCCCTGGAGCTAGGCGGTGGGGACATTTGGCCTCATCTGGGGTCTTAAAGCCTTCAGTGCTCATCGGAAATTTTGGGTTTGTCACAGCAGCTGGCTGTTACTCTAATACAGCACTTGCCACTCACTGATACTGTGTTTATAATCCGTCTCCCCAAGCGGGGTGGAAGTTCAGTGAGACTTTTCTTTTGTTCGGGTGTGACAGTCCTAATACTGAGAATAACCTGAACTAAAAGGAACTGAAATATTTGTTGAATGAATAAGTGAATGGCAAATGGATGCTTTGTATAATAGGATTCTTTTCTTGGCTTTTTCCAAATCTAAAATCGTGTTATCATGATTCTTAAAATGACATTTAGCCTCTCCCTGCCAGCCACCCCACTTCTGTTGGGTATGGTCCTTGGCACTGGCGATTAGAAATCACCAAGACTCCTGCCAGTTAAACACACGCTGAGTCTCAGAAGGGGACGTCCAATACTGTTCCCTGAGGTCCTAATTGGGCAGCCACATGGCTTGTCCCTCTGCTGACCCCCACATCTGTGTTGTCACAATGGCCTTTCACCCCCGCCCTGTTCAAGGAGAGATGTCACTGAAGGAGGAAGGCAGGGGTAGGGGATGTGTGCCCTGCTCTGCCACTAGGAGGGGTGAATGCAGGCAGTTCATTCCCAGAACAATGAAAGGATAATTTAGCAGTAAGATGACACTGTTTTAAATGTGCCATCATACCCACAATTCCATAGTCAGGGATTTATCCCAAAGAAATTCTCCTGCATGTTCATAGAGGTGTGAGATGGAGGGTGTTCATTAAAGCATTGTTTGTGAGGGAAAATTAGAAATCGTTTAATGTTCATCTTAAGAAAATGGTAAATTAGTTGTTTCACCCATGTTGTGGAATACCTCATAGACATTCAGAACCCTGGAGAGTGATGCGATGTGGACTGATATGGAAGGAGGTCTATGCTATATCGAAACTGAGTGAGTTGCTAAATGTAGGGTGTCATCCCATGTTTGTAAAAAGATTAGAAATAAACACTCACATACACAGAGGAAAAAGTCTAGAATGTGATATATTGACCTGACAGTGGGAGGTGGAATAATGGAAGGCTTCACTTTCTACTTTATTCATTTCTGTATTTTGGGGGGATTTTTCACTGTAAGGGTATGTTGAGTGAGTTATTTCCATGAACAGAAAGAAAAGAATGTCTGTAATCCTAGCACTTTAGGAGGCCAAAGTGGGTGGATCGCTTGAGCCCAGGAGTTCAAGACCACCTCGGGCAACATGGTGAAATTCCGTCTCTACAAAATATACAAAAATTAGCTGGATATGGTGATACGCACCTGTAGTTCCAGCTATGCCAGTGGGAGGACCACCTGAGCCCACGGAGGCTGAGGCTGCAGTGAGCCGTCATCCCGTCACTGCATTCCAGCCTGGGCAACAGAGTAAGACCGTGTCTCAAAAAAAGAAAAGAAAAGAGGCCAGGCGTGGTGGCTCACACCTGTAATCCCAGCACTTTGGGAGGCCAAGGCAGGCAGATCACGAGATCAGGAGATTGAAACCATGGTGAAAACCCGTCTCTACTAAAAATACAAAAAATTAGCTGGGCGTGGTGGCAGGCACCTGTAGTCCCAGCTACTCGGGAGGCTGAGGCAGGAGAATGGCATGAACCCGGGAGGCACAGGTTGCAGTGAGCCGAGATCGCGCCACTGCACTCCAGCCTGGGCGACAGAGCGAGACTCCATCTCAAAAGAAAAAAAAAAAGTTGCAGAGTTATTAAGGGGATTGCCATATACCTCTGACCCAGTCTCCCAGTCTCCCCCATTGTTAACATTTTACATCACTGGGGCACATTTGTCACAATTAAAACACCAACTTTGGCACATTAGTACTTACCAAGCAAGCTCTAGATTTTATTTGAATTTCACCAGCTTTTCTAATAATGCTCATTTTCTGTTCCAAGACCCAGTTCAGGGTGCCATACCCAATTTCTGCTGCTATTAACATCTTATGTGAGGATAGTGCATTTCACAATTTTTTAACAGTAGCGGTGAATTATTATTAACCAAAGTCTATATTTTCTTCAGATTGCCTTAGTTTTTCCTCACTGTTTTTCTGTTCCAGGATCCCATCTCCCTTTAGGCTCCTCTGGGCTGTGACATTCCTTTGTCTTTGATCATGTTGACAGTTTTTTTGTTTTGTTTTGTTTTGTTTCGTTTGAGACGGAGTTTTGTTCTTGTTGCCCAGGCTGGAGTGCAGTGGCGTGATCTTGGCTCACTGCAACCTCCGCCTCCCAGGTTCAAGCGATTCTCCTACGTCAGCCTCCCGAGTAGCTGGGATTACAGGCATGCGCCACCACGCCCAGCTAATTTTGTGTTTTTAGTAGAGATGGTGTTTCCCCATGTTGGCCAGGCTGGTTTCGAACTCCTGACCTCAGGTGATCCACTCGCCTCGGCCTCCCAAAGTGCTGGGATTGCAGGCATGAGCCACCGCACCCAGCCAGTCACCCTGACAATGTTAAGGAGTACTGGTCAGATATTTTGTGAATATTCCCTCTTCCTCTATTTTTTGGAATAGTTTGATTGAATAGGATTGGTAGTTTTTCTTTAGGTGTTTGGTAGAATTCAGCAGTGAAGCCACCAGGTCTTGGGCTTTTCTTTCCTGGGAGACTTTTTATTAAGGCTTCGATCTCATTGCTTGTTATTGGTCTGTTCGCGTTTTGGATTTCTTCATGATTCAATTTTAGTAGGTTGTCTGTGTCCATGAATTGATCCATTTCTCCTAGATTTTCCTGTTTATTGGCATATAGTTGCTCATAGTAGCCACTAATGGTGGTTTGAATTTCTGCAGTATCTGTTGTAATGCCTTCTTTTTCTTTTCTTTTCTTTTTTTTTTTTTTTTTGAGATGGAGTCTCACTCTGTAGCCCAGGCTGGAGTGCAGTGGCGCGATCTCAGCTCACTGCAAGCTCCGCCTTCCAGGTTCATGCCATTCTCCTGCCTCAGCCTCCCGAGTAGCTGCGACTACAGGCACCCGCCACCACGCCCGGCTAATTTTTTGTATTTTTAGTAGAGACGGGGTTTCACCGTGTTAGCCAGGATGGTCTCGAACTCCTGATCTCGTGATCTGCCCACCTCAGCCTTCCAAAGTGCTGGGATTACAGGCGTGAGCCACTGCACCCGGCCTTTTTCATCTCTGATTTTATATTTTGGGTCTTCTCTCTTTTTTTCTTAGTTAGTCTGGCTAAAGGTTTGTCAATTTTATCTTTTCAAAAAACCAACTTTTTGTTTCATTGATCTGTTGTATTATTTTGTTTCAATTTCATTAATTTCTGTTTTGATCTTTATTTCTTTTTTTCTACTAATTTTGGATTTGGATTGCCCTTTTGTAGTTCTTTAGGATGCATCGTTAGGTTGTTGATTTGGTCAGGTATTTTGTAGAGTGTCACTCAATTGTTTTTTGTTTTTTTTTTTGAGATGGAGTCCCGCTCTGTAGCCCAGGCTAGAATGCAATGGCACGATCTCAGCTCACTGCAGCCTCCCCCTCCCGGGTTCAGGTGATTCTCCTGCCTCAGCCTCCTGAGTAGCTTAGATTACAGGCAAGCACCACCACGCCTGGCTAATTTTTGTATTTTTAGTAGAGACGGGGTTTCACCATGTTGGCCAGGCTGGTCTCGAGCTCCTGACCTTGTGATCTGCCTACCTCGGCCTCCAAAGTATTGGGATTACAGGCATGAGCCGCTGTCCCCGGCTTCCATTGGGATTTGACTGATACTTTTGTCATGATTAGACTGGGGTTACGTGTTCTGGGAGGAAGAGCCAGGAGGTGAGTGCCCTTCTCCTCACTTCCTACAAAGGGGACGTGCTCTCAGGAGGACTAATTTGATGCCTGGCTGAGGCAGTGCCTGTCAGGTTTCTTTACAGCAGAGCTACTGTTTTTCTCTGCATTTGATACTGTGCTCTTTGGAAGGAGGTCAGTCTGTGCAGCCCATGCCTAAGGAATGGGGAGTTAAGCTCCACCTCCTTCAGGGCAGGGCATCTTCATCACTTATTGGAATTTTTCTGCCCTGGAGATTTGTCTCTTCTCCATTTATTTGTTCATTCATTTATATCAGTATGGATCCATGGATCCTGTATACTTTGGGTGTAATCCAATTCTACTTTATTTTGTTGCTCAAATTGTTCCAGTATTGGCCACTGGATGTCTTTCAGTTGTCTCCCATGTCCCTGTGACACACTCCATCATTGTGAGATTTTGAGCACTTCCTTAACTTTCTGGCACCACAAGATGCTCCAGGCTCATCTTGTCTGTTTCCTGCCTTAGACCTAGAATCAGCTGTTTCTCCAAGGAGCCCTGGTTCCTTTCATTGGTGAATGGTATTATACACCAAGATCAGGGTGCAAGATGTGCTCAGGGCTGTAGGGTGCTATTGCTTCTTGGCCGTCTTAGCGGACAGAGCAAGGAACTCTGTGTGTGTGCTAACCTGTATGTACACAAATCTATATTTCTATGTGTAACCATCCATGGTACTGTTTTAGCTAAACCTGTTCATACTAACATCTCCAACTCTAATCCATGGTCATCACATGGATCATTCTAAATACCTCTCCTTGCTCATCTGTAACAGTGGGAAGCCTGGCTCCTTCCATCCTTCATCCATTTATTTGGTTGTTCCCTTTCACTCTGCATGTATGGTGGCTTTAGAATTGTTAACCTTTCTAAAGGCTGGGTACGGTGCCTCACACCTGTAGTCCCAGCACTTTGAGAGGCTCAAGCAGGAGGATCACTTGAGCTCAGGAATTCGAGACCAGCCTGGGCAACATGGTGAAACCCTATCTCTACAAAAAATACAAAAATTAGGTGGGCGTGGTGGCTCAGGCTTCTAGTCTCAGCTACTCAGGACTGAGGCAAGAGGATTGCTTGAATATGAGAAGTCGAGGCTGCAGTGAGCCATGATCATGCCACTGCACTCCAGCCTGGGTGACAGAGCTAGACCCTGTCCCCCCAGCCAAAACAAAAAACAACAACAAAAAACCCCACCTCACCCCTGATACCTTTCCAGTCATTCATTTATTTATTGAATGCTCTCTATGCTGGGCACTATTTTCAACACCATGAACAAAACAAAGATCCCTGCCCTCACGGAGTTATGTTCTAGTGCAGGAGATGAGCAAAACAATAAGAATGATAGATGGATAAATGATACTGTGTATTGAAAGGAAAACAGAAAAAGTAGGGCACAGTGAGAACCATTGGGCCTGATGCAGGTAACTGGGACAAGTGGCAGTTCAGGGTGCTCAGGGCAGGCCTTGCCGAGAAGGTGACATTTAAGCAGATTCTGAAGGCAGTGAGGGAGTTAGTCATGAGGACATCAGGGAAGAGTGCTCCAGGCAAGGGGAACATCATGTGCAAAGGCCCTGGGGTGAGGGTGTACAGCCCTTCTGCTGTGCCCAGGGAACAGCAAGGCCAGCATGGCTGGAACAGACAGAGGTGGGGGTGGGTAGGAGATGAAGTCACAGAGGTGGGAGGAGCACCACATTATAGGTGGCCTTGGCAGCCTCCCTAAGGATTCGACTTTTACACCAAATGAAATGGGGATCGTAAGAGTGACACTCTTTGTCTTAAGGACCCCTGTGCTCCTGTGCTGAGAAGAATGTAGCGGCGGAGGTGGAGGCAGGGAGGCTGTGCTGTCACACAGGCCCAAGGCTGTGGAGGCTTACACTGGGGTGGTAGAGGAGGATGGTGAGGAGTGGTCGGAATCTGGCTGTGTGTTAAAGGTGGCTCCAGCAGGACTCACCAGCAGCCTGGATGAGGGGAGTGATAGGGACAGAAGAGTTAAGGCTGGTTCCGAGACTTTGGGCTCAGGCACCTCAAAGGAGAGCATTGCCACCAACTCTAGTACGTGGAGAAGCCTTGGGAGGAGGGTCCAGAATTCAGACATCTCAGTAGAGGTGTCCAGTAAGTCGGCAGCTGAGTATCTGAGTGTGATATTGTGCGTTGTCAGTGTTTACAATCAGGAGACTGGCCAGGACCACTGATTTAGTTTTTTGCTCCTGCTGTAACAAAGTGCCATAAACTTCGTAACTTAAAACAACACGAGTTCATTATGGTTTTTTCCCCCTCACTCTGTCACCTAGGCTGGAGTGCAGTGGCATGATCACGGCTCATTGCACCCTTTACTTCCGAGGCTCAAGTGATCCTACCTCCTCAGCCTCCTTGAGTAGCTGGAATGGAAGCCTGGCTCCGTGTCCAGCTACTTTTTTTCTTACTTTTTGTAGAGACAGGTCTCCCTGTATTGCCTAGGCTGGTCTCGAATTCCTAGGCTCAAGCGATCCTCCCACCTCGGCCTCTCCAAGTGCTGGGATTACTGGCATGAGCTGCTATGCCTGTCCTATTATCTCACAGTTCTGCAGGTCAGAATTTCAAAATGGTCTTAAGGGGCTAAAATCAAAGTACCAGCAGGATGGCATTCCTTTCCGGAGCCTCTGGGGGAGAATCTGTTCTCCGCCTTTTGTTTTTTCCTCATGTTTCTAGAGGCCTCCTGCATTCCTTGGCTCATGGCCCCTTCCCTTGTCTTCAAAGCCAGCAGTATAGCCTCTTCCAGTCTCTCTCTGACTCTGACTCTCCTGCCTCTGTCTTTCCCTTATGAGGTTTCTTGTGATTACACTGGAGCTACCCAGGTAATTCAGGACAATCTCCCCATCTGAGGGTCATTCATTTAATCATATCTGGATAGTCCCTTTTGCTACATAAGGCAGCTTATTGACAGGTTCCAGGGATTCACACATGAGCATCTTTGGGGCCATTATTTTGCCTACCTCAAGCACAAAGGGGGCGATGGAGAGGAAGAGAGTGCCCAGGACCAAGCATTAAGAAGTCAGGAGCTGGCTGGGTGCAGTGGCTCATGTCTGTAATCCCAGCACTTTGGGAAGCTGATTTGGGCGGATCACTTGAGGTCAGGAGTTCAAGACCAGCCTGGCTAACATGGTGAAACCCCGTCTCTATTAAAAATACAGAAATTAGCCAGGCATGGTGGTGCGTGCCTGTAGTCCCAGCTACTCAGGAGGCTGAGGCATGAGAATCGCTTGAACCCAGGAGACAGAAGTTGCAGTGGGCTGAAATCATACACTGAACTCCAGCCTGGATGACAGAGTGAAACTCCATCTCAAAAAAAAAAAAAAAAAAATGTCGAGAACTCAAGAGTTTGAGACCAGCCTGGCCAACATGGCAAGACCCCATCTCTACAGAAAATGCAGAAATTAGCCAGACGTGGTGCTGCACAACTGTCGTCCCAGCTACTCAGGAGGCTGAGTCAGGGAATCACTTGAGCCCAGGAGACTGAGGCTGCAGTGAGCTGAGGTCGTGCCACTGCACTCCATCCTGGGTGACAGAGCAAGACCCTGTATCCAAAACAAAAAAAAAAAAGTCAAGAGCTGAGGGGGAGCAGCTAGGGAGGTAGGAGGAACCAAGAGACCTGGGTCCAGGAAGCCCGGTGGATAAAGGGCATTGGGAGGGGGTAAGCAGCGGCTGTGTCAATCATATCAGAGGTCGACTCAGAGGTCACCCATGGACGTGGCAATGTGGCAGTCACTGGCGACCTTCAGAAGAACGGTTTGTGTGTAGCAGTGGGGGCCAGGCAGGCCCAGTGGGAGTGGGATTTATTTATTTAATTTTAATTATTATTATTATTATTTTTTTTTTTTTGAGATGGAGTCTCGCTCTTCGCCCAGGCTGGAGAGCAGTGGCGCAATCTTGGCTCACTGCCATCTCCGCCTCCCGGGTTCAAGTGATTCACCTGCCTCAGCCTCTAGAGTAGCTGGAACTACAGGCACCCGCCACCGTGCCTGGCTAATTTTTGTGTGTTTAGTAGAGACAGGGTTTCACCGTGTTGTCCAGGCTGGTCTCCAACTCCTGACCTCAGCGATCCACCTTCTTTGGCCTCCCAAAGGGCTGGGATTACAGGCGTGAGCCACTGCGCCAAGCCTGGGGGTGGGATTTAGAAGGAACACAAGGAGACAAGTTGGAGAGAGCCAGGACTGGCCACTCTTTCAAGGACTTTCACTGCCAAAGAGAACAGAAAAACGGGAATGTGGCTGGCAGCATAACTGGGCTGGGAGAAGATTTGGTTTAGTTGGGGTTTGGTTTCCAATGGGACGGCAGAGCAGGATTGTTTGCTGGTGGGAATGTGCAACGAGAGAGTGACAGATGAGGTGCTTTTGTGGCTCCCAAGCACGATGGTCTGGTGTTCACAAGCGTGTGTGAGATGCACCTCCCTCAAACCTTGTTACAAGGTTGGCATGTTCCCCGCCTGTTGTGAAAAAAACAAAAAACAAAAAACAAACAAAAAAAAAAACAAAGAAAAATAGATGAGACTGAGGAGGGAGTTGTTTGATAAATAAATGGATCACACCACACTTCTGCAACTTACTTTTGTTCACTTAACGACATATCTCAGCAACATCTCCATGGGTAGTATTGCTCCGAGCACTTCTGCTTGATTCCGCTTGCATTAATCTATCCTGTCGATCAGGGTCAGTAAATAGAAAGCTAATGCAAGCCAGCCGGGTAAGGTGGCTCATGCCTGTAATCCCAGTGCTGTGGAAGGCCAGGGCAGAGGATTGCTTGAGGCTAGGAATTTGAGACCAGCCTGGGCAAAATAGTGAGACCCCATCTCTACCCTTCTCCCCCCACCAAAAAAAGCCAGGTGGGGTGTCATGCTCCTGCAGTCCCAGCTACTTGGGAGGCTGAGGTGGGAGGATCACTTCAGCCCAGGAGTTCGAGGCTGCAATGTGTTATAATTGCACCACTACACTCCAACCTGGGCAACAGAGTGAGACTGTATCTCAAGAAAGAAAGAGAAAGAGTAGAGAAAGAAAGAAATATAATGCAAGGCACAAATGTGGGCTCTATGTCATTTAAATGGTGTTTTAATGTTTTATTTAACTCAGTATATCCAAAATATCATCACTTCAACTTATCAATTGGAATGATTGGGATACTTTACATACTTCTCTTCATACCTAGTCTTCCAAATCCAGGGTGCATTTCATCCTTACAGTGCATCTCAGTTCAAACAAGCCACGTTTTAAGTCAGTGGCCACGTGTGACTCGAGGCTCTATTGTGGTCAGCACAGCCCAAAAAAACTCACATAGCTTTGGGAGGCCGAGGCGGGTGGATCACAAGGTCAGGAGTTCGAGACCAGCCTGGCCAATATGGTGAAACCCTGTCTCTACTAAAAATACAAACATGAGCCAGGCGTGGTGGTGGGGGCCTGTAGTTCCAGCTACTCGGGAGGCTGAGGCAGGAGAATCACTTGAATCCGGGAGGTGGAGGTTACAGTGAGCTGAAATTGCGCCACTGTGCTCCAGCCTGGGTGATAGAGTGAGACTCTGTTAAAAAAAAAAAAAAGAAAAAGAAAGAAAGAAAGAAAGAAAAAGAAAAAGATCTCACATAGATGAGCAGAGGCTACATACGAGACAGGTGATCACAGTGCTGCTGGTGTAACCACAAAGCTAGAGCCAGCCTCGCTGTACCCTGGTATGGGGCTAACCTATACATTGTGGCTTTTTGCTTTTAAAAACATTAAAAGGAAATGTTCATTTTGGTTTAATTCGTTTATTTAAATAATTTTTTTTTTGAGACCAGATCTCACTCTGCTGCCCAGGCTGGAGTGCAGTGGTGCGATCTCAGCTCACTGCAACCTCTGCCTCCGGGTTCAAGCAGTCCTCCCGCTGGGACTACAGGCGTGCAACACCACACCCAGCTAATTTTGTTTATTTTTTGTAGAGATAGGGTTTCATCATGTTGCCCAGGCTGGTCTCAAACTCCTGGGCTCCAACGATCCACCCACCTCAGCCTCCCAAAGTGCTAGGATGACAAGTGTGAGTCACTGCACCCAGCCTGAATCATTTTTTAAAGAGCATGAGTCCATTAAAAATTATTTTAATGAAGCTTCTCAGGTATTCAAAGTATCTCATCTCCAATCCCTGGCTTAAATCAGAAGACATTCGCGGCAGATTTGAAGCCCTCATTTACCCCTTCCTTCTGTCATTCCCATCCCTCCTCTCCCTGGACACTGGTGTTTATCGATTGCAAGTCCATCTTTATATGTGTAAGTATGTGTCCCCAAACGATCAGAATACCGTTTTGAGGTGTTGAAAGCTTTATGTCCCTGAACAGTGAGAACAGTTTTGGGGTGTTGAAATCTTGGTCTGGCATCACACTCTATGTCTCACATAATAACTTGCTTTGTTGCTGAGGGGTACCTGAGTGAGATTCATCATAGATGCGTGGATGAAGATTGCGCTTCTATTTGCCTTGTTACATAGTGGTAAGTTACATATTATGTTACATAGTAATCCTTATGTGCCTACCTTGTAACTGTCTTAATTGCCTCTTGTTTTTTTGTGGGGTTTTTTTGAGACAGAGTCTCACTCTGTTGCCCAGGCTGTGGTGCAGTGGCACAATCTCGGCTCTCTGAAACCTCCGCCTCCCAGGCTCAAGTGGTTCTCATGCCTCAGCCTCCCAAATTGCTGGGACTGCAGACATGCACCACTACACCTGGCTAATTTTTGTATTTTTAGTAGAGATGGAGTTTCGCCATGTTGACCAGGTTGGTCTCAAACTCCTGACCTCAAGTGATCCACCCACATCAGCTTCTCAAAGTGCTGGGATTATAGATGTGAGCCACCGCGCCTGGCCTTCGTTCCCTCTTGATGGACACTTGGGCTGTTTCCAATTTTCTGTCACTATAAACAGTGCTGCTGTGGCTAGAATTTCTCTGGAATATATTCAGTGGACTAGCAGTTCTCACATTTTAGCATGCAGCAGAATCACCTAGAGGGCTGGTAAAGACACAAAGTTCAATCTGGAATCCCATGTTGCATTTATGCTATTACTTTTTCTGTTTTTTCTCTTAAAAATTAAAAAACAAAAAATAGAAACGGGTTCTCACCATGTTTTCCAGGCTGGTCTGAAACTCCTGGGCTCAAGCAATCCTTCCACCTCAGCCTCCCAAAGTGCTGGGATTATAGGCGTGGGCCACCATGACCAGCCCTACTCCTTTTTAAATTAATAATAATAACAAGCAAACCTGGAAAAGACCCCACATGTCCAGAGGTGTTCAGGTGAGGAGCCAGGGGAAGGATCATGAGACAGGATCAGCGTATTGACCCAGCCTTGCTTGGGCCCTGCAAGGACCTGTGGGACCTCTGGGCCCCTCTCACCTCCAGACAGGGCAGCTCCTCCCCACACCCAGCTGGGTGGAGTGGGTGACCTATCTATACTGCTGGCCCTGTGGGCCCTGTAATTAGAGAGATCAACTGGAGTTCAGCATCTCTATGACCTAGGAGAGTCCCTACAAAGAGTCTCAGGCTTCCCCTCTGTGGAGGAGTCTGGGGTGGGGATGAGAGGCTCTGAGGGGCTGCACTCAGAACCTGGGGTCTTTCATTTATTTGGCAAATCTTAAATGTCCCAAGTATTCAGCAGGCCTTGTGCTGGTGCTGGGGGGACAGCAGAAAGCCTGACACTCCCAGGGGGCTCCTCATCAAAGGGGAGGCCTACAGTAAACAAATAATTACACAAATAAATATAGAAAATGAACTGTCACTTGGAGAGGTGTGGGCCTTGGAGTGGAGTTTTGAGGGATGAATAGGAGTTCACAAAGCCTCAGAGGAAGGGGAAGGACTACGTTATTCATAAAAATCTCACTGGAAATGAAAAACACTTTGGGGGTTCCGCTGTCTGTTGTCAGACTACCCAAATATCATTGCCAGGAAATTCCAGCAGGCCCACACAGCAGAGCGGTCACTCAGGGCCAAATAACTTCAAAAAGTAAAATTAGAAAAGCCTCTCTGAAAAGTAGTTGTACACCTAAAGTCTATGTTTAACGTGGCCCATAGATGTGTTTTGTAGGTTTGCTCTGATGTGGATTGGGGCCCCCCAGGCAGTTGTACCACTCACACCTCTGAGCTCCTAAAACAGCTCTGGCAGCCAGGCAGGAAAACCATGGGCAGTTTCTTATAAAGTTGAACATTCACCTACGCTGAGACCCAGCAGTCCCACTCTCAGGTGTTTACCCAAGAGCAAAGAAGGCATGTGCCCATCAAGATCTGTGCACAGATACTCATAGGAGCTCTGCTGCTAATAATCCCAAACTGGGAAACATCCCAAATATCCATCAACAGTGAGAATGGATAAACAAATTGAGGTACCTCCATACCATGGGACACTGCTCCCCAATAAAACATTGCAAACCATTGCACACACCACGTCATGCACAGCTCTCGCACATGTTTTGTTGTATGAAACAAACCAGACAAGAAGGGACGCATCCCAAGTGACTGATTGGTTTATGTACAGTTTAAGAACAGGCAAATCGCACTGCTATTTATAGACGGCACAGCTGTGGTTGCCTCTGCTAGTGGGGCGGGGGTTCATTTGTGGACTGGGAAGGGGCCCCAGGGAACCTTCTGGAGGCTGAGGGTGCCCTTGATCCCGATTTGAGTGGTGACTATATAGGTATAAAAAGTGATCAAGCTGGACACGTAAAGTCAACATAGTTTATGCACTTTCACATGTAAACATTATTCCTCAAGAAAATAAAAACAGCCCCAGTGGCTCCCCCCTTCCCCGCAGACTCCCCCGACACCACCACCTCCTTCTTTGCCTTGCATCGGTACGATAAGGCACTTGCTTGACGGGAAAGAGAAACTCAGCTGCCAGCTGGGGTTCATTTGCACTTTCCCCGCCTGGTCTGCGGTCTGGCTGTGCAGCTAGCCGCTCTGACGGGGAGGAGGGGCCCAAAGCCACTGCCTGCCGCCTGGGCAGGGGAGAAGGGCACGTGAGGCTCATGGCAGAGGCACAGCCAGCTTCTTGCATGTGCCTTCCCCGGAGAATGGCTGCAGAGCCCAAGACTGCCACGCCGTGGGCAGAGAGCCCTGGCAACAAACAGCCACTTGCCCAGTCACTACGCTCTGCTTCTCAGCTGCAGCCCCACTGCCTGGACTCACTTGCCCAGGCCCCCCAGCCACAAATCCTGGGCCCCTCCCTGAAACCTCCAAACACAAACTCACTTCAGGCTGGGGCCTTGGGTTCCCCATCTGGAAAAGGGGTGAAAAGCCCCATCTTTCCAGTGTAGCAGTTGAGGCATTTGCAGCACGTGTTTGTGCTCAGTGTATCGACGTAGGAGGCTCTCAAAAAGATGCAGAAAACATGAATAGTTATGAGTCCTGTTTTAATAAAATTAGAATAAAAAATAAAAGCCAGGCGAGGTGTTGTGCGCCTGTAATCCCAGCTACTCATGAGGCTGAGGCAGGAGGATCACTTGAGCCCAGTTCAAGCCCAGCTTGGGTAACATGATGAAACCCAATCTCTACACAAAATACGAAACATAGCTGAGCGCACTCCCTAGCTACTGGGGAAGCTGAGTTGGGAGGATCGCTTGAGCCCATAAGTTTGAGGCTGCAGTAAGCTTTGATCACACAAGTACACTCTAGCTGGGGTTACAAAAAATAAAATACGCCAGGCACAGCGGCTCACAGCTATAATCCCAGCCCTTTGTGAGGCTGAGGTGGGAGGATCACTTAAGCTCAGGAGTTTGAGACCAGTCTGGGCAACACAGCAAGACCCCATCTCTACAAAAAATTTAAAAAAAAATTAGCCAGGCATGGTGGCATGTGCCTGTAGTCCCAGATACTCAGGAGCTTGAGGTGGAAGGATCACTGGAGCCCAGGAGTTCAAGGCTGCAGTGAGCTGTGATTGCACCACTGCACTCCAGCCTGGGTGACAGAAAGACCCTGTCTTTAAAAAACAAACAAACAAAAAGAGTGAAAGATAAACAAATAATTAAATTTAAAAATAAAACTAGAAGAGGAAGCCCAAACTATGTTTGAATGTGTTCATCTGAGAAGAGGGCAAAATGTAAAATACACACCAATTGTTTCACCATTGTTTTTCCCCGAAGGTCGGATTAAAGAAAGGGAGGGGGGATTAGCGCTTGAACACACCTCCCTTTGTCCTGGGTGTCGTGCTTCAGCATGTGTGGATGGTAGCTTTGTGGTTAAAAAAAAAAAAAAAGAAGAAATGAGAGCAAAAAGTACTTTGAGAACTCTTTGTAGCTGTCATGTCCCCAGACCCTGTGGTGAGAACCTCCAGGGACACCTGTGAACATGCATGTTCCCAGGCCCAGCCTCAGGGGTCTGCATGTTTAAGAAATGGTTGCACTTGTCTAATGATGAGGGCAATGGTGTCGGACACTGCCCACATGTCTCCAGGACAAGCGCTTGAGACAAGCATCATTATCCCCAGTTTAAAGATGAGGAAACTGGCAGGGTGCGGTGGCTCACTCCTGTAATCCCAGCACTTTGGGAGGCCGAGGCAGGTGGATCACCTGAGGTCAGGAGTTCAAGACCAGACTGGCCAACATGGTGAAACCTTGTCTCTACTAAAAATACAAAGATTAGCCAGGCGTGGTGGCACACACCTGTAATTCCAGCTACTCAGGAGGCTGAGGCGGGAGAATCGCTTGAACCCAGGAGGTGGAGGTTGCAGTGAGCCGAGATTGCGCCACTGCACTCCAGCCTGGGCCACAGCATGACTCCGTCTCAAAAAATAATAATAAAAAAATAACAAAAAATAATAAAGGTGAGGAGACTGAGGCCAGCATGGCTTTGATTCTGGCGTGAGGGTCCACAGTCAGGAAGTATCCGATTTGGCACTCCTATCCCCGAAGGCCCCACTTTACAGGTGGACCAACCGAAGCTGAGGGAGATGACCAGACTTATCCAAGGTCAGAGCCAATGAGGGGCACTCAGGTCTGAGGTTCCCTTCATTTCCCCCAGGGGAACCTGGTGAAAGTAAGCCGTGGATTCACCCCCAGACTCTTCTCTTGTGCCCTGAAACCTGATTTCCCTAAGACCCACAGCCTAGGAAGGCTGGGCCAGGGTGAGCCTGGACAGCTGCTTTCCCCACCACTCCCCCACCACTCCCCCACCCTCCCCAGGCCAGCAGGCAGTCATTTCTTGTTTTCTGCCACTGCTGGGTGTTCTGCTCTGACGAGGAGGCCCCAGGTAAACACTAAGGCTGTCTGGACATGGACTGCTGGCTCAACCTTCCCCAGGCCCCCCAGCCACAAATCCTGGGCCACTCCCTGAAACCTCCAAACACAAACCCCAGTTTTGCATCAAATGAGTCTGCAGAGGAAGGGAAAGGAAGCTGCCTGTGGAGTCAGGTGGAACCTGGTCAGGTGTATTTGTGTCTCTGAGCCTCAGTTTCCTCATTTGGACACAGAGCTGGTAAGATCAGCCTTGTAGATTCTGTGTAAGGATTAGAAACATCACCAGGGTAGGGCCTGGCACATATGCTGAGAGGCCGGAGGGTGGTGGTTCTAGCAGGGGGTCTGGAGCCCAGTGCTTTGTTTTGAGTCCCAGCACAGGACTTAACTTCCCTCTATCCACCCAGGTCACACTCAGAGGATATCTACTGAGCACCTATGGTATACCAGGCACTGTGCAGGGGCGCTCTTGGCCTCAGTTTCCCCATCTGTCCAATGACAACTCTCACAGCCATTGCCTAATAGGGCTGTTGGGAGGATTAAATACCTTAGCAGTGCCTGTCACAGCAAGCAACTGAGTTTGCTGCTTCGGGGGCAGTGCCCCTCACGGGATGATGGTGACTTGATGACAAGTAGGGCAGAGAGTGCAGGCTGGGCCAGGACTGCTTTCCAAATTGGGCCTCTCTGTTCCCTTGCTGGCCTGAATTTTGAAATGCCTTGCTCAGGCTGGCCAAGCGTTCTTGGTCCTCAGCATCCGTCTTTCTCCTGGTGGCCTGTCCAGGGATGCATGATGGTTTCCGTGGACACCTTCTTCTATAAAAAAGAGAAAATGAAATTATACTTACGACCACATTGGTATAATGACAAACGTAATGCAGGATGGATTTGTTATTACATTGTCATCATGATCCCATGTGTTCTCCTCCTTTCTTTTAAAAGAACTTTAAATGAAAACATTTCTGTGGGTCCCTGAAGTGTCATAGCCCCAGGAGCTGTGCCTGCTGAGCCCACAAGGGGCCCACCCTGTTTGGGCTTTTTCAGATTGTAAATCCCCCCATTACCTCTTCTTAGAAGGTTACCCTTGGCCGGGCACAGTGGCTGACGCCTGTAATCCCAGCACTTTGAGAGCCCGAGATGGAAGGATCACTTGAGCCCAGGAGTTTAAGACCAGCCTGGGCAATGTAGTGAGACTCCATCTCTAATTTTAAAAACAAAAAAACAAGCTAAGTTCATGTGCAGGTGTGTTTTAAAAATAACAAAAAATTGTTCAGGCACGATGGCTTACACCTGTAATCCTAGCACTTTGGGAGGCTGAGGCAGGCAGATCACGAGGTCAAGAGTTCGAGACCAAGCTGGTCAAAATGGTGAAACCCTGCCTCTACTAAAAAAATACAAAAAAGTAGCCAGGCATGGTGGTGTGCACCTGTAGTCCCAGCTACTCGGGAGGCTGAGGAAGAAGAATCGCTTGAACCCGGGAGGCAGAAGTTGCAGTGAGCCGAGATCATGCCACTGTACTCCAGCCTGGGTGACAGAGTGAGACTCCATCTCAAAAAACTAATAAATAAATGAGTAAATAACAAAAAATAAGCAAAAAAAAAAAGCCACCTTGTTGTGTTAGAAACTTGGAACTTTCCAAGGAACAACGTTCCCCATCTAGACCTCACTGTCCTGAAACCTACTCCTCCTGCCCCTTTCCTTTCCTACTTTCCCATTTAAAGTAGGGTGCAGAGGACCCTGCCTGCCAAAGCATTTGACTGACTATGAGACTATAGCCATGACCATGGAAATGACAGCTGCTGGCAGGGGTGGAGTATTTCACATATTTCACGTAAACCACTGGTCTCCCCAGTAGACAGAAGCCCAGGGAAGCCACAGAACGTGTCCAGAGTTATGCAGTAAGTGATAGAATCAAGATCAGCCAGGGATCCCCTGAAGTGTCTGATCTTCCCCGCAATATCATATAAAATATCAGCAAGACCCTCAGTGGTGGATGTGAACTTATTAATTATATACATTGTATTCATTTCCCAACATTGTGGTAACAAATTCCCACAGACTGGGTGGCTTAAAACAATAGAAATGTATTCTCTCATGGTTCTGGAGGCCAGAAATTCAAAGTCAAGGTGTTGGCAGGCAGGGGGCGTTCCTCCCAGAGGCTCTAGGGGAGAATCTGTTCCATGCCTCTCCCTAGCTTCTGGGAGCTGCTGGCGACCCCCAGTGCTCCTGGGTGTGGAGACGCATTAGTCACTCCAGTCTCTGCCTCCCTCTTCACAAGGCCTCCTTTCCATTGTCTTCTACCCTTCTAAGTATACTTGTCATTGGATTCAGGGCCTACCCTAATCCAGAGTGATCTCATCTCTAGATCCTTCACTTAATCATGTTTGCAAAGATCCTATTTCCAAACAAAGTCACCTTCATAAGGCTTTGAAAGGGGTTAAGATGTGAACTTATCTTTCTGAGGCCACTACACATGGGACACAGATAAGTGCCAAAAGGAATCCCAGGAAGCTGTCGAAAGCAACAATAAGGATGTGAATAAAAGTAATATCTTAGGCTGGGTATGGTGGCTCACACCTGTAATTCCAGCGCTTTAGGAGGCCGAGGCAGGAGGATCACTTGGGCCCAGGAATTTGAGACCAGCCTGGGCAACATAGTGAGACCCCATCTGTACAAAAAAGTTTTAAAATTAGCCAGAGGTGGTGGCACAAGCCTGTAATCCTAGCTACTTGGGAGGCTGAGGCAGGAAGATCATCTGAGGCCGGAAGTTCGAGACCTGCCTGGGCAACATAGCAAGACCCCATCTCCACAAAAAATAAAACATAAAAATTAAATAGTAATATATTGGCATATGGCCCAGCACCTGGCATATGACAAGTACATATATATGTATATATGTATGTGTATATATGTATGTATACATATACACACACACACACATACTTTTCTTATATCTATAAAGTTTTCAATCTCAGAGAAAATTTTTGGATGCACTGGTTTTGCCCAGTTTCAATGTTTTCCCAAACACTAGCAGGTCTCCTCCATTTCTCTTGACTTCGTTGAAACACCTTTAGTCTCGTTTTCTGTTTGGCAGATGGCCAGTGTTCCTGCAGCTACTTCAGGTCTGTACAAGCCGCACTTGTGACACTTTATTTGCAAAGGGGGCCCTTGATTTTTCCAGCCTCAGGCCTTTCCTCCTGCCTCCCTTAGCCCAAGATGCCTCCACCCTCCCCCTTTCACCTGTTGAGATGCATTTTGTAAAATAAGTTTGCCCTCTGTCTGCCCTTGTTATAGTAGTCAGTCAGACATGAGCAGGGCAGGAGAGGGCGCCCCCCCACCCAGGAATGTCAGGCCACCATCAGGTGATGGTCAGGTGATTAACTGTCTCTCCAAAATAGTAATCGGTTGTAGCTAGCACCGGGGAAAGGCAGGCTCCCAAAAGATTAAAAAAACATCAGAAATGTGATCAGCAGCTTTGCGATAAGATCTCACGAGTTGGTTCAAGCATGCATACTAAGAGGCAAAATGGCAGTTTGGTCTGTGACCTGCTTCTAGGAACACCGGGACTGGTAAGGGAAAAACGCCTCAAGTGAGCATGCGCACAACTTCAGTAAACACACTGCGCATGCTCCCCTCCCAAGTGCGGGCAGGCCACGGCAAAGGGGAGAGGCAACCCCAAGGGAAGAATCGGGAGAAGTAGTGCAACCTTGGAAGCGTGCCAGCATATAAGACCTCAAGTCAAATGGCAAACTGGGCACTTGACTCTTTCTTTTTTTTTTTTTTTTTTGAGACGGAGTCTCGCTGTCGCCTAGGCTGGAGTGCAGTGGCGCCATCTCGGCTCACTGCGGGCTCTGCCCCTCGGGGTTCACGCCATTCTCCTGCCTCAGCCTCCCAAGTAGCTGGGATTACAGGTGCCCGCCACCTCGCCCGGCTAATATTTTTTGTATTTTTAGTAGAGACGGGGTTTCACCTTCTTAGCCAGGGTGGTCTCGATCTCCTGACCTCATGATGCGCCCGCCTCGGCCTCCCAAAGTGCTGGGATTACAGGCGTGAGCCACTGCGCCCGGCCACTTGACTCTTTCAAGTCGCCCGCCTGGCACTCTTCCAAGTAAACTTGACTTCCTTTCATTCCTGCCCTTAAACTTTTTAACAAATGTTCACTCCTGCTCTAGAACTTGCCTCCCTCTGCCTTATGCCCCCTTGGTCGAATTCTTTCTTCGGAGGAGGCAAGAATTGAGGTTGCTGCAGACTCGTATGGACTCACTGCCTCTAACACACTCTGGTGCCCTGTGACTCAGATATGTTCCCTAGTGCTAACACTCCCAGATCCAAAAGAACTGGGTCAAATCTGTCCTGTTTACATTGCTGGGTCCTTGTGCTGGAAAAGGAGTCCTCACCCGCCCCCACTCCACAAAACCATTTCCAATAGCCTTGAGACTTCTCACCCTGCCCCGACCCACCTTTCTGACTCCATCTCCCCCACCCCTCCTCATCCATTATGTTTCAGTTCCCGGAATTGAAATCACGTTGCCATTCCCTCTGCCTGGAATGCTCTTCTGCATTAGGGCATGGCTGATGCCTTCCTAGCTTCCAGATCTCAGGAAAGTGTCCTGGGGCTGCTGTGCCTGGGAGGGACACATTTTGGGTGCCTCTTTACATTATCCGCCCATACCACTGGATAATCGGGTGCTCTGTCTTGTCTCTGTGTGCTAGCTGCTTCTCTCCACCAGATCACAATATCCTTAAGAACGAGGATGTTGTTTTGCTCATGGCTTCAGTCTCAGCACCTAGCAAGTCATAAGCACTTAGAAAATAATGTGTTCAGAGGCCAGGCGCGGTGGCTCACACCTGTAATCCCAGCACTTTGGGAGGCCGAGGCGGGCGGATCATGAGGTCAGGAGATCAGAACCATCCTGGCTAACACGGTGAAACCCTGTCTGTACTAAAAATACAAAAAATTAGCCGGGCATGGTGGCGGGCGCCTGTAATCCCAGCTACTTGGGAGGCTGAGGCAGGAGAATGGCATGAATCCAGGAGGCGGAGCTTGCAGTGAGCCAAGATTGCGCCATTGCACTCCAGCCTGGGTGGCAGAGACAGACCTTGTCTCAAAATAATAATAACAATAATAATAATAGTGTTCAATATATGAATTACATCATTCTCTCTCCCTGAAACAAGGGCTTCGACCTATGGGTCCTGGGTAGATTTCATGGCAGAGAATCCCCTAAAGTTGTAGGCAAAATGTGGTCCATGTGGAAGCATTCTTCTCACTGTGTCCATTTTAGGGGTCAGCATTCCCCAAAGACAGAACCTTTGCTTTACTTAAGTAATACTGCCTACGCCTGCAGTCGTCCTCTCCTTCCATTCTCATTTCATTCTACTTGTTATTAAACATACACCAGGCCTCCCATGCCAGTAGTTAAGGACACCAAACCATATGAGGGAAAGTCTCTATCTTGGTCATTTGGGTCTCACAGTGCCATGTGTACAGTCAGCATCTCATTCGTGCTGCCAAATGGAGGAAGGAAGTCAGATTCCACTTCAGCTGCGGAACCCCGGGCTGAAATGTTGCCGGTAATATCTCCCCTGGAATCCCCAAGCAGAGAAAGCAGCATGAGTCTCAGCCCTGGAAGCAGATGGAACCACCTGGAGGTTCTACAGACTGTGGTGCCCCACCTCAGGCTACTTGGATCAGTGTGTCTCAGTTGGGGCACCAGCATCAGTATGTTTTAAAAGCTCCCGAGGCATGGCTGGGCACGGTGGCTCACGCCTGTAGCCCCAGCACTTTGGGAGGCCGAGGCAGGCAGATTACAAGGTCAGGAGACCGACACCATCCTGGTTAACATGGTGAAACCCCATCTCTACTAAAAACACAAAACATTAGCCAGGTGTGGTGGCAGGTGCCTGTAGTCCCAGCTACTTGGGAGGCTGACGCAGGACAACGGTGTGAACCCGGGAGGTGGAGCTTACAGTGAGCCAAGATCGCACCACTGCACCCTAGCCTGGGCGACAGAGCGAGACTCTGTCTCAAAACATAAAAATAAAAAAAAGTTCCCCAGGCATGCGATGGAATATTATTCAACAAAAAAAAGGAACGAAGTTCTGAGAATTGATTTTAAACCACGATACTACATTCAAACTACAGCATGAGTGAACGTGGAAAACATGCTTTGTGGAAGAAGGCAGACAACAGAAGACCACTTATTGTATGGTTCCATCTATAGGAAATGTCCAGAATAGGCAAATTCGTGGAGACAAAATTAGATTAAGCCTGGGCAGCATAGCAAAACCCCATCTCCATAAAAAACAAAAAAATCTGGCCAGGCGCAGTGGCTCACACCTGTAATCCCAGCGATTTGGGAGGCCGAGGCGGGCAGATCACTTGAGGTCAGGAGTTGGAAACCAGCCTGGTCAACATGGCAAACGCTGTCTTTACTAAAAATACAAAAATTAGCCACGTGTGGTGGCACATGCCTGTCATCCCAGCTACCCAGGAGGCTGAAGCAGGAGAATCGTTTGAATCCAGGAGGTGGAGGCTACAGTGAGCTGAGATCACACCACTACACTCCAGCCTGAGTGACAGAGTGAGACTATCTCAAAAAAAAAAAGAAAAAAAAAATCCTTTTGTACACCCATGTTCATAGCAGCACTATTCACAATAGCCAAAATGTGGAAGCAACCCAAATGCCCATCAACGGGTGAATGGATGAACATGATGTGGTTTATATTAGGTTGGTGCAAAAGCAATTGCAGTGTTTGCCGTTGAAAGTAATGACAAAAACCGCAATTAATTTTGCACCAACCTAATACACATGCTGTGATCTGAATGCTTGGGCCCTCCGGCAATGCATGTAATGAAATTCTAAGCCCCACTGTGATGGTGCATTAGGAGGCGGGGCCTTTGGAAGATGATTAGGTCATAGGGCAGAGCCCTCACGAATGGGATTAGCACTCTTTTAAAGCAATCCCATGAGAATGGGTTCACACCTTTCGCCATTAAAGATCCAACAAGAATCCTCCTTTCCGGTCTGTGAACCAAGAAACAGGCCCCGAGCAGACATTGGATCTGCCAGCACCTTCATCTTAGACTTCTCAGCCTCCAGAACTGTAAGAAATAAATTTTTGGGTGGGCGCAGTGGCTCATGCCTCTAATCCCAGCACTTTGGGAGATCTAAGGCAGACAGATCTCCTGAGGGAAGGAGTTCAAGACCAGCCTGGCCAACATGATGAAACTCCATCTCTCCTAAGAGTACAAACATTGCCCAGGTGTGGTGGTGGGCACCTATAATCCCAGCCACTTGGGAGGCTGAGGCAGGAGAATCACTTGAACCCAGAGTCGGAGGTTGTAGTGAGCTGAGATTGCACTACTGTACTCCAGCCTGGACAATAGGGTGAGACTCATTCTTAAAAAAAAAAAAAAGAAGAAGAAAAAGAAAGAAATTTCTGTTGTTGATAAACTCCCTAGTTTATGGTAGTTTGTTGTAATAGCCTCCATGGACTAAGATAACATGTAGTGGAATATAATTCAGCCCTAAAGAGGAAGTGAACTCTGACACATGCCACAGCATGGATGTGCCTCAAGGACATTATGCAAAGTGAAAGAAGCCAGTCATAAAAGGACACAGGCCCTTTGATTCCACTCACAGGAGGTACCCGGAGAAGTCAGATTCAGAGAAACAGAAAGTGGAACAGTGGTTGCTGGGGCAGGAGGGAGGGGAAATGGGAGTTGCTTAACGGGTGGAAAGGTTCAATTTTGTAACATGAAAAGAGTTCTGGAGCTGCATGGCGGTTATGGTTGCACAACAATGTAAAAATGTACTTAACACTCCTGAACTGTGCCCTTCAAATGGTTCAGGTGGTAAGTCATATGTGTATTTTATTACAATTAAAAATTTTCTTAGGCTGGGCATGGTGGCTCACACCTGTAATCTTGTTGCATGGTCCTTGGGGTGTTGCTTTTATGGCCAGAAACCTCTGTGGCTGGTGGCATCTTTTGCCCAAGTTTTGCTTGGGCCCACTGGGCTACTTCTGCCCACTCAGCCTGGCAGGCTGTGCTCAGCTCACACTACCAGCCTGGATCCCACACTTGCTTGGGCAAGCCAGGTGTGGCACAGTGAGGGGCGTGTGAGCAAATGTGCATGGGATCTGGCCATTGTGCATAGTCAGGCACACTAGCTGCTACAACGGGGCAGGGACCAGGTGCCGGCACAGGCGCCACCTGTCTGCGAGGCTGTGGCGGGACCAGGTGCACCACAGACAGCCTCCATGGCTGCCACTGGGGAATGCAGTGGTGCCTGGAAGCTTGGAGGCTGCAGGAACCACAGGGCCCCAAAGAGGGAGTCCCAGCCCTGACTTGGGCTCCCAGGTCTGGGCTCCCTGAAGGGCCACAGCTCTTTTCTCCTTCTCCTCACCCACAATATGGCAAGCAAGGGGCGTGTTTCAGCCCTGTTTGTGTTACAGTTCCTTCAGCCCTGCCATTTGGCAGTTCCCGAGTTCTTGTCCTGCTTCCAAGAAGAATGAGGTATGCAGACAAGTGTAGGGCGAGCAAGGTGAAGAGGAGCTTTATTGAGTGACAGAACAGCTCAGAGGAGGTCTTGGAGTGGGTAGCTCCTCTCTGCAACTGGTTGACCTGACGACTGCTCAGCTCTGGCTGAGTCCAGTGCTTTTATGGGTCTCAGAGAGGAGGAAATGCATGCCAAACGGTCCTTGGGTAGCCATGAGTGGGCCCAGAAAAGGCACCACAAGTTCCCACTCTGGTCTGTGGGACTGGCAGCCCAGCCCACTGCCTTCAGACCCTCCCTGGCCTGAAGGCGGGGCCTCACTGGGGACCCACCCCCCTCCACCAAGGAACCTGTCTGCCTCTTGCTGCCATTCATGGGCCCAGGCTCTAGGTACCAAGGGGTGCCTGCAGGTCAGCACCAAGCTGCCCTCAGCTCCCCCTCAGCTTCCCTTCTATGCTTGTCGGTGCCCAGAGTCCAGAGGGGGCTGAGGCAGCAGGGGACTGGCATGTCAGCACTGCCCTGGGTGTTCACACCCGGCCGGGCTTTGCTTTGCTCCAAGATCAGAGTGGGCACCGACAGCAGGGAGAAGCCAGGCAGTGGGAGCAGGCACTTCTGAGCCTGTGAGCGGAGGGGGGCCTTCCTGGGCTGCCAAGAGGGCAGGGATGCCTGGGTCCACAGCTGCAATTTGGGCAGCTGCAGGTATGCTGGAGACAGGGAGTGCAAGGCTTCAGCCTGCTCTATGGGATGGGAGGCCTGAGTCTGCAGCTGTGGTTTGGGTGGCTGCAGCTGTACCCAGGAGGGGGCAGGGCTCCTGCCTGCTCCATGGAGCAGGACGCCCAGGTCTGCAGGCACAACTTGGGCAGTCGTGGCTGCATCTGGGAAGCTCGCACCCCACTAACTCAAAAGGGGCGGGGCTCCCACTTGTCCCCAGCTCCTGCCACCTCCAGAGAATGTGCAGCCGCAGCCATGCCTCCTTGCTGCAGCTGGCGTGACGGCAGAGGCTACTCCAGATGAGCCACTGCTGCCATCAATCCTAGCACTTTGGGAGGCTGAGGAAGGAGAATTGCTTGAGCCCAGGAGTTCAAGACCAGCCTGGGCAACAGAGCAAGACCCTATCTCTACAAAAAATAAAAAATTAGCCAGGCATGGTGGCACACACCTGTGGTCCCAGCTATTCAGGAGGCTGAGGTGGGAGGATCCCTTGACCCCAGGAGTTTGAGGCTACAGTGAGCCCCTCCACTCCAGCCACTGCACTCCAGCCTGGGCAACAGAGCCAGACCCTGTCTCTAAAAAATACAAAAATAAAATAAAGATACAAAAAGTTTTAAAAATTGTTGGCAGAACACGGCGGCTCACGCCTGTAATCCCAGCACTTTGAGAGACCGAGGCAGGTGGATCACTTGAGGTCAGGAGTTCGAGACCAGCCTGGCTAACACGGTAAAACCCCATCTCTACTAAAAATACAAAAATTAGCTGGGCGTGGTGGCAGGCGCCTGTAACCCCAGCAACTTGGGAGGGCCTGTAACCCCAGCAACTCGGGAGGCTGAGGCAGGAGAATCAGTTGAACCCGGGGGGTGGAGGTTGCAGTGAGCAGGGTTTGTGCCACTGCGCTCCAACCTAGGCCACAGAGTGAGACCCTGTCTTAAAAAAAATTATTATGCTATGCAGTAAGGTCCACAAATCTTCCAAGGAATTATACATGAGTACACACTCGTGTGGTGAGCACCCAGACTGAGATAGAGAACAGTGCCAGCTTCCTGCCTATTCAGTCCCTCTCTTCCCTCCCCCCAGCTCCCTGGGATCAGACTCCATCACCAGAGTCTGTTTCTGTGACCAAACGTCCTATAAACAGAATCACGTGGTGTGTGCTTCTCTGTGCCTGGTTCCTCCTCTGAATATGATGTCCATGTGCTTCACCTTGTTGACGTGTGCAATTGTTTCTTTGTTTTGTTTTTTGAGACTGATTTTCACTCTGTTGCCCAGGCTGGAGTACAGTGGTGTGATCACAGCACACTGCAGCCTTGACCTCCTGGGCTCAAGTGATCCTTGCACGTCAGCCTTTCCAGTTGCTGGGACTACAGACACAGGCCACCACACCGGCTGATTTTTGTGTCTTTTTGTAGAGATGTGGTTTCACCATGTTGCCCAGGTTGGTCTTGAACTCCTGGGCTCAAGTGGTCCGCCCACCTTGGCCTCCCAAAATGCTGGGATTACAAGTTTGAGCCAATGAGCTCAGCCTGATATGTGCCGTTGTATCCATTCCTTCTCACTGCTGTGTAATATTCCGCTGTCTGAATAGACCGTAGGTTTATCTGACCTGATGTCAACAAGCTCTGCTGTTCCCAGTTTGGAGCTGTCATAAATAGCACTGACATGTGTGTGCTTGAACGTGTCTTTTGGAGAACGTACCACCACATTTCTCTTGGGCATATCCTTGGAAGTGGGATTGTGGGGTCATAGGCTGTGTATGTGCCCAGCCTTGGGAAATCTGCAGATTTCTGAAACATTGCACCAACTTACGTTCACAGCAGCAGTGAGTGGGGGTTCCAGTTGCTCCCTATCCTCACCACTCCTGGTTTTGTCATTTTCACTTTGCACCTTCTGGTAGGTGTGTTGTGTGTGGGCAGCTCTTTACTTCAAAGTGATCAAGGTAGGGGTCACTGGTGAGCCCAGGCCACAGGCTCTGGGATGTGTGTGGGCATCATGAGACCTTCCGTGAAGAATCCCTGGTTGGAGGGCCTTGAAGACCAGCCCTTGTCCAGTAAAGGCTCCTATGGAATGTATAGAATTACCTGGCGCTTGTTAGGAATGCAGACTCTTGGCTGGGCACAGTGGCCCATGCCTGTAATCCCAGCACTTTGGGAGGACAAGGCAGGAGGATGGCTGGAGCCCAGAAGTTCGAGACCAGCCTGGGCAACATGGCGAAACTGAAACTGTCCCAATAGTCCCATAGATAGTTTTTTGGATAAACAAAGAAATTGACCCTTCCTGTCTTAAAACTTGAAGCTTTTATTTGTTTACCTGAGTTCCTTATCAGGAAAGGACCTTCAGGCCTCTCAAAAAAGTATCAAAGAACTGAAACTAACCACCACATCCAGACAATGAGATGTGGAGGGGCAGGGAGGGGCCCTCATTCATCACGATTGTTTCCTTGCCCCTCCTAGTTCCTGTTTTCTTGCACACCCTTACATTTCTTCCCTGCTATATAAACCCCTAGTTTTAGTTGGTCAGGGAGATGGGTTTGTGGCTGAGCTCCCATCTCCTTGGCTGCAGCACCGGATTAAAGCCTTCATCCTTTCCTTGGTAATACTCGTCATCTCAGTCATTGGCTTTCTGTGTGGCGAGCAGCAGGACCTAGACTGAACCCTTGGTGTCTTGGTAACAAAACCCATCTCTACAAAAAAAACAAAACAAAACAAAAAACTGTATATATATATATATAAAACACAGGAGGCGGAGGTTACAGTGAACTGAGATTGCACCATTGCACTCCATATATATATATATGCATGCCTGTAGTCCCAGCTACTCTGGAGGCTGAGGTGGGAGGATGGATTGAGCCCAGGAGTTCGAGGCTGCAGTGAGTCATGATTGTGCCACTGCCCTCCAGCCTGGACAACAGAGCAAGACCCTGTGTGAAAACAAAAACCGAAAAACAGACTCTCCAGCCCACCTCCCACTCACAGGGTCGGGAACTCAAGAGGGGCCCAGCGCGAGGTATTTTCCCAGACCTGCCTGTGAGAGCCTCTGCCCAGAGCTCAGTGGTGAGGACAAGGGCTCTGCCTTTCCATAGCTTCATGGCCTTGGACTCGGTGCTTACCCTGTCTGGCCTCAGTTTTCTCATTTGTGAAATGAGCATAATAACAGTGCCCGCTTCATAGGATGTTTTAGGGATTAAAGGGACTCATGTTTGTACTATGCTTGAAACAGTCCTTGGCACCTAGTTAGCACTCAATAAATGGCTGTAAAATTTAAAGTTAAGGCCCTGGCCGGGCACGGTGGCTCACGCCTGTAATCCCAGCACTTTGGGAGGCCGTGGTGGGTGGATCACCTGAGTTCAGGAGTTTGAGACCAGCTTGTCCAACATGGCAAAACCCTGTCTCTACTAAAAGTACAAAAATTAGCCAAGCGTGGTGGTGCACGCCTGTAATCCCAGCTACTTGGGAGGCTGAGGCAAGAGAATCACTTGAACTCAGGAGGCGGAGGTTACAGTGAGCTGAGATTGCATCATTGCACTCCAGCCTGTGCAACAGGAGCAAAACTGCATCTCAAAAAATAAATAAAGTTAAGGCCCTGTCTGGCCCAAGGGAGGTTGGCACTAGCATGACTTGACAAATCGGTGCCATATAACTTGATTCCAGTTGGCACACAGGAAACTTTTGCGACCTGCCAGGCTCTGGCCCAGTGTAAAGCTCAAGTCTGGTGGGCCGGGGGTTGTGGGAGACAGAACTGTCACCCCAGGACTATCAGAGAGAGAGAGGGGCTCCTGGCTCTTATTTCTACAGAAGCAGCTACACGGACAGGTCCCTCACTCCAAGGAGCCTCCAGTACGTGCCCACACCTTTCTCTGGTTTCACTTTCAGTTTCTTGGAAAGGCTGTCCTTCCTTCCTCCAGGCCCCTCCCCTCACTCCCCACCCAGGATCTGGGCACTGGAGGCGCCAAACATCTTATGCCCTGTCCAAGGCTGGCAGATAAGAAATGCCCCTTGTATCTGCCAAGGTCAAAATCATACACACCCAGGTGGGGCAGTCCCACCTCTGGGAGGTGTCTTGCAGAAGCACTCCCAGGAGTGTGAGGTGATTTGGCTCCACAGTGCTTGTGGTCAGAAACAACTGGAAAGAATCTGTGTGCTCAGCAGCATGGGGCAGTGAGGGGGTTGCAGGGCATCCCACGCCATAACCCACAAGGCAGCCTCTATGGGCTGATGGGGGATCAGTGCAGGGCGGTAAGGGCCACGGCCAGGTCTGAAGGGAGAGCGGGCTCCCATTCATGTGAGTGGGAAAAGCAATGTATGTGTCCAGGTGTGCCAGGTCGTGCAGAGCATATCTTGAAAAGGCACACAAGGGATTGCTCAAAGAGGTTGCCTCAGGCAGGATAACTGAGATCTGGAAATGGTGTGGGAGGGGAACTAGTTTTTTTCTGTGAAGTCCTTGGATGCTTTGAATTTTTGTTTAAATCATGTGGATGCGTGATTATTGTTTATTCCCCGCCCCCATCCCACCTCAAGTACAGAAGAAAAGAAAGACACTTTCTTTCTTAAACTAGTTTGCTGGAGGGCTGGACATCCTTTGTTGCTCATTTTCCGGGAGATGTAGGTTAAAATTAATGAGGGCTTTGGAGTCAGACTGTCTGGGTTCAAGTCCCAGCTGCCCCACTTTGTAGCTTCTCGGGCAAGTCGCTTAACTTCTCTGAGCTTTTATTTTCTCTCCTGTAAAATGGCACAATATTATTGATATAATGTTGACAATATTATGGATACATTGATTGATTGATTTTTTTTTTTTTTTGAGACAGGGTCTCCATCTCTCACCCAGGTTGGAGTGCAGTGGTGCGATCAAAGCTCACTGCAGCCTCGACCTCCTGGGCTCAAGTGATCTTCTCACCTCAGCCTCTTGAATAGCTGAGACTACAGGCATGTACTATCATGCCCAGCTAATTTTTTGTAGAGACAGGAGTCTTGCTTTGTTGGCCAGGCTGGTCTAGAACTTCTGGGCTCAAGCAGTCTTCCTGCCTGGGCCCCTCAAAGCGTGGGGATTACCAGCATGAGCCAACCCGCCCGGACTGATGTTAATATATTGATATTAATGTGATACTAACAGTTCCTGCCTTATAGGCTTGTTGCGTGGCTTCAATGAGATAGTGCAGGGACATGCCTGAGAAAGTGCCAGGCACCCCCACCACATGACAGCAAGACTCAGTGTCTACAGTATACTTCCACTGCTATGGGTGCGGGTTGGGTGGAGATCTTCATGCCTATTTGCAGATGGGTAGGTTGAGGTACAAAGTAGCAAAGTCCCAGGGTAAGAGGTCTGGTCGGGGCCGCTTGTGCCCTGGATCTATTAGTGACCTGCTGTGGGACCTTGGGGTGGTCCCTTCCCCTTGTCAGTGAATTGATGGGGTTGGAAAGGCTCTCCTGGGAATCATGAAATGCGGGGTCTCCAAGCGCTGGTGACAAGTGACGTGGCAGCACCTCAGATCCTGTTCCAGGCCCCGGGGCTAGGCATCCGCCCTCAGGCTTAGGAGCCTCCGTCTGTGTCCTCTGCCAGCACACCCGCTTTACCAAGCACACGACTTTCCCAGGGTCTTGTACAGCAGAATGCAGATTCTGACCCAGAAGGTGCTGGCGGGGCCTGCAGTTCTGCATTTCCAGCAAGCTTCCTAGAGAGGTCAGTGCTGCTGGTCTGAGGACCACACTGAGTAGCCAGTCTGAATTTGATGTGGGTCATGGTATACACCTGTGTAAAAAGCTATCCAGGCCAGGCGCGGTGGCTCATGCCTGTAATCCCAACACTTTAGGAGGCCAAGGTGGGAGGATCACCTGAGGTCAGGAGTTTGAGACCAGCCTGGCCAACATGGCGAAACACATGTCTCTACTAACAATACAAAAACTAGCCCAGCTTGGTGGCACATAGTCTGTAGTCCTAGCCCTTTGGGAGGCTGAGACAGGAGAATTGCTTAACCCCAGGAGGTCAAGGCTGCAGTGAGCCATGATCGTGCCACTGCACTCCAGCCTGGGTGACAGAGTGAGACCCTGGCTCTTAAAAAAAAGAAAAAAAAAAGCCATCAAGCTGCACATTTAAGATGAGTGCACTTGGCTGGTCTGAAGGTAGTAAGTTATCTCAGCCAATTGTTCACAGGCAGTTACAGATCCAACTCCTCATTCTACTCTTTTTCCTTTCTCTTGACTGCACTTGACTAGTCTAAAAGCCAAAAAGAGCTGGTTGCGGTGGCTCACGCCTGTAATCTCAGCACTTTGGGAGGCCGAGGTGGGTGGATCATTTGAGGTCAGGAGTTCGAGACCAGCCCGGCCAACACAGCGAAACCCCATCTCTGCTAAAAATAAAAAGTAATTAGCTGGGCGTGGTGGCACGCGCCTGTAACCTCAGCTACTGGGGAGGCTGAGGGAGGAGAATTGCTTGAACCCGGTGGTAGAGGCTGATTGAGCCAAGATTGTGCCACTGCACTGCAGCCTGGGCAACAGAGCAGGACTCCACCTCAAAAAAAATAAATAAATAAAAAATAAGAACCAAAAAGATGAGTGCACCTTACTGTATAGGTTATGCCTCCATGAAAAAAATTCGAAACATACACACACAGATGATTCTGGGTGCTACATTGACAGAGAGTTGAATATAAAATAACATTGAAAAAAAAAAAAAAAAGCCAGCCCAAGAAGGGTCGCAGGATGAACTCAGAATGGTTAATGAACCATGAGCCAAGTGGTGAGTACTGGCCACCCACGGTGCCCCTTAGCCCTCCCCTCCGCCACCCCATCTCCTCCATACACTCATCCTCCAACACACCCTCCCGGTCCAGGTGCTAGGGCGGGATGCAGGCGCCTCACATTCCGGCAGCCATGTCTGTCTCAGGAAATGCGTGTGGTCTCCAGCTCTGGCCGCCAGGAGACAAAGCCACCCGCTTTGTTCCTTGGCCCCCAGCAGGAGGGGGAAGGGGAGAATTTCCTTAGGAGAGGTTCCAAGAAGAGGGATTACTGCTTCAAAGGGAGTGCACCATTTCAGGCAGCTGAGAGCTGCTGCGCCGCCTTCCAGAAGGGGCCCAGCACCCCTTCTTGTGCCCAGCGTGTGGGTCCCGGCTGGGTCTGCCTTAGGGCCCACTCTCCTCCTGTCACCCGCTCCCTCTCTTGCAGTTGGTGACCCCTGGGTTCTCCTCTGAGTGGCCTCTGCCCTCGGTTGTCCACCCACCCTGCCCCCTGTCCTTGCTGTCCCCTTGGTGGGGATGGATAGCCCCTTCTTTTCCCCTCCCCTACTGCACCACTGCCTCACTCTCGTCATTTATTTCCTCACTTAGGTCCTTGTCCCTGAAGGGCCATGGAGCTGAGTGACCCAGCATGCCTCTCTGGGTCCCGTGTGTGTGGTGGGAATCTTCACATTGCCTTGCTGTGACCGTGGGCCATCGCATCACCTCCCTGTGCCTTGGTTTCCTTGCCCCTAAAGGCTGACCTTATGAGATTGTTTGTAAGGATGAACGCACAAATGCAAGCCAAGTCCTTAGAATTCTCGGCACTTAGCAAGTGCTCAATAAACCGCCTGGCTGCTGTTCACTGGGCACACAGCCTTTTGCTCTCTGGATGTCTGACCGTGCCCTGTCCCTGCCTCACAGGGCCATCGATCAATGCTGGTGAGCTGAGCTCAGCTCAGCTGACAAACCGGCCTGGCACGGAGCACTGCCTCTCCTGCTGGTCCCAGATGTGTTCTGTCTGGAGGAGGATTTCTTAACTCCAGGAGATGCCTGGCCTCGTTAGGAGCCTCCTCACCCACCCGCGCAGAACAACCATCTGACTCCCTCCACCTCACCGCCTGGGGACAACAGGAAGAGGGCAGGACAGCAGCAGAAAGGAGTGCTGCTTATGTGACTCTTTTCAGAAGCAGGAGGCTCCCAGGCCAGAAATGTGAAACCATTTTGCAGATGAAGAAGATAAAGCCCCGAGGGGTTATGAAACAGACCCAGTGGGCTCGCTCTTCAGTCTCGGCATCAGGAATCCGGAACCTGGGCCGGTGTCCGGAACTGCTGTGCCCAGGCAGCTTACCTGAAATCAGGTAGCGTGGGGGGACTCCAAAATCCCCCTGTGACAGACCACAAATCTGCCGTGGTTGTGCACCTCTGTTTTGCTTCCCAGAAACGAAACTTTGGCAACTGGAGACGGATGGAGTGGGGCAGGTGGGGTACAGCAAGATCGGGAAACAGAACTGTCATCAAATGCCTGCAGAAGGTGAGAGAGCCAGCAAGTGTGATGAAGCACCTGTGTGCTTCGCAGCCATTACCGTGTCTAAATCTGGCAACCACAGAGTGAGGAAGGGTTTCTGTTTCCATTTTATAGATAAGCAAACTGAGGCTCAGAGAAAGTAAAGTCACTGCCCAGGAGACTCACAGCTGGAAGGAGGCAGGGCAGGAATTCATAATTGTTTTGTTTTGTTTTGGAGACGGAGTGTTGCTCTGTCTCCCAGGCTGGAGTGCAGTGGCGCGATCTCGGCTCACTGCAAGCTCCGCCTCCAGGGTTCACGCCATTCTCCTGCCTCAGCCTCCCGAGTAGCTGGGAGTACTACTAGTAGCGCCCGCCACCGCGCCCGGCTAATTTTTTTTTGTATTTTTTAGTAGAGACGGGGTTTCACCGTGTTAGCTAGGATGGTCTCAATCTCCTGACTTCGTGATCTGCCCGCCTCGGCCTCCCAATCATAATTGTTTTTGAATGTTCAAAAGATACTTTTTATTTGCCTGTTTTCAAAAAATATTTCTCCCTTACGTTTAGACAATTAGTAAAAGTTACAGGACCCAACAAAAGGTGAAGGAGAGAGCTATCATTTAAGGCCTTTTCAAAAGACATATCAATCTGAAGAATGATAAAAAGACAATGTGGAATTCAAAAATTTTAAAAACTCCTTGCATTAAAAATAAGTCAATATTTGTAATAAAATCTTGTTTCTGGCTGGGCATGGTGGCTCATGCCTGTAATCCCAGCACTTTGCGAGGCCAAGGTGGGCAGATCACTTGAGGTCAGGAGTTCGAGACCAGCCTGGTCAACATGGTGAAACCCCGTTTCTACTAAAAATACAAAAATTTGCTGTGTGTGGTGGCACATGCCTATAATGCCAGCTACTCAGGAGGCTGAGGCAAGAGAATCACTTGAACCCGGGAGGCTGAGGTTTCAGTGACCTGAGATTGCGTCACTGCACTCCAGCCTAGGTGACAGAGCAAGACTCTGTCTAAAAAATTAAAAAAAAAAAAAAATTAAAAAATATCTTGTTTTAACCAATTATTTAGTTTTGTATTAGTGTATTTTTTAATATTAAAGATGCGTCTCTAGAAAGATTATTATAATTTATTTTTAATTATAGCCAGCTGAATTATACAACTCCTTTAAAAATTCCTTTTACTGGGGAGGGATAGCATTAGGAGATACACCTAATGTAAATTACGAGTTAATGGGTGCAGCACACCAGCATGGCACATGTATACATATGTAACAAACCTGCACGTTGTGCATATGTACCCTAGAACTTAAAGTATAATAAAAAAAAAAATTCCTTTTACTAACCTTATTATGACTTACATAGACCACTCACAATGTAATTTTTTTTTTTTTTTTTTGAGACAGGGTCTCACGCTGTCACTCAGGCTGGAGTGCAGTGGCATGATCATAGCTCACTACAGCCTCAACCTCCCTGACTCAAGCAATCCTCCCTCCTGAGCCTCCTAAGTAGCTGAGACTACAGGCACACACCACCACACCTGGCTAATTTTTTATTTTTTGTAGTGTCAGGGCTTCCTATGTTTCTGAGACTGGTCTGTAACTCCTGGACTCAAGTGATCCTCCCGCCTCAGCCTCTCAAAGTGCTGGGATTACAGGTATGAGCCACCGTGCCGGGCCCAGGGCTGGAATTCCCACCCAAGCCCTCATCTCACAGGCTGCAAAACTGAGCTCACATTCCATTGCAGGGGGAGACAAGTGATGAACAAATAAATAAGATTAATTTAGGCAGAATGATGTTTTGGAGGAAGTTAAATGATTAGATGATATAACAGAGGATGATAGCAAAGGGGTGGAATCTAGACCAGCCAGATGGTTGGGGGTAGGGGGGGCTCTCGGCAGAAGCCGTGTTTGAACTAAGATGGGGAGGAGGAGGAGGAAGAGCCAGGTGTGTGAATGTCAGAGGGAACAGTGACCTGGGTGCAGCGACAGCACGTGCAAAGGCCCGGGGGTGAACTGAGCCTGGCGTGCGGAGGAACAGAAAGGCCTGCATGGCCGGAGCTCTGTGAGTGATGAGGAGGGAGAAGCTGGGGCTGGAGAAGTAGGCAGGGGCCTGGCAGCTCACGTGGGGAGGAGTTTGGGTTTATTCTGAGGGTTTCAGCAAGCCACCGGGAAGGACTGAAGCAGGAGGTTAACCAGATTTTTGGGAGCCACAGCCTTACCTTTCCTCAGCCTTGGTGAAGTCGAGGTGCCTTGGAGCATGGTTATGGGGGGACCCTGAGGCTCCGAAGCCTGGAACTGTCCCAGACTTTGAGGTTCCCCATACCTGGGATCACATTCTTGCTCTGCCACTTCATGGCTTTGTGATCTTGGGCCCATAGCTTCAGTTCTCTGAGCCTTAGTTTCCTCTGCGGTAAAAATGGGGATGTGAGCCAGGGGCAGTGGCTGGGAGACTGAGGTGGGAGGAATGATTGGGCCCAGGAGTTCCAGACCAGCCTGGGAAACAGAGAGAGCCCTGACTCTACGATAATTTTTTTTTTTTAATGAGGCAGGAGTGGTGGCACACACCTGTGGTCCCAGCTACTCTGGAGGCTGAGGTGGGAGGATTGCCTGAGCCTGGGAGGTCGAGGCTGCAGTGAGCTGTGGTGGTGCCATCCTCCCTTTGCAGAGCAGGCTTTGAATACCAAGCCCTTGGCACAGAGCCAACAACCATGAATGGCGCCTGGTATTTCTGCAATTGTTGCTGTGAGCCTCCCTGCAGCAGCTTCTCAGACCCAAGGTCGGTTGTGTTCTGGCTCCCTGGGGGTCCCCCTGCCCAGGGGAGGCTCTGAGGAATTGCAGGAGCCTGGGGATGGCCCAGCTCCCAGAGCACCCCATTCCTGTTTCCATGCCAGGACCAGCTCAGCAAGATTTCCATGGACATCAAGTGTTCTTTCCCGTGGGGGCAGTGCAAGGAGGGTCCAAAGAGCAAGCTCCTGTGCCTCTGCCTCCGGGGTTGGGGGTGGGTCAGGGAACCCCAGTTTACCCACTTGTGAAAGGGCCATAGTAACCTCAGAACCTCTTCAGCACTGGTTCCCTGATTTGAGGATTTCAAAGATCAGCAGACTTAAAAATATAAACATGGAGGCAGAGGTTCGCAAACCCTTGCAGTACTCATCTGTGGCCTGTTAGGAACCAACCGGGCTGCACAGCAGGCGGTGAGCAGCAGGTGAGTAAGTGAAGCTTCATCTGTGTTACAGCCACTCCCCATTGCTCGCATTACTGCCTGAGCTCCGCCTCCTGTTAGATCGGCAGCAGCTTTAGAGTCTCATATGAATGCAAACCTCATTGTGAACTGTGCGTGCGAGGGATCTAAGTTGCCGGCTCCTTATGAGAATCCAATGCCTGCTGATCTGTCGCTGTCTCCCATTGCCCCCAGAACGGACTGTCTAGTTGCAGGAAAACAAGCTGAGGGCTCCCACTGATTGTACATTATGGTGAATTGTATAATTATTTCATTATATATTACAATGTAATAACAGAAATAAAAGTGCACAATAAGTGTAATGTGCTTGAATCATCCTGAAACCATCCCCTACCCACTAGTCCATGGAAAAATTGTCCTCTACAAAACTGGTCCCTGGGCCAGGTACGGTGGCTCACCCCTGTAATCCCAGCACTTTGGGAGGCCAAGGTGGGTGGATCACCTGAGGTGAGGAGTTTGAGACCAGCCTGTCCAACATGGTGAAAACCCATCTCTACTAAAAATACAAAAATTAGCTGGGCGTGATGGTGGGCGCCTGTAATCCCAGCTACTCCAGAGGCTGAGGCAGGAGAATCACTTGAACCTGGGAGGTGGAAGTTGCAGTGAGCCAAGATCGTGCCACTGCACTCCAGCCTGGATGACATAGGGAGACTCCGTCTCAAAAAAAAAAAAAAAAAGGAGGGCCGGGCGCAGTGGCTCACGCTTGTAATCCCAGTACTTTGGGAGGCCGAGGCGGGCAGATCACGAGGTCAGGAGATCGAGACCACAGTGAAACCCCGTCTCTAGTAAAAAATACAAAAAAATTAGCCGGGCGTGGTGGCGGGCGCCTGTAGTCCCAGCTACTCGGAGAGGCTGAGGCAGGAGAATGGCGTGAACCTGGGAGGCGGAGCTTGCAGTGAGCCGAGATTGCGCCACTGCACTCCAGCCTGGGTGACAGAGCGAGACTCCGTCTCAAAAAAAAAAAAAAAAAAAAAAGAAAAGAAAAGAAACTGGTCCCTGGTGCCGAAAGGGTTGGGGGCTGCTGTATGGAGGGGTTGGTAGAGTTAACTACCAATTTTAAAAACTTGCCAAACACAGAGTTGCGAAGAAACCAAATACTATCTGTGGTTTTCATCCCTTCCTAAAAGGAAAGATAATTAGCTGGTGCACGTGTGTCAGCTCCTATCGTCAGATGGAAGCTGGTCCCTGAAATGCCAAGTGCTGCTCTGGATGCTTAAGAACTCATTGAGAGATGCATGCCCGGGGACAGGAAATAGCCATGCAACTGTGAGGTGGCAGATCTGGGATTCAAGTCCTCAGGGGCCGGCTCCCCCGTCTGTACTTTGCACCCCTAAGGCCAGTGGTCCTCAAACATCAGTAGGCACTAGTGCCACCTGAAGCACCCACCTGGAGCTCCAGTAGCCGGGGTAGGCCTGAGAATGGGCATTCCTCACCTGTCCCCAGGTGGTGCCAGTGCTGCTGGCCCCAGGCCACCCTTCAAGAACCGCTCCTCATGGAGGCTGAGCAGGGTGGATCTGCTTGTAATCCCAGCATCTTGGGAGGCCAGGGCTGGAGGATCTCTTGAGGCTAGGAGTTCAAGACCATCCTGGACAACACAGCAAGCCCTCATCTCTAAGAAGAAAAATACACACATGCAAACATACATATGTGCATACACATCTGCGTACACATATGCATACACACACAATGCACATACACATACATGCATGTACACATACATGCACGCATATGCATACATATACACATATACATGTGTATACACATGCACACATACATGCATATACACATACATGCATACACATGCATATACACATACATGCATACACATATACACATGCATATACACATACATGCATACACATATACACATGCATATACACATACATACACATACACTTACATGCATGTACACATACATGCACAAACACGCACATACATATACATGAATGCATAAACATACATACACATGCATATGTACATACATGCATAAGCATAAGCATATACACATACATGTATACATATACACACATGCATACACATACATGTATACAAACACATGCACACATACATACACATGCATATACATGCATGCATACACACATACGTGCATACACATACATACATGCATACACATACATACACACATGCATACGCATACACACATGCATATACACATACATGTACACATGCATGCATACATACACATGCTTATACACATATATGTATGCACACATACATACACACTTACATGCATGCACACACACATGCACACATACATGCATTCCACCACTCTCTGCTCTCCTATGCCCCAGATGGGCTTCTGCTTTATGAAAAACCTACTCACTTGTTCTGGTTTCTCTTTTTCCTTTGAAGATGTCAGGGATCAAACCCATTCTGGGACCCATCACATGGGACCGTCGATTGGGGCCAGGACACCAGGTCTCGGGCTCCCCCACTTTCAGGGCTGTGTTCTCATCTGACAAGATGGTGACCTCCACTGTCTCCCTCCAGGAGGCCAAAGGTGTGAGGAGGGGAGTCCAGAGAGATGCTTGGTGAGGAATTTTCCAGAAGATGGCCAGTTCCCTCAGGCAGTGTTTGTCCAGACATGTTTTTCTTTTTTTTTTCTTTTTTTTTTTTTTTTTGAGATGGAGTTTCGTTCTTGTTGCCCAGGCTGAAGTAAATGGTGTGACTTGGTTCGCTGGAGCCTCTGCCTCCCTGGTTCAAGCAATTCTCCTGCTTCAGCCTTCGGAGTAGCTGGGATTCCAGGTGCCCGTCACCATGCCTGGATAATTTTTTGTATTTTTAGTAGAGATGGGGTTTCATCATGTTGGCCAGGCTGGTCTTGAACTCCTAACCTCAGATGATCCACCCGCCTTGGCCTCCCTAAGTGCTGGGATTACAGGCGTGAGCCACCATGCCCATCCCAGACACCATTTTCTGTATTGATCTATCAAATTTTTGTTGAGAGCTTTCTAGGTTCCAGGCAGCCACTGTTCTGATGTTTTGCATCAACTCATTTAATTTCCCTTATGAGGTAAGAACTGTCATCCCCATTTTACAGGTGAAGAGACAAGCACAGAGAGGCTGAGTTACTTGCCTGAGGTCCCACAGCAAGTAAGAGGCAAGGCCAGGATTCCAGGCCAGGCCAGGAGGCTCCCGACTCTCCTCTGTTGGCCCAGCCCTGGTCTTCTTAATGAGATCCCAGATCAAGGCTGGGATGAGGGGAGAGCTGTGCCTGGCACTGCTGCTGGCTTTCCAGGTGTAGTGGGTTAAAAGTGTCCCCAAAGAGATAAATCCACATTCTAACCCCCCAGAACCTGTGACAGTGACCTTATTTAGAAGAAGGGTCTTTGCAGATGTCATTAAATTAAGGATCTGAGGATCTGCAAATGAGAACATGGGTGGACCCCAAATCCAATGTGAGGTGTCCCTGGAAGAGACAGACAGAGAGAGATTTGGGACACAGACACGGAGGGGAGGAGGCCCTGTGCAGATGGAGGCAGAGGCTGGAATCACATAGTTGCAAGCCAGGGAATGCCTGGAGCCACCAGAAGCTGGAAGAAGCAAGGAAGGGGCCTCCCTTCAATCCTCTGGAAGAAGCAGGGCCCTGCTGAAGCTTTGAATGCAGACTTCTGGCCTCCAGAACTGTAAGAGAATCAAGTTCTATTGTTTTAAGCCACTGAGTTCATGACTTGTACTTGCGGCCTCGGGAAACTGACACCCTGGGTAAAACCCCTCCCCTCTCTATGGCCTCTGTGTCTTCACCTCTGTGCCCACCATGCAGCTCCTTGGTCTCCTGCTCACTGGTCCCTGACACCAGCTGGCCAGGGACCCCTCAGTACCTGTGGGGAGTGCAGTGGGCCGGCGGCCTTCCAGAACTGCACTGGGCAGGCCCTGGCAGGTTTATGCCTGGAGTGGCCTCGCTCGACTGATGCACTGGGCTAGGATCAAGAGGCATGAGCTCTGCTGCAGACTCCAGTGACCTTGGACAAGACGTTGTTGCCCTCTGGGCCTGTTTCTTCTGGGAGATGGGATCCCTGTCACCTGCTAGGTTTGCTGGGAGGGTTCACAGCGTTCTTTAAACATGGCAGGGTCTCAGTCTGTCGTGGACATCATTGTCATTGGTTTATTATCTGTCTGTCTGTATCTATCTATCTATCTATCTATCTATCTATCTATCTATCTATCATCTATCAAGATGGGGTCTTGCTGTGTTGCCCAGACTGGAATGCAGTGATGCAATCATGGTTCACTGCAGCCTTGACTGCCCAGGCTCAAGCAATTCTCCCACCCAGCCTCCCAAGTAGCTGGGACCACAGGCTCATGCCACCACACCCAACTAAGTTTATTATTATTATTTGTATAGATGAGGTCTGGCTATGTTGTTAAAGCTGGTCTCAACTCCTGGGCTCAAGCAGTACCCCCAGTTCGGCCTCCCAGAGTGCTGGGATTACAAACATGGTATGTTGAGCATTTCAAATTTCAAATTATTTTATTTTATTATTATTTTTTTAAGCCAGAGTCTCGCTCTGTCAGCCACGCTGGAGTGCAATGGCACGATCTCGGCTCACTGCAACCTCCCTGTTGTGCGTTTGAGCAATTTTCGTGCCTCAGCCTCCCAAGTAGCTGGGATTACAGGCGCCCACCACCATGCCCAGCTATTTTTTGTGTTTTTGGTAGAGATAGAGTTTTACCATGTTGGCCAGGCTGGTCTCAGACTCATGACCTCAAGTGATCCACCCACCTTGGCCTCCCAAAGGGCTGGGATTACAGGTGTGAGCCGCTGTGCCCGGCCTATTTTATTTTGCTTTATTGTATTTATAGAGACAGAGTCTCACTATGTTGCCCAGGCTGATCTTGAATTCCTGGGCTCAAGCAATCCTCCCTCCTTGGTCTCCCAAAATGCTGGGATTACAGGTGTAAGCCACCATGCCAGGCCCATTGTTATTCTTTTAGTGAGCTTTTTCCCTGAGCCCCTACTATGTGCCTGGCTGGACATGAAACCCCTCTCAAGGAAATAAGGTTCGTCTGATGCTGATAATGAACTTAATTTTAGTAATGAGGATTCTGAGGTCCAGAGAGGTTAAGACTTTTATGGAGGAGCACAAGCTGGCCCAGGACCCCCACACTTTAGTGCCCTGTGACTGCTGGGAGCTTCCTGGTTGGATGGGCAGGGGAGAGCTGGCGATTTGGCATGTTGGGACAGGGGGAAGAGCAGGCAGGAGGGTGTTCCAGGCCAAGGGCACACTTCAGTGAAATCCAGGAGTGTGGACTTTGATGCTGGGTAAGGCTGGGGCAGCGAGGGGCACGGAAAATGCCCCTGGCCGCAGTCAAAGTGGGCTGAGCAAAGTGTTCTCTGTGTTTCTGAGGCTGACCTCTGTGAACTCAGAGAGAGAGAGAAGGGCTGTTGGTGTGCGCTCGTGTGCATGTGTGCACAACCATGTGGTCTGGCAGGCTTGTGGGACGGTGCCCATGTACAAGCCGCTCTGCTGTGTGTGCAGGGCTGCTTGGAGGCCATGGGCCTGGGCTCTTGGGTGTGTGTGAGTGTGTGTGTTTCCACTGGTGGAAAATGGGTGTATCTCTTGGCAGGAGCTGGGAATGTGAGTGGGTCTGAGGTGCAGGGAGAGCAAGCCTACGGTTGCAAGTGGGCAGACTACGTGAGAGGGGTCTGGGAGCCTTTGCGTCAGTGTGCGTGCGTGTGTGTGCCTGCGCCTCAGAGTGTATGCATGAGTGGATGAGTGGATACACACCTGTGTATGCAGTCATGCACACACATATGCGTGTGCGTATGTGCGTGTATATATGCTTATGTGTATGTGAGTGAATGTGCCTCCGTGTGTCTGCTTGTGTCTGCAATAGCCTGAGCGTCATGCGTGTGAGTTTTGCTTTCACATTCAGTGCTAGTCAGAGGCTCCAATTCCTGTAAACCTCATGGTCTCATTTTCCAGCAGACATCCCACAGCAGTGGTGGTGGACACCACAGCCTAGGCTTGATCTGACCTATAGCTTCCCTTTTTCAAGCCTCTGGCTGCAGGGTGTAGAGGGGATGTAGGTGAAGGCAGGACTCCCGGCCCCCAGCTGGCCACAGGCCCCACCATCCATGGCATCTGCGGCATGAAGCCACCCATGGGAGTCTGAGGGAAGTCACATTACTGGGACTGGCCAGGGTAGAGCTGCCCTGGGAAATGTGGGTTCACCTTCATTCTACTGAAAGTGAAAATCAGATCACGCCTCTCCTCTGTCTCTCTTAAAACCCTCCAAAGAGTCCCTGTTGCATTTCAAGAAAAACATGAGTCTCTACCCAGTATCTCAGATGTCACCAGGGCCCTGCTGGCCAGAAAGACTTGGGAAGGAACCACCCATGGTGTATCCACTGTGTCACTCTGGGCTTTGGGTCCCTTCCTGTAAAAGCTGAGTAGGAAGTCCTTGGAGGGGGCAGAGATGATTGCGTGCTTGTGGCCACTCCTCTGTCCAGTGGGTAGATACTGGGAGGCTCTGGAGACTTGGCCATGAAGGAGACAGCCCTCCCGGTGGGCCAGAGCCTTTTCACTTTCCATATAGCCATATGAGATAGTAAAGAGCAGTTGCTTCTCCATGCTTTTAAAATTTTTTTATTTTATATTTTATTTTTGGAGACAAGGTCTTGCTCTGCTGCCCAGGTGGAGTGCAGTGGTGCAATCACCACTTACTGCAGCTTCGACCTCTCAGGTTCAAGTGATCCTCCCACCTCAGCCTCCAGAGTAGCTGGGACCACAGGTGTGCACCACCACACCTGGCTAATTTGTAAATTTTTTCTAGAAACAGAGTTTCCCTGTGTTGCCCAGGCTGGTCTTGAATTCCTGAGCTCAAGTAATCCTTCCGTCTCAGCCTCCCAAAGTGCTGGGATGACAGGCATGGGCCCCTGTGCCCAGCCCCTCATGCCATTTCTGTGCCACTAGGAAGTAACACTGGCTAACCCTGGTTGACATTTCTCTTGTTCCCAGAGTGAAACGAATGAGTGCTTCTTCTTTAATCCTGCAACTACCCCCACGTGGTCAGCACTTATATTTTCACTCTTACTTGGCAGATGAAGAAATTGAGTCCTGTTAAGGAATGTGCTTAGGATCACATGCTAGGAGGTGGTAGCGCTGGAATTCAAATCCAGGCAGGTGCTAGCTTGAGAGCCACTGCTCTATGAAGCCCTTCTCGGGCCTCCACTCAGGCCAAGGGAGGAGGAAGGGCCCTCAGGGAGAGCAGCGCGAGCAAAGGTCTGGAGCTGGGACTGAGCATGGCATGTCAGGAGAGAGAGAGAAGAGCTCTGTGGCCATGGGGAACAGCGTGAGGTCAAAGTGGAGAGGCAAGAGGAGGGAGGGGCGTGGAGGTCCCTGAATGCTGGCATGAACGCTCCGGGCCTTCTGCAGGGTGGGCGGCAGGGGAGAAAGGGAGTCTAGCCAGCTCTGGCTGGGTGCCCTGGCTCAAACCATCCTTGTCTCAGGCAAGGACACCTGCATGGACCCAGTCGCTCAAGCCCCAAACCAAGTCCATCCTTGACTTCTGTCTTTGTCTCCCCTCATCGGGCTGTGGGGAGTAGAGTGAAACCGCAGCTGCAGCCTCCTGGCTAGTCTGTCCACTCCTCTGCCCCCACAGCCCAGTCTCCATGCAGCAGCCAGGGGCGTCTACTGAAAACGAAAATCAGATCATGTCTCTCTCTTTCTCTTTCTCTCTTTTTTTTTATTTTTGAGATGGAATCTCCCTCTTGCCCAGGCTAGAGTGCAACCACCTCCCGGGTTCAAGTGATTCTCCTGCCCCAGCCTCTCAAGTAGATGGGTTTATAGGCCACCCACCATCACACCCGGCTAACTTTTGTATTTTTAGTAGAAACGGGGTTTTGCCATGTTGGCCAGGCTGGTCTCGATCTCCTGACCTCAAGTGATCCTCCCACTTTGGCCTCCTAAAGTGCTGAGATTACAGATGTGAGCCACTGTGACCAGCCTCCTCTCTGTCTCTCCCCACCCCTCCCCCCAAAAATGCGCATTCCTGGTGCATTGAAAACAAAATCCAAATTCCTTCAGTGGCCTGTGAGTCTCTACCTGATCTTGCCTCACCGACCTCTTGACCGCATCACTGACTGCTCCCCCATCACTGCGCACCCATACTGGCCTTTCTGTTCCTCATACACACAGGGTCGCTTCCGCTGCAGGGCCTTAGCATTCGCCATTCCCTCTGGTGGGAGTGCCCTTCCCCAGCCCACCAGCCCCTTCTGTCATTCAGGTCTCAGCTGAGAGAGACTGCCCAGATAAACCCCTGTCCCCATCCCTCCTGTTTATTTTCTTCATCTGCATGTGCTCAGCACCCGAAATTGTCTCTTGCTCTCTCCCCATCCTTCACCAGATTATAAACTCTATAAAAGCAGGGTTTTGTTCACTGCTGCATCCCAGGCATTCAGTGAGCAGTTGTTGAGTGAAGAAATCAGACTCAGTCTTCCCCTCTGTAAAATGGGACCACATCAAACCTCCTGGCAGGGTAGTGGTGTGGCTCAGAGGTAACGTTTGTACACAGTTGGACTTCTTCCCTATGGCCCAAGGACTTACCTGGCCACCCCTCCTGGAGCCCAGCCTCCTCCAGCTCCCCCAAGCCCTCTGCCTTGGGGGCGGACGCCTTAGCAGAAGGGCTGTCCTCCAGACCCTTTGCAGCCAGGCCTGTCTGCTCACAGATCCCTGAAGACATCCGGAGGTTTGTGCCCAGATCCCAGCCCCAGGCTCATGCAAATTCTGTCTCCCAGTCCAGCAGCTGTGGCCTCCTTCACTCGGCCTTTTAAAAGAAATTCTTGGGCTGACTCACACTTCCTTTGTCTCCAGCTGGGTTCACTCAAGTGTCGCTGTTTTGCAAGGCTGAGGTTTGAGTCCCTCAGAAGCAATCTCCGATGCAGGGGCGCTTTATGCTTCAGTGAACTTCAAACGAGGGTCAGGCCCCCCAGAAAACCTCATACCAGGACAGTTGGGAAACTACCCCTCACTGGTGGTCAGGGCATTCTGGGTTGGAGAAACTGCTTTGGGGCTTTGGCAGGTGTTCATTTTGTCCATCCCCCTGCCTCCCACCCAACTCCATCCCAAACTCACTCAAAAAAATGCCCCTGCTACCCTGGGAGGTGCATTTCAACGTCTCTTGTCCCCCGCTTTTCCTTCCTTCCCTGTGAAATCAGGCGTTTAGATTCAGCGCACTTCTGAGAAGATTTGTTTGTTTCTGTGCAAACACGTGGAGTGATGCTCCGTCTCGACTTCCACTTTCACAGAATTGCGGTTATTTTGAGAAAAAGGGTCTGTTACAGGTACAATAGTATACTGGTACTGGTCTGAATTTCTTGTTTATGTCCCTGGAAGAGTTTTTATGTAAATAAAGTCACACTGCTCCAGGGGAAAGGAATTCCTGAGGAATTCCCTGGAGAGAAAGGGATGGGCGATAGTTAACCCATTTTCTCCCCTGTCTCCAGTAGAAAGAACTGGAGCTTTGGAGGCAGGCTGATTTTGGGGTCAGCCTCTTCCTGGCTGTGTGGCCTTGACTAAGTTACTTAACCTCTCCAAGGGCCTGAATTTCTTCGAGGTAGATTTAGGGCACAGTTATCCCTGGACACTATTTTTGAGGGGCGAGTCGAACCTTTTTTATTTACTTATTTTTTTTAGAGACAGGGTCTTGCTCTGTCATCCAAGCTGCAGTGCAGTGGCACGATCACAGCTCACTGCAGCCTCCACTTCCTAGGCTCAAGTGATCCTACCACCTCAGCCTCCCGAGTAGCTGGGACTACAGGCACACAACACCATGCCCAGCTAATTTTTTAATTTTTTGTAGAGACGGGGGTCTCCCTATGTTACCCAGCCTGGTCTTGAACTCCTGGGCTCAAGCGATCCTCCTGCTTTGGCCTCTCAAAATGTTGGGATTATAGGCGTGAGCCTGGCCTAGAACCCATTTTTAATAAATGGAAGTGAAGCCGGGCACGGTGGCTCACGCTTGTAATCCCAGCACTTTGGGAGGCCGAGGCGGGCGGATCACGAGGTCAGGAGATGGAGACCACGGTGAAACCCCGTCTCTACTAAAAATACAAAAAATTAGCCGGGCGTGGTGGCGGGCGCCTGTAGTCCCAGCTACTCGGAGAGGCTGAGGCAGGAGAATGGCGTGAACCCGGGAGGCGGAGCTTCCAGTGAGCCGAGATTGCGCCACTGCACTCCAGCCTGGGCGACAGAACGAGACTCCGTCTCAAAAAAAAAAAAAAAAAAAAAAAAATGGAAGTGAAATTCACATAACATAAAATTAACTAATTTGAAATGAACAATTCAGTGGCGTTTAGTACATTTACAGCGTTATGCAACTGCCACCTCTCTTTAGTTGGAAAACATTTTCATCATTCCCAAAGGAAACTCTGTATCCATTAAGCAGTCATTCTGCACTCCCTCTTCTCCTTAGTAGTTAACTTAGGTACTACTGGGCTTTCTTGACTGAAGTCCCTGAAGAGGAAACAAGTATTTTCCAGCTGGGCCACCAGCTGTGACAAGTTGTCATTTGCACGGAGCTGGGATTCTGTTCTGGGTATGTATGTGCCATTCTATAAAAAACAGAGATTGTCTTTGACCAGGTGAGTGCAGTGGAGATCTCAGTCTTGCAACCTCCGCCTCCGTTCACCTCCCAAGTAGCTGGGACTACATGTGTCTACCACCTTGCCTGGCTAAGTTTTGTATTTTTTGGAAGAGACAGGGTTTTGCCATGTTGGCCAGGCTAATCTCGAACTCTTGATCTCAAGTGATCCACCCACCTCAGCCTCCCAAAGTGCTGGGATTACAGGTGTGAGCCACTGCGCCCAGCCCCCCATTCTTTAAATTTTGACACAGCTGAGAGTCATCTAACCACCACCACAACCAGTACACAAAATAATTTCATCCCTCCAAAAAATTCCCACTTGCTACCCTTTTGTCATCATCCCCTCCCCTGCTCCCAGCCCCTGACAATCACTGGTCTGTTTTCTGTCCCTAGAGTTTTAGCTATGCGCAAATGTCAGATGAATGGAACCCTGTAGATGTGTACTTTTGGGTTTGGCTTCTTTTGCCCAACACCAGGTATTTGAGATTCATCCAAGTTGCTGGTTGTATCAGTAGTCCACGCCTTTTCACTGCTGAGTAGTAGTTTATGATGTGGATGTACCACAGCTTGTTAAATTCCTCTGTTAAATTGGGTTGTCTCCAGTTTGGGGTGATGATGAATAGACTGCCCTCAACTTCTATGTATAGGTTTTTGTGTGAATGTAAGTTTTCTTTTCTTTTTGACATAGGGTCTTGCTATGTTGCCCAGGCTGGAGTGCAGTAGTGTGATCATAGCTCACTGCCCCCTTGACCTCAGGGGTTAAGTGATCCTCCCACCTCGACCTCCCAAAGTGCTAGGACTTACAGGCGTGAGATGCCACACTCAGCCTTGAATCTAAGTTTTTATTTCTCTAGGTTAGACACCCAGAAGTGGAAACGCTGGGTTGTATGGTGAGCGGATGTGATTCTGCTCTGTTTGACCTGGGTAAGTTAAACCTCTGTAGACCTCAATCTCCCTCTTCTGTAAAATGGGTATAAGAACAGTGCCAACTCCATTGGGTTATTGTGAGGATGAAATGAGACACATAAGGCACAGAGTAAGTGCTCAATAAATGTTGCCTTTTGTTTTTGGATTGGATTTTTTTTTTTTTTTGAGACGGAGTCTTGCTCTGTCACTCAGGCTGGAGTACAGTGGCGCGATCTTGGCTCACTGCAAACTCCGCCTCCCGTGTTCACGCTATTCTCCTGCCTCAGCCTCCCGAGTAGCTGGAACTACAGGCGCCCGCCACCACGCCCGGCTAATTTTTTGTATTTTTAGTAGAGCGGAGGTTTCACCGTGTTATCCAGGATGGTCTCGATCTCCTGACCTTGTGATCTGCCCACCTCGGCCTCCCAAAGTGCTGGGATCACAGGCGTGAGCCCCCGCGCCCGGCTGGATTGGGCTTTGTTTCGTGCGTGTCTTTGGCCGTGTTTTTACCTGCAGCACAGCCAGTGCTGTTGCAAGAGGTAGGGTATGAGGATTTCCTTGAACCCCCTTTTTAGGGCCAGAGGTTGGACTCCTGGGGAATTCATTATCAAGTCTGGCTGTAGACAGAGGTCCTCTCTGTAGAAAAAACATGAGTTAGGATGGTCCAGTACCTTTATTCCACAGAAGGGGAAAGTGAGGCTCAGAGAGGGACAATGTCTTGCCCAGGGCCACTCAACCAGGCAATGGCAGAGAAACAGTTGGCTCCAGAGCTCCTGACTTGCCAGCCCCATGTACCTCCACCTTGATTCCAGTAGCCAGTGTTTGTTGAATGAGTGCAAATAAGTGAGAACACATTCCTAACACGTTAGGAACACAAGCTCTGGAGCCAGCCTGCCAGGGTTTCATATCAGGTTCCTCCTTGCACAAGCTGTGTGATTTTGAGCACATTCTTTGACTTCTCTGAACCTCTGTTTCTTCATCTGTAAAATGGGTACAATCATTGTGTCTGCTGTACAGAGTGATCAAGAGGCTTAAATGAGGTAACGTGGCCAGGCACGGTGGCTCACGCCTGTAATCCCAGCACTTTGGGAGGCCAAAGTGGGCAGATCACCTTAGGTCAGGAGTTCGAGACCAGCCTGGCCAACATGGTGAAACCCCGTTTCTACTAAAAATACAAAAAATTAGCTGGGCGTGATGGCAGGTGCCTGTAATCCCAGCTACTTGGGAGGCTGAGGCAGGAGAATTGCTTGAACCCGGAACGAGGAGGTTGCAGTGAGCCAAGATTGTGCCATTGCACTCCAGCCTGGGCAACATGAGCGAAACTCTGTCTCAAAAAAAAAAAAAAAAGTGAGGTAATTTACACAAAGACTTAAAACAGTGTCAGGCACACAGTAAGTGCTGAATTAAAGCTGACTTTGGCCAGGTGCAATGGCTCAAACCTGTAATCCCAGCACTTTGGGAGAGTAGGGAGGGAGGATCACTTGAGCCCCAGGGTTTGAGACCAGCCTGGGCAGCATAGTGATGACCCCATGTTTACAAATAATTTAAAAATTAGCCAGGTGTGGTGGCATGCACCTGTGGTCCCTGCTACTCAGTAGGCTGAGGCAGGAGGATTACCTGGGCCCAGGAGGTGGAGGCTGCAGTGAGCTATGATCATGCCACTGCGCTCCAGCTTGGGCGACAGAGCAAGATTCTATCTTAAGATAATTTTTAAATGAAATTAATGACAAGGACATGGTGGGGGGCTGCAAACAGATGTTTTCACAGGGAGTTCACAGTCCTGCCAGTGACGGAGCAGGTCTCCTTCTTGGTTTATTGAAAAGTCGAGGAAGATGTGGATAATTCATGTCCAGGGACCTGTAGCCAACAGAAAAAAGCCCCTGCCTTCCCCTACTCAGAGCTGCTCTAATACAGAAGCCACAAGCCACATGGGGTGACTGAGCACTTGAATTGGTGGCTTAATATGAGTTGAGACGAGCTGTCAGTGTCAGTTATACAATGGATTTCAAAGATGCGGCATGAGCAAAGGTCCTGAGGCAGTTTACCTGGCATGTTAGGAACAGCAAAGCGGTGAGTAGGAGATGAAGGCAGCGATGTGATCTTGTAGTGTCTGTTTCTGTGTCTGTCGCCCCACTTGACTATTGCTTCCTTTGGCAGGGGCTGCATCTGCCTTGTACGTCTCCATAGCCACAGGGGCTGGCACGGCATCTGGCGTATGGTAGGTGCTTACTACATGTTTGTTGAATGAATGAATGGATGTTGGTGGTAACTAAATGCAGCTGAGTTAAACTGAGCCCAAGGAGAGAGAGGACCAAATGCCTTCTGTAGTGGACACTGGTGTGTGCCCAGGTCCTCCTTCTAGACAGAAGCAGTCACTCCCCAGCTGCTGGGAGAGCTGGTGGCTGATGGTTCGTGCCCAGCTGAGTCCCTCTCTGGGCATGGCCCCCTAGACCCCCTCACCCCACGGGACAGCACACCCCCAAAGACTGGTGAATATGGGGTACAAAAGCCTGGCCCCCTTTTCCCCAGGCAGGACAGCTCTACTGTGCTATTCCAGCTCCAGAACTTTCCCCAGGGATGACTGAGGCCTTTGTTGCGACTGCGTCGCAGCTCAACTCCTCTGCCTGGTCCTGCTGACCTCACTCCCACACAGGTGCTACCTCCAAGAGCACTCCTCAATAAACCTGCTCACTCATCCATGGGCTTCCCTGGGAACCTGACTTGTTACTCTTCTCAAGCCATAACCGTGTCATTCATGCGTTCATTCAATAAATATGCACTGAACAGCTATGCCCCAGGCATTGTTTTGGGATCCAGCAGCAACCCCAAACAGACCAGGACTGTTTGTGTAGGGATATTGGCTATCGAGTTTTTAGATTTCACCGAGACTGAATCTCATCATCTCCAGCCCCACCATGGCCATGCCACCCCTGGGAGGCCTGGCTGCTTCAGCTCCCTAGAGTGGCCCTTAGAAGGTGTGGACAGGTGTGGGGACAGGAAGGGAGCAGACCCAGGAGTCCAGGTCTGTGGAGTCAGGCAGACCCAGGTTTGAATTCAGTTTAGTGCTTTTTTGCATTTCCCTAGTGACTAATGATATTGAGCATCTTTTCATGTGCTCATTGGCTTTTGTATATGGTGTTAGTCCACTTTTGTTGCTGTAAAGGAATACCTGAGGCTGAGTAACTCATAAAGAAAAGAGGTTCGGGCGTGGTGGCTCACGCGTATAATCCCAGCATTTTGGGAGGCCGAGGTGGGTAGATCACTTGAGGTCAGGAGTTCAAGACCAACCTGGCCAACATGGTGAAACCTCATCTCTACTAAAAATACAAAAATTAGCTGGGTATGGTGGTGCGTGCCTGTAGTCCCAGCAACTCGGGAGGCTGAGGCAGTCAAGCCACTGCACTACAGCCTGGATGACAGAGCGAGATTCCCTCTCAAAAAAAAGAAAAAAGAAAGAAAAGAAAAAGGGCTGGGCGCGGTGGCTCATGCCTGTAATCCCAGCACTTCGGGAGGCTGAGGTGGGAAGATTACATGAGCTCAGGAATTCGAGACCAGCCTGGGCAACATAGCGAGAGCTTGTCTCCATTATAAATAAAAACAAAAAGTTAGCTACCAAAAATTAGGTGGCACGCATCTGTAGTCCCAGCTACTTGGGCAGCTAAGGTGGGAGGATCGCTTGAGTCTGGGAGACTGAGGCTGCAGTGAGCTATGATCACGCCATTGCACTCTAGCATGGGTGACAGAGTGGGACCCTGTCTCGAAAAATAAAAAAAAAAAAAAGAAAAGAGGTTTATTTGGCTCACAGTTCTGCAGGCTGTACAAGCATGGCACTAGTATCTGTTCGGATTCTGGTGAGGCCTCAGGAAGCTTTTACTCTTGGTGGAAGGCAGAGCGGGAGCAGACATGTCACATGGTGAGAGAGAAGGGAGGAGGTGCCAGGTTCTTTTAAACAACTAGACCTCAGATGAACTTACACAGTGAGACCTCATTGCTGGAAGGACAGCATCAAGCCGTTCATGAGAGATCTGCCCCCATAACCCAGACACCTCCCACTAGGCCCAACCTCTAACACTAGAATGATGTCACATTTCAACATGAGATTTGGAAGGAAAAAAAACATCCAAACCATACCATATACCTTCTTTGAAGAAATGTCTGTTTAGGTCCTTTGCTCATTTTTAAATTGGGTTTTTTTTGTTGTTGTTGAGTCGCAAGTGTTCTTTATATATTCTAGATACTAGACCCCCATCAGATATATGACTAGCAAGTATTTTTTCCCATTCTGTGAATCGTCTTCACTTTTTGGATAATGTCCTTCGATGTACAAAAGTTTTTACTTTTTATAAAGTCCAATTTATTTTTTTCTTTTATTGCTTGTGCTTTTGCTGTCATGTCTAAAGATCCATCACCAGACCCAAGGTGGTGAACATTTACCCTTCTGTTTTCTTTTATAAGTTTTACAATTTTAGCTTTTATATTTCAGCCTTTGGTCCATTCTATATATAGACAGAGAGGTTGAACATTCTTCTTTTTCTTATTGTTCTGGCATTATTTATTAAATGATTATTTTCCCACGGAATTATCTTGTTGGCCCTTGTTGAAAAGCCATTGGGGGCTGGGTGCAATGGCTCATGCCTGTAATCCCAGCACTTTGGGAGGCCAAGGCAGGCAGATCACCTGAGGTCCAAAATTCAAGACCACCCTAGCCAACACAGTGAAACCCCATCTCTATTAAAAGTACAAAGATGGCTGGGCGTGGTGGCTCACGCCTGTAATCCCAGCACTTTGGGAGGCCGAGGCAGGAGGACCACCTGAGGTCGGGAGTTCGAGACCAGCCTGACCAACATGGAGAAACCGTGTCTCTACTAAAAATACAAAATTAGCCAGGCGTGGTGGCACATGCCTGTAATCCCAGCTACTAGGGAGGCTGAGGCAGGAGAATCGCTTGAACCTGGGAGGCGGAGGTTGCAGTGAGCCGAGATTGCACCATTGCACTCCAGCCTGGGCAACAAGAGTGAAACTCCGTCTCGAACAAAAAACAAAACAAAACAAAAAAACAAAGATTAGCTGGGCGTGGTGGTGCATGCCTGTAGTCCCAGCTACTCAGGAAGCTGAGGCAGGAAAATCACTTGAACCTGGGAGGTGGAGGTTGCAGTGAGCCAAGGTCATGCCACTGCACTCCAGCCTGGGTGACAGAACAAGACTTTTTCTTGGAAAAAAAAAGAAAAAGAATAGATGTATGGGTTTATTTTTGGATACTCATTCTGTCCTCTGGATCTATAGACGTCTGTTCTTATGTTAGTACCACACAGGTTTCATTATTATAGGCTTAGTGCCTTTTTGAGCCTCAGTTTTTTTTCTCCTATAAAGGGAGGGAGGGCAGAAGTAGGTCTCTGGCAGGGGTTTGTGGATGAAGTGAGCTGGAATACATCATAGCAGCTAGCAGCGTGCTTGGCCTGTAGTTGTAGTGGAAGCATTACTGTTATTATCATATCCAAGATGTAGGTTGTGCTTAAAGACTCCTCCAGAGAGCTGGAAATGTGTATCAGTCAGTTTGGGCTTTAAAACAAAATGCCACAGACTAGGTAACTTACAACGGAAATGTATTGCTCATAATTTCTTTTTGAGATGGGGTCTTGCTCTGTTGCCTAGGCTGGAGTGCAGTGGTGCAGTCACGGCTCACTGCAGCCTCCACCTCCTAGGCTCATGTGATCCTCCCACCTCAGCCTCCCAAAGTTCTGGGATTACAGGTGTGAGCCACTGTGCCCAGGCTGCTCATAGTTCTGGAGGTGGGAAGTCCAAGATCAAGGCACTGGGAGATTCAGTGTCTGGTGAGGACTCAAATTCTGGCTCACTGTGTCCTCACAAGGTGGAAGGGGCAAAAGAGCTCTCTGGGACCCTTCTTAAAAGGACACTAATCCCATTCATGAGGGCTCCACCCTTATTCATGAGACCTAATCACCTCCCAAAAGACCTACCTCCTAACACTTTCACACTGGGAATTAAATTTCTTTTTCTTTCCTTTTTTAAATTTTCTTTTTACATTTTTTCCCTTTTTTTTTTTTTTTGAGACAGAGTCTTGCTCTTGTCGCCCCGGCTGGAGTGCAGTGGCACATTCTTGCCTCACTGCAGTCTCCGCCTCCCGGGTTCAAGTGATTCTCCTGCCCCAGCCTCCTGAGTAGCTGGGATTACAGGCACCCACCACCACGCCCAGCTAATTTTCGTATTTTCAGTAGAGATGGGGTTTCTGCATGTTGGCCAGGCTGGTCTCAAACTCCTGAGGTCAAGCAACCTGCCCACTTCAGCCTCCCAAAGTGCTGGGATTACAGGCCTAAGTCACCACGTCCAGCCTCTTCTAGTTTTTTGAGACTATACAATAAATTATAGTTAACCATATACAGTGGAACATATGAATTTGGGAGGAGAGGGCACAAACATTCTGTTCATGCCATGGCAGTGTGCCATGGATAGCAGACATCACCATTGGTGCAGAGGGCCCAGGAGTGTCAGTCATCAGGGACTAAGGTTTGACTTTACCCTATTCTACCCATGCTCCCTTGAGCCCAGCCCTGGGCCTGTGTGAAGTGGAGAAAAAGGGGCACCAGAGGCCGAGACACGTCGACTTTCACGTGACCTGGTGATACTCTGTGAGTGAGAGAGCAGGAAGCTTGCTTGTCACTGAGTGGGGGAGGGCTGGGCTCCAGAATCATTCTAGAGTCTCACCCCCAGACCTTCCAACACAGGAAGGCTGTGCTGTGGCCCTGGAACCTACAGTTTTCCCCAGATGTTGTGTTATTGAAAGAACTGTGCAGTGAACACCAATCACCCACCATGTGGATTCCACAATGAACAGCTGACTCTAGTTGCCGTATCTCAGCTCTAGCCACCTATCCTTCCTTCTATCCACCCATCCATCCACCTTATTTCTTTTCTTTTTTTGTCTTTTGAGATGGAGTCTCGCTCTGTCACCCAGGGTAGAGTGCAGTGGCGCAGTCTCAGCTCACTGCAAGCTCTGCCTCCTGGATTCAAGTCATTCTTGCGCGTCAGCCTCCCGAGTCACTGGGACTACAGGCGCCCGCCACCACGCCTGGCTAATTTTTTGTATTTTTAGTAGAGACGGGGTTTCACCGTGTTAGCCAGGATGGTCTCGATCTCCTGACCTCGTGATCCGCCCGCCTTGGCCTCCCGAAGTGCTGGGATTACAGGTGTGAGCCACCATGCCCCGCCCAGTACAACCCCTTTTCTTAGTGCAGTAGGGTTCTTTGTTTCTGGAAACCAGAAGCATTTTTGGCCTGATTGGCCTGGGAACTGGTGAACGGGCAGATTGAGGATAAAGCCAAGGCCTACGATTCCTCTCACCTTCCCTTTGTCCTCACTGGTGCAGGTGGCAGGAAACCCCCTTCCAAGGATCTTTGATCTCACTGGGAAGCTGGGGCTTGGGGAGGCTGGCACAGGGGGTTGCTTCAGTCCTGAGTGTGAGGGTGATGGATTGTGGTGTGGGGGAGGGGGATAATCCTCCCTAGAGGGGAGGCTTACCCAACATGTGTCAACAGACCCCAGTTGTCTGCTCATGACTGTAATTTAAGATGCCCATTTTGCAACTCCTGGAGCTGGTGAAACACTACAGCCCCTTGGCTATTTTGCAGGAGATTTAAGGAGCTGCACATTAGTGCACACGCAGGCTGCCTTGGTGCCTGGAGCAGAGGTCACGTTCTAGAGAGAGTTTGCAGATTGGAAGCCCACGGGACAGAGTCAGTCCATGGATGACTTTCAGGGGCACATGGTTTGTTTTTGTTCCTTTGTTTCAGAATTGAATTCGTTGCCAGCATTTTTTTTTTTAAACCTGGAAATTATACATGAAAATGTCTTGAGCCAGGTGCGGTGGCTCACGCCTGTAATCCCAGCATTTTGGGAGGCCAAGGCAGGTGGATCATCTGAGGTAGGGAGTTCGAGACCAGCCTGGCCAACATGGTGAAACCCCATCTCTACTAAAAATACAAAAAATTGGCCAGGTATGGTGGCAGGCACCTGTAATCCCAGCTACTTGTAAGGCTGAGGCAGGAGAATCACTTAAACCTGGGAGGCGGAAGTTATAGTGAGTCGAGATCATGCCATTGCACTCCAGCCTGGGCAATAGAGTGAGACTCCATCTAAAACAAAACAAAAACAAACGAAAAAAAGAAAATGTCTTGAAAAATCAGATCTAGTAACAATGGGCCCACAGTCCTGCATGACAACCACCGGCTGAGTGTGATGGACCCCTTTTGTCGGGACATCAGAAGGCCAGTTTGCCCCTGCTACACCAGGGTTACCTGTCTGTCTGCTGCTGACAACTTAGTTTGAGAACCCAGGCTTTACTGGTAAGATAGACACAGACACAACTATTTATGGTTCAAAACAGAGGGCAGTGAGTATTGTAGCTTAGGACAGTGGTTCTCCATAGAGGTGATTTAGTACCCTAGGGGACAGTGGCAATGTCCGAAGACATATTTTGGTTGCTGCAACTTGAGGAGGGTGCCATGGCATCTAGTGGGTGGAGAGCAGGGGTACTGCTCAACATCCTGCAGTGCACAGGACAGCCCCCACGACAAAGATTATCTAGCCCCAGTGTCAGTAGGGCTGGGGTTGGGAAACTGTGGATTAGGGGCACCAGCAAACTGGTCTGGAAGGAAGAGGTTAATTCCAGTGGTGGGGCTCAAGAAAGGCTCCCTGAAGAGAAGAGGTCTTGCTGGTGAGCAGGCACTTGATGACTGAGCCAGGTTTCAACTGAGAGTGATTGAGGGGGAGGCATGTCAGGCAGAGAACAAACAACACAAGCAAAGGTCTAGAGGCACCTTTGATGGGTGGAGGTGGGCGAGAGTGTGAACAGTGAGATGGAGCCTGTGGTTCAAGATACATGAAGTTTGGGGTCAGATGGATTTGGGTTTGAGTTCTGACTCTACCACTCACTAGCCATGTGGCTTCAGGCTTGTCATTGGCTTGAACCTCAGTTTCATCATCTGTAAAATGGGGATAAGAAATGAGGGCCGGGCGCGGTGGCTCACGCTTGTAATCCCAGCGCGGATCACGAGGTCAGGAGATCGAGACCACGGTGAAACCCTGTCTCTAATAAAAATACAAAAAATTAGCCGGGCGTGGTGGCGGGCGCCTGTAGTCCCAGTTCCCTCTGCCTGGAATGCTCACATTCTAGATGTGTGGATTACACCATCAAGGTGTTATAAACCCGGTGCTGACATGCTAAGACTTGTGTTTTGAAAAGATCACTCTGCCAGCAACATGGTGTTGGGCTTGTGGGAGCGGGGACAGGGAATCTGGAGGCCAAGGGAATGATGGGGGATTCCCAGGCTCATACAAGAAGCCTGGGAGCTTCTGCCTTCACCCTAACTCCCTTCCCCATGACTTCTCTGTCCTTAAGGTACCTTGGGGGAAGGTCAGTGAGGACCCACCAGGCATGAACGTGTTGGATTCTCTCTTGGTTAATGTTCCTGCTCCCTTCTCAGCCTAGAAGACTGGTTACTTCATAGGTCAGGGTTGAGGTGTTATATTAGTCTGTTCTCTCACTGCTGTAAAGAACTGTCCAAGACTGGGTAATTTATAAAGGAAAGAGGTTTAATTGACTCCAGTTCCGCAGGGCTGGGAGACCTCAGGAAACTTACAATCATGGCAGAAAGGGAAGCAAACATGTCCTTCTTTATGTGGCAGAAGGAAGAAGTAGTGCCAAGCAAAGGGGGAAAAGCACCTTATAAAACCATCAGATCTTGTGAGAACTCACTCACTATCAAGAGAACAGCATGGGAGTATCCACCCCCATGATTCAGTTACCTCCCACGGGATCCTTCCCACGATATGTGGGGATTATGGGAAGTACAATTCAACATGAGATTTGGGTGGGGACACAGCCAAACCATATTAGGTGTAGAGGCCAAAACCTCATAGAGGCTACTGAGAGTCTATGGGCCAGCCCTCTAGCTTCCTTAAGCCTCAGTTTCCTCACCTGTGTAGAACAGTCTTTTCAGGGTCTGTGGGGGTACATGGGATACTTCCTACAAAGTTCTTACAATAGGACCTGGCTCCATTTTATAAAAATGAAGCTCTTGGCCGGGTGCAGTGGCTCACACCTGTAATCCCAGCACTTTGGGAGGCTGAGGCGGGCAGATCACAAGGTCAGGAGTTTAAGACTAGCCTGGCCAGTATGACGAAACCCCGTCTCTACTAAAAAATACAAAAATTATCCAGGTGGGTGGTGCGCACCTGTAGTCCCAGCTACTCAGGAGGCTGAGGCAGGAGAATCACTTGAACCCGGGAGGCAGAGGTTACAGTGAGCTGAGATCACACCACTGCACTCCCACCTGGGTGACACAGCGAGACTCTGTCTCAAAAAAAAAAAAAAAAATCAAGCTCTTGCTGAATACTCTCTGAATGCCTGGTACTGCAGGAGGCCCTGGGAACTCAAAATCTCTCTTAAGAACTGACCTTGACTTTAAGGATTGCCTGATTTAGGATTTGTGGACTTTGCTGACTGGGGACATCCAATTTTTAGGGAGAGATTCCTGGGAATTTTATTTGAAAGATGCGCACAAAGATTTAGCTTTTATGGGTGGATCACGAGGTCAGAAGATCGAGACCATCCTGGCTAACACAGTGAAATCCCGTCTGTACTAAAAAAATACAAAAAATTAGCTGGGCGTGGTGGTGGGCACCTTGTAGTCCCAGCTACTCGGGAGGCTGAGGCAGGAGAATGGCTTGAACCCGGGAGGTGGAGCTTGCAGTGAGCCAAGATGACGCCACGGCACTCCAGCCTGGGAGACAGAGCGAGGCTCCATCTCAAAAAAAAAAAAAAAAAAAAAAAGATTTATCTTGTAAGTAGGTCCACAGTGGCTATCTTTATAAAGTGAAAAATTGGAAATAGCCTTAATGTCCAACTATAGGATATTGGTTTAATATGTGATAAGACAAATCGAGTATTATGCAGTCATTCAAGAGGAAGCAGATGGATCTTTGCTGATACAGAAAGATGTTCATTAAGTGAAAACAATATACAAAACACTATTTGTGTATCAGTAATAAGCCAGGCGTGGTGGCTCACACCTGTAATCCCAGCACTTTGGGAGGCCAAGGAGGGAGGATTGTGTGATCCTAGGAGTTCCAGACCACCTTGGGCAACATGGTAAGACCCTGTCTCTACAAAAAATACAAAAATTAGCTGGATGTGGTGGTGCACTCCTGTAGTCCCAGATACTCGGGAGGCTGAGGTGGGAGAATCACCTATGCCCAGGAGGTGAACGCTGTAGTGAGCCGTCACTGTGCCACTGCACTCCATCCTGGGCAACAGAGACCCTGTCTCAAAAAAAATACACACACAGACAGACACACACACACACACACACACATATTTTAAAGCCTAAAGGCTAATATACCCCAAAATTAACAGTGGATATCTATAAGCGGCTTTTACAGTATTATTTTCTTATTCTACATTTTTTCCCTTTCCATTTTTTTACAATAAATGTGCATTTCTTTTCTGAAAAATAGCAATTTATTTTATTAACCTTAAAATTATTTGATGCCATTAAAATATAAATAAAAATAATAATAAAAGAAAGGGCAAGTTTGCCAGCTCTCCCCGTCTGCCTCCCCAGCCTTATATCCTGACTGGATTCTTGATCACTGCCAATAAACACGGACTCTTAATTCGTTTCAGTATTTACTAACCTCAAAACAAGGCAATGTAAAGATGAATAATCATACTCTGCAGGTGATCTGCATGCACGCCAAATTTTGAGATGCGTTGAAAGAGGAAGTTCTTTACCTCTCTGCCTTCAATTATTTATTCTCGTTTAACCCACTTCCTCCGTTCATTCCTAACTTGAGGGCGTTTATTTACTTTTATCTACGCATGCGCACTCCTGGCTGCTAGAGAAGGCCGCTTCGCCCGCCTTCTGACGTCGACCATTGGCCGGCTCTGCCAGCGCGCTCCTGATTGGTGGTTGCGGGCCGGGCACCGCTGCTTCTCAAAGTTGGCGGGAAAGCGGCGGCTAGGCGGAATGACGGCGGCTGCTGACTCGTTCTCAGGCGGCCCCGCTGGGGTGCGGCTGCCAAGGTCGCCGCCACTCAAGGTGCTGGCAGAGCAGCTGCGGCGCGACGCGGAGGGCAGCCTGGGCGCGTGGCGGCTGTCGCGGGCGGCGGCGGGCCGCGGGCCGCTGGACCTGGCGGCCGTGTGGATGCAGGGCAGGGTAATAATGGCGGACCGCGGCGAGGCGCGGCTGCGGGACCCGAGCGGGGACTTCTCGGTCCGCGGCCTGGAGCGGGTGCCGCGCGGGCGGCCCTGCCTAGTCCCAGGTAATGCCCGGGCCTCACTGGGCGCCCTCTTCCCTGCTGTCCACCGAGAAGTTGCCGAGGCCAGATTCGATCTCGTTCTTGACACTCGAACGGGGGCGGGGCGGGGCGGGGCGGGTCTGTCCCTCCTCCGGGCCTCTGCCCCTGCGGGTCCCTGCTTGGGTACTCGTGCTCCGGTCCCTCCTTGGTGAAGTTGATCTGATGATAAGCATCACCTGCCGTCCCTTTAACAAATACAGATTCCTGGGACTCTCCCACCCCTAGTGGGAATCTTCTGGGGAGGGACTCCGGCACCTGCGTTTGTCATAAGCCCCCTCTCCCGTTGATATCCTTGTTCTCCATCAAGTTTTGGGAAATACTGTCCTGGGAAACTTCTGCTCATCCTTAACGTCTCAACTCAAATGTACCTTTGTCAGGGAAGTCCTCCCTAGCCCCTAGGAACGGGAGACCCTCCTGTACTACTCCTTAATGAACTGTTTTGGGCTGTAGCTCACTCATGTTTGCCTTCTCTCTCTCTCTCTCTTTTTTTTTTTTTTTTTTGAGACGGAGTCTCACTCTGTCGCCCAGGATGGGGTGCAGTGGCGCGACTTCAGCTTACTGCAGCCTCCACCTCCCGGATTCAAGCTATTGTCATGCTTCAGCCTCCCGAGTAGCTGGGATTACAGGCGTGTGCCACCACACCCGGCTAATTTTTGTATTTTTTAGCAGAGACTGGGTTTTGCCATGTTGGCCAGACTGGTCTGGAACTCCTGGCCTCAAGTGATCTGCCCACCTCGGCCTCCCAAAGTGCTGGGATTATAGACGTGAGGCGCTGCGCCCTGCTTGCTTCCTCTCTTAAACCACTGATGCTCAAACTTGAGCCAGCATCAGCCTCTCCTGGAGGGCTTGCTAAAGCTGGGATGGCTGGGGCTCCACCCTCAGGCTTTCTGAGTCAGGAGGTCCAGGTGAGGCTGGATATTTGCATTTCTGACCAGCTCCCAGGTGATGCTGATGCTGCTGGTCTGGGGACAATACTTTCGACTTTTTAAATGTTCTATTTATTTGAGATAGGGGACTCACTATGTTGCCCAGGCTGGCCCTGAGCTCAAGCAATCCTCCTGCTTCAGCCTCCTTGGGTAGCTGGGACTACAGGCCTGCACCACCACGCCTGGTGTTTGGGGCCGTACTTTGAGAACCACTGGGCCAGACCAAGCTACTGGAGGGCCAGAGCTGTGTGGTCCTGACAGCTGTATCCTCAGCATGTGGCCCAGTGCCTGACACATAAGTGCTCCAAGAACCAATTGTCTTGAGTGACAGACACTGGGCATCCATCTCACTTGTTCCCTGCGATGTCAATTGAGCACGTGTTGTACATCAGCCCCCCCATGTGCAGTGTTGGGCTGCAGCCAAGACCCAGATAAAGTCTGCTGGGAGACAGGCGGTGAGTAAATGTCCCAGAGGATCGCTGATCCCTGGGGAGCCATGAGGATGTGCAAGGTGCTGAGTGGCCCGGGGAGGCTTCTAGAGGATGTGAGGTCTAAGCTGAGGAGGTCTGAGGCTCCATGGGCCTTCCCTCACCTCAGCTCCCTCCCCTCGGAAATCAGGCCAAGATCACTTCGTTCCTAAGGGCCCTTCCTGCTCAGTCTTGGAGTCTAACTAGAGGCAGATAGGTCAGTGGTCTGGCCTGAGCTGCTTTGGACTTGGACAGGCTTAGGTTGAATTTCTGGTTCCACCCCTTCCCAGCTGAGCTGCCTGGAGCACTTTTGTTAACTTTTCTGGACTTGTACTATTTTGTAAAAAGGAGCTAATCATTCCTGCCTGTTGTGTGGATTCAATAAGTAAACAACTGCCTTAATACCATGCCTGGCTCACAGTGAGGGTGCAAAATACCGGGACTCGTTTACTGCCACATGCTCCTCTTCCCTCCCCCCACGGCCTTACCCTTCAGCCTGCCCTCAGCCCCAGCGTTGGTCTAGGACAGGGTCAGCAAACTACAGACCTCCTCTTTTCATGTGTCCTGCGAACTAAAAATGCTTTTAAAATTTTTATTTATTACTATTATTATTTTTGAGACAGAATCTCGCTCTGTCTCTCAGGCTGGAGTATAGTGACGCAGTCATGGCTCCCTGCAACCTCCACCTCCTGGGTTCAAGCGATTCTCGTGCCTCAGCCTCCCGAGTAGCTGGGATTACAGGCTTGTACCACCACACCCGGCTAATTTTTATAGTTCTAGTAGAGATGGGGTTTCAACATGTTGGCCAGACTGGTTGGTCTCGAGCTCCTGGCCACTTTGGCCTCCCAAAGTGCTGGGACTGTAGGCATGAGTCATTGTACCTGGCAGGATTTCACATTTTTAAATGGTTGAAAAAAAATCATGACATGTGAAAAGTATATGAAATTCAAGCGTCAGTGTTCATAAGTTAAGTTTTATTGGAATACATTGGTAATTTACAGAAGGTCTTGGGCCACTGTCCCACCACAGCTAGAATTTTATTTGGGACAGAGACCCTATGGCGGGAAAAGCCCAAAATATTTATCTGGCCCTTTACAGAAAAAGTTTGCCAACCCTTGGCCTTAGCCCTGGCCCAGCAAGTAACCCGTGCTGCTTGGTGTGTTGGTTAGCAGGCAAAGCACCTTGCAGGCAGGCTGGGGCAGTCTCCTATCTGGTCTCAGCCCTGGCATAAGCCTGGCATCTAGTAAATACTTCAGTGTTTGAACCCATGGGCATTGGTGAACCTGTCTGACATACCCACTGGCCTGAATGGCAGCTGGCAGGGGCCATGTCATTTCCTCTTGTTAATTAATACTGAGTCCAGCCTGACAAAATTGAGTCACTGCCATCAGGGAGGCAGGGAGGTAAGCAGGCCACTAAAACACAAAGTAACACTGCAGGCAAGAGTGAGATGGCGCAGAGGAGGGACAGCTGATCTAGGTTTGAGGGCTCAGAGAAGGCTTCCTGGAAGAGGCAGCCCTGAAGGATGCATTGGAGTTATCTGTAAGGACCAACCCTCCTGGGTTGCCTGGGACTGAGAAGGTCCTGGGACATGGGACTTGCAGTGTTAAAACTGGGATGCTTGGGCACCCTCTGTCTGTGTGCAGTGGCAGGAGATCGTGCAGCTCCATGGAACAGCCTGTGCAAAGGCTTGAAGGGGATAGAGCCGCGTGCCTTTGGGGAGCCTGGGGCAGCGGTGGAAGGTAGGAGGGCTCTATCCTGATGAGCCTCAGGGGCTGTCTGGAAGCACCTGCCTGCTTCAAGATGGCCTCGAACTCTGCTCACTGCACTGCTGCTCTAGTGCTATTCCTCCACCGCCTCTTCCTCTGGAACATCCAAGAATTTGTTTCCATAAACCTAAGGTGCGTTGAAGGAGAAGCTCTTCCTGCCCTCAAGCTGCTCTCTGTCTGCACGAGAATCAGAGAAACCGTGCTTACCTACATCGCGCTTGGATCAACTGAGTTCTGGAGGCAGGAGGTGGATTTGAGAATGTTGACTGCAGCAGTGGGGTGGGGATGGTTTCGAAGAGGAGGAAGCTGGCAGGAGATGGGCTGGAGCCATTGGAATGGTCATGGCAACCGCGGGGTGGGGATGCGGGAAGGAGAGGGAGAGACAGTGGAGAGCTGCTTTGGAGTGGGAGAGGGTGTGAGTAGAACCTACAGGGCCAATTTGTCCCATCGCATGCCTTTGAGTTCATCTGGCTGGCTGTGTGTGCCTTCCCAGTAGAGCTCCTGTTCCCCTCTCCCGGTTGGAATGCCCTTGGTCTTGTTCTTCTCTTCCTGGGCCTTCAGTCGTTCTAATTCTGTGGGTTCCAACCCTACCAGCACTTTAGGCCCATTCAGAGGGGACGGCAAGTGCGTTTTCAGAACTAGCCTCTGTCACGGAGGGACCCAGGTGGAATGTGGGGGGAAGTTCTGAGATACTTGAGCACATTCTGCCTGCGGTTGAACAGCAGTATCAGGGGTCAGCTTGTCTGGCTTCCTTCAGTCAAAGCCCCAGGCCCCACGTGCAGTGCAATGAAAGCCTCACGGGGTAGGCAGCGGGGCTGGCACCGGGCCTGTCCTTCCTGCAGCGTTTGGAGTTTTCTTTTACACAATCAGGTTTTGTGTGGTTGCGACTGGCCAAGTTTTGCTTTCAAGGAGAGTCACTTCCCCAAGGGAATGGGAAGAGAGTCACAGTTAATATGTCATTAGATCATCCCGGTGGCAGCCGGCCCTTGTGTGGATTTGCTTGTATGTGCTGGAGGAGGTGGTAGGGATAGATCCCAGCAGTTGGAACAATGGGGCGGGGGCTGCCTGCCCAGCCGTTTTGGCAATGTGGAGGGAAAATTGGATTGTTTAGTAACTGTCAGAGGGTGTCTGCAGAAAGAGGATGTGTCCTGTGCACAGAAACCAGTCACATACTCTATAGCATTGAGCAAGGAACTGGATTAGAGGAAAGCTGAGGTTTTCTGCCCCTGCCTCAGAGCTGTCTAATTATAACTTGCTCTGATGGGAGCGTCTCCTCCATTCCTTGGGCATGATTACATTTTACATGACAGTTTTGTTTGGCCTAGTAAAATCAGAAACCAAAGAAGATGGCCGGGTACAGTGGCTCACACCTATAATCCCAGCACTTTGGGAGACCAAGGTGGGTGGATCACCTGAGGTCAGGAGTTCAAGACCAGCCTGGCCAACATGTGAAACCCTATCTCTACTAAAAATACGAAACTTAGCCAGGCATGGTGGCAGGCACCTGTAATCCCAGCTACTCAGGAGGCTGAGGCACAAAAATCGCTTAAACTCAGGAGGCGGAGGTTGCAATGAGCCGAGATTGCACCACTGCACTCCAGCCTGGGTGACAGAGCAAGATTCTGTCTCAAAAGAAAAAAAGAAAAAAAAGAACATTACTATGGGCTTTTCTTCTTTTTCTAGGAAAGTATGTGATGGTGATGGGAGTGGTTCAGGCCTGCAGCCCTGAGCCCTGCGTGCAGGCTGTGAAGATGACAGACCTTTCTGATAATCCCATCCATGAAAGTATGTGGGAACTGGAGGTAGAAGATTTACACAGGAATATTCCTTAGATAATGTTGGAACTATCGTTAAAAACAACCAAAATTCTGAAACTATTTAGAAGCTTATAATGATGTGGATTTCATGGACATTTTTCAATGCGTATTTTTCAAAAGTTTCTCAGAGAGCCTTGCTTTGGTAGACCAAGAAGTCCGGATGTAGGAATGTTTAAATCCTGGGATACTTCAGTGACACAGCCTCTGCTGCCCCTTGCTTTGCCCGTGTTTGCTGATGAAAAGCAGATGCTTGTGTTTCTTTTTCCTTCCTGGTTTGTATGTGTTAATTCTCTCTCTCTCTCTCAGACACAGAAGTCTCATGTTGCATTTTCCAAATTTTATGAGTGATGATACTTTTTCCATTACTGCTGCGTCCCTGTTTTACAATGCAAAATTTAAGTACAGTCATTGCCCATGGTGATTAAAGTGTGGTTATGGGCAGGAAGACAGACTGTGTAAAAAAGGAATGACATCCTGGCTCCTCATCTTCTTCATCAGCAACTACCATAACCAGTTTGCAAGTCAAATGGCATTTCCTAACGGCAGGCATGGCGGCCCCTGAAAGACAACAGCTCCCTTTCTGCTTCGGACACCACTCAAATATTTAGACACAGCTCTATCCCTTTTCCTAGCTAGAGAAGGTGATACCTTCTTCCATCACTCAGAGATGTTGAGACGTTTTCAGAATTTCTTGTTGAAATGAAAAACATCAAGATAAAGGACATCTTTCAGGCATTAGCTAAACTTCCGCTTCATAACTTTGGGTGAGACATGGTGAGCCTCCTGGTATAGAGTTCTTTTGTCTTTGTGTGGAATGACTTTTTGCTGTGATTGTTTTGAATGTTGGGTTTCTGCTGTCTGCTTAGTACCCGCGCCTGAATTTTTTGAGATTGTAAATATCAAGGGAGTTAGATTATGTTCTGACATGGTTGTAGACTTTCACCTGGATTATTGATATTCTACCTCTAATAAATTTTTTAATAGGCTGTATGGGTTTTTTTTTAAAAATAGACTTTTAAGAAAACAGTTTTAGGTGTTCAGGAAAATAGAGAAGAAACTACAGCGTTCCCATATACTCCACACTCATACCCCACTCCCAGTTTTTCCAGCTATAAACATCTTTTATTAGGATGGTACATTTGATAAACCAACATGACATTCTTATTAACTAAAGTCTAGTTTACATTAGGCTTCATTCCTTCTCTTACACATTCTGTAGATTTTGCCAAATGCATAATAACATGTATCCACCATTACAGTATCAACCAGAATAGTTTCACTGCCCTAAAAATCCGCTGGGTTCCCCTTACTCACCCCTCCCCACCCACCCTGACAATCACTCATCTTTCTTTTCAGTTTTGCCTTTTCCAGAATATCACATAGTTGGATCATACAGTAAGTAATTTTTTCAGACTGGCTTCTTTCATTTACTCTGCATATAAGATTCCTCCATATATTTTTTTTCTTTTTCAACAGTCTCACTCCTGCCCAGGATGGAGTGCAAGGGCACAATCACAGCTCACCACAGCCTCAACCTCTCAGGCTCAGGTGATCCTCCCATCTCAGCCTCTCAGGTCGCAGGACTACAGGTGCACATCACCATGCCTGGTTAATTTTTTTGCATTTTTTGTAGAGACAAGGTTTTGCCATGTTGCCCAGGCTAGTCTCAAACTCCTGGGCTCAAGCAATCTTCCCATCTCGGCCTCCCAAAGTGCTGGGATTACAGGTGTGAGCCATTGTGTCTGGACTCCTCCAGGTCTTTTTGCAGACTGTTAGCTTTTTTTTTTTTTTTTTTCAATAAATGCCCATGTTTATTACAAGATAGAAACATGAAGAATTCCTTAGGGCCTTTTTTTTTTTTTGAGACAGAATCTAACCCTGTCACCCAGGCTGGAGTGCAGTGGTGTGATCTCTGCTCACTGCAACTCTGCCTCCCGGGCTCAAGGGATTCTCCTGCCTCAGCCTCCTGAGTAGCTGGGATTACGGATATGTGCCACCATGCCCAGCTTATTTATTTATTTATTTTAAGTTTTTAATTTTTGTTTGTTTGTTTAAGATCGGGCCTTGCCCTGTCACCCAGGCTGGCGTACAGTGGCGCGAACATGGCTTACTGCAGCCTCAGCCTCCCAAGCTCAAGCAATCTTCCCATGTCAACCTCCTGAGTAGCTAGTACTACAGGCACAAATTCCTGGGCTCAAGCAATCCTCCCACCTTGGCCTCCCAGAGTGCTGGGATTATAGGCATGAGCCACCACGCCCAGCCAGCTCATTTTTTTTTAATCACTGAATAATGTTCCATTGTATGGACGTACCATAGTTTTATCTAATCCACCTATTGAAGGACATCTTCCTTGACTCCAGTCTTTGATAACTATGAATAGAGCTGCTGTAAACATTCATGCCCAGGTTTTGTGTGGGCATAAGTTTTCAGCTCACTGGGGTAAATGCCTAGGAGTGCAATTGCTGGGCCATATGGTAAACCTGTGGTTAGTCTTGTAGAAACTGCCAGTCTGCTTTTGCATTCTCACCAGCAATAAAGGGGACTCACTGTTCCACATCGTCTCCAGCACTGAGTGTTGTCAGTATCTTGCGTGTGCTGTGCTTTTAAACTATTTTCTTTTTAAAGCCGGGCAGTTTGGAAAGCATGCATCGTTTTTGTTGCCCACATGAAGCTTGTTTTGAAATGTTATATGTTCACAGTTTGGGATTTTTCAGGCAATATTGCTGAGCTTTAACAGGAACTTTGCAGTCCTTTCAACCTGAATTTGAGCCCTTCATCTGCCACTAACCTTGCCATGTGACTATGAGCAAGGTACCTAACCTCTCCATTCTTCAGTTTCTTTATCTGTAAAATGCAGATTATGCCCAGCTCATAGCACTGGTGTAAGGAATAAATGAAGATACGTGTATGTCACTTTTACATGGTTTGTGACACTTAGTAGGCACCAAATCATTATTGCTGGGAGGATCAGTATGTTCTTGCTTGTCTACACACACACACACACACACACACACACACACACACAGAATTGCAAAGATAGTACAGAGAGTTCCCATATACCTGTACCCAGCTTCCCCATTAACATGTTAGTACAGTGCATTTGTTAAAATTCATGAACCAATATTAAATGTTATTAACCCAAGTCTGTACTTCATTCAGATTTCTCTGGGTTTTTCCTCATGTCCTTTCCTGTTCCAGGGTCCCATCCGGGACACCACATTCCATTTCGTCATCGTGTCTCCCTAGGTGCTCTCCCTGGCTGGGTCACTCAATCAGTTGCTTTTAATTGCAGTTAAATTTAATTTTGGTGCGGACAATGAGATCTCTGTTACAGAATTTTTAGGTTAAAACTTAGTCACAATGGCTGGGTGCAGTGGCTCATGCCTGTAATTGCAACATTTTGAGAGGTCGAGGCAGGCTGATCACTGGAGGCCAGGTGTTCAAGACCAGCTTGGGCAACATAGTCCCCCGTCTCTATTAAAAATACAAAAAAATTAGCCAGGCATGGTGGCATGTACCTGTAATCCCAGCTACTCTGGAGGCTGACACATGAGAATCTCTTGAACCTGGGAGGTGGAGGTTTCAGTGAGCCAAGATCGTGCCACTGCACTCCAGCCTGGACGACAGAGCCAGACTCTGTCTCAAAAAAAAAAACCAAAAAACAAAAACAAAAAAAAAGCAAACCTTACTCACAACATTATTATGGGGCACCCAGTAGTAGCCCCTGAGCTGGATGTGTGGTAGACTCCCAAGATGTTAACCTGAAGTCTGCCCTACTGTGGCGAAACCTGCTTGTGTGCTAGAAAACAGACCCAAGCTGCCGAAAACCACCTGTACCATATCCTGCCCCATTTGTCCTCACCCAGCTTCTGGTAAGTAATGTCCATTGAAGAATGCTAGTTGGGCTGACATGGTGGCCTGAGCGATAATGTATCTCAGGAGTGTGTTGGCGGGTGGAGGTAGGAAAAGGAGGGCACTGTGTGTTTTTTCTGACAGTCCCCTCAAAAATGCTGGTGGCTTGGTGCTGGAAGGGTGTCGCCTCAGCATGTTAGCTGAGCTGTGTGGTTTCTTTGAATAACTTTCACTGTTTCGGCTTGAGTTTCCTCCCTGACATCACCAAATGAAAACAGATGTCAGAGGTTTTGAGTTTCTGGTGCCAAATCCAAGTTGGTTTATCAGCAAGCGCCCACCGCCAGACAATGGAGGCTGTGTGCTGGGGCAGTGCTGCTTCCCCTTTGACAGTGGCTTTTTTCTAAAACCGAAAATAAGCAACCGAGGCTGTGACTTCACTTTTCTTGGAACTGTTTTACATTACCCCCAAAATGGAGAAAAACCCTCATTTAGCAGCTTTTGGATTGCCAAGTTCTCTAATTCTTTCTGTTGCATATTCTTGTAATGCTCAAGTTTTACTGACAAATTCTTCTGCATCAGGTGAGGCAGGAAGAGGAAGGAATGACCATGTGAAGTAACTGAGTGCCTTGTCGCCTGGCCTGTGGGTGTGTGGTTTCATGGTTGAGGAGAGAAAGCACCTGGAAGACACACTGTGTGTAGAATGCCTTCCAATTCCAAGGGTGACAGCCCTGCGATCTGCTGGCCAGCAGATGGGCTAGGGCTGCTGTTGCTAAACATCAGGCTACAGCCGAAACTTACAGAGCAGCTGCCTGCTGCAAAGATAAGGGGAAAAATGCATTTTCAGTCATGATGACCTACATTTAGTAGATATTTTGGTGAGAATTAGAAGATGTGCGAAAGGACATCTTCAAGGGGCCTCTGCCTCCTTGCGATAAGGGAGACAGTGATGTTAGTTAAACCTGGAGTCCAGTCCTGGTCCTGCCCGTTCCTGTCTGACTTTGGCCTTGGAAGTCAGTCTGTTAAGTGGAGACAATTCATCCTTCAAAGGGTGGTACCAGGTAAGTTTTTGGGAACGGAATTAGGTTTCCCCTCCTGAGAGTGGATCTTTGTAGACAGGCACATACGTTGTTCTGAAATCATCTGTTGCTATCTCTGTCCCTGCTGGAGGCGCTTCCAGTGACGTTGTGATTGTGTCTTACTTATCTCAGTATCCCTGCCCAGCATGGGGTCTTATGTAACATACATGGGCAGTCAGTCAATGTTGGGACTGGCTGGGTTTTAGGCTGGAAGACAGAGGAAATATACAAGCAAAGGCACAGTGTCTTAAATTTACACTTGGCCTGCAGCAGTTTTCAGATGAAAGGAGCCCCCTGCTTAGTAGGGCCTTTTGAATTGGGCCCCCTGTGTAGTTTATAGCGGGCCTGAGAGTGTTGGCTAGACTGTTGGGGAGTGCTCTTTAAGTACAGAGGAAAGACTTGGTAAAGACATAAAAGGGTGGAGGAAAAGGAGTGAGACAGCCGAGTCCAAAAAACGATTGATGTGGTTTGGGCAGAATCTGAAATGAGAGTCCTTTGAGATTGACTGAACATCTCTTGATAAAGAATGCAAGTTCAGCTGGGCGCGGTGGCTCATGCCTGAAATCCCAGCACTTTGGGAGGCTGAGGCGGGCCAGATCACCTGGGGTCAGGAGTTCAAGACCAGCCTGGCCAACATGGTGAAATCCCCGTCTCTACTAAAAATACAAAAAATTAGCCGGGTGTGATGATGTGTGTCTGTAATCCCAGCTACTTGGGAGGCTGAGGCAGCAGAATCGCTTGAACCCAGGAGATGGAGATTGCAGTGAGTAGAGATTGCACCACTGCACTCCCGCCTGGGCGACAGAGCAAAACTCTGTCTCAATAAAATAAAATAAAAATAAAGAATGCAAATTCAACTAAGAGTTAAGTGCCAGGGCCTGTGCTGGAAGCCGTCTCATGAGTTGCTTCATTTTACTGTCCCAGTACGCCTGGGAGGTCCGTTTCCCGTCCCCTTTCACAGCTGTGAAAACTGCAGCCATGGAGATGAAGTCCTTTTTCCAGGGGCATCTAGCTGGCAGCTGAAGAGCCAGGTGGTGAGCCAATAGGTGCCCCTTGTCGTTAAGGACACTGTTGTGGGTGGCCAGGACCAGGCCCTTCCCTAGGGCAGCTCTTCCCCAGGGCAGCTCTGGGAGCTGATGGTCTCTACACGGGCGCTGGCCCCCCCTGCTGGTCTGTGCACAGAAAATGGGATGACAACCCGTCACCAGAAAACAAGGGCATAGAATGGAGCAAAGGAACGAAATGGAGCCATGAGAAACTTCACCCCTGTCTACCCAGGAGTTCTGCCCATGAACTTGATATCACTGATATGAACTTGATACCACTGCAAGTGATATTACTGCCAAGTGTAAATTTAAGAGACCGTGCCTTTGCTTGTATATTTCCTCTGTCTTCCAGCCTAAAACCCAGCCAGTCCTAACACTGACTGACTGCCCATGTATGTTACATAAGACCCCATGCTGGGCAGGGATACTGAGATAAGTAAGACACAATCACAACGTCACTGGAAGTGCCTCCAACAGGGACAGAGACAGCAACAGATGATTTCAGAACAACGTATGTGCCTGTCTATAAAGATCCACTCTCAGGAGGGGAAACCTAATTCCATTCATGGTGATACCATATTTGTCGTTCATAAAGCCGAGGTGGGGGCGGGGAGAGTGCTGGATTTGGCAACCAGATGGGTTCTGAGGGGCTTGCAGTGGAGCCAGCCCCACTGTTCATTCAGTGGATGACCTTGCGTGGGTTATTTCACTGCCCTTCTGATATCCATAGAGAAGGGATGACGTGGGGTCAGAGAGGTTAAATAATTCGTCTGCATGACTGTTAACTGGAATCCGGTGCTTCAAAGCTCACTTTAGTGGCCTTTCTGTCGCCAAGCACCTGCTGGGTTCCAGACTCTGGATACACGAGGTGAACGAGACACGTGGCTGCCCTCTGTGTGCATGGTATCTTCTTGGACCTCCCATTCCTTCTTATCATTCCTGTTTTAAGCCCTAGAAAGTCCGGTGTTTTTAAGAACTTGTGTGGTTAGATTGGGCTCACCTGGGTATTCAAGCTAATCTCCCCATCCCAATGCCCTGACTAATCTCATCTACAAACTCCCTTTTGCTACGTAAGGTAACATATTCAGAGGTTCTGGGGATTAGGGCGTGGACATCGTTGTGTGGGGATGGACATTCTGCCTACTAGACCCCAAAGATGTGTGTTCATGCCAAATACAAAATACATTCACCCTGCCCCAAGGTCTCATCCCATTATAACATCAACTTAAGAGTCCCAAATCTGCTCTCAATCTCGTCACCTAATCACCTCAATCTGGTGCTGGGGGGGGCTTTGGGTGTGACCCATCCTGAGCAGTTCATCTCCCTCTGTGAACCTGGAACTCACTAAACCAGTTACCAGGCCCTAAAGTGCAGTGGGTGGCCACCCGGAGGAGCACAATCTAGTTCTGTCCCTGATCCAAGGAACCTGAGGTGTAATATAAGCAAGAAAGATAAGGAAAAAACAATGAGGCTGTACACCCAGAAATACCAAACCGCCAAGCCTCCCTTCCTCCTGGTCACACAGGACAGGGAAAGGAGTTTCTCCAAAGGGCCTGTCAGCACCGAATTCCACGTCCTGTGAGCTTGGGAAGACGCCGAGCTACACGCTTTCCTCCAGCGGGTACTGCTCATTTTAGAGAGTGAGTCAGTCTGGGCGTGGTGGCTCACAGCTGTAGTAACAGCACTTTGGGTGGCCGAGGTGGGCGGATCACCTGAAGCCAGGAGTTCGTGACCAGCCTGGCCAACATGGCAAAACCCTGTCTCTACCAAAAATACAAAAATTAGCCAGGCATGGTGGTGCACGCCTGTGGTCCCAACTACTCGGGAGGCTGAGGCAGGAGAATCACTTGAACCCAGGAGGCGGAGGTTGCGGTGAGTCGAGATCGTGCCACTGCACTCCAGCCTGGGTGACAGAGGGAGACTGAGACTCCGTCTCAAGAAAAAAAAAAAAAAAAGAGTCAGCGCCTGCCCTGGGGTCTTCCATCAGACAGCTGTGCATTACTTCAGGTGAAGGTTTTCCCAGAGCACAGCTGAGCCTGGTCGTCCTGCATGTAGGACTCAGTGTTGTCAAAAGTAGTTGATTATCAGCTCCACCTGGGCTGTTTTTAACCTGGTCCCTACCCTTATCTTTAATTAGGATCCACCTGCTGGGGGCTCAGGGCAGTCTAAGCTTTTAAAAAGCTCTCCGGTGAGTCTTGTCATCAACCAGGCTTGGCAGCCACAGATTTACAACTTCCTGGCCCAGAGATACCTGGGCCACAGGAGCGGTCAGAGCTGCCCGTGGCACTGGTTGTGAACTGGCGAAGGCTTCCTCGGGTGGGGACCCTGGAGCCCTGAGTACCAGGACCAAGGGGTCCATGCATGCCCCAGGCTCCTGAGGAGGAGAAGAAAGAAGGATGGAAAAAGCCCATGCGGAGGAACGGGGCTGCTCCACCTCTTGGACGTCCAGGGCCATCTTGATGCTGGGCCGTTGCAAGGTAGTGATATCAAGTTCCCTTTTTAAAAAGCCCTGTGGCTGGGTGCAGTGGCTCAGGCCTGTAATCCCAGCACTGTGGGAGGCCAAAGCGGGCGGATCACCCGAGGTCAGGAGTTCCAGACCAGCCTGGCCAACAGGGTAAAACTCCGTCTCCACTAAAAATACAAAAATTAGCTGGGTGTGGCGGCGGGTGCCTGTACTCCTAGCTACTTGGGAGGCTGAGGCAGGAGAGTCGCTTGAACCTGGGAGGCGGAGCTTGCAGTGAGCCGAAATGGCGCCACTGCACTCCAGCCTGGGCGACAGAACGAGACTCCATCTCGGAAAAAAAAAAAAAGTGAGCCCTTTTACAGAAAACTACTAAGTAAACAATAGTACAGTGGTACCTGAGTGACTGTTTGGGTACTTTTTCCTGATGTTCTGAAATAGAGCTGCACTGTCTAATGTGATTGTCAGCAGCCTCATGGAGCTCTGGAGTACTTGGAGTGTGCTGGTGTGACAGGCAGAGTTGCCAAACTTAGTAAATAAAAGTTTAGGGTGCCTCCCACTCCACCAGTGTGGGCTGTGCACAGTGACTTCCTTCCAGAATGGAAAGGGGGATAAAAGAGTAACTTTACAGTGTCAAAACCTGACAAACTGCCTCAGCCAGCTGGCCAAGGTTAACATCAAGTGATAAATCGCGTTAATAGCACACATGGGTAAGACACCTGAGGCCGTGGCAGGGCAGGACTTAGAAGCCTCAAATTCCACAGCCAGTCCTCACCGCCCTCACGTGGCTCCTGCAGAGAGTAGGGACAGTGCCCTAAGGGGCCTTTGGGAGCCTCATGTGACCACATGAGGTCTCTTGGAGGCCTGGAGAGGCATTTGCGGACATGGCGTCTTCCATAGGTCTGACAGCCGGGGTTGGTGCTTGAGATCTCTGGTCAGAGCCTGTCATGCCACGTCATGAATTGCCACAAACTTAGCAGCTTAAAAAAACAAATGTATTAATATCTCACAGTTTCTGTGGGTCGGGGTCTGGTAGGGTGTTGTTGGATTCTCTGCTCAGGGCCTCGTTAGGCCAAAATGAAGGTGTCGGCCAGCTGAGCTCTCTTCAGGAGGCTCTGGGAAGAACCCAGAATGGGCGTCCAGGCTCATCAGGCTGTTGGCAGAATTCAGTTCCTTGCAATTGTAGGGCTGAGGTCCCATTTCCTTGCCGGCTATGAACTGGAGGCTCTTAGAGGTCCCCTCCATCTTCAGGAACGAGCCTTGAATCTGCCTCCTGCTCTCCAGCCTCTGATTTCCTGGACCCAGGTTTAGAGAGCGCTCATGTGATTGGCTCAGGCCCCCTACCTTAAGGTCAGGTGACTTGAGACTTTACCTCTGCAAAATCACTGCACAGCAACACCTAGATTCGTGTTCAGTTGAATGCCTGGGGGAAGGTGTATCCAACAGGGGTGGGAATCGTGTCTGTGGAGGGGAAGGGGTATCTTAGAATTCTGTCCACAAGGACCTGCCAGATGGAACAGCACAAGAGGGCTTCAGATCCAGACAGCATGGTTCCAATCCCAGCTTTACAACCACTCAGTAAATGATTTGGGACAGACAGCCTCTTTGGGCTTCTTTTTCCTCACTTTGCAAAATTGGAATAAGAACAGCCTTGTTCGCCACCCTGTAGTCCCAGCTACTCCGGAGGCTGAGGCAGGGGAATCACTTGAACCCAGGAGGCAGAGCTTGCAGTGAGCCAAGATCACACCATTGCACTGCAGCCTGGGTGACAAAGCAAGACTCCGTCACACACACAAAAAAACAAAAAACCAGCCTTGTTAAATTCATCCCGTGTGTTGATGCACTGCCTGTAATATTCCTGCTATTATTAGTCACTTGCTCCCAGAGCTGCCCTGCCCATCGCGAGAGCTCTTCTGTCTTCCTAGGTGGGAGAATCGTGTTTTCCCTGCCTTTACCACATTTTCCGCCTCTCTGGCTGGTGTCTCGGTCCTTTAAGGAGAATGAGCGCATTGACTCCAGAATCTTGGTCTCCCCAGTTTGGCGGCTGGCCCCGACTTGGCATGAGAAATAAATGTCAGTGGGAAAAATCTTTTTAAAGATGTACGTACGTAGTAAAGTGCATATCCAAACACAAATGTCGTTGCGCATGTTGATGTGTCTTAAGAAACCTGGGGTAGGGAAGTTTGGTAGGTGGAAGTTACTTTCCATCTCCTTTCTCATTGCATGGTGCATGGAAGATGAGATTTGGCTTTAGCATTTCGCTGTGAGTGTCCTGTTTATTTCATGGTCATGGGCCTTTAGTACCAAATTTACTTGAAAATCTTGTGAAATTACTTATACAGAAAGAAAGAATGAGGAATCTTGGGTAATGGGAAAGCAACCAGCCAGTTTTGCAAACTTCCAACGTGGGTGATTTATAACTAATTGGAAAAACATGTCTCTTCTCAGTTGACTTAATCCTTTTTGCAGTGCTGGGGGCCATAAGCGTTCCCAGAAGGTTTAAGGAGCATAATCAGTTTTCAAGGTGGTCTGCACAGTGACAAAAAAGGACAAAAGGCTCTGCCTGTGTCTGAGGGTCCTTCAGTCATGGCCAGCTCTGTCTAGGGGAGCAAAGACCCTGTCTGTCATCATCAACGTTCCTGGCTAAGGCAAGGGGATGGGTTTGGGATAGTAGAGTGTGGGCACTTGTTCTGGCTGGAAACTTAGCCTTCAAAACAAGATTCCAGAGGCAGAGTTTCAGACCCAAGCGGGCAAAGGAAATGCCCAATGTTGAAGCGCTCAGAGCGGAGGAGTCCCGAGCCGTTTGATTATAGGCACAGTGTTGGGTCCTTACACACTTTTACAAAGTTGTTTTCAGAGACACGGAAGTCAATGGTTCCCAGTTTCTCTTCCTCATTGGAGTTCCCTGGAAAAGAGTGTTCCCAGGGACAGATGATCTGATGGGGCCACGGCCGCACCAGTGTCCTTAGGAGGGAAACCTAAGAAGAGGGCACCTCAGCCCTGGCTGATCACATGGGTTATGCTAGGCCAGTATCTGCAGAAACCAACAGCCTGCCCTTAAAGCTCCCCAGCCGGAGAGTCCCGGTCAGTCGCGATCCTGGCTTTGCTAGCCAGTCTCAGTCCCCGGCTTCATCTCTCGGGGCCTACGGGATGTTGTTTGTGAGATGGAGAGAATGGCATTGCCCCTACCCCCACCAAGGTGGCTTCAGGATGAAATTCAACACGGGAAGCACCCTCTCCCCACCCCCATGGACCAAGAGGTGATACTATTAGAGTTATATGGGTTTGTGGTTTCCCCTTACTGTCTCCACTTCCTTCCTGAAACCCTGAAAGAAGCTTCGCAGGAAAGGAGGGGTCTTTCAGATGCCCGAATGCAGCTGGGAATGGCTGTCCCCAGTTAGCCAGGCTGGTTGGAACCCAGGGTGAGTTGGCTGGTTGTGGGTTTGAACCACCAGAGCCACTGAGGCACAGCTGGCCCACTGCCGAGTGCTGCCAGCCATCCTGCAAACGCCACCATTGCTCATCCCTGGGAGATGCTCAAGCATTGACCAGAAGAGTTGCTGGGTCTTGTCCTGCTCAGGACAGGCCACTCTAGAGTGATCTATAGTCATACTGTAAGGATAGATCTGGGTCCTGTGCCTCCCAGGGACCCTGAGCACAGAATACACATGATAGGACCCCAGCCCAGGGGCACCGGCCTCTCTTGTTGGTATTAATTATGCACGCACGTGAAATGCACCTGCTCTTGAAGAAGGGGACAGCCAATGGATTAAAACAGTTGAGGGCAGGTCAGCAGGCTGTTTCAGGCTCCATTAAGAAATGGCTCTGAGAGGGTTACTTTAGAGCAAGGGAAGGGTCTTCCTGTTGCAGGGGCTCTGTGCCTGGCCAGCACCACACCCACCCCGGCCTTTTTTTTTTTTTTTTTGAGATGGAGTCCTGCTCTGTCACCCAGGCTGGAGTGCAGTGTCACCATCTCGGCTCACTGCAACCTCTGCCTCCCAGGTTCAAGCGATTCTCCTGCCTCAGCCTCCCGAGTAGCTGGGACCACAGGCATGTGCCGCCACTGCTGGCTAACTTTTTGTATTTTTAGTGGAGACGAGGTTTCACCGTGTTAGCCAGGATGGTCTCAGTCTCCTGACCTCGTGATCCACCCACCTCGGCCTCCCAAAATGCTGGGATTATAGGCGTGAGCCACCGCGCCCGGCCAGCCAGTCCCTTATTTTATGGAAACCCCGGCCTACTCCAGCCACCCAAGAACCTTCGTTAAGTGGCTGTGAAGTAGGAATGGCTACTTAATTTGCAGGGATCAGCACAAAATGAAAATCAATAATTTTCAGAAATAAGGATTCAAGATGGTAATAGCAGAGCATTCAAGCAAGCATTGGGGACCCTTCTGAACACAAGGCCCTGGCTGTGCAGTTTGCACACAGCCCAGGTCTTGGAGAGAGTACAAGGCAGGCAGCTGGCTTGTAGCATGTGAGTGAACTGAGTCACCCTGCCCTTTGTGGGAGCTGACATGCATCTTTTCTAGGCTGTTGGCCAGGGCAGGGCTGATGACATGAGCAGGGCTTGCCCTGGTCTGGGCTGAATATGATACACTGTGACAAGAGGAAGGGAGGGGCATTGGAGTAGGATGCTCCAGGCAGCATCATCTCTGTACAACAGGAAGTCCCTGAGCTTGGACACATGACTTGATCACCTGTCACAAGGTTCAAAGTGAAACCCAGAAGGTCAGGCAATGATGCATTGAAACTGTCACAACCCAAGTCAGCATTTTCCAGTACCATTAAACACTTTTGGCCGGGCTCGGTGGCTCACGCCTGTAATCCCAGCACTTTGGAAGGCCGAGGCGGGCAGATTATGAGGTCAGGAGACCGAGACCATCCTGGTTAACATGGCCAATACTGAAAACGAAAAAAAATTAGCCGGGCGTGTGGTGGGACCTGTAGTCCCAGGTACTCGGGAGGCTGAGGCAGGAGAATGGCATGAACCCGGGAGGCAGAGCTTGCAGTGAGCCGAGATGGTGCCACTGCACTCCAGCCTGGGCAACAGAGTGAGACTCCATCTCAAAAAAAAAAAAAAAAAAAAAAAAACCTTTTTTATAGATACGAGGTCTCGGTGTGTTGGCCAGGCTGGTCTTGAATTCTTGGTCTCAAGTGATGCTCCTGCCTTGGCCTCCCAACGTGTTGGGATTACAGCCATGAGCCACTGCACCTGGCCTCCAACACCATTTTTAAAATTTTGATATATCTGTGATTTTGGATTATATCTGTTTTGTTACTTCTGTTAGAAAAAACTGACCTGGCCGGGCGCGGTGGCTCATGCCTATAATCCCAGCACTTTGGGAGGATGAGGCAGGTGGATCACTTGAGAATCAGGAGTTTTAGACCATCCTGGCCAACATGGTGAAACCCCGTCTCTACTAAAAATTCAAAAAATTAGCCAGGCATGGTGGTGGGCACCTGTAATCCCAGCTACTCAGAGGCTGAAGCAGGAGAATCGCTTGAACCCGCGAGACAGAGATTGCCGTGAGCCGAGATCATGCCACTGCACTCCAACCTCGGCGACAGAACAAGACTCTGCCTCCAAAAAAAAAAAACTTCAAAAGCAAATTTATCACTACCAGGTGACCTTGTTAACCATGGGCGTACAAGGACAAACCAAATCAGAGTGAAAGAATTTGTGCCTTGTTTTCTTTGCCTTTGACCTTCAGCCCCATGCATTCCTGCAAACGCTTTGCCCCTGGTAAACCTTATGAAGACCTTAACTTTTCCGTTTTAAGTGAGATTTCCAAGTGAGTTTAAGTTGTGTGAAACGGGACACTCCCTTTACTGGAGAGCAATTGGTATCTGAAGAGAATGAGATAGAGGTTGCTAAGGAAACCCTTGTTTGCAATATTTGGTTTATATAAATTATTGGTGAATAAGAAAAATAAGTTTATTCTTTCTTCCAGATGGTAAACTGGAAGGGAAGCATGTTACTGGGTAAAGTGAGTCATGGGCCGTGGGAGGCTCAGATGGAACAGGGCTCTGGGATGCCTCTCTCTCTTTACTTGGGACCCCTTTCTAATTTATCTACCAGGCCTCAAAAGACAAACAAAGCCCTCTAATCTGTTTAGTCAGGAACAGATAAAATTCCTCTGGGTGGGTGGGTAGGGGAGGGAAGGAGGAAGTTTGCAGAAACTGAAAGAGAACTTTTTTGGGGGGAGAGGGAGAAATCTCTTGTTTAATTACAAAACCAAAATATCATTTGCAATGTCTTCCTTCTCCTACTAGTCTTAAGAAATTGATATGTAATTCACATACCACAGAATGCAGCACTTTAAAATGTACCATTCTCTGATGTTTTTTGTTTGTTTTTGAGACGGAGTCTCGCTCTGTCACCCAGACTGGAGTGCAATGGCACGATCTCGGCTCACTGCAACCTGTGCCTCCTGGATTCAAGCCATTTTTCCACCTCAGGCTCCCGAGTAGCTGGGGTTACAGGCACCTGCCATCATGCCTGGCTAAGTTTTGTATTTTTTGTAGAGATGAGGTTTCACCATGTTGGGCAGGCTGGTCTTGAACTCCTGACTTCAGGTGATCTGCCTGCCTCAGCCTCCCAAAGTGCTGGGATTACAGGCATGAACTACTGTGCCTGGCCTTTCTCTGGTGTTTAGTGTATTCACACGGTGGTACAACCATCACCACTAGCTAATTTGAGAACACTTCATCACCCTAAAAGAAATGCCATACCCATTAGCAGTCAACCCCACAATCCTCCCATCCCCCTCAGCTCTTGCAATCATGAATGTACTTTCTGTCTGTATGGATTTGTCTGTTTTGGACATTTCATTCCAATGTAATTGTACAATATGTAGCATTTCGTGTCTGGCTTCTGGCACTCAGCATGGTGGGTTTTTTAAATTTTTGTTGTTTTGAGACAGTCTCACTCAGTCGCCCAGGCAGGAGGGCAGTGGCACAATCTGGGCTCACTGCAACGTCTGCCGCCCTGGTTCAAGCGATTCTCCTGCCTCAGCCTCCCAAGTAGCTAGGATTACAAGCACCTGCCACCATGCCCAGCTAATTTTCGTATTTTTAGTAGAAATGGGGTTTCACCATGTTGGCCACGCTGGTCTCGAACTCCTGGCCTCAAGTGATCCACCGGCCTCAGCCTTCCAAAGTGCTGGGATTACAGGTGTGAGCCCCATGCCTGGCTCAGCGTGGTGTTCTCAATATCCATTCATGTTGTGGCCTGTATCAGTACTTCATCCCTTTTTATGACTGGTTCCTTTTTATGACATTCCATCATACGGATAGACCACATTTGGTTTATCCACTCATTGGTGGAGGGGCTTTTGGTTGTTTTTCCTAATTTTTGGCAAAAGGGACTGGTTGACACCTAATGGAACTGCAGGAGTCCCAAAGCTGGGCCTTGGTTTTAGGAAAGACTTAACCAGAAGTTAGGGAAAGGATAGCACAGTATTTGATATTCCTCATGAAAAATGCCATTTTCTCAGGTGGTAGTTGTTATTGATAGAGATGAGGTCTCACTGTGTTGTCCAGGATGGTCTCAAGCTCCTGAGCTCAAATGCCCTGCCCACCTTGGCCTCCCAAAGTGGTGAGCCACTGTACCAACCCCATTTTCTGCATTTTTAATTGTTCCATCAAAAAAGTAGGAAGCCCACATACTGTCTGTTTATCTGATGTTAATAGGGCTTTTTTATAATTAATGTTTACATAGATATCTTTTTTCATCATGTTGCTTTCATCTTATCTTTGTTTTTCTATGTAAACTGTGCCTCTTCTACACATTATGTAGGTGAGTCATGTTTTTGTTTGTGTTTTTTTAAATTTAGTCTCACTATCTCACTTTTACTTGGAGTATTTAGTTCACTTTCGTTCAATGGAATTTCTTTTTTTTTTTTAAGAGATGGAGTCTCGCTCTGTCGCCCAGGCTGGAGTGCAGTGGCACAATCTCGGCTCACTGCAAGCTCCACCTCCCGGGTTCACGCTGTTCTCCTGCCTCAGCCTCCCAAGTAGCTGGGACTACAGGCACCTGCCACCACGCCCGGCTAATTTTTTGTATTTTTTAATACACAGGGTTTCACCGTGTTAGCCAGGATGGTCTCTATCTCCTGACCTTGTGATGTGCCCACCTGGGCCTCCCAGAGTGCTGGGATTACAGGCATGAGCCACCATGCCTGGCCCAATGGAATTTCTAATGTATGCTATTTGTGTTTTTTTTGTTTTGTTTTGTTTTAGACAGAGTCTTGCTCTGTTGCCCAGGCTGGAGTGTGCAGTGGCATGATCTCGGCTCACTGCAACCTCCACACCCCTCCGCCTGCCCTGGGTTCAAGCGATTCTCTTGCCTTAGCCTCCCGAGTAGCGGGGATTACAGGTGTGTGCCACTGCGCCCAGCTAATTTTGTGTGTGTGTGTGTGTGTGTGTTTTTAGTAGGGAGCCAGTGCGCCCAGCCTATTTCTCTAATCTTTGTCTTTTGTTCCTCCTTTCCTGCCTTCTTTTGGATCAATGGAGTGATTCTTCGCATTTCCTTTCGTCTGTTGGCTTTTGGCTGTATCTTTTTGCTCTATGTTTTTAGCTATATATGTTTTCTTTAGCGATTGTTCTAGGGATTGCAACACACACCCTAACTTTTCACAGTGCACCTACGGTACTTATGACACCACTTGGGCAATAAGGCAGTAAAAAGGAATGAAGCACAGACATGGGCCACACATGGGTGAGCCTCGAACTTTATGCCAAGTCCAAGCAGCCAATCACAAAGGGCCACATATTGTATGGTTCCATTTATGTGAAATGTCCACACATGGGTGAGCCTGGAACTCTATGCCAAGTCCAAGCAGCCAATCACAAAGGGCCACGTATTGTATGATGCCATTTATGTGAAATGTCCAGACTGGGAAAATCCAGAGAGACAGGGAGCAGATTACTGGTCACCCAGTGCTGGGGAGGGAGGAAGAATTGGGAGGGGTGATGACTAAGGATAACAGGGTTCCTTGTTGGGGAAATGAAAATGTGTGCGTGACCATGCCTGGCTAATTTTTGTTTATTTCAGATGGAGTCTTGCTCTGTCACCCAGGCTGGAGTGCAGTGGTACGATCTTGGCTTACTGCAACCTCTGCCTCCTGGGTTCAAGTGATTTTCCTGCCTCAGCCTCCTGAGTAGCTGGGATTACAGGCGCCCTCTACCACACCCAGATAATTGTTTTGTAGTTTTAGTAGAGACGGGGGTTTCACCTTTGGCTAGGCTGGTCTTGAACTCCTGACCTCAGGTGATCCACCTGCCTTGGCCTCCCAAAGTGCTGGGACTACAGGCGTGAGCCACCGTGTCCGGCCCCATAAGGTAGATTTCTATTCACATTTTAAGAAACTGCCAAACTGTCTTTTGGAGTGGCCATGCCACCACGTTCCCCCCAGCATGTGTGAAGCCTCCATTTCCACACACCCCCGCTTGATATTGATGTGACATCTTTTTAATGTTGAACCTTTCTGAGTAACACATGCAGCATGGCCTTCTTTGCATTCAAAGTGTTTCATATCCCTCAGCAGCATTTGAAAGATTTCTTCATATGGATTGTGTGTGTATATTTTTGCACGTTTATTTCTGAGAGTTTTGTTTTTTGGGAGTGTGCTGTTGCAAATGGGATGTTTTCTTCTGTTAACTTTTCTAACTGCTTGTTTGTACATAGGAAGACTGAGGCCAGGCTTGGTGGCTCACGCCTATAATCCTAGCACTGTGGGAGACTGAGGCAGAAGGATTGCTCGAGCCCAGGAGTTTGAGACCAGCTTGGGCATCATAGTAAGACCTCATCTTTATTTTATTTTTTTTTGAGACAGGGTCTTTCTGTGTCACCCAGGCTAAGTGCAGTAGTGCAGTCCCGGTTCACTGCAACCTCCACGTCCTGGCTTCAAGCAATTCTCGTGCCTCAGCCTTTTGAGTACCTGGTATTACAGGTGTGTGCCACCACACCCAGCTAATTTTTGTATTACTAGTAGAGATGGAGTTTTGCCATGTTGGCCAGGCTTGTATCGAACTCTTGGCCTCGAGCAATTCGCCTCCCTCGGCCTCCCAAAGTGCTGGGATTACAGGTGTGAGCTGTGCCCGGCCCCATCTCTATATTTTAAAAATTAAGAAAAAGGAAGGCTGCTTAGTATGTTACTTTTATACCTAACTCCTTAGCAAAATCTGTCTGCCTCATTTTTCAGAGTAAATACAATTATTTCACCTCCTGGTTTTTTCTCAAATGTCTTACTTTCCTCCTTGCCTCATTTCATCAGTTATTTAAGGAAGTATCCCTCTTTCTAATTTGATAATTTTTTTAAAATAAATTTTGTAGTAAATTTTGTCAAATGCCTTTTCAACATCTACGATGATTATGATTTTTAACATATTAATATAAATGAAATTAGGCTGGGTGCAGTGGTTCACACCTGTAATCCCAGCACTTTGGGAAGCTGAGGCAGGTAGATCACACGGTCAGGAGATCGAAACCATCCTGGCTAACATGGTGAAACCCCATCTCTTCTAAAAATACAAAAAAAACTAGTCAGGCATGGTGGCGGGCACCTGTAGTCCCTGGAGGGTGAGGCAGGAGAACTGAGTGAACCCAGGAAGCGGAGCTTGCAGTGAGCCTGGATCGCACCACTGCACTCCAGCCTGGGCAACAGAGCGAGACTCCATCTCAAAAAAAAAAAAAAAAATATATATATATAGATATACATATGTGAAATTAAAAGGTGTTCTAATTTTGAGCCATCCTTGTCACACTGTAGAAGTCTCACTTGGTTTAGGTCACTTTTTTAGGCCCCAGTGGGGTTTGTTTGGTAATATTGGATTTTCTTACATTGATTTGTATGTAAATGTCTTACCTTGTTTTGTTTTGGAGATAGGGCCTTGCTGTGATGCCCAGGCTGGAGTGCAGTGGTGTGATCATAGTTTATTGTGATTTCGAACTCCTGGGCTCAAGTGATCCTCCTGCCTCAGCCTCCCAGGTGGCTACAAGCATGTGCCACCATGCCTGGCTAATGATTAAATTTTTTTAGAGACAGAGTCTTGCTATGCTGTCCAGGCTGAAGTCCAGTGTATGTTGTAGACGTGAATTGGTCTTTCCGCTGGAATCATTCCCTCTCCTGTTTCAAATTCATGCACAAGTACTCCACCCACGCCCCCCAGTTGCAAAGTATTGATGTTGTCCAATGCCTTGAGAAGGGAGAACTATGTTTCCCTCCACATCTCGGCTGGTGTCCAGTCCACTGCTGTGTTTTGGTAAATACTTGACACACAGAGTGTGGGAGGCAGGAAGGGAAGGCTTCTGCATTTCCTTTCTGGACCAGAAATCCTGGATCCGTTAAGCATATTGAGAAACCAACAGGTCAGGTGGCTGCACAATCTAGTTGCATCTGACTCTGAATTGCTCAGGGGCCCCTGTGCACCAGTGATTTGCTTTTCTGTTATTGCAAAAGCAGAAGTGGGGGTTGACTGAGCTTCGGTAGCCTTGGGAGGCAGGCAGGCCCACGTCAGCGCCATCCTGGCTGTTTGTAGGTTGTATGACCTTGGTGGAATCCCTTCAACTCTCTGAGCCTTTGTTTCTTTTCTCATTAAGTGGGGATCATCCACTACTCATTGGACTATTGCAAGGCCTAAGATCAAACATCTTTTTTTTTTGTTTTTGTTTTTGTTTTTTGAGACGGAGTCTTTGCTCTGTTGCCCAGGCTGTAGTGCAGTGGCGCGATCTCTGCTCACTGCAAGCTCCGCCTCCCGTGTTCACGCCATTCTCCTGCCCCAGCCTCCCGAGTAGCTGGGACTACAGGCACCCGCCACCTTGCCTGGCTAATTTTTTGTATTTTTAGTAGAGACCGGGTTCCACCGTGTTAGCCAGGATGGTCTTGATCTCCTGACCTCGTGATCTGCCTGCCTCGGCCTCCCAAAGTGCTGGGATTACAGGCGTGAGCCACTGTGCCTGACCCAAACTTTTTTTTTTTTTTTTTTTTTTTTGAGACGGAGTCTCACTCTGTTGCCAGGCTGGAGTGCAGTGGCGTGATCTTGGCTCACTGCCGTCTCCTCCTCCTCCTGGGTTCAAGCAATTCTCTGCCTCAGCCTCCTGGGTAGCTGGGATTACAGGCGCCAGCTACTACGCCCGGATATTTTTTTTTTCTTTTTTTTTTTTTTCCAGTAGAGACGAGGTTTCACCATGTTGGCCAGGCTGGTCTTGAATTCCTGACCTCATGATCCACCAGCCTTAACCTCCCAAAGTGCTGGGATTACACGCGTGAGTCACCACACCTAGCCCCCAATCAAACATCTTTCAAGGCACTTGGAGTAGTGCCTGGTCTCCGGAGTCTTTAGGCTGTAACCACAGCAAAGCACCCAAATCACAGCCACTCTCCCTTGTCTTCCCTCCAGTGTGGGGGTGTGGAGGACCAACCTTCTCGTTCCCACTCACCCTGGAGTTCTTTCTTCTGAACTTCATCTAGCACCTGCTGTGCACCAGGGATTCATGGCGGGGATGGTGGGGCGGAGGTCGGGGATGGTGGGGCGGAGTTCAAGGATGGTCATGTCTGGCCCTCAGCTTGCCTCAGTCCCCGTGGCTGATGCCTTGCCCTTTGCTCTGGAATCTGGACCCTACAAGCTCCTACCAGGCTCAGTGCAGAGAGGGCTCGAGGGCACCCCCTATTGGTGAGCAGATTCCATAGCCGTCCATGCCTCCCTATCTCTTGAGTGGATGATCAACCCCAGCAATCCAGAGACACGTTCTTGGATTCTGCCAGCTTTATTTTTCAGCTGAAAACTCAAAGGAAAAATTTATATTCCCAAAAGAAAGTAAAAAACTTCCAGTGATGTAGCCTGGAGGCCTGAGTTCACAGGTGCCCCTACCAAAACAGAGGCCCTCCCCAGGGTCCCCTAAAGCATTCAGTCCCAGTGTGTCTACCCCAAAGAGAGAAGCTCTCTACCTGGTCTTCTGGTTAACCGGCTTGGGGCCATCAGTTCCCCTCAAGGAACCTCCTGCCTCAAAAGACCCCTGGATGAGGCAGGGAAAGTCAGCACCAAGCAGCTGAGGACCTGGCTTCGTGTCCCCCACCATGCAGTCAGCGTTCTGAAGCGGTGGCTTCCCAAATGCCTGTTGAATAAGTGAATAAATATCTTGGGCATGAACAGGGCCCAGGTGGAGTTTTCTCTGCAGAGCTGGTACTCGCTGGCTGTACTGTCTCCTGGTTTACAGTGGAGGTGTGGAGGAAGGGGGAGAATTACCCAGACCAGTGGGAGAGTTTCATGTCCCCCGGAAGTATTTTGAGCCCAGTGGCAAGGAGCCCTTCTTCCCTGTGTTTGCAGCACGTGCAGTTCTGAGTTTCCTGGCATTCCATGCTGGTTATTCTGTCCCAGCCATGAATCTTGCCATTGCCAGGGAGCTGGAATTGCAGTAGAAGGTGAAGGAGTTTGAAGTCTGGCAGCCTACTGCTGGCATAGACAAACTCTCAAACTGTAAAGGAGAGAGAAGAGAAGTGAGACCAGGCTATGGGCCCCAGAGGAGAGGTGCCCCTGCTGTTTCCTGAAATAAATTATGCTGGGGCCTCTGGCCCTCATTATTAAAAGGACAACTCCCCCATCCACTCCCACTTATCTCCCTCCCGCCTTTTTTTAAGAGCAGTGGGCATGGGTCAATGAGTCCCTACACCTGCAGGGCCTTTGCAGGCAGTGGTGCTAGGCCCCGACTGCTGAGTTCCTTGGAAATGGAACAAGCATCTATGGAGTGCTCACTCTGTGCCAGGCTCTGCTGCCAGCACCCTGGACACAGAGAAGACCAAGACATAGTTCCTAGCCAAGGGGAGGGCAGAACCTTAGCACACGATGCTTTGAGAGCTCAGGATGCATCCAAACCAAAGTGTGGGCTAAAGGGAGCTCACTGTGTGGGTGAGATCTTCACTACAGCATGCAGTGGAGGCCATGACGCCGGGCTCCTGGCCCTAGAGGGACTGCTCTGCTGTTTCACCATCCAGTGTGGTGGACAAGGGCACAGATGGACATTCAGAGCTACCAGGTAAAGGAAGTGCCCTTCTATCCCTCATTTGCTAAGAGAACTGTTTAAAAGATGGGCTTTAATTTTTTTGAGATGGACTCTTGCTCTATCACCCAGGCTGGAGTACGGTGGCTCATGGCAAACTCTGCCTCCCGGGTTCAAGCGATTCTCCTGCGTTAGCCTCCTGAGTAGCTGGGATTACAGGCACCTGCCACCATGCCTGGCTAATTTTTATATTTTTAGTAGAGCCGGGGTTGGGCCAGGCTGGTCTCCAACTTTTGACCTGAAGTGAACCACCTGCCTTGGCCTCCCAAAGTGCCGGGGTTACAGGAGAGAGTCACCGTGCCCAGCTATTTTTTTTTTTTGTTGTTCTTTTGAGATGGAATCTTGCTCTGTTGCCCAGGCTGGAGTGCAGTGGTGCGATCTCAGCTCACTGCAACCTCTGCCTCCCGGGTTCAAGTGATTCTCTTGCCTCAGCCTCCCGAGTAGCTGGGATTACAGGTACATGCCACTATGCCCGGCTAATTTTTATATTTTTAGTAGAGACAGGGCTTCATCATGTTGGCCAGGCCGGTCTCAAACTCCTGACCTCAGGTGATTTGCCCGCCTTGGCCTCCCAAAGTGCTGGCATTATAGGCACAAGCGACCTTGCCTGGCCGGGAAGCACCCTTCTATCCCTCATCTGCTAAGAGAACTGTTTAAAATATGGGGTTTAGGTGGCCTTTTCTGCCATCTCTTTCCTCTACATTCTGGTTCTTTTTCAGATATATAATTTTCAGTAATTAGTAAATTAGCTGATTTGCTAAATTACTAAACTACAAATTTAGTAATTAGTAATTTTAATAATTTCTAGTTCCCTGCTAAAATCTATAATCTGTGTCTAATAAGCCTACTATGTGAGTCCTGTGGTTCTGTATCTATTGTCTGTCTGTGCTAGTTTTTACACTTAGAATTTTATCTCCTCAAGAGTGTTTGGTTTTATAACTACGGTGTTCATAGGTACAATGTTTGTCATCGTATCACCATGCCTAGCACAGAGGTACTCATTATACATTTGTAATGTAAAAAATTTTAAATGCAGTTAAAGACATGTAAAATTTACCATAACCATTTTAAAGTACACAATTCGGTTTAAGTACATTCGTATTTTTGTGCAACCAATCTCTGGAACTCAGTAAATCCTGCCAAACTGAAACTTTATCCCCATTAAATAACCCATTACTGCTCTCTGCCAGCTCCTGGCAGCCACCACTATACTTTCTGTCTCTATGAAACTGATTAGGTCCTTCAAATAAGTGGAATCACCGTACTGATGTTTTTGTGACTGGCTTATTTCACTTTGTATAATGTCCTCAAGGGTCATCCATGTGGTAGCGTGTGTCAGAATTTCCTTCGTTTTTAAGGCTGAATTATGATTGATTGTATGGAGAGACCACATTTATCTGTCAGTGGACACTTGGGTTGCTGCTGTCTTCTGGCCGTTGTGGATAATACTGCTATGAACATCGGTGTATAAATGTGTGAGACCCTTTGAATTTTAGGGGATACATACCCAGAAGTAGAATTGCCAGATTGTATGGTAATTCTTTGTTTTGATACAGAGTCTCGCTCCGTCACCCAGACTGGAATACAGTGGTGCGATCTCAGCTCACTGCAACCTCCGCCTCCCGGGTTCAAGCAATTCTCCTGCCTCAGCCTCCCGAGTAGCTGGGATTACAGGCATGCACCACCATGCCCAGCTAATTTTGTATTTTTAGTAGAGACGGGGTGAGAAACCCCGTGGAGAACATGTTGAGGCTGGTCTCAAACTCCTGACCTCAGGCGATCCACCTGCCTCGGCCTCCCAAAGTGCTGAAATCACAGGTGTGAGCCACTGCACCTGGCCCTTTGTACATTGTTGAACCAGGTTGGGATTTTGTGGTTACATTTTGGGAGTGCTTTATGTATTCTAGATGGGAACTCCTTATCAGATATAATTTGCACATCTTTACTCCCATTCTGTAGGACGCCTTTTTACTCTGTGAATAGTAGCCTTCAATGCAATCCAGTTTGTCTATTTTTCCTTTTGTTGCTTGTGCCTTTGGTGTCATATGCACCATATCTAAGAAATCATTGACAAAGAAAGCCCTCCTACTGTGTTTTAAGAGTTGTATAATTTTAGCTCTTACAGTTAGGTCTTTAATCCATTATTGAGGTTTTCTTTTTTTCCAACATGTTATAAGGTAAGAGGTTAACTTCATTCTTTTGCATGTGGATGTTTAGTTTTCCCAACACCATTTGTCGAAAGACTGTCCTTTCCCCAATTCAATAGTGTTGGCATCCTTATTGAAATCAGTTGCCACATGTGTAAGAGTTTCTTTCTAGACTCTGTATTTCATTCCACTGGTCTATACGTATGTCTTTACGCCAGTGCCACACTTTTGACCACTGTAGCTTTCAACAAATTTTGAAATTGGGAAGGATAAGATGTCCAACTTTGTTCTTTGTTTTCAAGATTGTTTTGGCCATTTGGGGTCCCTTGAAATAGTCTATAAACTTTAGGATAGATTTTTCTATAATTTAAGAAAAAATGCCACTGGGATTTTGATAGCAGTTACGCTAAACCTGTAGAACACTTTGAGTAGCATTGACATCTTAATGATATTCTTATAATCCATAAATATGAGATGCCTTTACATTTTGTTGTACAACCGGTCTCTGGGACTCTAATCCTGCCAAAGTCTTTGCCTCCTGGTTAAGTTTATTCCTATTTTATTCTTTTTGATGCTACTGTAAATGGACTTTTTTTTTTTTTTAAAGATGGTGTCTGTGTTGCCCAGGCTGGAGTACAGTGGCTATTCACAGGCATAATCATCGTCAAAACTGACAGCCTTGACCTCTGAGTTTCAAGCGATCCTCCTGCCTCAGCCTCCCAAGTAGCTGAGACTATAGGCATGCACACCCATGCCTGGCAGGAATTTTCTTAATTTCCTTCTTGGATTGTTGACTGTTAGTGTGTAGAAATGCAACTGACTTTTGTATGTTGATTTTGTAATCCTGAAACTTTGACAAAAAACAACTAACAGTTGTTTATTTCACGCAGTGTACAGGATTTTCGACAAAGATGATCATGTCATCTGTTAACAGAGATAATTTTACTGCCTCCGTTCCAATTTGGATGCCTTTTCTTTTTCCTTTTTTTCTTAATAGCTCTGGCTAGGATTTCCAGCATTATGAAAGCAGGCATCAGTTTAATTCCTCATCTTGGAAAACGTTGTCTTTCACCACTGAGTGTGATGTTGGCTAAGGGTTGTTCATATGACCTTTATTATGTTGAGGTCATTTCTATTTCGAGTCTGTATGTTTTTAATCATGAAACGGTATTACACTTTGTTAAATTTTTCTTCACCAACTGAAATAGTCATGTGTTTTCCTTCATTCTGTTAATGTGCTATCTTACATTGATTTTTCTATGGTAACCATCTTTGCATTCCAGGAATAAATCTCACTTGATCATGGTGTATAATCCTTTTTATGATGCTGTTGAATTCTCCTTATTAGTATTTTGTGGAGAACTTTTGCATCTGTATTTATCGGGGATATTGGTCTATTTTCCTCTGGTGCTTTGTCTGCCTTTGGTATCAGTGATGCTGGCCTTATAGAATGAGTTTGGAGGTGTTCTTTCCTCAGTGTTTTGGGAGAATATAAGCAGGATTGGTATTGATTCTTCAAATGTTTGTAATTCACCACTGAAGCCATCTGATCTTGTGCTTTTCTTTCTTGCCAAGTTTTTGGTCACTGATTCAATCTCCTTGGTAGTTACAGGTCTGTTTTTCCATCTTCTATTTCATTTATTTCTGCTCTAACCTTTATTATTTCCTTTTGTCTCCTGTCTTCGGGTTTAGGCTGTTCTTTTTCTAATAACTTTAGAAGGTTAGGTTGTTGGTTGGAGAGCTTTTCCTTTTTGAGAGAGGGTCTTGCCATGTTGCCCAAGCTAGTCTCAAACTCCTGCGCTCAAGCAATCTCCTGGCCTCAGCCTTCTAATTAGCTGGGAATATAGAACAGTGTCACTGTGCCTGGCTGCTGTTGCTGCTTTGGTTTTTTTTTTTTTTTTTTTGGGGGGGGGGGGGGGGGGGGGGGGGGGGGGCTGCTTTGGTTTTTTTTTTTTTTTTTTTGGGGGGGGGGGGGGGGGTGGGGGGGGAGGTAGAGTCTAGCTGTGTCACCCAGGCTGGAGTGCAGTGGCACAATCTCAGCTTACTGCAACCTCCACCTCCCAGGTTTTAGTGATTCTCCTGCCACAGCCTCCCAAGTAGCTGGGATTACAGGCGCCTGCCACCATGCCTGGCTAAATTTTATATTTTTAGTCGAGATGGGGTTTTGCCACGTTCGCCAGGCTGGTGACCTCAGGCGATTTGCCTACCTCGCCCTCCCAAAGTACTGGGATTACAGGTGGAGCCACCACACCCAGCCGGCTTCTTTTTCAATGTAAGTGTGTACAGCTACAAATTCCCCTCATAACACTGCTTTTGCCGCATCCCATAAGATTTGATATGTTTTGTCTCAAGATGCTTTCTAATTTTCCTTATTTTTTTTCTTTGATCCACTGGTTTTGTAGTATGTTGTTTAGTTCCCGCATATTTGTGGATATTTCAGTTTTCCTTCTATTATGATTTCAGTCATTTAAAATGTATTAAATCTTGATTTGAAGCCTAACATACAATCTTTCCCGGAGAACATTCCACGTGTACTTCTGAAGATGTGTATTCTGCTGTTGGGTGAAGTTATCTGTGTGGTAGGTCCAACTGGTCTATAGTATTGTTCAAGTATTTTGTTTCCTTTTTGATCTTCTGTATGGTTGTTGTATCCATTATTGAAAGTGAGGTATTGGGCCGGGTACAGTGGCTCAGCCCTGTAACCCCAGCACTTTAGGAGGCCAAGATGAGTGGATCACCTGAGGTCAGGAGTTCGAGACCAGCCTGGCCAACATGGTGAAACCCTGTCTCTACTAAAAATAGCCGGGCATGGTGGCATATGCCTGTAATCCCAGCTACTCTGAGGCACAAGAATCACTTGAACCCAGGAAGTGGAGGTTGCAGTGAGCCATTATCATGCCACTGCACTCCAGCCTGGGCAACAGAGTGAGACTGCATCTCAAAAAAATAAAAAAAGTGAGGTGAAGTCTCCTACATTATCATAGAACTATCTATTTCTCCTTTCATTCTACAGTGTTTGCTTCATATATTTAGGAGCTCTGAGGTGCGTTGCATGTTACATTTATAACTGTTATATCTTTTTGGTGAATTGACTGTTATCATTATCTCTTATAACAGCTTTGACCTTAGGTCAATTTTGTCTGATAGTAGTATAGCTACTCCTTCTCTATCTTTTTTCATCCTTTCACTTTCAACCTGTGTAAGTCTCTTAGTCTTTTGATTGTGGAATTCATTTATATTTTTAAAGATTATCATTCTGACGCGACTCACTAACCTGGTGACTGTGTTATGAGGCCCACAGCCAAGGACTGCGGTGAGCAGTTGCTGTGGGAGGACTCTAGCACACTATTTAAGGGACTTCCCGATGGGGAAGGGCTTCCTGCTGCCATGCTGTTGATTGTTTTCTGCATGGCTTATGGTTTGCTTTCTCTCTCATTTCATCTCTTTGTGTTTAATTGATGTTTTTATTCTGACACACTTAGGATCTCATTTCCTTTTGTGTACATTCTATAGATATGTTGTCATTACCGTGGGGATTACATGAAACATCCTGAAGTTATAGCAATCCATTTTAAACTGGTAACTTCAATCACATACAAATACCCTACTCTTTGACAGCTCTGTCCCCCTCCTATGTTGTTGATATGACAAAGTATATCTATTTTTAGAGACAGGGTCTCACTCTGTCACCCAGGCTGGAGTGCAGTAGCATTATCATAGCTCAGTGTAACCTCAAGCCCCTGGACTCGAGTGAGCCTTCTCAGTAGCTGGGACTACAAGTGCATGCCACCACCATGCCTATTTTTTTTTTTTTTTTTACAAATTATATATGTAACATAGATGTATAGTTATACATCTTTTAAATCCAATAAAATAATTACAGAGGTGAATCAAAATTACAATACAGGTCTTTATATGTGGCCTCAAATTTCCACCTGGCGTCTTTTTTTTTTTTTTTTTGACTTGAAGGACTCCCTTTAGCATTTCTTGCATAATGAACTCTCTCGGCTTTTGTTGATCTGAGAATGTCTTAATTTCTCTGGTCGGACACGAGGCGGGCAGAGCACGAAGTCAGAAGTTTGAGACCAGCCTGGCCAACATGGTAAAACTTCGTCTCTACTAAAAATACAAAAATTAGCTGGGTGTGGTGGTGCACACCTGTAATCCCAGCCACTCGGGAGGCTGCACCACTGCACACCAGCCTGAAGGACAGAGCAGAGACCCTGTCTCAAAATAATAATAATAATAAGTGTCTTAATTTCTTATGACAGTTTATAATATGCCTTCAAAATATGTCCTTCGAAAGTTAATTATAATTGGTGACTGCTTTTGTTAGATACTTCTCTGGTGTCCAAGAGGGGAATAACTTAGCCCTTGATTTAAAAAAATAAACCCTAAGGGAGGGAGAGGACCTTAACTGCAGATGCCATTCCATTGTGACACTGTGGCTGTAAGTCTTCTCTGTTGTCCTCCCACATGTTTTGTTGTTGATGGCTGAAGTAGCTGACAGTTTTGTATTTACATGGTCAAAACAATGAGCACTTCTGCTTGATTCACAGATTCTCTGAAGTTCCTGTGGAGCCACACCACCTCCTGTCTTGGCACTTCGTAGTTGTCGTATATTCTCACCAGTCACATTTTTGGTACTAGAACGGTGCTTTTTATAGTGCACTCATAAGTGGACGCTGAAATCACAAGCTGGCCATTTACCAATGCTTTATGCTGCTGAGTCCTTGGAACTCAGCACCCGTGCCGGAACTCACTGGAGCTCAGGTGTGTGGTGCTACCTTGTTTCTCTGCGGCTGGTATTGCAAACATTTTTCATGGGTTTATTTCCCATTGTTTACTTTTGAGTTTATGTTTTGTGAGACAGGGTCTGAGTCTGTCACGCAGGCAGGAGTGTGATCATGACTCACTGCAGCCTTGACCTCCGGGTTCAAGCAATCTCGCCTCAGCCTCCCAAAGTGCTGGGAGTACAAGTGTGAGCCGCCACACCTGGCCTACTTTTGAGCTTTGAGTTCTTTATATATTCTAGAGATCAGTCTCTAGACATGAGTCCTCAGTCTAATAGGTGGTCTGTAAACATTTTTCCCAATCTGTAGCTTATCTTTCCATCTTCTTAATAGAGTCTTTCAGACAGCAAAAATAAATAAGCTCTCTCTTGCAAATATTCTGCCTCTGTAGCAGGAAAGCAGCCATAGACTACGCAAATGAACGTCGGTGGATCCCTTGAGTGTCATTCGTGGTAAAGATATCTCTAGACAGATCAGTGCTGAGAGGCTATTTCATTCGTAAATAATAGTTGAGCTGGGTACGCACACTAACCTCATGCTTATTTTCTCTTATTCCACTGTCTTCTGCTGTTGCTGGTGGGAGATCGGTTATCAACATGTTCTTCCTTCTTTCCACCCTCTTCAGTAGCTTTTAGGACCTTTGCTTTTTCTGCAGTTTTGTTCTGATGGGTCTTGGTATGGATGGATTTATTGTATTGGGGATTGTGCCTCCTGACTTTAAAGGGTCCTGTGTCTGTTTTCATTCTGGAATTTTCTTTTTTTCTTTTTGAGACAGTCTTGCTCTGTTGTTCAGGCTGGAGTGCACTGGCGCAATCTCGGCTCACTGCAACCTCCTGGGTTCAAGCAATTCTCCTGCCTCAGCCTCCATAGTTGCTGGGATTACAGGAGGACGCCACCACACCCGGCTAATTTTTGTATTTGTAGTAGAGACAGGGGTTTCGCCACGTTGGCCACGCTGGTCTCAAACTCCTGACCTCAGGCGATCTGCCCATCTTGGCCTCCCAAAGTGCTGGGATTACAGGCATGAGCCACAGCACCCGGCATTTCTTTTAGACATGTTAGATCCTCTTATTTCATCCTCCCTTTGTCATATTTTCCAATTCATTAATTTTCTCTTCTGCTGTTAAGGTTTTAAATGTCTGAATGGCAGCTGCTAATTCTGGCGTCTGAAGCTCTTGGAAGTCTACTCCTGTTGTTGCCACTGACTTCTATGCCCTTTTAGTGGGGCTTTGGCTGTGGGAGTCATATGCAGCACGGGATGAAGGAGCTCTCAGCACGTGGGATCTGATGCTATCTCAAGGTAGCTAGTGTTAGAACTGAATTAGAGGAACACCCTGGTAGTGGGGACAACACACATTTGGTCACAGAAGTCATCTGCTGTGTTGATGATTGTTGTGGTGTGAGAACAGAGAGAAAACAGGTATTTTCCCTAAACAGTGGTGTACATTAAAATCCCTGATGACGCTGGGCGTGATGGCTCCTGCCTGTCATTTCAGCACTTTGGGAGGCTGAGGCAGGAGAACTGCTTGAACCCAGGAGGTGGAAGTTGTAGTGGGCCAAGATTGTGCCACTGCACTCCAGGCTGGGTGACAGAGTGAGACTGTCCCAAAAAAGAAAAAACCTAATGGCAAATTTTCAAGAGGTGGCTTAATGTGGCTCTCCAGACACTTAGCTTAGTAGGGAGTAGGGAATCCATTATACTCAGATAGAAAGGAGCACCTGAGGCTGGGTAGTTCATAAATAATAGAGATAATGGGCTCACAGTTCTACAGGCTATACAAGCACGGCTCCAGCGTTTGCTTGGCTTCTGGGAGGCCTCAGGAAGCTTACAATCATGACAGGAGGAGAGAGTACAAAGAGAGGAGGTGCCAGGGTCTTTTTTTTTTTTTTTTTTGAGACAGAGTCTCACTCTGTTGCCAGGCTAGAGTGCAGTGGCGCAGTCTCAGCTCACTGCAAGCTCTGCCTCCTGGGTTCACGCCATTCTCCTGCCTCAGCCTCCTGAGTAGCTGGGGCTACAGGCTCCCGCAACCATGCCCGGCTAATTTTTTTGTATTTTTAGTAGAGATGGGGTTTCACCGCGTTAGCCAGGATGGTCTCAATCTCCTGACCTTGTGATGCACCCACCTCAGCCTCCTACAGTGCTGGGATTACAGGCGTGAGCTACCGTGCCCAGCCTTGCCAGCGTCTTTTTAAACAACCTGCTCTCATGTGAACTGACAGAGCAAGAACTCACTCTTCACCAAACGGAGGGCACTAGGCCATCCATGAGGCATGTACCCCCGCGAGGGGACACACATCCAAACAGGCAGTCTTGATAAATGTTGTGACTCTTAGCTCCTTGAATGACAATTATTTGTCCTCCCTGGTGAGAGAAAGGGACTGGTTTTCCCTCTGGGCTGGAAGGCAGATGCCAGACAGGGGGCAGAGTGCCAGATGGCTGGGGCAGCTTACCACACTGTGGAGGAGGGGCCAGGGGTACGAAGCCCCGGGCACACAGGTGGATGTAGACGGCCGCCAGGTTGCAGGCAGGCTGGAGCTCCTGGGTGCCACAGGGGTCCTGCACACACAGGCTGAGGAATGGTGTAGGGTCTACCTGAAATCAGGGACACCCAGTCACTGTCCACACCCTGAGGAGTGGCAAGGAGGACGGGCCTAGGCTTGATCAGGGAAAAGGCCTTCTGCACCCCATGGGCCAGGCCCACACTCACCACCCGGAAGCAGTTCCTCATGCTGGAGTGGGGGTCCTCGAAGAAGGCCCGGCAGGTGGGGCTCTGTCCTGGGCAGGCCTGCTGAGTCTTCTCGGTGGCCCTGCAGTCACCACCCACCTGGCAGGATGGACGCAAGACTCAGGCCTCCTGCTGGACGATGTGGCTCCCCCACATACATTGGCCTCAGCAGGAGACGTCCCCCAAACCCTGGGCCTCCTATGAAGTCCTCTGCAGAGCCATCAGGCCGCCTGCCTCTCCCGGGACTCTGCAGTGAGCAGCCCTCAAGAACCTCAGCCAGAAGGAGGACAGGCGGGTGCACCCGCTCACCTGCCAGGCCAGGCTGAGCTCCTCCAGGCTGCTGGCCACAGAGCCGTCCGGCAACATCAGCTCATTGCCTGCTTCATTGTCGTTGGTGCCCAGAAGGCCAGCGGATACGCCTGTGGGGAGGAGGGAAGCTGAGGCGGCCGTAAGAGCCTGTGATCCTCCCCCAGCCCCAGCCCTGCTGCCTCAGGACCTGTGTGTGAGGTGAGCCTGAGGCACAAAGAGGAGCAGCAGAGTCCTGCCACCTCCACCCCGGACTCCTGGAGCCCAGGCCATGGCTGTAAACCCTCATCAGAGGAGGAAGAGAAAGCACAGGGGCTCAGGACAGCATGCGTGTCCCCCGTCCCCTCCCTATGTCCTCAGCTCGAGTGGCTGGAATCCAGGCCCTTCCTTTGTGTTCCTTGGCAGAGGGACCACAGAAGGGCCAACTCCACACTGGAGCCGCGTGTCCCAGGGATGGGACAGAAAGCCCTGGGCCTCTGTGTGGTCATCCGGACACGGGGTCAATGGCAGGAAGCTAGACGAGGAGTTGAGGGCACACGTGCTGCCATGCTAGAGACGGGGCCGGCAGAGGCTCTGCATGCACAGTAGCCGCCTGCCGCCCTGGAAGCTTAAAGGGGTGCATCCCAGAGAGTCCTCTGTAGGTGGGGCCAACCCTCCTGGGGCCCAGACCCACCATGCTGCCAGAAGCCCAGAGTCAGGCTGCAGAGGCCGGTGGGCACGTCACAGGAGACAGAGACCCCGTCCTCACTGGCCAGCTCAATCCTGGAGATGTCCTTCCTCGTCGTGGCAGGAGGCAGCTTGAGGTCCGGACAGCTTTCCCCCGGCAGGGAGGAGTTGTACAGCTTGTAGGCCTGTGGGCCAGAGGGGGCTGGGCAGGAGGTCTGACCCACAGCCAGGTGACAAGATTGAAAGTGCCATCCCCCCAGGCGACCTGCCATGGGCACAGGTCTCCAGGGGAGGCTCGGTCCTGCAGGCTGCCATGCCTCTCCTGCTCACCTGCAGACTGGGGTAGAAGATGAGGGTCTTGTGGTTAAGCTCCACCACCAGGGCTGTAAGCCCCGAGCCTGTCCGACTCAGCGTCAGCGAGAACGTGTTGTGAGCAAAGTCCTGGGCCAGGAGGATGCTGCCGCACTGGGCGCTGAGGTCCCATACCCGGCCGTCGAAGGTCACCACGTGCTGGGCCCCGGCCACCAGGGCATGGTCTGGGGAGAAGCAGCCCAAAGGCAGGGTGAGTGGGGCCAGCTCCACCCACCGCAGTAGGAGCCCAATGCCTGCTGGGTGCCCGGATGCCTACAGCCTTGGCTTAGCCTGCCCTGAGCCCTGGATTCCCCCTCCCTTGGTGCAGCAGCCAGAGACCCAGGGATCCCCCACCGGCTTCAAGACGACATGAGCTGAAGGTCTACCGGCAATTCAGCCCTAACAAGGAAAGGAGTCCTGAGACCTGCTACAAAAATACTGTGCTAAGGAAAAAAGCCTGGCTCAAAAAAAATACTGTGCTAAGTAAAAATACTTAATAAAATACAAAATACAAAAATACTGTGTAATACTGTAAAATACAAAAATATTGTGCTAAGTAAAAAAACCTGGCTCAAAAAAAAAGCCTGGCCTGAGAAGAAGGTCTGACCAGTCTAGCCAGTGCGGCCCCTGAGCTGTGGCTTGGGGGTGGGGGTGTTTGTGCCTGTGGCTGTGCCCGTGGCCAGGAAGCACCATCTGTGGTGCACAGCCAGGCACCTACTGGCCAGTCCCAGCATCCTGAGGCAGGCACTACCAGCCCCGTGGGCAGCTGTCGGAACTGAGAGGCACAGAGAAGCCCGCGGTCACACACATGGAACTTGAAGACCAGGCCATTTTCTACACCACCAACGTGCTGCTTAGACATGACTGCACTCACGCTTCTAGGGAGCCCTGAGCCTCGGTGTGAGTCCCATCCACATAAAGCACTCCTTGCAAAGCCTGGGTACCGTGGTCCCCCCACAGACATAAGGGGCTCCCCCTGCATCAAGAACAGTACATGCCCATTACCCATATGAGCGAGCCACGTTGTCACCTGCATTTCACGGTGGAGCAAACAGAGTCCCACAAGTTGGACTCACCTGGCCACACAGCATTTCATGGTGGAGGAAAGCGAGTCCCACAGAGGTTAGACTTGCCTGGCCACACAGCAAGCCTGAGCCACACGCAAGCTCCCCAGCCCTTGGCTGCAGGTTGCCTCTGACTGGCGAGTCTGAAGTCAGTTCTCTTCCAGCTGGAACTGGAGGGCTGCCGTCTTCGCCAGCAGTGCCCGCAGGGAGGGAGCTGGCCTAAAGCCCTAAACCACCCTCCTCACCCCTCTGCGGCGCCAGGACTCATATTCTGGACAAAAGCAGGATGTGTAGCGTCAGCCCTAGTCCCACAGGACCTTGGGAAGTCCAGTAAGCTCTGGGCCTGGCACTGTGATGCCACTAGCCTATGGAGGTTTCTCTGTGCCCACCAGGCAGGGGGCTCCCAGGGAGGAGGGTGGCACAGCCCGGGGCAGGACTCACATTCCCAAGGGCCTGCCAGCAGGCGGCGTCTGAGCCAGTAGTACTCAGCCAGCACGTTGGCCCCAGACAGCGCTTGGAGCGGCCGCAGCAGCTTCTCCTCCACGAGGTAGCTGGTCACCCGGGCCACGTCCAGGGGCTTATCCCCCGCAGGCAACAGTGGCAGCGTCACCACCACTGAGCGGTTCCTGGAGGGAATGCAGAGAACAAGTCACTGTGCCTGCCCGAGCCTTGCTTCCCTCGGCTGCAGAGGGGAGCTTCTAGGTCCGCAGAGAGAGCTCTGCAGTGGAGAGCATGAGGGTGCCTTTCAGGGAGGGGCTGTCCTTGTTTTGGGAAATCCCATCATGAGGTGGAAGAGGACAGAGGCTGGCATGACAGCGGAGGTGGTGGATGATGCCGGGGGACGGAAACAAGCTGCCCCATTTTGAGGACACAGATGTCCGATGTCATGCCTACTCTGCTCCCTGGGTCTTGGGCAGCATGGGCTTATATGTGTGCGGATGCCGAGGACGGGAGCTGGAAGGTCTAGGAAATTTTGTTTTGTTTTTTAAGAATCTCATTCTGTTGCCCAGGCTGCAGTGTAGTGGTGCGATCTCAACTCACTGCAACCTCTGCCTCCCGGGCTTAAGTGATTCTCCTGCCTTAGCCTCCGAGTAGCTGGGACTACCGTGGCCCACCGCAACACCTGGCTAATTTTTGTATTTTTAGTAGAGTTGGAGTTTTACCACATTGGCCAGGCTAGTCTCAAACTCCCGACTTCAAGTAATCTGCCCACCTCAGCCTCCCACAGTGCTGAGATTATAGGTGTGAGCCACTGTGCCCAGCCAACAGGTCTAGGCAATTTCTCCAGTTTAGGAGAGGACTGAAACTTTCTCGGGATCTAGAGTAGGGGTCAAGCCTGTGAGATTTGAATGATCACAGAGATCTCAGCTCACGTGGGGGTGTAGTGGGAAGACAAACATTTCATACCCTGTTGTTGATGGGCCAGTAGAGAGGGAGCAGGGGCAGGTGGCCTCACTTGCTTACTTCTAGGAACCCAGAGGCCCTGGCAAGCTGGGGGCAGGAAGCAGCCTCAACTCCCTCCCTGCGGCCTGAATCCATGTTTGGGCACCCCCACCTAGCAGTGACTGGATCCCCACTCACCAGGTAGGTGAGTAACCAGGAAGGTCTTTCTTCAGCCAAGCCAAACCCCGCCCCGCCCCGCCGGGAGCTCTTCCCTTCATCAGCCTCCATTCTGACCGCAGGAAGGCAGGAGCAGGAACTTGTATCACAGGGAGCCTTTTCCCCATGATGTGGGTTTAGTCCCTATTTTACGGCTGGGGAAACTGAGGCACAGAGCACTGAGGCAGAGGAATCCTAGTTAGAGGCAGAGCCGGATTCCAGATGCTCTGTGAGGCCACCAGCATGGAAGAAGGAGCTGCCTCCTTGCCTGGAGCCCGGTTCCTGGTGGGCCTCGTGCCTGTGAGGGGAAAGGATACTGGGTCCCCAGGTCCCCGCTCTAAACTGGGCTCCCGCCTTCTATCCACCACCCCCATGTTCTCAACACAGGGGCCAAAGGGGCCTTTTAAAGTGAAAGGGCGATCACGTCCTTCCTAGGTCAGAGCAGAAGCCAGAGACCACCTGAGCCCCCGCTACCCGCCTCCCAAATCTTGGGAACTCGCAGTCACATCCACTCTCCCTGGCAGGCATTCTGCTCCAGCCTTGCCAGCCTGATATTCACATAGACGGGGCTGGGCTCGGTGGCTCATACCTATAATCCCAGCACTTTGAGAGGCCGAGTTGCTTGAGCTCAGGAGTCTGAGACCAGCCTGGCTAATATGGTGAAACCCCGTCTCTAGTAAAAATACAAAAATTAGCTGGGCTTGGTGGCAAATGCTTGTAATCCCAGCTACTTGAGAGGCTAAGGCAGGAGAATCACTTGAACTTGGGAGACAGAGGTTGCAGTGAGCTGAGATCACACCATTGTACTCCAGCCTGGGCCACAGAGAACAAGACTCCATCTCAAAAGCAAACAGGCCAGGCACATCCCTCTCCCAGGCCTTTGTGCAGTGGTGACCCCCACCTGGAGCACTCTTCCCACACTGGCCCCGTGGCTCCTGCTGAAACTCTACCTTGTCCTCAAAGCCCGTCATGGCCACACCATTTCATAGGATCCACCCCCTCATCTCACCGATGTTCCTTCTCTAGCACTTGCCACCTAACGTATAGCTCAGGGGTGGTAAATGGTGACAAGTGGGCCCCAGGCCGTGGCCAGCTTCTGCACGGCCTGCAAGTAAGAAGGGTTTTTGTGTGTTTAAAAGATTATTACAAAACAGGCCAGGTGCGGTGGCTCATGCCTGTAATCCCAACACTTTGGGAGGCCAAGGCAGGCGGATCACCTAAGGTCAGGACTTTGAGACCAGCCTGGCCAACATGGCAAAACCCTGTCTCTACTAAAAATACAAAAAATTAGCTGGGTGTGATGGCACGCGCACCTGTAGTCCCAGCTACTGGGGAGGCTGAGGCAGGAGAATGGCTTGAACTCAGGAAGCGGAGGTTGCAGTGAATCAAGATTGTACCACTGTACTCTAGCCTGGGCAACAAGAACAAAACTCCATCTCAAAAAAGAAAAAAAAAAAAAAAAAAGGATTACCAAACAAAAGCAAGGAAATGTGACAGAGCCGAATGGCCTGCTTAAGATGTGACTCTCAGGCCCTCTGCAGGGAGCTGTGCAAGCCCTGGTGTAGATGACTTCCTTGTGCTTCGTGTCTGAGTAAAAGTGAGCTTCCTGAAGGCAGGGTCAGCCTCAGCCACTGAGCTCTCTGCAGCTCCTAAAATCCTGCCTGCCCTGGGCCAGTGCTCACGAGATATCTATGGAGTGAGGAAGAAAGCCCAGCTTCCTCATCTGTAAAACGAGGAGGGGAAGAAGCCTCCGGGCAGGGCGGTCACAGGAGTCAGTGTGTCGGAGGGTGTCAAAGCATTCAGCACTGCACCTGGTATGTGGCAGGCACGCAGGATGCGCTACTCTCAAACCCCGAGTTACCTGGCCGACAGGCTGTACAGGTCCAGCAGGGGTTTGCAGAGCCTCTTCAGTGCCCGTGAGAATGTGGCCTCAGCCCAAGACAGCAGCTGGTGGGCGGCCTGGAGAGCGAGGGGACAGTGAGAGTGGCTCAGTCATCCTCACCTGCCAGCCACGCCCCATCCTTGCTCTCACTCACCAGCTCCAGGGCTCCTTTCACGGCCCCCAGGGCTGCCCTGATGGGCCTTGGACACCCATCACCTGGCATCCTGGGTACCCAGGCCTGCAGCCGCCGCATGGCCTCCTCTGCCCGCTTCCGCCACACCTCCTCCAGGGGCTGCAGTGTCACCTCCAGGTAGGCATCCTTCAGTGTGGCCAGGGGCCCTGCAACAGGCAGCCACCGCCCACCATGAGGCCTCAGGGCAGGTCAGAGAACCAGCCCTGCCCAGACAGCCCAGGCCTCGAGGAGATAGGCCTGTTCCTGGGATGAAGATGTGGGGAGCTGGGGGAGCAGGAATAGAGCCGCGGGCACTGGAGATTGCAGGGGAGATGTCAGAGCACACCTGAGCCTTCTCTGCAAGGCCTGCTTAGAAGGTTGTCTGGGAACTTGGACTGGGGGAGGGTTCCCACCAGTCCTAGAATTGATATGAGGCTCCCCGCATCTGAACTATTTGTACAAACGTGGTTTATGCTGGACCCCTGCTTGCCTCCTAGGAGTCTGACAGTGTGGTCCGCACCAAGCAGCACCTGCTACTGTGGCAGCCCCCGATAAAAACCCTGGGTGCTGAGTCTCCCAGGAGCTGCTCTGGTGACAGCTGGGACAGCTAAATGCAGCCTGTGTGAAAGCGTTGGGACTGGTTCTCCCCGGACTCCGCCCCAGCCCCGTTCCCTGTGCTGACACTCCTGCATCCCCTCACTATAATAAATCACAGCTGTGAATAGCACTGTGCGCAGTCCTGGGGCATTCCTCCCAATTCACTGCCCTGGGGGTGGCCACAGGGACACTCTGACACAGCAGGGAGGATGCGGAGGTAACATTCAACAGCCAGTCAGAGGGATGCCCACCCTGGCGCTGGGCAGGGCCTTGGGGGCTCTGTGCTGTGCTGGGCATTAGCCCTGGATGGCAGAGAGGCCAGAGGTTCCCAGTCCTGCCAGGAGGCCAGTCAGGGCAGCAGGTGTGAGCTTTTAATGACCACATGGCCACATTGAGCTCATCGTGGAACCAGAAAGAGATGCTGTAGCAGTGAGCTTCACAGAAACAAGGCTGTATACTCAAAAGCAAGCAAGTGGGAGACTGAAAAAACCTAGGCAGCAGGCATAAGGGAGATGAGCTTGGAGACCCTGTAAGAATGACACAGCAGACCAAGAAAAAACGAAGGCTGTAGATCTGTAAGAAATAAGGCAGGGGGCTACACACAGCTGGGCTGCAGGCCCATGGGAAGCGAGGCCATATTTCTGATCAAAACGGTGCCACATGCCAATGTGAGCGCTTAGGGCCCCGGTGGGGAGGGGGGCGGGCATTGATTTCTGCACGAGATTGAGCCCTCCCTCCCGCACTTACATTCCAGCTCCTCCCGCAGCTGCTCCAGCCCCTCCAGCAGCCACTCCAGGTAAAGAGGCAGGTGCTGGGTCAGTGCCTGGCTCTGGGCCCACAAAGTGGCTACTGCCCAACCACTCGCCTGCATGGCCTCCTGCCCCGCCTGGGACAGCTGCAGAAGGAGGCCTGCCACGCCGTCCAGGGTGCCTGCCGGCTGCACCTGGGCAGGGAAACCGAGGCAGAATCAGGTTGAGGTCCAGGGCAGAGAGAGCCCCAGACCCTCCTGCCTGGTGAGTGGGGGCTACAAGCCAGGCCAGAGGGGGACCTCTCCACCCTGAGCCCCCACCCTCCCCTCCTGTGCTACCCACCAATTGCTGGAACCTTCTCACAGAGGCACCCAAGCCTTGAACCTTCTCTTCCAGCCGGGCTTGCACCTGGGAGCCAACTGCTGCAATCCTGGACTGTGAGAACAGAGGAAGAGGCTGGGGCCTCGTAGGAATGAAGTAGACACATGCTTCTCGGTGCCAGCGGCAGGTGTGGGCCTCACCATGCGGTTGTCTGCCCTGGTTTCTGCGCACATCTAGACCCCAAGGGCTCGGGGCTCCTGGCACGGGGGCCTCTGCCCAGGGAGAGAACGGTAACCCCTTCCCTGTATCCCAGCCCAAGCCCTCTCACCTCCACATGGCCCAGCAAGACCCCCTGGCAGCCGTGCATGGCCAGCAGGAGGCTCTGGTTGGCAGCCTGCAGCGTCAGGCGTCCCAGCAGCTGGAAGGGCTGCCTGCCATCCCGGAACAGGACCTCTGCCTCGGCTGTCCGCCCGTGGGCACATGCCCGCAGCACCACACTCTCCTCTGTGCCCCCTGGAGCCAGAAAGGGACCTGCTGGTGCCCCCACCATGTCTCTAGCTGCCCACTCCTCCTCCACCGCTTTCCGTAGCTCCCCACTGCCCCAGGCCAAGCCTCAAGGCCCTAGGATTTGAGAACCTTGAGCTGCACCACCTAAAGCAACCTGAGCCACCCGAAGCCCCCTCTTCTGTCCCCGCCCCCGACACAGCAGTCAGCTAGGGATGCCATGAAGTCTTAATGGGGTTTCCTGAGGTTTTTTTGAGACGGGCAGGAGTACAGTGGCAGGATCACAGCTCACTCCCAGCAGCTGGGACCATAGGAACTCATCACCCCCACCCCACCAGGTTTTTTCGTTTTTGTTTTTATTTTTTGAGACGGAGTCTCGCTCTGTCAACCCAGGCTGGAGTGCAGTGACACGATCTCGGCTCACTGCAAGCTCCGCCTCCCAGGTTCATGCCATTCTCCTGCCTCAGCCTCCTAAGTAGCTGGGACTACAGGTGCACGCTACTGCGCCCGGCTAATTTTTTGTATTTTTAGTAGAGATGGGGTTTCACCTTGTTAGCCAGGACGGTCTCAATCTCCTGACCTCGTGATCCGCCCGCCTCGGCCTCCCAAAGTACTGGGATTACAGGCGTGAGCCACCACGCCCGTCCCCCTACTTTTTTTTAAAGTAGAGACGGGGTCTCACTATGTTGCCCAGGCTGGTCTCGAACTCCTGAGCTCAAGCGATTCACCCATCTTGGCCTCCCAAAGTGCTAGGATTACAGTTATGAGCCCCTGCGCCCAGCCCTGACTTCTGAGATCTTAACGCCCAGACCCCTGTCCTTTCTTGAGCCAACAGGGGCCGTGGCCCAGCTAGCTGAGCTGGGACCCAGCCGCCACTCACCCTCCTCATGGGCCACAGAGGCCTGGAGACAGCTTGGGGCCCGGAACACAGACAGCCTCACTTTCTCCTTTCTGTTGTCCACATTTCCCTCCAACCGGACCAGGCTTTGAGAAGTCGAGGTGGAGACACGGCCCAGCAGGCCAACCCGCTGAGCCTTGGAGCCACGAAGCTGGGAGGGGGAGGGCAGAGGCCTGAGTGGAGCCCGGCCCATGCCCTGTCCCTGGTCTCTCCCCTGCCCGCCCCAGGCTCAGGAAGAGGCTGGCTAGGGAGGCTGCTGTTGGACCTGTAGGGAACCAAGGGAAGGCACAAAACCCACGCCTGATCTTCAGGACACCAGGTTCCCCACGCCATATCCCTATCGAAGGCTCCCAGTGCCCCATTACAGAGAGCACTTATGAAAATACTCCGGACCAGGCTCAAGGGCTCACTTCTGTAATCCCAGCACTTTAGGAGGCCAAGATGGGTGGATCGCTTGAGCCCAGGAGTTTCAGACCAGCCTGGGCCACATGGCAAAAACCCTGTCTCTACCAAAAATACAAAACTTAGCCAGTCTCATGACAAATACTTTAATTTTTAAACATACCCATCTAGGACCCCAACCCAGCAGCAGCCGCCCACAGGTGGCTTAGAGATGGCTGCTGCCCAGGCCCTACCCGGACACTCTGATTTAATTGGTTTTGGGGGCCCCGGGCCCTGGCATTTCTAACATTCCCAGTGCCCTGGTGTTTCTGCTACAGCCCAGGCTTTCCAAGTTTGCATGGGAACCACCGCAAAGGTCTAAGCAAGTTCAAGGAGACATGGGCACACCTGGCATAACACCCCAGGCACTGGGCAGTTTACCTAAATCCCTGCAGGTGCCCAGCCTTGGTGGCATGGCAGGGACCAGGACAGGGGAGTCTAGAATAGGGTGGGAGAGAGGCTCAGAGGCCCCCAAGAGAACACAAGCCTGGAGGAGGCTCTGCAGGGGAGGGAGCCTCAGCTACCCTGTATTCTAGTCCAGACACTGCAGCTAACAAGCTGTGCACCCTTCAGTAAGGGTATCACCCTCTCTGGGCCTCAGCTCCAAGATCTGTAAAATGATACAGAACAATGGCTCACAGAACTTAGCAGGACTTAAGAGTGTGTGTGCGCGTGCATGTGTGTCTGTTAAGGGTTGAATTTTGTTCCTTACATAGGTTGAAGCCCTAATCCTCTATACCCGTGAATGTGGTGTTATTTGGAAATAGATTTTTTGCAAAAGTAATCAAGTTGAGGCCATAGTGGGTGAAGGTGGGCCACACACCCAATGAATGCTGTCCCTGTGAGAAGACCACGTGAAGATGCCACCCAGAAGGCCACCACAGAGGCAGAGAGTGGCATGATGCCACCGCAGCCGTGGGTCCTGGCAGCCACCAGAAGCTGGAGGTGCTACGGAAGGATCTTCCCTAGGATTTTGAGAGGGAGTGTGGCCCTGCTGACAACTTGGTTTTGGATTTCTGGCCTCTAGAACTGTGACACCATACCTGTCTTTTGCATTAAGGCTTCCAGTTGGTGGCAATTTAATACAGTAGTCCGAGGAATCGAATACAGGGTGCTTACTAAACATGCAGAAGCATGTCGATCTTTGAGGAGACCAAGTTGGTAATAGGGCTACAGCCCAGGACCCCTATGGGATTTAACCGAGCACAATGTGATCCTGCCAGGCAGGTGGGGGGCAGGGGACGGTCTGCAGACCACACGGAGTTGGCCCTGGATGGCTCCCAGCATCTGAGCTCAGCCCCGCTAGGTGTCATTGAAGAGCAAAGGCCATGCCTGCCTCTGTGCAGCCTGGGTGAGTGCCTGACCTCCCTGAGTCTGTCCCTCATCTGTCCTGGGGCCACTGGGTTGGGGTGAGGAACAAACAAGGCTGGGAAAGCCTTCTGACCACTCCACAGACCCCAGAATGGAGCAAGTGAGAAGAGGTCAGAACAGCTGTCCCAAATAAATCGGGGACAGGGAAGCAAGAGGACCGGACTCTTGCCGAGCATCCACCATGGGTTCACTCCCACGGCTCCAGTTCCATCAGGCACAGGGCTTACGGAGCCAGGGGCAGGCAGGAGCCTGGCTGGAAACGGGGAAGTGACAGTCGGTCCCAGAGAACAAGAACCTTGGAAGGAGAAGCTCCTTTGAAATGGCCGTGGCTGCTGAACTCAACCCAGAAATGCCATCCTCATCCAGCTCGGATGGCGGGAAGGGAGGGAACTCCCCTCTCACAAGCACCTGCTACATGCAGATGTTGTACAAATGTGTTTCCTCCTAACGATTCTGCAAGGGAGATGGCATTTGTTCCCATTTGACAGAGGGGAAGACTGAGGCGCAGCAAAGGAAAGTCACGAGGTCAAGTTCACCTGGCCAGGGAGACAGAGGAGGTGGATGAAAACGCCGAGAGAGCACCTGCTACGTCACATGCCTTGGCTATGCAGGCAGCGGGAACCGGTATCCAGACTCCCAAAAACCACCCTGTGAAATATCTGATCCCCTCCTACAGATGAGGAAACACAGGCTCAGAGAGGTTCCTTCCTGGGATCACCTGGCCAGGTCAGGGCAGAGTAGGTATTGGAGGCCAACTCTGCCCCTTCCTACTTCCCAGGGCTGCTTGGAGGAAGGACGGGGAGGAGACGGTGCCAGTAATGGCTAATAGCAAATACTTACGTAGCAGCTGTTTCTCTCAGGCACTGCTCTAAGTGATCTACGCCTATGAATATATTTAATCCTTGCAATATTAACCCCATGGGAGATAGGGCCAGTACAATAATTATACCCATTTTACAGGGGAGGAAACTCAGGTACCAGGAGGCAGCTGGGCTGGGATTCAAACTTGGGCAGCCCAGCCACTGCCTCTCTGTTATAGGAAGGGCCGGGTGTTGGGACTGTGGAGGAGCTGCTTTGTCTCGGCGCCAGGGCCAGGCCTGGGGTTCAGCAGGTGTTCCCCCAACCCAGAGTGAAGTTCTGGCCCCATCCAGAATGCTGGTCTGCGGTTCCTCAGATAGCCACTAGATGGCGGGGCCGCCCAGGCAGTTGGGAGCCTGCTGGCCAGGGAGGAACCGGAGGGAAGCCGGGGCATCTTCCCCGGGACTGTCAGCCCCATCCTGGCCACTGACCTCCAGCGCCCCGGAGAAGTCAGCCGAATGAGGCCTGCTGTGGTTTTGGAGGGTCAGGCTGAGATGCAGGCCGTGGTCTGGGTCTGGTGCGAGGCCCAGGTGGAAGCGGGAACGCAGCAGGAGTCCACCCTGGCCCAGGGTGTGCTCCCCGACGACCAAGAGGGCCTGGGACGAGAGAGCCTAGGTGTGAGACAGGCACAGGGAGCGGCAGCCTCCTCTCTCCCCAGACCCCTGCGCCGAGAATGCAGCAGCAGCTGCCACCTCCCAGCCTCCACACCTGTCCCAGCTCACAGCTGACCTCTAAGAAATGCAAATCAGATACCGTCCCCTAAGACAAGCCGGGCTCTGGCATGGCCTGTGGTCTGCTTTGTTGTCCCAACCTCACTTCCCTTGCTCCCTTCGTAAGGGCTGCCCCGTGTTCCTCAAGGCACAGTCGTGCCTTAGGCCCCTTCCCTCTGCAGGGCTCACACTCACGAGTGATGCCCCTTTGTCAACGCCCTGCCCCCTCTCTGCTTCATTCCTGCACAGCGTTTACCACACCCTGACCATAGACCATGCATCTCTAGTTTGTTGTATCTTCCTGGCCCCACTGGAATGCGCCACCCAGGAGGCCGGCACCTAGGCTGTCTCTTTCACATCCACTGCCTGCACCTAGAGCACAGCCTGGCATAGGTGAAACACACAAATGTTTTCTGAATGAACAGAGGAAAAGACAAGGGGTGGGAAACTATGGTTTGTGGCCGAATCTGGCTCACTGCCCACTCTTGTAAATACTTTTTATTTTGAGACAGAGTTGTGCTCTGTCGCCAGGCTGGAGTACAATGGCACGATCTCAGCTCGCTGCAACCTCTGCCTCCCAGGTTCAAGCGATTCTCCTACCTCAGCCTCCTGAGTAGCTAGGACTATAGGCACGTGCCACCACACCCAGCTCACTTTTTCTATTTTTAGTAGAGATGAGGTTTCACCATGTTAGCCAGGATGGTCTCGATCTCCTGACCTCGTGATCTGCCTGCCTCGGCTTCCCAAAGTGGTGGGATTACAGGCATGAGCCACTGTGCCCGGCTTGTAAATACTTTTACTGGAATACAGCCATAAGGATTCACTTACATATTGTCTATAGCTGCTTTCACAAGACAGTGGTAAGAGTTGGTTGTTGGAACAGAGACTGGATGGTTCATAAAGCCTAAAATATTTACTATCTGTCTCTTTACAGAAGAGTATGGGTCCTTGGGATGGAGGGAGGGAGGGAGGGATGGAAGGACGGATGAATGGATGCAAGGGAGGGAGGGTTGGAGGATGAATGGATGGAGAGAGAGGGTACGTGGGAGGGCAGATATAGGGGGATGGATGGAAGATAGGAAGGAGGATGGAAGGATGCGTGAAGGAATGGATGGATGGGTTGGTGGACGGAAGAACCAATCAACCAGCTACCAGCCCCAGGAGGGGAAAGGGGTTGAGGAAAAGGGGTCCCAACACCTCTCCTCTGGGGCAATGATGACTACAGCAGCTCTAACTTATATGCCTGGCACCAAGGCTGAGCATTCCTGCATCACGTCTCTCTTAAGTCTCACCATCACTCTACATCCTGGAACCTGCTGCGCCTTCCTCAGATGAAACACCAGAGGCTCAGAGAGGAGATGCGCCCTGCCCAGTCACCCAGCAGGCAAATGGCAGAGCCACGACGCTGGCATCTGGCTGCCTCGCTCACACCCCTGCATTCTGCGGGCACCACCCTCCCTGCTGCCCCCTCACCATGGGTCCCTGGTCCTCCAGCTGCCCCCTTCTGCAGGGCAGACTCACCCTGGGCAGGTCACAGAGCCCCAGGTGGAGGGAGTGCTGCAGCCAGCGTGCATAGTCAGTATGTACTTCTCCCCAGAAGCTCTGACGGGTACAAGAGGCCCCAAGGACGTGCTCCAGCATGGCCTCCACGATGATCTTGTCTGGCTGAGATGGCCAATGCCTCTGGAATGAGAGGGCCCTTGGGTCAGGGGCTCATCACTTAAGAGAATGCCCATGGCCAGCTGCAGTTGGAGACCCTCACCTAGGCAAGAGCGTGTGCCAGGAATGTGCCGTCAGAGCTCTCATCAGCCACAGTACCCCCTTACACTCTGGGGCAGGATTTTTTTTTTTTTTTTTTTTTTTTTTTTGAGACAAGAGTCTTGCTCTGTAGCCCAGGCTGGAGTGCAGTGGCACAATCTTGACTCACTGCAACCTCTACCTCCCAGGTTCAAGGGATTCTCCCACCTCAGCCTCCCAAATAGCTAGGATTACAGGTGCATGCTACCATGTCTTTTTTTTTTTTTTTTTTGATTCTTTAGTAGAGATGGGGTTTCGCCATGTTGGCCAGGCTGGTCTCGAACTCCTGACTTCAGGTGATCCCCCCACGCCTCAGTCTCCCAAAGTGCTGGGATTACAGGTGTGATTCACCATGCCCCGCCCGTAGCAGGATTTCTGCTGTGAGCACTTAGGGCGCCATGCCTAAGAGCCCGGGGAACCCAGGTGGGAGGCCCAGAGGAGGAAGGGGTTTCCAGGGCCAGCTCTCCCCATTTCTCCATGGCCTGATTCCTGCCCCAGGCTCTCCAGAACAGTGCTCGGCCCCATGAGGAGCCCTATCAGGTAGTGATGCTGGAGGAGACCAGACCTCATGCCTCGGGGAACCTGAGCTCCCAATCTCCCTCCACCCCCTCCTGAGAAGCCCCCTAGCATCCCACCTCCTTCCCCATCTGTTCCCAGCATCTCGGGCTGGTCCCCTTGCTTTTCTTGTCTTCCAGAGCCCTCAGCACATCCCAGTTAGGAAGGGAACCATTTCACAGATGAGAACACTAAGGCTCACAGCAGAGAAGTGAGTTGCCCAGGATCCCGCAAGCACCGGAACCCAGGACCACGTGGTCCCAGAGCTGGACACTCCTGTGGCAAGTGGAGCCGCCTGGGGGTTCCCTGCCCAGACGCTGCTCCCCAGACCTCACCTCGTATGTCAAGTTCTGCCGCATGCGGTGTTGGCCCCAGGACAGGTCGAGCTGTTCAACAAACACAGCTGGGGTCTGCGTGAAGGCCCCGCAGGCCTGGAAGGTGTTCAGGCCCCAGGTTTCCTGGAGCTGATAGGGAAGAGAATAGGGTACATGACCTGGAGGGCCAGCTGAGAAGCCTGGAGCGAGGGGGAGCCCCACACTCGGTGCAGCGGTCCGGCCCCACATACCTGCCCCAGGGAGGCGGCCAGGCAGCCGTCCCAGGCAGTGCTGTGTGCTGAGGACCCGTCAGCCCAGGTGAGCTGCAGGGTCACAGGTTGTCCTCTGTTCCAGGTGAGCTGCACCTGCATTGGGATGGGAGGGCAGTGGTGGGGAAAGGGGGACACGTGGGGGAGAGCAGAGGCTAACGGCACCCCCACACCCCATCTCTGTTGGGAAATGAGAGGCTAGGGAGGATGGAGAAGCTGGTGCCCCTCCCCCAGATATCCCTAGAGGAACTAGGATGGAGGGTGGAGAGACTGCCCTGCCCACCCCCATCTCTGGAAGAGCCCAGAGCCATTCCCAGGCTGGAGACTGAAAGCATTTAAATGAAAAAAAAAAAAAATGCCTCATCCCCAACACCCAGACTCAGCATTTCCAAAGACAGAAAGCAATCGTGTTCCTCACTGGGGCCACCAGGGCCAGCATGATCTGTCCCTGCCCATCTGACCTCATCTCCCTGTCACCCATCCCTCCCAGTCACTCTGTTCCCATCTTATTTCCCTTCCGGCCCTCCCTGAAGCACCTGGCTCATTCCCACCACAGGGCCTTTGCACAGGCTTTTCCTGCCATCTACAGTGCTGCTCCTCCAGCTTCTCTGAAGCCCGTCTCCTTCCCATCCCGGGGCCACCTCCCCCATGAGGCCCTCACTGACCACCCACCTTACAGTAGCTGCCCCACCCACCTGCCTGGTCACTCTCAATCTCACATGTTTTTTTTTTTTTCTTTTCTTCTGAGACCGAGTCTCACTCAGTCACCCAGGCTGGAGTGCAGTGGCGTGATCTTGGCTCGCTGCAACCTCCACCTCCCGGGCTCAAACGATCCTCCTGCCTCAGCCTCCCAAGCAGCTGGGATTGCAGGCACACACCACCACACCCAGCTAATTTTTGTATTTTTAGTAGAGACAGGATTTCGCCATGGTGGCCAGGCTGGTCTCGAATTCTTGACCTCAAGTGATCCACCTGCCTTGGCCTCCCTCAGTGCTGGGATTACAGGCGTGAGCCACCGTGCCCGGCCCCTCTTTACTACTTTAGGGTGCTTATCACACCTTCTGATTTTTTAATTCATTCCTTGGCTTGAATTCTGGAGAGTGTCTTTTGCCTGCACACAGCTGGCCTGTTGTCCTCCCTTTCACAGATGGAAAAAACCTGAGTCTCAGAGAGGCGACGGGAGACACCTGAGGTCCCCCAGCCAGACTGGGAGCCCAGCTCCTCACTCGGTCCACGAAGCTACCACTAACAAGCAACTGTAAATGATGAATCAGAGATGCCTGTTCCTGTTTCCCACATTAAAATGTGAGCTATCTTCAAACACTGCCTGGTACACAGTAGGTGCTTAATGAGGTATTGATAAAGGAACGATTGAATGAAGGATGCCACAGATCCCCAGGCTTCAGGAAGCTATGATTCTGAAAAAGTCCTTGTCACTGACGAACACTCTCTCCTTCTCCTACCAGAGGTGCCCAGCCCCACAGGCTCAGCCACGTGGCTCCCACCTCCAACCCCAGCCAAGGGCACCTGGGACATCCTCGCTCACCTGCCGGCTCTGCCTGCCGCCCCTCCTCTCGGCAAGGCCACTGACCTGGGCTTGCCGCCAAGAGAGGTTGAACGGGTGGGCCAGGGCCAGGCGGGAGGCGAGCTCACTCTTCCCCAGCCACAGGGAGGAGGAGACCAGCACCTAGGGAGGGAGACAGACTCAGCCGGTGGTCTCGCCCAGACAGACTGCACCTCTTTCCCACCCGCACAGACCACCTTCTCCATCGAGGTCAAGGCTGCAAAAGGGCACGTGGCTTTGAGCACAAAACCCCATCCCTGTGCGAGGCCCTCGGAGAGCTCAGCCCATTTCACAGAGGAGGAAATCAAGGCTTAGAGAGGACAAGATGGAGCGAACACAGGACAGAGATGGGACTGGAGGTCGCGCTCCTCCTCCACTGTCTTCCCTTGGCTCTGTGGCCCCGGGCAGGTCGCTGCACCTCTCAGTCCTTCAATTTCGTCATCTGAACACGGGGCTATTAATAGCACCGAGCAGATGGGAGGCTGATGTGTGGGTTCACGCACAGAACCTATCACGGGATAAGCATTTAGGGCCTGTTAGCCACCGTCACTGCCGTGGCTGTCAAGGTGTTGTGGGGACCCAGATCTCCTGCTGCCCTCCCAGTGCCTTTCCCACAGTCCCTTGGGGATGTGGTACAGCCTCACTGGCCCCAGATAAGGCTCCTCTGGCAGGGGAGGGCCCCAAAGACCCCGCTCAGCCTGCAGGGTGGAGTTCAGCTCTGCCCCAGGGTCACCTTCTGGCCCTGACACCTACCTGGTCCCTGCCATCCCAGCCGACAACCAGGCCATCCCGGTGGCTGCCTCCCGAATGCTCTGAGGACAGGCGGAGGCTGCAGTGTCGTGGCAGAGGGAGGTGCAGTGGGTGGGTGAGCTCCACTGAGTGGGTGAGGACACACACACAAAGGGTAGGGCATGTGAGCTGAGGTCAGCAGCTCCAGGCCCAAGGGGGTTCAGGGGACTCAGCTGACGCCACTGCCAGCTCATGCAAGTGGCCACTCGGGGGCCACACGGCCAGATACTTTTCACAAAAGTACACACTCACTTTGTCACCATTACCACTCGACACCCTGCAGCGTCCCCGTGGGAGCCCCGTAACAATGAGACTCTGAGGCTCCTCCAAGAGATGGCGTCTGCCTCCCCAGCCCTCGAAGCTGGGCTGGCCTCGTGATGTGCTAATAAAATTCAGCAAAGCTGACCGAGCGCCCGTCCTAAGCCCAGGCCTTAGGAGGCCTCACACCCCGCTTCCTCCCTCAAACCCCTGTCCAGCCACATGAGAACAAACCCTGCTGGCCTGTGGGCTGGTGCCACCTGGGGTTGGGGAGAGCCTGGTTTCATCTCAGGATGTCCTAGCGCAGCTGACAGCCAGCCCGCCCCTGGGCAGGCCAGAGAGCCCAGCTAAGGACAGCAGAGCTGCCCGTTCACCCTACAGCTGACCTTGAACAGGAGGAAGACCACAAAAGCTGCCCAGGTGACCCACAGCCTCCTGAGCAAGGAGCCACGCTTGCTTTATGCCGCTGAGTTTCGTAATACTTCGTTACCATCCTGAATCAGGAGCTGATGGGGGCAGCCGCAACCTCAACAAACTGCATCCCTCTCGGGGGGCCTCGCATGCACAGGTGCCCTGCGCCCCCTCGGAAAACCCACACCCCATGCCACTGTCTGCTGTCCTGTGCTCTCCTTCCATTTTGGGTGTGACAGGTGACACCCCACAGCTGAGTCCCCGCAACAGACGGCCTCCACACCCCGGGTTTTCTTCCTTTGTCCCCCAGGTGAGCTAAGCTGCCCTAATTTCCGGCATCACTTGACCCCATCTCCTGAGGCCCCTGAGCAGCCCTGCTTTCCCAGACCTCACAGCAGGAGGCTGCCTGAGACCCCTCTGCACTCCGGTGACCTGTGAGCTCTGTACAAAGGGCACCCACCTGTTCGGATGGGCTGCAGGAGCCGTGCACAGAGACACTGGCACTGGCTGGTTCTCAGGGCATCACCCAGTCATTGGTTCTGCGGAGGCTGACCACATGCAGGGCTAGAACCCTTTATTCCTGCCATCTACTGACCCCACCTGCAACACTGTGACCACAGTGTGGGGCTGCAGACTGTGTAGCTCACCAAGGGTGGCACAAATACACAGGCATGCACACACGTGCATGTACACACGTGCACACATGCACACACACGAGCACACACATACACACATGAGCACACACACATGCATACTGCCTTGGCTTGCTGGGGACCCGCTTGCTTCCTCCGCCTTCCAGGGCATACATGTGGCAAACGTGGCGCTGGGAGGATTCCATCAGGCCACCTGGCAAGCTGTGCCTCCAGGCTGGGGTCTGCCCTCTGTCTCCACACCTGGCAGGCTGTGGGTTGGGCTCTGCTCTGTGCTCAGGGGGTTCCTCACACAGAAACTGAGTCTTGTGGCTGCACAGGCCATGAATTACAGCCCCTTCCAGGGATGCCTGTTGCTAGAGGACCCCGGGGCTCATGGCTGCTGTCATTGGCGCTGTGTCGGCACTCACCTCCCCTGGCACCAGAACTGCCCAGGGATGCCACCCCTTCCACGCCCTGGCCCCTTCTCCTTGCCCGGCCGCACTCAGGATAAGCCCCAGCTCCACTCTGTGAGCTGAGACCCTGCATGACCTGGGTCCCGCAGCCCACCTGCCTCACCTCATCCCTTCTCCCCATTCCAGCCATGCAAGCCTCGCTGCTGCTGCTCCACACACAAAGCTCATTTCCATGCGGCGCCTTCCGCCTGAAGTGCCTCTGCTCAGATCTGCCCCTCAGTCCGCTCCTTCTCATCCTTCAGATCTCAGTTCAGAAGTCACCTCCTCCAAGAGGCCTTCCCAGACCACCCCACCTAAAGGAGGCCCACACCCCACAAAGACCTTGCTTGCTCTCACAGCCTTTCCCACTCGTGGAAACGGTCATGTTTGATGTTATTTTGCTTATGTGCATCTTGTTGCTCAATGCCTGTCTCCCTGAGGGGTGACACCTGGGCCATCTTGCTTCCTGATGGACCCCTGGTGCCTAGAATCACACCTGGGATATGCAGGTACTCAGTCATGGCTTTTTTGAGACTGAGTCTTGCTCTGTCGCCCAGGCTGGAGTGCAGTGGCTCAGTCCTGGCTCTCTGCAACCTCTGCCTCCCAGGTTCAAGTTATTCTCCTGCCTCAGCCTCCCAAGTAGCTGGGAGTACAGGCACCCGCCACCATGCCTGGCTAATTTTTGTATTTTTAGTAGAGACAGGGTATCACACCATGTTGGCCAGGTTGGTCTCAAACTCCTGACCTCAAGTGATCCACCCACCTCGGCCTCCCAAAGTGCTTGGATTACAGGCATGAGCCACCGTGCCTGGCCAGGGATGATTTCTTGAGTGCCTGGGCCACCCCTGCCTGCAGCCCCTCACACACTCACCCTGCAGGCTGAGGTTCCTGGTGGGCTTGGGGAAAGGCCCAGAGAGGCTCCCGGTGAGGGCCACCTCCTGGCCATCCCACAGCACCACCTGGCGCAGGACACGGGTCCCATGAGCCCGCTTGTATGTGGTCTGCAGGACCAGCTCCCCGGGAAGAGCGCTGAGCTGGAAGAGAATGATGGCGTCATGGGGGAACCCGAGCCATGCTTCTGCCTGGGATGGGAGGGAAGAGAAGCTTGCAGAGGAGGGACAAGGGAATATTTGTGGATCATTTACAGTTTCCTGCATGGTGACGTATGTCAGGGGATCAAAAAACCCAAACGCTTCCTAAGGATGAGCAGATAACTTAAAGGAGAGGAGTGGGTGAGGGGAGTATGGCCAACAGGAGACAGCACAGAACAGCCACCTCTCAACTCCATGGCCAAGCTGTGTGGCTCCGGGCGTTTTTCAACCTCTCTGAGCCTCAGTTTCCTAGAAAATGGAGGCAAGAAAGTGTCAACCTCTCCAAGATAATACAAGTGGTGCACTGAGCCCAGGGCTACACGGTGCAGAGGAGCTTGTACGAGCCACGCAGTCGGTTTCTCCATCGTGCAGCAAGCAGGCATCGTGCTCCCAAGCCAGTGCCGAGTGCCTGGCTACAAACCTAGCCAAGACCTGGTCCTGGCCCTTAAGGGGCTCCCAGGGAGATAGTCACAGGACAGAAAATGATGGGATAAGGTGACAAGGATGGTCACAAGAGACATTCAAGGGAGAAAGGAATGCAGAGAAGCAAGCTTGGGGAGGAGGCAGGGAAGAGCATTCCAGGCAGATGGAAGAGCCTGTGCAAAGGTTCGAAGAGAGAGACGCCATCCCTGCTGCTGGGTGCCACAGTCCGAGGGTGACTTGAGGGCACTGCAGGGGGACTGCTGGGGTGGGGTAGGAAGTTTGCTCTTAAACGTCTCTAAAACCTATCACTACTGCCCCCAGCTTGGTCCACACATTATTATTGCCCTGCCCATTATGGGGCTTCCTCGCTGCTCACTTCTGCCGCCTGTAGGTCCCTCTTCGCACAGCAGCCAGAGGGATCTGAAATCATTTATTTGATCATGGCCTCAAAGCCTCCTAGTAGCAGACAGAACACAATACAAATGCCTCCCTGTGGCTTGACATACCTTGTGTGATCAGACCACCTCCTACCATCCCCCACCCACCCAGTGCCAGCCCAGTGGCTCCTTGGTCATTCCTAAAACATGCAAACCCATCCCTGCTCCAGGTCTTTTGCATGTCTTGTTCCCTCTGCCTGGAATACTCTTTTTAAAAAATGTGCTTTAGATTCAGGGGGTCAGTGTGCATGTTTGCTACATAGGTATATTGTGTAATGGTGGGGAGTGGGCTTCTAGCGTCCCCGTCACCCAAATATTGAACATCATACCCAGGAGGTAATTTTTCAACCCTCAGCTCCCTCTCACCCTCCTCCCTTTTGGAGTCCTTAGTGTTTGCTGTTTCCACCTTTATGTCCATGTGTATTCAATGTTTAGCTCCCGCTTACAAGTGAGAACATGCGATATTGGGTTTTCTGTTTCTGAGCTAGTTCACTTAGGATAATTGCATCCCTGCTGCTGCAAAGGACAGAATTTCATTCTTTTTTACGGCTGTGTAGTATTCCATGGTGTATATATACCACAGTCTCTTTACCTGCCTTGAATGCCCCTCCCCCAGAGATTTCTTTTTTCTGTTCTTCTTTTTGAGATGGAGTTTCGCTCTTGTTGCCCAGGCCAGAGTGCAATGGTGCAATCTCGGCTCACTGCAACCTCCACATCCTGGGTTCAAGCAATTATCCTGCCTCAGCCTCCAAAGTAGCTGCGATTACAGGCATGCGCCACCACGCCTGGCTAATTCTGTATTTTTAGTAGAGACGGGGTTTCCCCATGTTGGCCATGCTGGTCTCGAACTCCTGACCTCAGGTCATCCACCCGCCTCGGCCTCCCAAAGTGCTGGGATTACAGGTGTGAGCCACCGTGCCTGGGCTTCCCCCGGATTTTCAAATGGCTGGTGCTTATCATCCACCACTAGCTCATGTGTCATCTCTTCAGTGGGGCCTTTCCTGGCCACCTAATCTAAATAAGCTCCCTGTTCACTCTCAGTCACTTCAGTACGTTTTCTCCATATCACAGTACTATCCGGCATGTTTCATTTGTGTGATTTCCGGGAGTCAATCTCCCCAGCTAGAGTGGACACTTGGTGAGAGGAAGGATTGATCAGTTCTGTTTTAGGTCACACCTCAGCTTCTGAAATGGTGCCTGGCACCTAGTAGATGCTCAATAAATCATGCGAAAGGAAGGATGGATGGATATAGAGACCAGCTGATAATCCACTCCAGCACATTTTGTGCATTTCACAGCCCTGTTTGTCCTTCCTCCCAGGAACCAGGACACTAGGACAATTTTTCTTTTCTCAAAGGGCTGTCCCAGAGGCCCCCCACCCCAGCGTACTCTGGCCCTGGGCTGACCTCCACACACCTGCAGCAAGGTCTGTTCCAGTTTGATGAAATTGGTGAGACAGGCCTTAGCAGCTACCTGCCGGGTGCTGATGTGAAAATGACGCTCCTCCACGCCCAGAGCGAACATGCTCTGAACCTCACGCTTGGAGTAGTGTAGCTGGGTCAGAAGAGAAAAAAAAAAAACAAAACATACGATAAAGCTCCTCATCACGGCTTTGATGGAACATTCCAGGAGATGCTGGCTCTAGGCCGAGGGCTCTGCCTCCCAAACTCCCAGGCCCAAGAGACCCACAGCTCCCTGGGCTGGATGAACTTTGATGATGCGAGGTTTTGGAGCCTCAGGTTAGGCCACCAAGTGTGGCCATGGCAACTATCTCCTCATGCCCTCCCTGCTATAACACTGACTTGAAAATATCTACCAGCCTGGCACCAGCAGCCAAGAATTCTAGTTGTAGTACTGCTGCATACAGCAGGGGGCAGTCTAGCAGAAAGAACTATGCTTGGGTGCCTGTCAGCATCAAACACAACAGAACTCCAAGTGTGGATCTACCACTGGGAGGTGAGTGATCTCCAGCTAGTTCCTTAACCACCCAAGCCTTCTAATCCAAAAACAGGGATAAGGACACTTATTTTATTATGTGTTGTTGTGAAAATTGTATGAAACAATGTGCTAAGTTCCAGGTTGGCTGAAAAGAAGAATCACTGGGGGGCAACTTACTAAAAATATAGATTCTGGGCTCCCACTTAAAACCTACAAAAATGGAGTCTCTGGGAAGATGTTCAAGAGCCGTTTGTTTGTTTGTTTTTTTGACAAGGAGTCTTGCTCTGTTGCCCAGGCTGAAGTGCAGTGGCATGATCTCGGCTCACTGCAACCTCCGCCTCCCGGGTTCAAGTGGTTTTTCTGCCTCAGCCTCGTGAGTAGCTAAGATTACAGGCATGTGCCACCATGCCCAGCTAATTTTCGTATTTTTAGTAGAGACGGGGTTTCGCCATGTTGGCCAAGCCAGTCTCGAACTCCTGACTTCAGGTGACCTGCCCACCTCGGCCTCCCAAAGTGCTGGATTATGGGTGTGAGCCACTGTACTCAGCCAACAGCTGGTATTTTTAACGAGCTCACTAGATGTGTCATTACGTTAGTGATACCCCTTGTCAAAAATGTTCAACCTGAATCTTATCTTCAACAAACAATCGGACAAATCCACATTAGGAGGATGTTTTGCAAAATAACTTCCTGGACATTTCAAAATTGTCAGTGCAGGATTTTTTTTTTCTTTTCTTTTCTTTTTTTTTTTTTTAAGACAGGGACAGGGTCTGTCTGCTCTGTCATCTAGGCTAGAGTGTGCAGTGGCATGAACACAGATCACTGCAGCCTCAACCTCCCGGGCTCAAGCAATTCTCCCATACCTCAGCCTCCTGGGTAGCTGAGATACAGGTACACAGCACAATGCCTGGCTAATTTTTTAATTGTTTGTAGAGATGGGGTCTTCCTAGGTTGTAGGCTGTTTTGAACTCCTGAACTCTAACAATTCTCCTTCCTTGGCCTCCCAAAGCGTTGGAATTACAAGTATGAACCACTGCATCCAGTTGGGACTTTTTTTTAAGGTGGTTAATGATAATAAAATGTTTAGGGGGAATTATATCTGCAACTTACTTTGATATGTATCCAAAAATAAGATGGATGGATGGAGAGCTATGTGATTATGTGAAATAAAATGTAAACAGGAAAATCTAGGTATGTGGGTATTCACGGTGTCTAAAAAAATTGTATAATAAAATGTTGGGGGGCCAGATGCAGTGACTCATGCCTGTAATCCCAGCACTTTGGGAGGCTGAGGTGGGCAGATCATTTGAGGTCAGGAGTTCGAGACCAGCCTGGCCAACGTGGCGAAACCCCATCTCTGCTAAAAATACAAAAATTAGCCAGGCATGGTAGTGCACGCCTGTAATCCCAGCTACTCAGGAGGCTGAGGCAGGAGAATTGCATAAACCCAGGGGGGGGAGGTTGCAGTGAGTCGAGATGGCGCCACTGCACTCCAGCCTGGGTGACAGAGTGAAACTTCATCTCAAAAAAAGCAAAAAATAAAATAAAAAATAAAGAAAAACAAAACATTGGGTAAGGAGAGGTAGGGTGTAGAAGGAGAATATTCTAGATCAGGAGTTGGCTTTTGGGTCAAATTTGGCCCGCAACCTGATTTTATAAAAAGTTTTATTGTAACAGCCATGTCTATTCACTTACATATCATCTATAGCTGCTTTTGTGTTACAGTGACAATTCTGGGTAGTTGTAACAGGGACCGTAAGTCCTGAAACCCCCACAACATTTTACTTTACAATAAAAGTTTGTAGACCTCTGTTCTAGTCTAAGAAAATTAAAAAGACATGGCAACTACGCATGCTGTGTGATCTTGGCCTGCATCCCGGATTTAAAGCAAAACAAAAAAGTTTTTTGAAAGAACGTTAGCGGGAAAGCTGGGAAATTGTATATGGGCTGTACATTAAATGAAGGTATTACTTCAACGCTCAGCTTCCTGAATGTTGTAATTACTGTGTTAAATCAGAAAATATCCTTGTTACAGGAAATAGTTGAAGTATTTCAGAGTAAAAAGGTGATGTCTTCAGAAACATCTCTATATTAATTCTTAACGATACAGAAAAAATGTGTCTCATGATACAAATTTATGTAACATAGATAAAAAAGATGGAAAGATATTAACAATTGGTCAATGTTCACTGTCCTACAGTAGCTTTTATATAGGTTGAAACGACTCAAAATAAAACTTGGGAAAAAACTAAGAAGCTCCCGGAATGGAGCCAGGTATGGTGGTACCACCTGTAGTCCCAGCTACTCCAGAGGCTGAGGCAGGAGGATCACTTGCACCCAGGAGCTTGAGGCTGCAGTGAGCTATGATCACGTCACCACACTCCAGCCTGGGTGACACAGCAAAGCCCTGTCTCAAAAAGAAATTTTAAAAATAAAAAATAAGGCTGGGTGTGGTGGCTCACGCCTGTAATCCCAACACTTTGGGAGGCCGAGGTGGGTGGATCATTTGAGGTCAGGAGTTTGCAACCAGCCTGGATATCATGGTGAAACCCTGTCTCTACCAAAAATACAAAAATTAGCCAGGCGTGGTGGTGCACGCCTGTAATTCCAACTACTCAGGAGGCTGGGGCGGGAGAATTGCTCGAACCAGGGAGGCAGAAGTTGCAGTGAGCCGAAATTGTGCCACTGCACTCCAGCCTGGGTGACAAAGAGAGACTCTGTCTCAAAAAAAAAATAAAATAAAGAGATAAATAAAGAAGTTCCCTGAAGGACTGTGCAGTTGTAGCGAAGTTTGAGGAAATCCAAAATCACGTGTAAACGCGACAGGGGACCCAGCACATAGCGCACGCTCTGTAGACAAAGGTGGCCTGGGTCAGGGCTGGGAGAGTGCCTACCAAAACATGGCAGCTGGTAGGAAAATGAAGGGACCAGTTGGCAGATGTGACCATTCATGCATGCACTCGTCTATTCATGCCCTATTTTTTTTACTGAACAACTACTGTGTGCTGGGCCCTGTGCCAGGCACTAGGCATGCCCTCCAGGAGCTCCAGATTTGGGCACAGACAATGACAGCTTGGAGGGACAGAGGAACCTGGCCTAAGACTACTAGGCCCTGCTGTCCACTCCTACGACCCCCGAATCCTGCATGCAGGGCAGAGATGGGGGTGACGCTGGCTCAGCTCCAAAGGACTGTGTCATCTGCTGCAGCTTCTACAAGTGTGCCAGGCTGGGTGAGGCAATGCCAGGCACCAGACACTGGGTGAGGAGGCCTCCTCCATCTCCCGAAAGGCTTGTGGGCCTGACTGGGGGCCAGGGGGGCTGGCCCAGGAGTGTAAACCTGGGTATGTTTGGGAAAGCTGGAGCCAGGGGTTTCCGAGGGTTGCCCACCGGAGCCTGCTGCAGGCTGGTGAACAGATGTGCATGCGTTAACACTCCCCAGAGGGGCCTGGCCCCCTCTTGCCTCGGGCTGGGCGTCTGGAACCAGTTAGGAGCCAGGCAGCTGGGGCACAGTTACCTTAGCTGAGGATGAGGCTGAGCTGGGGCAGAGACCCAGGAGGGAGGGGAGGCGATGCTGGCCTGAGAACAGCAGCTCTTTGCTAGAAGGAAGGAAAGAGAAGGCCTGAAGCTGGCGAGACAGCACCTTGTCGAGTGCCCCCAGGGCCAGGTCGAGACCAAGCTGACTTCCAGAGAGAGAGAGTTAGATAGCCAGGATCACACCGAGGCCCAAGGGCCATACGGTGCCTTGGTTAGGGCTGGACTCTGGAGCCAAGTTACCTGGATTTGAGTCCCAGCCTGGCCTCTGCCTAGCTCTGGCACCAGGGGCAAGCTTCTTGGTTGCCCCTCTCTGAGCCTCAGTTTCCCCATTGGTATCAAGGGTTAAGCGTGGCTCTGGGCTTCAAGTTTTCCGTGAGTCCATCAATGAGCTTTCTTGGGTTGGTCCCATGGGAGCCCCAGGACGGTCTGGACAGCAGGATTTTACCCCCCTGGCTCCCTCCCAGGGATCCTCCTCACACAGCACCCCTCCCTTCACTCCTCCAGGCCAGGGTGCTTATAGTCTCCACGTTTTTCTCTTTTTCTTTTTTTTTTTCTTCTTCACTAGAGACAGGGTCTTTCTCTGTCGCCCAGGCTGGAGTGCAGTGGTGACATCTCTGCTCACTGCAGCCTCCATCTCCCAGACTCAAGTGATCCTCCTGCCTCAGCCTCCTGAGCAGTTGGGACTACAAGCATGTGTCACCATACCGGGCTCATTTTTAAGATTTTTTTGTAGCAATGGGGATCTCACTATGTTGCCCAGGTTTGCCTCGAGCTTCTGGGCTTAAGCAATCCGCCCACCTTGACCTCCCAAAGCACTGGGATTACAGGTGTGAGCCACTGTGCCAGGCCTGTCTCCCCTGTTGCTAACTCCAGGGTGCTGCACCCTCCTGTCAGGTTCCTCTCCACCTCCATGTCTCAGCCTTGGCACAGCTGACAACGTGGCTCATGGACTTCACAGTCGTAGGTGTGTCCTGGGCACTGTAAGATGCTTAGCAGCATCCGTGGCCTCTATACACTGACCCTCACAGCGTCCTCCTACCCAGTGTAGCAACCAGAAATTCCCTAGGCTTTGCTGAAAGTCCCTGGGGGGAAAGTCGCCCCTAGGTGAGAACCACTGGTCTACCCCTTCAGCAAGTGGCTTACTCACCCCTCCTTCCCTGCTGAGACCTGAGCGCTACAGCCTGGCTGGTGGCCCCTGACTTAGTGCACACGTAAGAGCACCAAGCACCTCACCAGGCCCCCAGCCCTAAGGGCACTGATAGTTACTAATAAGTGTTTGGGGCCTGGGATGCACTTAGTTTCTGAGACCAAGAACTCATCAGCGCCCTGCCCGGAGAGGATGAGGGATTTTTATAGCTGTTTGACCTTGGAAAAGTCGCGTGGCCTCTCTGAGCCTCCCTGCCCATATGTATGCAGTGAGGCTGAGCAGAGGATTGAGAGGTGCTGTGTCCAGCGACGGTGCACAGCAGGTGCCCAGCCAATGCTTCCTCCCCCTGACTCCTCTCCTCCTGGGGGCCCCCTCACCTGACTGCTTGGTTCTTGCCACGGACGTCAAGGACAAAGGTGGCCTGAGAATCGCAGGTCAGCTGCAGCGTGGAGCTCATCTCTTCTGCCTCCCAGAGTCCTTGGAACATGAGCTGCGGAGGGAGCAGGCTGTGAGATGTGTGGGTGTAGACAGCTGAGGAGCCTCACAGGCCGGGTGGGAACCCCAGCCAAGCTCTACAGCCCAGCACAACCCTGTCCCCAACCCCAGCATGGCGTGTCTCATCCAACAGTCTCACGGGTGCTGGGGATGCAGGGCCGGGGTCAGCCCCTACTGCAGCTCAGGTTGGCAGTGCCCACCGAGGACTCCCAAAGGACACCTGCAGCCCAGACGTCGGCAGAGAATGTGCTCCCGGGAGGGCTCCCTGTCACCTGACCTCGAGGCCAGGAAAGGGTTTAGATGATGTCAGGGGCACGGGGTATCCACTCCACTCAGTTGTGGGGTACAGGGGTGAGATTCTTTGCAGGAGGGGTGACATCCTGGCCGCCTGACCCCCCCGGGAGCTGCTCCCTCCTCCCACAGCAGAGTGGACTGGGGCAGGGATTGCTGGGGAATCTGAAACAGGAGGGTGTGAAAGCAGCATTGGCGCCTGGCTCTGGAATACACTCTGTGGCTCCTGGAGAAGGAGGGCCCACCCAAGCAGGACGAGTTCAAGCCAAGTGACAGTGGTCAGGGCATGGCCCCATGTGGGTTCCTCTTCACCGAGGCAGGACGACACAGTGAGGAAGGGCCTGGGTGCCAAGTCTGAGTCCCTATTTTGCTGCTTACTTGCTAGGTGACCTTGAGCAAATCACCCACACTCTCACGTGTGACCCAGACATGATGATGATGACGATGATAATAATCATTGTCGCACCATCAGCATCTTCTTCTTCATCTTCGCCTTCATCACAGCAGGTGCTTAAGCATCTACTCAGGCATTAACGGGATGAACTCACTCGATCCTCACAGCCTCCACATAAGAGGTAATATCATCATCCCCGTTTTACAGATGAGGAGATGAGGGCACAGACAGGTGAAGGAATTTGCCCAAGGCCACACAGCTGGCAAGCAGCAGAGCTGGGATCTGAACGCCGGAGAGGGCCTTGGTAAGGACGGTGCCATCCTGCCTCTCTCTGGAGCGTGAGGAGGATGAGACTAACGACCGCCCATAAACCCTTTGAAGGGGGCTGGGCACGGGGCAGGTGCTTGACAAGCAGGAGCTTTGATTCTGACCCAAGACTGCAGGGCAGAAGGACGCAGGGCAGGAGCCAGACGAGGCTCCAGAACACCCATCCACACCAGCCCTGTGACTGGAGATGCAGAGACTGCTCAGCAGACCTGGTTACAGCGGTTATGAATGAAGCATTTATAAATCGTCAAGTACTAGGGAAACCCAAGGCCTGGTCCTCCCCACCCACCCTGCACACAGCGGGTCCTCTGCACACCAGGAATTGGACAGAGGGGACAGAATTTGGAGGGAGGCCCTGCCCCATCCACTCCTTACCTGGTTGGTGAAGGGCAGGCCCAGCCTCTGGAGAGCAGGCACTGCGTGGCTGGCATTGGCCACCAGTTGCAGTGGGCCGTGCCGTGGCCGAGCCACCAGGGCTGCCAGGTCCATGCTGACATCACTGTCCCCACCATGGAGGGCCACCCTGGCCTGGATCTGGGTCTCTAGAGACACAGAATGGCATGGGCTACTGAAGACAGGTTCACCTCCCTTCCCATCCCAGTAAACACCAGACTACAGGAGAGGCCATGCCCTGTGGCCCTCAAACACAACACCAGCAGGAAAGGGAGAGGCTGCCATGGCATGGGCGCTGGGTGGGGTCAACCCCTTTGAGCCTCCTGACATCATCTGTCATAATTTGTCCCTGAGGATCTAGGCCTGGGTGGCTCCTTCTCTCATTGAAGTTGAAAGTGCTGAAGTGACACCTCCTCCAAGAAGCTTCCCTTGATGGCCCATCCAAAGTCCCTCCCAGTCCTTTGCTGCCAGGCATCCTCCATCCCATCTCCCTGGAGTGTGGTTTCCAGCACAACCTGAAATGACCTCGCTCACCTACTTGTTAGGTTCCTGCCCCCTAAACTCTCACCCCACCAGAAGGTCAGCCCCTGGGGGCGGGGTTTCTCTTAGGACAGCTCCTGACACACAGCGGGGGTGCAGTGAGTGCTTTCTGAATGACTGCGGGATGAAAGTCTTCTCTGCAGGGATTCCTGAGGATTATCGGAGGAGTAGCCTGCCGAGGAATCAGCATGAGGTCTGCTCTCCACAAATGGCCACTGTGGCCACTGACATCCACCTGCAGCCACCTGGCCCTGGCTGGAGGGTCCCGTCCTTCCCATCACCCCCTGCAGAACAAGAGATTCTGGCGCACAGTTAGGAGTTTCTTCTTTGACTTAATCTCCCTTTGCTACACAGAGAAGCCCATTGGGTCTGGGAGCCCTAGAGCAAACAGATGGCGCCGACTCTATGTCAGATGCCAGGTTCCCACGGGGTGCAGCTCACGGCTCAGGCCCAAGTGACACTCAGCCAGGCTCCAGCACCTCCCATCTGGCGAGCAGGGTGGACGAGCTCAGCCTGCCCTCCTCAAAGGAAAAAAGTGTCCAGAGTGAATGGGGTAACACATGGGAGAGGCCCACTTGTGGGACATGCAGGAGGCCTTAGGAAATGCTTCCTTCCTTCCTCGTTCAACATTCCACCACATGTACCTACTACGTGCAGGGCACGAGGAGACAGGGCACATAATCCCCACACCTGGGAGCACCCGGCTGTCAGAGACACCAAGAACGTTAACGACAGGCAGAGAGCGTCCCTGGGAGGTGGGGACAGCAGACTGCGGACAGCAGGGGGAGAAGGGAGAGGTCACTCTTGGCTGGCGGCGGCCATACCAGGCATCCTGGGTCGGGAACCAGAGCGGCGTGGAGGTGGTCGGAATGGTCTCCCCTGGCTTGGCTATCATGTCCCTAACAAACCCTGGGGTCAACTCAGACTGGGGACAACTGCCCCATGTGATCCTGTCCTCTGTTCACCCCTCAGGAAGCTGAGGGCCAAAAATAAAGTGTTTTTTTTTTTTTTTTTTTGAGACGGAGTCTTGCTCTGTTGCCCAGGCTGGAGTGCAGTAGCACGATCACTGCTCATTTGCAAGCTCCGCCTTCCGGGTTCACGCCATTCTCCTGCCTCAGCCTCCCGAGTAGCTGGGACTACAGGCGCCCGCCACCACACCTGGCTAAGTTTTTGTATTTTTAGTAGAGACGGGGTTTCACCATGTTAGCCAGGATGGTCTCGATCTCCTGACCTCCTGATCCGCCCGCCTCAGCCTCCCAAGGTGTTATTTTTTTGAGACAGAGTTTCACTCTGTGGCCCAGGCTGGAGTGCAGGGGCGTGATCTCGGCTCACTGCAACCTCCGCCTCCCAGGTTCAAGTGATTCTTGTGCCTCAGGCTCCTGAGTAGCTAGGACTACAGGCATGCACCACCATGCTCAGCTAATTTTTTTTGTAGAGACAGGGTTTCACCATGTTGGCCAGGCTAGTCTCGAACTCCTGACCTCAACTGATCCACCCACCTTGGCCTCCCAAAATGCTAGGATTACAGGCATAAGCCATCGCACCCGGCCCCCAAAATAAAAAAGTTTGAGGCCAACAGAAGATGCCCTAGGGGAGCGGGGAGTCCCAGGGGTCCCAGGGGTCCTGAATGGTCAAGAGCCAAGTCTCCATAATCTATGTCGGGGTCAGAGGATGGCTCTGGGTTCAATCCTCACTCCGTCATTACCAGCTGTGTGGCCTGGACCAGGTGACTCAACCTCTCTGCGCCTCCATTCCTCATCTGCAGAATGGGAATGGCGTTCCTAACCCTACCTCATAAGCTCATTCACGCACCCATTCGATACCTACTATGTATCCTACGGCAAAGCAGACAAAAATCATCCCTGCCCTCACGGACCACATATTCTGGTGATTCTAGCATAGAAAGAATGAGAAACAAAGGTATTTGTATGCTACACAGTGTGTTCAAATGACAGAGCTGGGGAGCGGGATGGCAGGGGATGGGAGGGGATGGTAGGGGATGGGGAGGTGGAAAAGAGAGGCCTCTCTGAGATGCCATTGGAAAAATACCTAAGGGAGGTGACAGAACCAGGCAGGCGTGTGGGAGAGACGCATTCCAGGCAACAGGATCAGCCCATGCCAAGGTCCTGGGGACACAGCAAGCCTGGCGTGTTGAAGAATAGCAAGGAGTGGAACAAGTAGGGCTGGGGGCTGGGAGACGAGGTCAGATGGGGGAAGGGTGTGGATTCTGATGGCTCACAGGCTCCTCTAAGAGCTTCGACTTTCTGCCTGTGTGATCGGGACGGCTGTACTGTATTGAGCTCTCCTGTGTACACAGCTTGCCTGGCATGTATGCAGTAACTGCTCAGCCATTGCTGGCTCCTCTTGTTTTTATCTTCCCGCCATAATGGGTTGAATCGTGTCCCCCAAAAAGAGATATTGAAGTCCTGCCCTGCTCACCTTGTGTCCTGTGAATATGACCTTATTTAAAAACAAGATCTTTACAGATGTAATTAACCAAAAATAAGGTCATATTCAAGTCGGACGGGCCCTCAATCCACGGTGGATTGTTTTTATTTTAAGACAGGGTCTCATTCTGTCACCCAGGCTGGAGCGCAGTGTTGCAATCATAGCTCATTGCAGCCTCAACCTTCTGGCTCAAGTGATCCTCTGCCTCAGCCTCCCGAGTAGCTGGGACCACACACATGCGCCACCACACCTAGCTAAGATTTCTACGTTTTAAGCCATCCAGTGTGTGGGACTTTGTTGTGGAAGTCCTAGAAACCTAATCCACCTGCCTCGGGAGTTAGGTCATCGATGGGCAAGGCTGTCCTGGTTGTCCTGGAGCCCAGAGGCACACTGGGCTTGATGAGGGTGCCACCTGGGTCCAGGCCTGAGGCTGCTGGGCTGGCCCAGGCATGGAGGAAGCCAGCTCCCCAGTCCCGGGGCTGTGCGCTGAGTGCCTTACCGTGTGTCTGCAGCTCAGCGCTGAGGCAGGCCTCGCCTGGGAACCCCGCCCACAACAAAGCCTCACTGTTGTGCCAGCTCTGGCTGGAGACCTCCAGGTGCCCATCATGGTAACAGCAGCTCACAGAGTAGTTGAGGAATGTGGGCCCCATCAGGATGTGCCCAGAATGCTTGAAGCTGGAGCTGCCATTGTGAATGTCCACAGAAACCTGGAATGACACCGAGGAGACGCTGGACCACCCTGTGCAGAGACAGCCAGCCCGGGTCAAGCTGGCACTGGCTCCCACAAACCCTGCGGTTATCAGTGCCATCCACATCACTGTGGCGGGAGGAACTGAGACCCTCTTGAAGGAGCAGGTTTGATGACCAACGTGGTTAACTCCAGCTAATTACACATGCACCCAGGAGACCGCAGAGAAAACACGGAGAAACCAATCAGGAAGCAGGGCAGGCAGGGGAGCGTGGGCCTGGGGAGGATGGCTGGAGAAAGACTTTGGGAAGACCAAGATGTCCCAGCTGGTGCGAAACAGGTTGCAAACCACAGCCTACATCTGTTGTAAATAAAGTTATCGGAACACAGCCCTGCCTGTTTGTTGGAGGCATTTGAACCAGAGCACCTCCATCTTGAATAGACGCTGGGTAAAATAAGGCTGAGACCTACCGGGCTGCATTCCCAGGAGGTTAGCCATTCTAAGTCACAGGACGACATAGGAGGTCAGCACAAGATACAGGCCACGAAGACCTTGCTGATAAAACAGGTTGCAGTGAAGAAGCCGGTTAAATCCCATCAAACCAAGATGGTGACGAGAGTGACCTCTGTTCGTCCTCACTGCTACATTCCCACCAGCACCATGACAGTTTACAGATATCGTGGCAAAGTCAGAAAGTTACCCTATATGGTCTAAAAAGGGGAGGCATGAATAATCCACCCCTTGTTTAGCATATCATCAAGAAATAGCCATAAAAATGGGCAACCAGCAGCCCTGAATTCTTTCTTGCAAAAGATCCAAAAACCCTCCCTTGATGTCTGGATCAAGACCCCGTTCCGGTAACATGTTCACGTCCTATTCCCGTGGCTGCTTTCACAACACAATAGCAGCAGAATGGAGGCACTGCGGCAGAGACTGCAGGGCCACAGAGCCTAAGACATTTACTATCTGGCCCTTGATGGGAAAAGTTTCTCAAACTCTGCTGTGAGATATAGTTCCCTCCTATGCCACCCCACAACCATCTCAGTAAAACCTTCAGTGAGGCCAGGCACGGTGGCTCATGCCTGTAATCCCGGCACTTTGGGAGGCAAAGGCGGACAGATCACTTGAGGTCAGGAGTTTGAGACCATCCTGGCCAACATGGCAAAACCCTGTCTCTACTAAAAATACAAAAATTAGCCAGGCATGGTAGTGGGTGTCTATAATCCCAGTTACTCAGAAGGCTGAGGCGGGGGAACCTCTTGAACCCAGGGGGCAGAGGTTGCAGTGAGCCGAGATCATGCTACTGTACTCCAGCCTGGGCGAAAGAGCGAAACTCCATCTCAAAAAAAAAAAAAAAATGCAACCCAAAGAATGAGCCGCGGCCCAGCTGTGTTGGCATCACCCGGGCTGAGAAATGCAGGGTCTCAGGCCCCACGCCAAACCTGCTGAATCAAACCTGCATTTTAATGCCTTCCCCGGTTGTGCCTGTGTACGGGGTGTGTGGGAAGCCGCTCTACGCAGAAGACGGCGCCCTCTGCCGTGGGACCCCACAGGAGGTCCAGGTCTGCTGGGCTCTGATCATGTGCCACCCACCCTCTGGGATGACAGCACAGGGCCCAGGGCTGGACTTGTCCTGAGTTTCAGGGGCTCTGTACTGCTGGCCAGCTCTGCCAAACTGTCCCCATCCACACTGGGCCACACCCAGGCCTGCCTGCTAGGCCTCTGCTAGTGTCACCGCTGACCTTGATGGTGCCAAGGTCAGACGGGCCCCAGGCACTCAGGCTCAGGGCAGATCCAGAGACTCAGTGTGACAGCAGAGAGGCCAGGGCTGAGCTCTCTGTCACTACCCACAGAGCGCTTCCATGCACCCCAGCCCCAGTGGGCAGGGCTGGGGCAACTGAGGCCTGAGCCCTCATCACCACACAGCTGGCTCCCTGGACTTCCCCCCAGGACTGGGCGTTCCCAGGGTCCAGTCAACCCTAGACCAGGGGTTGCAAACTGATGGCCCTTCAGCTGATAAGTTTAATGTGGTCACTCACTCTGGTATTTCTTGTGTGTTTTTTTTTTTTTTTTTTTTTTTTTTGAGACTGAGTCTTGCTCTGCCACCCAGGCTGGAGTGCAATGGCGCAATCTTGGCTTACTGCAACCTCCGCATCCTGGGTTCAAATGATTCTCCCGCCTCTGCTTCCCAAGTAGCTGGGATTACAGGCATGCGCCACCACGCCCAGCTCATTTTTTGTATTTTTAGTAGAGACAGGGTTTCACCATGTTGGCCAGGCTGGTCTCAAACTCCTGACCTCAAGTGATCCACCCACCTTGGCCTCCCAAAGTGTTGGGATATACGACATCTTGTATAATTCTGTTTGTATGAAATTTCCGCAATAGACGAACGCATAGGGATGGAAGGCAGATTCGTGGTTGCTGGGGACCAGGGAGGAGGGGACGGGAGGGACTGCTGATGGGTATGGGGTTTCCACTGGGGTGATGAAAAATTCTGGAACTTGCAAGCACTGATGATTGTAGAACAGTGTGAACAAATGTAGCATCCCCGAGTTGTATACTTTAAAACGGTTTTACGTTGTTACACATATTTTACTACAACAAGAAATGTGAAGAGATACATATGATGTGGAGAGTTTGAGACGTGGCACACACTCTGTAGTTCCCCACACAGCCCAGTGACACATTTCATTTCTCTGCCTGCCCCCAAAGTCTTCAAGTTTGCAACCCCTGTACCCAACGCACGCAGGTTTTTCATTGAAACAGCGGGAGCGGGCTAGGTGCATGGCCCACGCCTGTAATCCCAGCACTTTGGGAGGCCGAGACAGGCCGATCACTTGAGGTCAGGAGTTCAAGACAAGCCTGGCCAACATGGTGAAACCCTGTCTTTACTAAAAATACAAAAATTTAGCTGGGTGTGGTGGTGCGTACCTGTAATCCCACCTACCTGGCAGGCTGAGGCAGGAGACACTTGAACCTGGTAGGCAGAGGTTGCAGTGAGCTGAGGTCATGCCACTACGCTCAAGCTTGGGCAAATGAGCAAGACTCCATCTCAGAAAAGGACGGGATGGAACGGAATGGAACGGAAAGGAAAGGGAACGAAAGGAAACGAAAAAAGGAAAGGAAAGGAAAAGAAACAGCAGCAACAGCGGCAGCATCTGCGATCACTGCCTGAGCATGCAGCAGGCGGCGAGGCCCCTCACTGTTTTATGTCACCTGTTTTATGAGGTAAGAACTGCTACTCCATGGGTCAAAAATGTTGACTGAGCACCTACTACATGCCAGGCCCCATCTTAAACCTGGGGATATACCATGCACAAAATAGAAATGCCTGAGCCCATGACACTTGGGTGGCAGTGCTGGGAGGCAGACAGGACGAGGAGAAAGGCATTGTGCTTCCTGCCTGCACCCTCAGCAGAGAGAGCTTGACGCCACTTGAGCTGAGCTGCACCCCAGCCCTGAGCTCCACGGTCCACTTGTCTCATGATGCCAGGACATGCCCACAGCCACCCCAGATGCCCATGATAGAGGTGGGCTTGCAACCCTTGGGTCCCAGTTGGTGTTTACCTGTGTTTGCAGATGGGACCATTTAATGACCGTCAGGTTGAGCTGATGCCCCTGGGAACTGGGAGTCCAGGTGCATATCACCAGGGATGTGGGGGGTCTTGAAGGAGGGGGACCATGTGAGTATCTCCTGGCAGCGACCTCAGCCCTGGGCCACACCACAGGCAGCCCCTGTGATCAGGCTGCGCCAGCCCCCCTGGAGGGATCCACTATGTACCACAACCATCCAGCCCAGGACAGAGACCCCGTACCTCGAGAGGCTGCCCAGCGATGTCCCCTTGGCACCATCCTAACAGCTGGGTGGGCGAGGCATCTCCACTGCAGTTGACCTACAGAGACCAGTGGGTGGGAAGGGGCTGGCTTCTTCCCTGACCCCAGAGTGGACTGTCGTGGGTGTCAAGATCCCACTTGACCCCACCGCCCTTTGGAGAAGCCACCGTGGGCAAATAACCCCAAACAGAGGTTTGCACAGAGACTTGAGAGCGAAGCCACAGCATCATCATCAAATGAAGGTGAATGGAGCTCCCAGCATGCAGGGCCTCCACGCCAGGTACGGTGCTAACTGAACCACAGAGTAACCATGGGAGGAGGTGGCAGATGCGGAAACTGAGTCACGCAAGTCAGGGAAAGAGGAAGCATCTTGCGTGTGGTCACACAGTCAGTGATGGTGCAGCCTGGCTTCAGGCCAGGAGCCCTGCTCACATTCCCTCTCCCACCATGGATGGTTTAGCCACCCTCAGAGACAGGCACCGAGGTGGTTTCCTGCTTTTCATTTCTGAGAACAATGAAGAAGACAGCTGCGGGTGTGGGGCTTCTCCAGGGTAGGGGCCCCAGGGAGGAACTGAGGGACCAGGGCCTCCACCGTCTTCATTCTACCAGGAAGGGCCTGGTGCAGGTTGCAGCCTGGCCCACGCGGGCACCTAACCCACTCACCTCCAGCTGGGAGGGCAGGGTGCCCTGCAGTCCCGACAGGCCGTGGTGCAGCCCCAGCACCAGCCCCTGGCGGCCACCCTCTGCCTTCCTCTCCAGGGCTGCACGGAGCTGCTCGCCATCCAAGATCACCGTCAGCCCGGCCGCCAGACTGCGTCCCACACTCTGGGCAGAAGCAAAGCTGTTGGGTGTCCCTGGGACCCACTATCCCCCGAGAGGGCCCGGGTGCAGCCCCCTCCTCACTCACCTGGAAGTGCCCGTGGCCGTCTAAGGAGAAGGGGAGGCCCCAGTGCTTGAGGCTGGGCATGGTGTGGGTGTGGCGGAGGCTGGCACGGAGCTGGAGGCCCAGGGACTCGGGGGTCAAGTCCTCCAGGCCAAAGGCAGCGTCTAGCTGACCCCCCGTGTTCTGCAGTGTCAGGCGTGCTGAGCAGTTGGAAGCCACGTGGGTGAGAGACAGGTGCATCCCTGCCTCGGAGGGGAGTCCTGGGGGAAGAGGCCAGTGGGCAGGAGTGGGCAGAGCCCCACAGACCACTCAGCCCAGTCCACCGCATTTAGTCAGGATGGGAACACGACGGGGGCCTGGCCAGCACACCTACTCTCTAGAGGATCCCCTGAGCCCCACAGCTGCAGGTCCTACTGCCCCCAATATACCAGGTTAAACCATCTGAAACTGTCTATATTTCACAGAAATGGCGATTTCATCTGGTCCAACCTCACAGCACAATTGCCACATGCAGCCGGTTTTAAGACCCATGTCCCCTTAGGATTTCCAGCTCCCCGAAGAAAGAGCCCAAATCTCAGAGGGAAACGGGTCTGATCATGTGTCCTCCCCTCGCGGCTGCACCTGGGGCCCCTCCAGGCCTGGAGGGAACATCTGAGAAGCTCGGGCAGGGGCTGTTGGGATTATTTCATAGCTGCGGTCCCAGAGGGCATCCTTGGGGTCCTGGCTAGGCCAGGTATCCACGCTGCACGAGCTGTCCCAGGGAATGGTGGGTGGGAGGCCTGGAGGGGGCTGGTGGCAGGGGCTGTCACCATCTGCTTTGAAGCATGTCAATATGGTAACAACTGGTGCCCTGAAGCTGCATATTCTGGCTGAATGACAGCCCAGGGAAGGAGATGGAGGTGTGCCGGGGAAGCCAGCAGGGGAAGGAAATGAAGCTGGAATGTGAATTTGGGGGTTGGAGGCTCGTTTATCCCCCCTCCCTTGGCTCCAGGACTTAAAAGTCTTGGAGGAAGAAGCTGTTCTGCCTGGACCACTCATCCTACCTGCATCACTCAGCGTGCTGATATTGTGTGTCAGGCCACCCGCAAGCTGGCTGTGCCCGGGGCCCCAGGAGCAGGAGCCACCCAGAGCCAGGTTGGCTGCACGGGCCTGGATGCTGGCCTGGGCGCTCAAGTTCCTCGTCTGGGCCTGCAGCCAGCCCTTCAGCTGGAGATCTCCAGGCAAGGCCTCGCTGCTGTTCTGGGCAAGGACACAGGTCACGCTGCGCACGCTGGTGCCGTTCCCTGCCTTCTCATGCTTGTCCCGCAGGAGGAAGCCCAGCACAGCTGAGTCAGCAGTGACCCTGAGGGTGCCTGCAGAGGATGGTGGAGAAGAAGAGAGCAGGGGCGGCTCAGGGAAATGAGCTGCTTTGGAGAGGAGGGAAAAGAATTTGGGGGTAGGAAGTTGCTAGATTCACGATGTCACACTTGTAACTCATGTCAAAAATGGCACATTTGTGAAATCCATCAAAGTACATCAGCTCCCTCCCAGGACACTCTGGAAATCAAGCGAGCTAATTCGCAAAATAGTTCCGAAAATCTGAATAGCTCTACATTTATATAGCTCTATACGTTTTCCAAAAAACTCCCACAAAGAACGCTCCAGACGTCTTCGCTGGTAAAGTCAATCAGACGTTTAGGGAACATCACCACCAATCTCATACAGACTCGTTCAGAAAAGAGAAGAGAAGAGAATACTCGACTTGGTTTATGAAACTGGCATAAACCTCACACCAAACCTGACAAGAGCTTTGCAAAAAAGGAAAATTACAGCCCAGTAGTGCTATGAACAGACACCAACTTTCTTAACAAAGTATTACGAAACCAAATTCAATTACATATAGAAGCAAAGAAAAATACATATGAAAAAGTGCAGGGAATCCCACTAAAGCAAGGTTGGTTTCACACTGAAGACCAATTTAATTCACTCTATTAACAAAATTAAAGTGAAAAACCATATGAATATGTACTAGAATCAGAAAAGGCATTTGACTACATTCAACACCCATTCTTAAGAATAAAAACTGGCCAGGCGCGGTGGCTCATGCCTGTAATCCCAGCACTTTGGGAGGCTGAGGCAGGCAGATCACTTGAGGTCAGGAGTTCAAGACCAGCCTGCCAACATGGTGAAACCCTGTCTCTACTAAGAATATAAAAATTAGCCAGTTGTGGTGGTGTGGTGGCGCATGCCTGTAATCCCAGCTACTTGGGAGGCTAAAGTAGGAGAATCACTTGAAACCGGGAGGCGGAGTTTGCAGGTTGCAGGTTGCAGTGAGCAGAGACTGCACCACTGCACTCCGGTCTGGGAGACAGGGCAAGACTCTGTCTCTAAAAAACAAACAAAAAAACACTGTGCAAAACCAATAGCAAACATTAAAATTATTTGTGCAAATTTTGAACATTTTCTTTTTAAGATTGAGAACAAGGTAAGAATTTTTGCTCTTAGCTTATTTATTCAATATTATATACTGTATTTCTTAGCTATTGCAATAAGAAAAAAAAAAACCTACAAGGCATAAAAATATCAGGCCAGGCTGGGTGCAGTGGCTCATACCTGTAATCCCAGCACTTTGGGAAGTTGAGGTAGGAGGATTGTTTAAGCTCAGGCATTCCAGACCAGCCTGGGCAACAAAGGGAGACCCTGCCTCTAAAAAAAAAATTATCTGGGCATGGTGGCATGTACTTGCAGTCCCAGCTACTTGGGAGGCTGAGGCAGGAGGATGCTTGAGCCATGATCATCCCACTGCACTTCAGTCTGGGCGACAGAACAAGACCCCATCTCAAAAAAAAAAAAAAAAAAGGCATAAAAATCAAAATGGAAGAAAATATTCTATTGTAGAATATATAAAGAGTATCTACAACTCAATAAAAGACAAACAATTTAATAAATGGGCAAAAAAAAATCTCAAAGAAAGCTACATGAACAAATAACACACATGAAGAAGTGTTTGGCCAGGAGCAGTGGCTCACACCTGTAATCCTAGCACTTTGGGAGGCCTAGGTGGGTGGGTCACCTGAGGTCAGGAGTTCAAGACCCAGCCTGACCAACATGGAGAAACCCTGTCTCTACTAACAACACAAAAACAATTAGCCAGACATGGTGGTGCAGGCCTGTAATCCCAGCTACTCGGGAGGCTGAGGCACGAGAATTGCAGAGGTTGCGGTGAGCTGAGATGACACCATTGCACTCCAGCCTGGGCAACAAGAGCGAAACTCCATCTCAAAAAAAAAAAAAAAAAAAAGTGCTAAACATCATTCATCAACAGGGGAATGCAAATTAAAGCCACAAGGAGAAACCACTAGACACTAATTTGATTATTTTTTTGAGACAGGGTCTCATTCTGTTGCCCAAGTTGGAATGCACTGGCACAATCATTGGCTCACTGCAATGTCCACTTCCCAGGCTCAAGCAATCCTCCCACCCAGCCTCCATGTAGCTGGGACATAGGCATGCACCACCGTGCCCAGCGAATTTTTAAAAAATTTTTGTGGCGACAGAGTCTCGCTATGTTGCCCAGGCTAGTCTGAAACTCCCAGCCTCAAGCAATCTGCCCTCCTCCGCCTCCCAAAGTGCTGGGATTATAGGTGTGAGCCACTGCTCCCAGCTGAGACGTGCACATTTCATCGTATGTAAACTTTACACCACCAGAGGAAGGAAGGAAGGGAGGGAGACTAAGAGCAGGGAGAATTAGCCACACCTGGCTAATTTTTTTTTTGTATTTTTAGTAGAGACGGGGTTGCACCATGTTTGCCAGGCTAGTCTCGAACTCCTGACCTCAGATGATCCACCGCCTCAACCTCCCTAAGTGCTGAGATTACAGGCATGAGCCACCGCACCCGGCCCATCCTCCCCCCTTTTAGACCATATGGCGTAACTTCCTGATGTTGCCATGCCATTTGTAAATGATCATGGCGCTGGTGGGAATGTAGTAATGAGAACGAACAGAGGACGCTCTTGTCACCAGCTTGGTTTTGGTGGGATGTCACCATGTTGGTTTTGCTAGGATGTCACCATCTTGGTTTTGGTGGGATTCAGCCGGCTTCTTTACTGTTTTATCAGGAAGGTCTTTATATGACCCATATCTTGTGCCGACCTCCTATCTCATCCTGTAATCAAGAGTGCCTTAACCTCCTGGGAATGCAGCCCCGTAGGTCTCAGCCTCATTTTACCCAGCTCCTATTCAAGATGGGGTTGCTCTGGTTTGCACACCTCTGACAGATGGACAGTGGATACGGGATAAAGAAAATATCACAAAATGCAAACAATTATAACATTTAGGTGGGGGGCATGTGGGTGTTCACGTACAATTCAACTTTTCTATATGCTTGAAATCTTATATGGGAAATGGGGAGGGGAGGGGGAGGAGCTGTCTTGTAGGGACTCCCACGGGGCAAATCTAGGAAAATTGGGCACTGAAATAATAATGATCATGACAGATTACTGAATAAAATAAGAATCCATGAGTCCCTACTGAGGTTAAGAAAGGAAGGAAAGAAGGAGGGTGATATGGTTTGGACCTGTGTCCCCAACAACTCTCATGTTAAATTGTAATCCCCAACGTCAGGGGTGGGGCCTGGTGGGAGGTGACTGGATGACCTGGGAGCGGATTTCTCATGAACAGTTTAGCAGCATCCCCTTGTACTGTCAGATCTGGTTGTTTAAACGTGTGTAGCAGCTCCCCACTCTTTCTCTTAATCCTGCTCTGGCCCTGTGACATGCTGGCAGAGAAGAAGATGCACCATGCTTCCAGTAAAGCCTGCAGAACTATGAGCCAACGTCTTTATAAATTACCCAGTCTCAGGATGTGATAGCATTGCAAGGACAGACTAATACAGAACGGAAGGGAAGGGCAAAGGGAGTAAGCAGGGAAAGCATTCTGCCCTAAGCAATAAATTATTTTTTGAGACAGATTCTCACTCTATCACCCAGGATTGAGTGCAGTGGTGTGATCTTGGCTCACTGCAACCTCTGCCTCCCGTGTTCGAGTGATTCTCATGCCTCAGCCTCCTGAGTAGCTGGGACTACAGGCGTGCACCGCCACCCCTGGCTAATTTTTGCATTTTCAGTAGCGACAGGGTTTCACCATGTTAGCCAGGCTGGTCTTAAACTTCTGGCCTCAAGTGATCTGCCCACCTCAGCCTCCCAAAGTGCTGGGATTACAGGTGTGAGCCACCATGCCTGGCCCATAAGCAATAAATTAGAAAAAAAAAAAAAAGAATTAGAAAAATCCCCATTTGGCAATCATCATAACGGTAACAGACTCAGACAAGCATCATTAGTGGATGCTAAAACTAGGAGGGTCACAATTCGATGAGAACATAGAATACTTACATGACTTCCAAGTATCTCACCCCAATTATTTATTAATTACAAAGGAAATAACTAAAAACTTTATAGCCAAGAAACCTGGCAACCCCACCTTAATCAAGAGATCAAAGCTAATGTCACCAACGTTGGACAAACGGACGGAAGGTGCCACCTGACAGGAGGCTGCCTCATTACTGTGGTGTCCTACCAACAGGCTTTCTTGAATGCAGGCACAGGAAGTGTCACTCAAACTCAGACGGAGGGCTGTTTTACAACATGACTGCCCTGTACCCTTCAAAATGTAAGTATCGGCCAGGCGCAGTGGCTCACACCTGTAATCCCAGCACTTTGGGAGAGGAGGCAGATCGCTCACTTGAGGCCAGGAGTTCGAGACCAGCCTGGTCAACATGGTGAAACCCCGTCTCTATTAAAAATACAAAAAAAAATTAGCCAGGTGTGCTGCTGTGTTCCTGTAATCCCAGCTACTCGGGAGGCTGAGGCAGCAGAACCGCCTGAACCCGGGAGGCGGACGTTGCAGTGAGCTGAGATTGCTCCATTGCACTCCAGCCTGGGGGACAAGAGCAAAACTCAGTCTCAAAAAAGAAAACGAGAAAAAAGAATTATCACGTCTGCAATCTAGGAAAACACAATTCAGGAATAAAATAATATGTTAAATATATATACATACAGAGAGAATATGAATATGAGAACGATAAAGGAAACGTACAATGTTAGTAACTGATTAATCTGGGCAAACGGCCTGTGGGATTCTTTGCACTGTTCTTGCAACTTTTCTACAAGTCTAGTGTTATGTCAAAATAAAAGGTATTCCAAAAAATATGCCTGGGAAACCCTGCACCCAACTCTTCCTCCTGGAGATACACAATGCCCATCAGCATGTTAAAGGCTCTGACAAGTCCTGCATAAGGAACCCTATTCAGTTTTTAGTGAGCAGAGTTTCTTTGTCAGAATGCATGTTCATTTCTCACAAAGGGGAATCATCCATACCCCTTTATCCAGACCTGTGGATATGCCAGCGTGAGATGCTGGAGCTGGAGCATCACTGGACTTGGGTGGAACTGAATCTACCTTGCAGTTCCATAGAAAGTACTTGCCACTGCCCTCATGGTGTTCCTCAGGCCCTCACCCTCTTGAAGCGTCTCCTTCTGCTTCAGCCTTCCTGTGAGTGTCAGGAGATGGGGCATCACTGCCCAGCCAGCCACCGTGTGCCGGGTTTGGCTCTGGAAGGTCAGGATCCGGCCTCCCCTCCATTCCTCAGATGCCTTGAGGAGCAGCTGTGCTGTGTTCTGGTCCAGCAGTGCCTTGGAAAACAGCCAAATCCTAGGCAGTGAAGTAAGGGGGTGAAGATCATGGGCTTTGTAGTCAGGCAAATCTGGGTTCCAACCCCAGTGCTGCTGCCCACTAACAGGATGACCTGGGACAAGGACACAACCTCTCTAAGCATCAGTTTCTCCTTCTGCAAAGTGGGAAATAAAGTGGACATATGGATATTGAGGTTTTTTTTTTTTCTTTCTAGGAGACAGACTGACTCTGTCACCCAGGCTGGAGTACAGTGGCATGATCTTGGCTCACTGCAACCTCCGCCTCCTGGGCTCAAGTGATTCTCCTGTCTCAGCCTCCCGAATAGCTGGGATTACAGGGACCCGCCACAACAGCTGGCTAATTTTTGTATTTTTAGTAGAGATGGGGTTTCACCACGTTGCCCAGGCTGGTCTCGAACTCCTGACCTCAGGTGGTCTGCCTGCCTCGGCCTCCCAAAGTGCTGGGATTACAGGCATGAGCTGCTGTGCCTGGCCTTGAACTGATATTGATATTGATACTGACAGGTACTCACCCAGGTGTGAAACAGCGTTTGCACCTATGGCTGGCTCTTCCCACACTTTCCTGCAAGGTGACTTTGCCACTCCTGCATTAACATGTGAGATCTATGTCCTTTCCCTTTGAATCAGGGCTAGCCTTGGGACCTACATTTTGATCAATAGAATGTGGCAGAAGTGACACTGTAGAACTTTCAAGGTTGGGCCCTAAGATCTGCAACTTTCACCTTCTCACGTGAATGCTGCCTCTTGGAACCCAGCCACCTGGTAAGAAGTCTCACCAGCCTGAGGCCGCCATGATGTGAGGAAGCCCAAGCAGCCACTTGAAAAGAGAGAGGGGGTGCACATGGAAGAGCACCGAAGTGCCAGACATGCAAAGGAAGCCTTCCTGGACTTCCCAGTCCACCCCCGACCTCAGCCCATGCACACATCTGGCTAGGAACTGACTTAGCTGAAGGCTGATGTCAGCCAAGAGTCCCAGAGAATGACCCCTGCCAAAGCCACACAAAGCAGAACTGCCTAAGCCTTGTGTAAGTTCCTGACCCACAGAATCATGAGCAAACAAAACGGTTGTTCTTTAATCTCTATACTTCGGAGTAGCTTGTTATACAGCAACATCTAACCAACACACTCTGCCATGCACTGTGCACTTTAGACACATTGACTCCTTACAAAAGCCCTGTGAGTTTTGAGAATATTATGATCCCTAATATACAGAGGAGGAAACAGGTAGAGAGAGAGTAATATGCCCAAAGCTCAAGTAAGCAGTTAGCAGTGCCTAAAGCATAGGGTTGTTCAGAATTAAATGAACTTTGGAATTTAAGGTTCCTGCTCCAGGGTCATAATGAGTGATTGATGAATGTGACAGAAGGAACAGCCCCAAGAAGCTTGCTGTTAAACTTGCTGGAAAATTGGGGCAGGGGACACAGTTCCTATCATCACACTCATCACACAGTGAGTTCCTGCATGACACCACTGGAGAGATTTCCCTTGAGCTTCACCACCAGGAACAAGATCAGCCATGCATTTCGTGGTGCACAGCTGTGGACTGTGTGTGTGTACTTCCTCAGGGCCACTGCAAATACTACTACTTGTTAGTTTCTCTCTTTGCATTGGCTGCTAGGAAGGTCAGAGCCAAATCTTCAGCTGAGCTCTAAATAACACAGAGGAACTCATGGCATGAATTTTGTTTACTGAAACTACTTTGAGCAGCTCCCCATTTTTCCTATTTTTCCTTTCCCTTCACCCTAGCTTCCTCGTGTATCTTTTCAAAATCTAGAACAAGGGTTGGAAAACTACAGCTTGTGGGCCAAAGCTGGCCCACCACTTCTTTTTATAAAGTTTTATTGGAGCACAATCGTGCCCATTATTTATGAATTGTCTATAGCACTCTTGTGCTACAGTGGCAGGGTTGAGTAGTTGCAACAGAGACCATATGGCCCACAAAGCTGAAAATATTTACCATCTGGCCTTTTACTGAGAGTTTGCCAACTCCTGACCTAGAACGAGGTGCATTTTAATAATTTGCCTCAAATCCTTTTCAGACGGGATAAGGATGGACAGTTGGACAGGTGAATGGACAGACAGCTGTGGTGGCATTTCTGAGGACAAGGTTATCTAGGACCATGCCCACAGCCCAGAGTCTCCTTAAATCCATGCCAAAGCTGGAACAAACATGGGATTGCAGAGGAAATTTTTAGTGGAGACCCAATTTGTATCAGAATGTGCAGTACTCAAAATACTAGCATAATATTGTGATGTAATAGGAAATATATATTTGGTCTCTGCCCCAATCCTTGATACAGAGCTCCTAATCCCTTGGAACTAGGGAGTCTCTTTCGTTAATAGGAGCGTCTTTCGTTCTAATGAGGTGACTCTTGGGTTCCCGGACAGGAACTGGTCCACAGAAAGATCAAGCCATGATTAGAGATTGGAACTTTCAGCCCCACATCCCATCCTCTGAGAAGGGGAGAGGGGCTGGAGATTGAGTTAATAAGCGGTCATGCCTGCATGATGAAGGCACCATAGAAATCCCTGAACCATGGGGTTCGCAGAAAGCTTCTGGGCTGAACACACAGAGGGTGGTGGCCCAGAGAGGGCAGGGAAGCCCAGCACCCCTTGCCCCATACCTTGCCCTATGCGTCTCTTCCATCTGGCTGTTCTCAAATCGTGTCCTCTGTAATCAATGAATAAGTATATGTAAAATGTTTCCCTGAGTTCTGTGAGCCATTTTTGTGAATGATCAGACACAACATGGGAGGAGGTTATAGGGACCTCCAAGTTACAGCCAGTTGGTCAGGAGGCAGGGGAAGGCTCAGAAGCAAAGGGAGGACAGGAAGAATCTATAGGAACCTGAGTGAGGGGGAGGATCCCCTCCTCCAGGAAGCCCTCCCAAGCCACTCCAGCTCTTAAGTGCTCACCAAGCACAGTGGGTAGCAGAACCTAGGTTCTTCCATTGTTATGAGAGCATTCATGGTATATAACACAAAGAATTATAATAGTCTATAAATAATAATATATAATAATGTATAAAGGGTGGCTCATGCCTGTAGTCCTGGCACATTGGGAGGCTAAGGCTGGAAAATTGCTTCAGGCCAGGAGTTCAAGACCAGCCTGGGCAACATAGCAAGACCCTGTTCCTACAAAAAAAAAATTACAAAAATTAGCCAGGTGTGGTGGTGAGCCTGTAGTTCCAGCTACTAGAGAGGCTGAGGGGAATGGTGTCGAAAGCTGGGGGCAGTCTTGCACACTTAACGTGTGGGGTCTGATGCTACCTCCAGGAATATAGAGTCAGAACTGAGTTAATTTATAGGACACCCAGTTAGTGTCCACCAGAGGATTGCTTGATGGGGAAAAAGACCCCCTGGTTCCTGGCCACAGAATTATCCTGTACTGAGCATTAAAAGGTTAGTGGCAGAAAAGAGTTTGGTTTTTCTGATTACATCTGTAGCAAAGATGGTAGCCAGCTACTGAGCGTGCTCACTGGCCCTGGCTTGGAACTCACATGCAGGGCTCAGTTCACCCTTAGGACAACCCTAAGAAGCACGTGGAGAAACTGAGGCACAGAAGGGCGAGTGGTCCCAGAGGCAGCAGTGGCTGAGTTGGGACTTGAACCCAAGTGATCACCCCTGGATCCTAGGCTCCTGAACACCCCACCATAGTGGACACATCAGTAGGTAAATAGCTACTTAGACATGAGACCAGACGGAGATGCATATTCCTTGGGATCATTAGTGATTTTTGTTTCATTCCTTTTTACATGCTTATTATTATTACTATTTTAGAGTCAGGGTCATTTCACTGTCGCCCAGGCTGGACTGCAATGCTGCAATCGTAGCACGCTGCAGCCTCCAACTCCCTAGCTTCAGCAGTCCTCTCACCTCAACCTCCCAAGTAGCTGGGACTACAGGTGCATGCCGCCACATCTGGCTATGTTTTTTAAATTTTTTGTACAGATGGGGTCTATGTTGTTCAGGCATATCTTGAATTCCTGAGCTCAAGCAATCCTCCCACCTCAGCCTCCTTAGCAGCTGGGACTACAGGTGCACCCCACCACATGTAGCTAATTTTTAAAAATTTTTTGTAGAGATGGGGTCTTGCAATGTTGCGCAAGCTGCTCTTGAACTCCTGAACTTGAACAATCCTCCTGCCTCGGCCTCCCAAAGCCCTGCGGTGTGACTCATGGTGCCCAGCCCTTTACACATTATCCTTTAAGCCATCTACAACGAACACTCTCATAACAATACAAAAAAGAAATAAAGCGTAAAAGTGAAAAACTGAACGCCACCCACTTTTCATGCCCTCAGTGACACCGATGGGGCTGACTTGGGTGTGGTCTCAGAGGGACAGAAGAGGGGCCACTGAGCGAGGATTTCCCATGTCCCAAGACACCAGCCTTTTGGCCTCTGTAGTCTCCCTGCCTCCTTGCAGGCCACCTGGGGACCATTACCTTGCTGGGGTGATCTTTCCAGACAGTTGCAGCCTAACAGCCCTGGGGGCACTGAGGACAGCCTGGTGGAGAAGGACACTCACACCCCAGCCCCGGCTGCTCCTCCGAGCGTCCTGGCTGGCATCCACCTCCAGCAGAAACAGCTCCCGGCCAGACACGTGCACAGATAGAGATCCGTTGAGGCTGCACACTCCGTAGCGCCCGGCAGCTGCCTGCACCTGCAGGGAGGCAGGGGAGGGACAGGAAGGGTCTATGGGATCCTGGGTGTGGGAGAGGGCTGCCTCCTTCTCCAGGAAGCCCTCCTGAGCCACTCCAACTTTGAGCACTCACCAATCATGGTAGACAGCACAAAATTAGGAGGAGAAACGAGACAGATGGAGGAATGGAGGAGACAGCCTGCCCTGGCTCCAGCTCCTGGCCCAGGGGTACAGTCCCATCTTGTCCTTCCCACATGTGAAATGGGAGTTTGTATTGTACAAACGGGGAAACGGGGAAACTGAGGCACTGAAAGGGTCACATACGCCACCTGAGTCTGCCTAGCTCTAAAACTCGTGCTGGTGCCTGAAGGGGGCTGGTGGGGGAAGCAGAGGACATCTTTGCAACTCCTCCACGGAAAAGGAGGCTCCATAGAGTGCCCCGCAGGAACCAGAGGACCCAGGACTTCTGGGGTTCAAAGAGGATGGCATCTGGGTACCCAAGCGGTCAGGCTGGGGTGAACATGTACCTAGCCCCAACAAGGGTGCTGAAGGGAGCAGTGGGGAGAGGAGCAGAGAGGCCCAAGGCTCCACCAGCTCCCAAGGGACCTGAGCCTCTCCCTTTCCTGATCTGGGCCTCAGTTTCCCCATCTGCAAAGCAGGTTTAGCACCATGGTTCTCAATCCGGCCCATGCATTACAATCACAGGAAAAGTTTTTTTTTTCTTTTCTTTTCTGAGACGGAGTCTCGCTGTGTCACCCAGGCTGGAGTGCAGTGGCGCAATCTCGGCTCACTGTAACCTCTGTCTCCCAGGTTCAAGCGATTCTCCTGCCTCAGCCTCCTGAGTAGCTGGGATTACAAGCACTCGCCACCACACCCAGCTAATTTTTGTTTTTGTATTTTTAGTAGAGATGGGGGTTTCACCATGTTTCCCAGGTTGGTCTCGAACTCCTGACCTCAGGTGATCTGTCTGCCTCGACCTCCCAAAGTGCTGGGATTACAGGAGTGAGCCACCATGGCTGGACTGTTTTAAAAGAATGCCTGGTGCCTCCATAGATGAACTGCTGAATAAAACATGATACATCCAGACAATGGAATATTATCTAGTACTAATACAAAATGAGCTATATTAAGCTGAAAAAGACATGGAGGAAACTTAAATGTATATTACTAAGTGAAAGAAGCTCATCTGAAAAGGCTGCACACTGTATTCCAACTCTAAGACATTCTGGAAAAAGGCAAACCCACAGACAGTAAGAAGATCAGCGGTTGCCAGGGGGTGGAGTGTAGGAGGAGGGATAAAAAGGTAGAACCCAGAGGATTTTTTAGGGCACGGAAACTGTTCTGAATGATGCCGTAATGACAGATCCGTGACATTATATGCATCTGTCAATATCCATAGGCTGGCAGGGCATGATGACTCACACCTGTAACCACAGCACTTTGGAGACCAAGGCAGGAGGACTGCTGAAGGCCAGGAGTTGAGACCAGCCTGAGCAACAGAGCAATACCCCCATCTCTACAAAAAATTAAACCATTAGCTGAGCGTGGTGGCGTGCACCTGTAGTCCCAGCTACTCAGAAGGCTGTGGTGAAAGGAAGGCTGGAGCCTGGGAGGTGGAGGCTGCAGTGAGCCATGATCATGCCACCGCTCTCCAGCCTAGGTGACAGAGTAAGACCCTGTCTTAAAAATTAAAATTAAAATTAATGTTTGAGCTGGGCACAGTAGCTCACACCAGTAATCCCAGCACTTTGGGAGGCCGGGGCAGGCAGATCACTTGAGGTCAGGAGCTCAAGACTAGCCTGGCCAACGTAGTGAAATCCCATCTCTACTAAAAATACAAAAAATTAGCTGGGTGTGGTGGCACATGCCTTGTAATCCCAGCTACTTGGGAGGCTGAGGCACGAGAATCGCTTGAACCCAGGAGGCAGAGGTTGCAGTGAGCCGAGATCACGCCACTGCACTCTAGCCTGAGTGACAGAGCAAGACTCGGTCTCAAAAAATACTAATGATAATAATGTTTGCACCCATTAGATGACCCAGCATCCAAGCTTCCAGGGTAACCCACCTCCACTCCTCGATGAATTCGGGGGATCGATCACATGGGCTCTGAAACCAGAATGCCTGGGTTCCCACCCATGGGAGCTCCATGATCTTGGGCAAGTCACGCCACCTCTCTAAATCTCAGAGCCTCACCCACAAAATGGTACAACAATGCCCCACGCCCCCCACAATAGCATCATGAGGCGACCATGAGATAATCAACAAAGAGGGTTTAGAACACAGCCTGCCACGCAGTCATTCCACAGACATCAGCTCCCAGAACAAATGGTTAATATGACGACATTTCCTCCAATCTAAGATGCCAGCAGCTCTCAAATGGGCCATGATCTCAGGGAACTCCACAAAAGCAAAAGGTTGCTAGTGAAACGGTGACCTGTGTCAATGTGAAGATACAGACTGACTTCAGGGACATCAATCTGAGAAAGCTCATCCCTCTAAGAATAAGCAGTTCCCTCCATTCAGAGCCATTCTCAGGCTCCATTCAAGTTTCTAAAACCCAATACTCGGGGAATGAACAGCACTTGTTTAAAAAAATGCTATCAGGGCTGGGCGCAGTGCCTTATGCCTGTAATCCCAGCACCTTGGAAGGCCAAGGGAAGAGGGTCGCTTCAGCCCAGGAGCTCAAGGCCAGCCTGGGCAACACAGCGAGACCCTGTCTCTGCCCCCCCCAAAAAAAAAAGTACAAAAATTAGCTGGGTGTTGTGGCACGTGCCTGCAGTACCAGCTACTCAGGAGGCTGAGGTGGGAGGACTGCTTGCCCCCAGGTGGTCAAGGCTGAAGTGAGCCGTGATTATGCCACTGCAGTTCAGCCCAGCTAACGGAGTGACATCCTGTCCCAAAAGAAATTTTAAAATGCTATCACAGGCTAGGTGCGGCGGCTCATGCCTGTAATCTTAGCACTTTGGAAGGTTGAAGCAGAAAGACAGCTTGGGGCCAAGAGTTTAAAACCAGCCTGGGCAGCATACTGAGACCCCACCTCTAATTTTTTTATTGCTATCAAATTAAAGGTCTGCCCCACGTCTCCTGAGGGCCTCATCCCTGTTGGGGTTTCCTATTTACACCTCCACATCCTTGAATTAGCCACCCCCTAATTCCTGTGCACACACCATGCACAGCCTGCTCAATGAAGCCACACATTTGGTGGGGAGACAGGGCTCCTACCTGAATGTCTTTCTCCACCTCCAAAATACCCCGGGTCAACAAAGCCCTCTTGAAGGATTATACGGCTTCTCCCAAGCCCAAATACAGGGCAGAGTTTGGAGGAAAACTCTGTTTCTGTCCATTTTCAAGAGTGAAATGTGATCCTTCACCCCCTTCGGCTTGGACCATCACTTCCAAATGATGGATGTGGAAACCTCCCTGCCATCTGTTCTTGATTCTGCAGGGGCTGTTTGGCTAAGCACAACATTGCAAGTGTAGCCTCCCTCCCTCAGGCCCCCATCCTGCCTTCCTTCCACCCATCTCCCAGCAGGCCAGCTGCTCAGAGACAACCCTTGGCAGGCGAGTCAAGGTCATCTCCAAGGGAGCAACGTCCATACCTGGAAGTTTGGAGGAAATGCTGGTCCGTGGGGATGCCTGAGCTGGAAGAAAAATGCGAAGTCGGAGTAAGATCCGTTCAGCTGGACCGAGGCCTGTTGCAGGGAGAGTTGAAGAGGAGTCAGAGAGAACAGAGAGAGAGATGCAGAACCCTACATGGTGGCTACTGGGCAAATGCATCCAAGAATACGCCCAGAGCTCAAACCAGAAACATCTGTCCTCCCTCAATGTTCCTCAGCCCTCAATCTTACTCAGGCTGTGCTACCGAAAAAGGTTGCTTAGGAAGTGACGTCCTGGATGGGGGGCTGGGAAGACCACTCTGGGACCCCCTACTCCCTGCCATGGTGCCTGCTCATGCCTCTCACAGCCACACCACCTTCTACTTGACCCTGACCGTGAACCAGGCACTGTGCTACCAGGTTCACAATGACCGCCTCATTTAATCCTCAACACTGCTTTGCTGGGTTGTTGTTACCATCCCATTTCCCAGCTAGCAAAACTGAGGCTCAGTGGGATTCAGTAATTCACCCAAAGTTACACAGCTAGTTAACAGTGGAACTGGGAATTGAACTTGAACTTATATAACACTAAAAGCCCACTAGATTGAAAGCTCCTCGGAGATGGGAACAGAGATGGGGACAGAGTCACCCAGCAGAGATACAACCCATCCATCCACGCTGAATGAAAGGACATGAATGAACACGTCCATGGATGAACAAATGAACAGCCGTGAATGAGTAAATATACCTACAATGGCTGCTATATATTCACCAAACTGCATTTCCTTTTCTTCCTGGACATACATCTAAAACTACATTTCCCAGCCTCCCTTGCAGCTAGGTGGGGTGACGTGATGAGAACCCAGGCAGGAATGACCTTTCTACTTATGGGTCTGGCCCATAAAAGCCTCCTGCATAATTCTCCACTCCCTGTCCCTCCATCTGCCTGCTGGGGCAGAGCCACAAGGAAAGGAGGCCTGGATCCTGAGAGACTGCATGGAGCAGAGCCACGCTGAACTGAGACATGGACACTGGCCTTTCACAAAGAGCCAAACATTTGTTTACAACACCAGTCAATGCATCCTGACTAATCACACACACTGCCAAAATAAGGGCTGTGCTGTTGGCTCCCCAGGGTCATGTCTCCTGCCACCTCCTCAGACATCTCACACAGGGCACCTTCACTAAAGGTCATTAAGACCCGGCCTCCCTCGGCAAGGGAGCAGAACTCAGTCTCCTGACCTGGGATGTGACGTTGTGGTTGACAGCAACTCGTGCATCCAGGCCAAAGTTGAATGTTCCTTGGGGACTCCGTCTAAAGATGATGCCCCCATCCAAGCTTAGGGCCTGGGGGAAGCTCAGCTGGGAAGAAACAGACAACACCCTTTACTTCCACTAACAGCCAAGCTCTGTGTGGAGGGCACAAACCAGGGTCTGCCCAACCTGGGGACCCGTACCTGGTAGGAATGGGCCAAGTCCAGGGCCAGGCTGTGCCGGATTTCCCCATGCTGAGATCTGTCATGAAGCAAACCCTTCAAGTGCAGGGCAACTTTCTGGTTGACTTTCAAAGTGGCCTCGACCTCCCTGTTCTTAGCCTGGGTGTGTGAGAACCAGAGGCACTGAGAGAGGTCTCGTCCCATCTCTACGTGCCTGCAGAAGACACCCTGGGAATCCAGTGGTTACAAGAAAGTGGTCCAAAGATTGATGGGTTATGGAGCAGTCTACACTCTTCCACTTATAGGGCAGGAAGTGGGGATGGGTACACAGGAATGGTAAACTCCAGGGCCTACAGGTAAGATTAGCAGTGTGGGCTTGATGGAACAAATGTGAATGTGACTTGTTCAAAGAAAGTGCCTTGGGAGTAGTCTATTTTGTTCATTGCCATATTCCTAATACTTAGCACAGGTCCTCCCATATAGTAGGTGCTCAATAAATATTTGGACAAATGCAGAATCACTAGTTACAACCTGAAACCCCAAGGTCAAAGCTGTGCTAGAGTGAAAGAATGAGTAACTCATAGTGGAGTTGGCAGAAGAACACTTGTTCCATGATGACATCCATGTCCTCATCACTGGAACCTGTCAATATGTGACCTTTCATGGCAAAAGAGACTTTGCCGTGTGATTGGATTGAGGATCTTGAGATGAGGAGGTTATCCGGGTGGCCCCAAAGTAATCACAGGGATCCTATGAGAGGGAGGCAGAAGGGTCAGAGTCACACAGAGACTGGAAGATGCCACGCTGTTGGCTTTGAAGGTGGAAGAAGGGGCCATGAACCAAGGCATGCAGGCAGCTTCCACAAGCTGGAAAAGGAAGGAAATGGACTCCCCTCTGGAGCCTCCAGAAGGAACATAGCCCTGCTCACACCTTGATTTTTAGCCACGTGAGATCCATTTTGGGCTTCTGAATTCCAAAACTGTAACATTTGTGGTGTTTTAAACCACTAAGATTGCAGCAATTTGTTACGGCAGCCATAGCAAACTAATACACAATTACTCCATCATTTATTCACTCAACAACCATTTAGCTTCTGCCACAGGCCAAGTACACAGTAGCATGTTGCCATCTTTTCCTACCTGTGTTGACTGAGAAGTTAAAAATGCCTGCCAAGGAGCTTTATCATTGGAGTGCATCCTTAAAGGGGTGCTCGGCTTTACTTTAGAACCAAGATGGAGGAAGAGAAATAAGGGTCCAAGAGGGGAGAAAAATGTATGTCATTAAACAGTATTTTATTTTATTACTTTATTTTATTTTGAGACAGTCTCGCTCTGTCGCCCAGGCTGGAGTGCAGTGGCATGATCTTGGCTCACTGCAACCTCCACCTCCTGGGTTCAAGTGATTCTCCTGCTTCAGCCTCCTGAGTAACTGAGATTACAGACACCCGCCACCATGCCTGGCTAATTTTTTTTGTATTTAGTAGAGATGGGGGTTTCACCATGTTGGTCAGGCTGGTCTCGAACTCCTGACCTCAAATGATCTGCCTGCGTTGGCCTCCCAAAGTGCTAGTATTACAGGCGTGAGCCATCTCGCCCAGCCTAGACATGGTTTTAAAAAGAGCAGACAGCCAGATTATATGAAACTAAACGACTGCCACTTACTCAGTCAGAGCCTGTTGTTGTCAGCTGGGATTTGAGGCCTGGTGTGGTCACACCATCTGATTTTCTTGTTATAAACACTGGAAATCTGGGTTTTACTCAAAATCTTCTGATTTTCAATGGTAGCAATTAATTTCCTTAAAAAATGTAAATACTAAGCAGACCAAACAAAACCCACCTGCAGGTTGAATTTGGCCCATGGCGCTGGATCTGCAATCTCCGGTTTAAGAAACAGCAAACACCATTGGGAGCCACTTCTGCAGGTGTCTGAGGCTGTCATCCTGCCGTTTGTTTCTCCCTAGAAGCTCCAATAACTGTACTACCTTATCCCTGGGGAGCCACACGCAGCCTCGTTTAACTAATGGTGAAGGGAGCCCCCAGAAGGGTGGGTCTCAAGGCTCAACAGCTGCCTGGTTCACCCTCCTTCCCAGGGGCTGCTGTGTATCTTGCAAAGAGAAACGGCTGGGAGCGGTGGTTCATGGCTGTAATCCCAGCACTTTGGGAGGCTGAGGTGGGGGGTCACCTGAGGTCAGAAGCTCGAGACCAGCCTGGCCAACATGGAGAAACCCCATCTCTACTAAAAGTACAAAAATTAGCCGGGTGTGGTCGTGGGTGCCTGTAATCCCAGCTACTCGGGAGGCTGAAGCAGAAGAATCACTTGAACCCAGGAGGCAGAGATTGCAATGAGCTGACATTGCGCAGCTGCACCCTAGCTTGGGCAACAGAGCAAGACTCGATCCTCAGTCTCGAAAAAAAAAAAAAAAAAAAGGTGGGAGGGGTCTGTGCATGAACCCAGGAGGTGGAGGTTGCGGTGAGCTGAGATCAAGTCACTGCACTCCAAACTCCAGCCTGGACAACAAAGTGAGACTCTGAAAAAAAAAAAAAAAAACAAAAAGAGAGAGAGACAAACAAGGACTATCTTCCTTGCACACAGTAGATGCTCTATAAATGCTTGCTGAAAAATAAGGTGCTCTCCAAGAGTATCAACTCCTACTAGAGGTGTCAGGAAGAAGACCTGGATGGGGTTCTAGTAGGCATTTTACAACACCCCATTGTAATCCTCACAGCCACTGCGTAGAGATGAGCACTGCTGCTCCCATTCTGCACACAAGGCAACTGAGGTACAGAGACACAAAATAATTTGCCAAGGACACACCGGCAAAAACAAGTTTCACCCCTAGGGAGCCACATGTCAAGACCCTCAGCCAGGTGTGGTGACTCTTATCTGTAATCCCAACACTTGTTTTTTTTTTTTTTTTTAAGACCAAGTCTCTCTCTGTCACCCAGGCTGGAGTGCACTGGTGGGATCTTGGCTGACTGCAACCTCTGCCTCCCAGGTTCAAGTGATTCTTGAGGCTCAGCCTCCCGAGTAGCTGGGATTACAGGCACCCGCCACTATGCCCAGCCAATTTTTATAGTTTTGTAAGTAGAGATGGGGTTTTACCATGTTGGCCAGGCTGGTCTCGAACGCCTGACCTCAAGTGATCCACCCACCTTGGCTTCCCAAAATGCTGGGATTACATGTGTGACCCACCACACCTGGCCTAATCCCAGCACTTTGGAAGGTGAGGCAGGAGGATCTCCTGAATCTAAGAGTTCAAGACCACCGTGGGTACCACAGCGAGACCTCCATCTCTACAACACATTTTAAAATGAGCTGGGTGTGCTGGTGCACACTTGTGGTCTCAGCTACTTAGGAGGCTGAGGTGTGAGGATCACTTGAGCTTGGGAGGCGGTCAAGGCTGCAGTGAGTGAGCCATGATCGTGCCCCTGCACTCCAGCCTGGGTGACAGAGCAAGACCCTGCCTCAAAGAAGACCCTCTAAGCCAGGGGTCAGAACTACAGCCCTTGGTCCAAATGTGGCCTGTTTTTACAAGTGAAGCCCTGTTGGAACACAGCCACACCTGTTCATTACGTATTATACACGGTGCTCTGGAATAGTAACGGCAGTTACAAGTCAACAAGACCTGAACCATGTGGCACATGAAGCCTAAAATAGTTACTATCTGATTCTTTCCAGAAAAGTTTGTGGACCTCTGCTCTGGATCCTGGCATGCAATGGGTATTAAATAGCATCATGGAGGCAACTATTCATTGAGCACCTACTGTGTACCAAGCCCTGTTGCTACGGTGGTAAATAAAGCACTCACGGAGATCATGAGCTTTCCAGATTAGCAGAGGAGCCAGAGTTCGATGAATCACACAAAAATAGAACTGGGGCCAGGTACGGTGGTTCACACCTACGATCTCAGCATTTTGGAGGCCAAGATGGGAGGATCGCTTAGAGTCCAGGAGTTCAAGACCAGCCTGGGCAATAGAGCAAGACTCTGTCTCTACTAAAAATACAAATAAAAAATAACCAGGTGTGGTGGTAGTGTGCGCCTGTGGTCCCAGCTACTTGGTAGGCTGAGGTGCGAAGATCACTTAAGCCTAGGAGGACAAGGCTACAGTGAGCCGAGATTGTGCCACTGCACTCCAGCCTGGGCGACAGAGCGAGATTTTGCCTATTAAAAAAAAAAAAAAAAAGAACTGGAATTTGTGATAGGTACTAAAAGCAAAAGATACAGGGCAAGCTGGGTGCAGCGGTAATCCCAGCACTTTGGGAGGCCAAGGCGGGCAGATCACTTGAAGTCAGAAGTTTGAGACCAGCCTGGCCAACATGGTAAAACCCAGTCTCTACTAAAAATACAAAAATTAGCCAGGAGTGGGAATGCACATCTGTAATCCCAGCTACCTGGGAGGCTGAGGCAGGAGAATAACTTGAACCTGGGAGGCAGAGGTTGCAGTGAGCTGAGATTGCACTACTACACTCCGACTTGGGCGAGAGCATGAGACTCTTTCTCCACAAAAAAAAAAAAAAGGAAAAAGAAAAAGATGTAAGGCATCGCTAGGGTAAGCAGGGGTGTGTGTGAGGTGGTCTGGGGGTCAGGTGAGAGGATGCTTGAGCCCAATCCTAAAAGACGAGTAGAAGGGAGGAGGCAAAGCTGAAGGACAGGGTGACGGCTCCAGGCACACAGGACACACAGAGGTCCCAAGGCAGGAAAGAGCCAGGCGAGGAAATGCGAAGAGGCTGGATGAGGCGGATACAGGCCACGAAGCAGGGCTGAGGGGACAGGACTGGGGCTTTATCCCAAGAGAGACTGTCAGAGTTACAGAGCATGCGGGTGGCAGGGTTGTGCTGGCCTTTAGAATATATCCGTCTTACTGTCACATAGACTGTTCTAGGGAGGACCAAATGAAACAGGGAACCCAGGCAGGAGAACCTTTTTTTTTTTTTTTTTTTTGAGGCAGTGTCTCATTGTGTGGCCCAGGCTGGAGTGCAGTGGTGCAATCTTGGCTCACTGCAACCTCCACCTCCTGGGGGTCTCCTGCCTCAGCCTCCTGAGTAGCTGGGACTGCAGGTACCTACCACCACGCCCAGCTAGTTTTTATATTTTTAGTAGAGATGGGGTTTCACCATGTTGGCCAGGGTGGTCTGGAACTCCTGACCTCAGGTGATCTGCCCCCCTTGGCCTCCCAGTGTGTGAGGATTACAGGAATGAGCCATCACGCCTGGCCAGAACTTTTTGTGTGTGTGTGTGTGTGTGGCAGGGGGTGGGGGTGGGGGGTGGGGGGGTAGGGGAGGTGTCTGAGTCTGGCTCTGTTGCCCAGGCTGGAATATAATGGTGCAATCACGGCTCACTGAAGCTTCAACCTCCTGGGCTTAATCAGATCCTCCTGCCTCAGCCTCCCCAGTAGCTGGGACTACAAGCACATGCCACCATGCCTGGCCAATTAAACAATTTTTTTTTTCTTTTGTAGAAATGGGGTTTCCGTATGTTACCCAGATGGATGTCAAACTCCTGGTCTTAAGCGATCTTCCCACCTCAGCCTCCCGAGCAGCTAAGACTACAGGTGTGAGCCACTGCACTCAGCTCTGATAACATGTTTTTAATCCTACTGAGAGATAAGAACAACTTGAACCAGGGCTGAGCGGGGTGCAAAGGTCTCTGGGGTCTCCGCTCTTACCGTCTGCTGATTCCAAGTAACCAGGCACCCCTCTGTGTTCCCGGGGATGACTTTGCCATCGTATGGATGCGTCAGACCTGCACAGACCTGGGAAGGACAACCACATACATGTACACACGCATGCAGGCAGTCAGGAGGCAGCTGGGGCCTTCTTCCGGCTCTCAGGCCCCCTCCCGGCTATGCCCCAGACCCACTCACGTAGGGGTGTCCGGCCTGGCAGCCCAGGACCACGGTCTGCAGGGTTTCCTCTCGGTCATTCAGGACAACCCTAGTCTCCAGGGAATAGCGCTGGTGTCGCCTATCAGCCGTGAAGGTCTCCTGCAGGAGGAGGCTCTGCGGGATGGGCAGGTGCAAGGGGTGCCTGGTGTGCAGAGGGAAAAACAGGCCAAAGCCATTAAAGCAGCTGGCAGTGTCGGGGGACAATTGTGCTCCACGGTCTCAGCCTGGGCCTGTCACGAGCTTGCAGAGTTAAGACTCTGCCACAGAGAAGAGAACATCAGGACACCCGGCATCCCTGTGCTTTACAATTTGGCATCCAGAACCCTTCACCACTTCACTGTGCCAGCGAAGTGGGCATGGCTGGGGTCCCTGTCGCCATTTGACAGCAAAAACCCAAGGGGATAGACAACACACAGCATCTCGTGTCACACAGACTGGGACTAGAATCCAGGCACAGTCTTTCACTAGCTGTGTGACCTTGGGCAAAGGACTTGACTGCTCTGTGCCTCAGTTTCCCCACCTGTAAAACGGAGGCTAAAATAATACTGATCGGACACAGTGGTCGGGATTAGAGATAACGTACATGAAATGAACACAAGCTCCCCAAGGGCAAAGGTTTCTGATGTTCTGCTTCTCTGCCATTTTCCACGTGCCCAGAAGAGTACTTGGTACATAGTATGTGCTCGATGAATGTAAATGGGATAAAAACACGAACGAACACTCTGCAAACGATGCTGCTGTTCCTTTGTCATCACTGCTGCTGTTTAGGCTGTAGGTGACTTATCTAAGGCCACACAGCTGCTCAGTGCATAGCCTGGAGTCCAAGATGGCTCTGCTCGTCCCAACCTCTTGCTGTTCCCTGTACACAGGGAACTGCTTTTTTGATGAGCTCTGTCTCTAGGAAACGAGAAGACTCCCCAAGCAGCTCCAGGGTAGGATGATGAGACTCTAACTTCTGCTCCCACCTCAGCAACTAATGGAAGGGGTGAGGGATGTGGGAGCTTTCAGGGGAGGTGGCTCTTCTGTGGGATTTGGGTTCCTTCTGGGCCCCAGCAGGTCAGCAGGGATTCTCCAGGTAGCTCTGCCCATCCTGTTTCCCCTGGGGATGCACCATGCTAGAGAAGGGAAACTTGCAGGGGTGTCAGCCGAGGAGAAGGGGCACACGCACCTAAGGAGCAAGGTCCCCCGTTTCCGGTACAATGTCCTGTCTTGCCTCAGCTCCTCCAGCTGTCCCTCCAACTGCAGGCCCCGAGGCTGGCCCTGGGTGCCAGTCCGCAGAGCCGTCAGCGACACCTGGGTCTTCCGGGGCTGCAACAAGATCCAGGCTGAAGAGAGGGATGGGCCAGCAGGACCAAGCTGCAGACCTGCCTTGCAGGAAGGCAAGGGGTAGCCCCCCACAACCTGCCCATCACCCCCAGAAATGACTATCCGAGAATGGCTACTGAACTGGGCCACAGCCTCCACCCTGATCAGACCACAGGATACCACCCGCGTACCGCCATGGCTAGACCTCCCTAGGTACCCAGGGGGAACAAAGAACTTGGACTTCTCAGCTAAAGGAAGCCAAGCTTTGCTCCTGGATCTGTGCTAATGTGACCAGGGTCCATTTCACAGAACAAGAAACTAAAGCTTGTCTGGGCGTGGTGGCTCATGCCTGTAATGCCAACACTTTGGGAGGCTGAGAGGCGAAGGTAACTTGAGCCCAGGGCTTTAACACCAGCCTGGGAAACAGCAATACCTCGTGTCTGCTAAAAAAAAAAAAAAAAAAAAAAAAAGTCAGTGATGCACGGTGGCATGGGTGGCATGTGCCTATAGTTCTAACTACTTGGGAGGCTGAGCAGGGAAGATCCTTTAAGCCCAGACGTTCGGGGCTGCAGTGAGCTGTGACAGCGTCACTGAACTCCAGCCTGGGCGACAGAATGAAACTGTCAAAAAATATATCAGAAAAGAAGGAAAAGGAAAGAGAAAGAGAAATAGAGGCTCCAGGAGGCCCAAGGTCACAGGCCAAGCCAGTGGCACAAAGCCCTTTTCCATCCCAAGCAGGGAGAGAAGTAGGAGACCGAGGTGAGGGATTCGGTGGTCTCTTGGCTGCACGGGCCTCCTGGGCTCTTACCCACTCCAGGTGCCTGTAGGCCGCTGTTATGTTCAGCTCCTGCTGGGGGCCTTTCAACCAGCAGTTCAGAAGCTTACGGTCACGGCTGTTCTCAGCATGGATCTCGCCCTGCACTGCTGCGTTCCAGGCTGACTCGAGTTCGCTCCAGCTGTGGAAGAGGCTCTGTGCCAAGACTGTCACTGTGGAAACCTGCAATGAGGTGGGGAGGGGGACCAAGGCCTTTGCACACCCTATTTCCTCCCCCTGGGATACCCTTTCATCTCTTTCCTGCTTGGTAAACTCCTCTTCATCCCTCAAAACCCCTTCAATGCCATTTCTCTGAGGCCTAACCTGACTGGTGCAGGTAGGCTAGCTTTCTCCACAGGGCCTTGAGACAAGAAGAAAAACTCCTGCCTGTTGCCCCAACCCTGAGCAGAAATAATTTCCTTTTCTCCTCTTCAGTTTGGGGAGGGAATCTGATCTCGTTGGGCTGCTATTACTAGCAGCCAGGGTGTCTGTACCCTGAAGGGCACATGCTGGTAGGTGGTCTCCTCTCCCCGCACCATCGCCATGGTCTTCGAGAGTCCTAGGAAGAGGTGAGTGTCATCTGGCTCGTTTCGGAGCTAGGGGAGGTAGGCCATTTGCAGCCACCACCCTGGCACAAGCCCTGCATGGGATGGTTCCCTGTTGGCCACCATCCCTTGTTCACACAACTCAGGGGTCTCACAAGGAGAAGTGACAAGGACAAGACAGGGTTTGGGCGTGGCTGAGGCTCCAACCCAATACCAGAACTTCGTAACACTTTGTCCCATGTCAGTGATCCTCCGTTCCCCACCATCAACTTCCCCATTTCCTAGAATGGCACTTCCCGCCAGATGCTTGGGCCAAAACCTCAGAGCCATTTATTTCCTTTCCTTCACTCCTTCCCACCACTAGTCCATCAGCAAATCTGGCATCTCGAGGATCTGGACACTTGCCGGCACCTCCACTGCCACCACCCTAGGCCAGGCTGCCATGCCCTCTGGTTGGGTGAAGGGCAGAAGCCGGCTATTCAACCGCACCTCGCTCTCCTGTCTTGGCACCCTGTGCTACACAGAGGCCTCCTCATGGTCCCTAAGATTACACCGCCCTTGACTCCAACCTGGTGCCACCCAACCCCCTGCCCCAGAGGGGACTGTGCTGCCCTCAGATGAGCCCAGTCAAGGCCCGGACCTTCCCCACGTCCACACATCACCCAGGTGCAGGGAGACAGTCCACCCGCCAGGCTCCCTCAGCCCTGCAGATGACACTCAGGGCTTTTCTCCCAAACCTGTTCTTGCTTCTGCACCAAACGCGTGCAGAGAAGCAACTTTACGACAGTCAGTACTTGGCATCAAACCGACTTAAGTCACAGAAGTTTTCACTCTGTTTTTTGGAAACAGCCAAATGTCTATCTGTTTCCAAAGTCCTGTTCGACTTGCTTTCCTATTTTATATTCCTCTCCCCGTCAGCTGCCGAGCAGGGATATGGGAAATCTAGATTTTCCTTTTTTTTAGGTCTAATTCTTCTACGTCACTTAGGAACTAAACTCTGATAGTTGCAGGCACTGGGAGGGCCACACTTCACACATCTGTGAGCTGTGAGCTGCCCACAGGCCTCAGCTTTTATCCGCCTCTGCACCAGAAAAAGATCTCGGTGGCAGGGGACGAGGCATATGCTGGGGGCCGAGAACTGCTCACCCGGAGGTAGGTGGTAGCTGGGGTGTGGACCTGGATCTTGCCTTCCCTGCTGGGGCCCTGACTCCTGCAGGCCACGCTGACCACCAGGTCCTTTAGGGTCCAGGCCTTGCCCACCGTTAGCTCCAGGACAGCTTGGAACACAGCTCGGTGTGGCCAGTGTAGCCTGTGAGCTGCAGAGACCATCAGCCACGGACTATCCAGGTTCAAGGCTCCTGCAAGGGGCAAAGAAGGAGAATCTGGTATGTGGGGTAGAAAGGAAGCTTCTAGCACACAGCAAGAGGTCCCCTGAGTCTCATCACAGCCGCGATGGACAAATCTCAAAACTGGGAATAACTAGGCATGAGGGAACTTTCTAAGACATGGGTAATGTTGTGACTCATTACAGGTGTTTGGATCACCCAAGTGTATACACCTGTCAAAACGCATCCAATCGTACCGTGGAGATTTATACATTTCACTCTGCTTGATAAACACATGCTGAAACGTTTAGGGGTGAGATGTATCAATGTCTACAACTCACTTTGAACTGCATGGAAAAAATAAGAGGGCTGGATATGTGGAGAGAGAGGTGATGAGGCAAGTGGGGTCAACTGTTAATAGCAGAACCTACTATGAGAGGATGCTGGTAATCACTGTCTATTCATCCAACTCTTCAGAATGGAATTATTTCATAATAAAACACTGGAAGGTCAGGCACAGTGGCTCATGCCTGTAATCCCAGGACTTTGGGAGTCCAAGGCAGGAGGATCACTTGAGTCTAGGAGTTTGAGTCTAGCCTGGGCAACAAAGTGAGACCCCATCTCTACAAAAAATTAAAAAATTAGCCAGGCACGGTGGTGCTGACCTATATCGCAGCTACTTGGGAGGCTGAGGTGAGGGTGCAGTGGCTGTGATGATGCCAATGCACTCCAGCCTGGGCAACAGAGGAAAACCCTGTCTCAAAAACAAAACAAAACAAAACAAAAAACAAAACAAAACAAAAAAAACCACACACACACACACACACAGGTAGAAATGCTGAAGGCTGTGAAGAAAAACAATAAAGAAGGAATTTGATAAAAATTGCGTAGGTCAGCAAAGGCTTCTAGGAGGAAGTGACAATTTACGTGATACCTAAATGAAAGACAAGGGGGAGTTAGTCAAAGGGGCAGGCAACCCACCCCTGCTGGAGACAGGAGATTTACTGTCTGGGGAAACTGAGGCAGAAGGGCTCAGATGCAGGGACAAAGACACAGTGAGGGGAGGGAGGCACCGCGGAGTTGAGAACAGGGAGACATTGAAGAGTGGGCAGTCTGGTCCCTGCCCAGTTGCTCCCTTCCCACGGGAAGCGGGAAGTTGGCACCATAGAAGAACAGAAGGAATGCACGGATCCCTGGAGAGCCAGGTCCCCACCCAGTTGCTTGACTGACAGGGAAACCCACCAGTCCTCACATGCTCCCACCTATACATAGCGACTCTTTCCAAACAAGTTTTCAGTCTCCAATTAGTTTTCTATTTCATTCATGTTCTTTCATGGTGATAAAGATCTTATTTCACTTTATAGATCACAGTTGCGATCTGGCAAACTCGGGCCCTCCAGAACATCTGCCTGGTTGCTCAGTTTTTTGTTTTTTGTTTGTTTTTTTTTTGCTTTTGAGGTCATGGTCATTCATTTATTTCTCATTACACTGGGCTGGGCCAAGAGTCATGCGCCAGTGTATAGATTATGTTATTCTGTCGCTTTCAGACAGAATTGGGATCGAGGTTCTAATTGTCTCCCAAGTTCAAGACCTGGATCAGAACCAGAAGAGAGCAGCCACTGCTGCAGGAGGCTAGGGGCTGCTGAAGGAAAGGCAGGCAACAGACCTAGCGCTGACCACACATAGGGTTCATGATCGAGGGTGCCCCTCTGGGTACCCGAGGATCCTGCACACAGCTCATGTGTTGGGGAGCCCACAGAGGCCCCTCAAAGTGAATGGGGATGGCACAGGCCTGGGTTTGGAACTCCGGAGCTGGAAGGATGACTGCATCTGCCCGGGCAGGACCTGAAAACATGTTGTCCTTCCATTTGTATCCCAAAATCCTGTGTAGAGTCTTTCCAAGAGGACAGGGCCAGGGCTGGCTCCTGGGCCTCTGGGTGGCCTCATGGGTCATCCAGTAAAAGTCCTGCAAACTTGTCACCATCTGGGGACATTCCTGCCAGTTCTTCTCCATGCTCTTCTGCGTGAGACACTGGGCAACTGCTTTAGGCCATTCATGATTCTTCTCCCTCAACTCTTCAAATTCAGATTTCTAATCTTTTAGGAAGCTCTGGATCTCCAGTTACTCCAAAGGGGAATTAACTGGTCTGATGATTTTTCTGGTTTCTCAGTTTCCTTTTCCTTTTTTACTTCCTAAGGGCTTCTAGTCATTTTAGTCAGATGTCTCACTTTCTCCACTTTTATTCCTGAGTTTTCTCCCGGGATCCTTTTTACGGCAACCTTAGGGCCTAATCCTGGGTTGGCAGAGAACTAGCACTCACTCTCCCCTAATGGGATCCAGGCGAGTCAAGAGGTGGCCAAGTGTGGAAATGTGTTCTCTCCTCTGTTTCAGCAGATCTCTTACTGTAAGTTTTATAAAAGGATTTTAAGGAGAATAGATATTTTTAAACAAACTTTTAAACTTCTGCTCTAGAATATGAGATCCCTAACTTTGCTAAACTGCTGGTTTTAATTAAGCCCTCAGGCAGCTTCTGAGTACACTCAAAACATAATTACCCTGTTTGAAAACAGGGTAACCAATGTTTTGAGCAGCCGACTCAAACATAAGCACATATCCAAGGCTGGCTTAGCATTTGGGGGAAAGCCTCCAACAGGAAATAAAGAAATAAAAAGAAAAAAGAAACTCGGAGGAAACAGATAAAACTCCCCGAAATTCTGTAACTTATACTCTAAGAGAAGACAATTGCATTCATGGAACAGGACACTGTAAGAAAGGAACAACAAAAAAGAGCTCTTGAAAATATAAGATAATCCAAAATAAAAATGCTAGTAAAAGGGCTGGCGTATGAAGTCGAGGAAATCGGCTCTTGAATAGAACCAAAGGACAAAGAAATAGGACAAAAGAGCAACAAGGAGGCCAGGTGCGGTGGCCCACACCTCTAATCCCAGCTCTTTGGTAGGCAGAGGCAGGAGGATCACTTGAGCCCAGGAGTTTGAGACCTGCCTGAGCAACATACGGAGAGTCCATTCTCCAAAAAATAAAAAGAAAAAAGACAAAAATAAAAACAAGTTTGAAAAGAGAAACAGAGAAAACATTAGAAGCTCAGTTTTCTGAGGACCAACATCTAACCAATAGGAATTTGAAAACAAAGAAAGGAAATTATCAAAGAAACTGTAAGACAAAATTACCCAGATCAAAATGACATGTTTCCAAATTGAAACACCCTATGCTAAGGACCCAATACAACGGAGGAACATAGATCCATACCAAGGTACCTCGTAATGAGATTTACCACCAACAGGACTAAGACAAGCTCCTAAAAGCTTCTAAGACAGTGAGAAAAGGGTCACATACAAAAGATGATAAATCAGAAAAAGCATCAGATCTCCCAATTAATTCAAAACAATGGAGCAATGCCTTCAAAATCCCAAGAGAAAATTATTTCCAACCTAAAATTCTCCATTCAAACTGTCCCAGTAGAATGAAGACATTTTCAACATTTAGGGTCTCAAAATGTTTGTATTCGGTGATGGGTTAACTTGTGTTCCCCAGAAAGATTAACTGAAGTCTTAATCCCAAATACCTCCCAATGTGACCTTAACTGAAAATGGAGTCATTGCAGATATCATCATTAAGTCAAGATGAGGTCATACTAGAATAGGACAGGCCCTTAACCCAATACAACTGATGTCTCTATTAGAAAAGAAAAATCTGGACACACACACACACACAGGGAGAATGCCATGTGACAAAAGACGCAGAGATTAGAGAGGATGTGGCCGTAAGCCAAGGAACACCAACCTTCAACATCCATCACCAAATGCTTGGAAAAGGCAAGGGAGGGTTCTCCCCGGAGCCTTAGAGGGAACATGGCCCTGGTGGCTCCGTGACTCAAACTTACAGCCTTCAGAACTGTGAAAGAACAAATTTCTGTTGTTTAAGCTGCCCAGTTCAGTAATTAGTTACAGAAGCCCTTGGAAATGAATACACCTCCCATGTATGCTTTCTTTGGAAGCTACTGAAAGATGTACTCCATCAGAACAAAGGAATAAACCAAGAGAGATGACACAGGTTTAAGAAAAAGGGATTGTGACCCAGAGGAGAAGTAAAAGGCATTCCCAGGTTGGTGGTAAAGGGAGGCTGCAGAACCATAGCTGTGCAACTGGTCTACTATGGAGCAGGACTCAGGCTCCAGGAAGAGGGTCCCCAAGAAAAATATCAGAACTAATTGAAGTCAGTGAACAATCTGATGTGTCTGACCACATGGAAAAAAGTTTTGCAATGCTGCCGAAAATTCTGTAATTAGTGGGCAAAAATTATAGAAAACTAATCAAATAGAAAAATGAAGGCAATTACAAACTCCAGAAAAAAACAATAAGTCACCATGATAGGACACCATATATCTCAGCTATGTAAGACATTTATAGCTATAACTGGGCAAGCTTCAGATGTTAATAAAAGGTAACTCTTTTAAGAAAATGGAGGGAAATATGTATTTGAAAGGGGCACCAATCTAAGAGTTAAATTCTTATCCTGTCTAGTAAGAAACCTAAAGCTGAAAAATCAAGAAATAACAGCATGATTATATTATTTCAAAAGATGGATAATATAAACAGAAAAAATGGCTAAAAGAATTTAGCGTGCTTACTGTTTTAAGCAAGACTTGTGGTAGGGGCCAGGCTCAGTGGCTCACACCTGTAATACCAGTACTTTGGGAGGCCAAAGAAGGTGGATCACTTGAGCTCAGGAATTCAAGACCAGGCTGGCCAACATAGTGAAACCCCGTCTCTACTAAAAATACAAAAATTAGCCAGGTTTGGTGGCACACACCTGTAATTCCAGCTACCCGGCAGGCTGAGGCACGAGAATAGCTTGAGTCTTGGATGCAGAGGTTGCAGTGAGCCAAGATCATGCCACTGCACTCCAGCCTGGGTGACAGAGTAAGACTCTATCTCAAAAAAGAAAAAAAAAAAAAAAGAAAAAGAAAGAAAAACAAACAAGGTAGACAGATGTGACACAGAGGATGTATTTCTCTTATAAACTTTAATCAACTGTTAGAAGATGTAGTTCAAGTCTATACAAGAGCAGAGAGCATAATATGACGAGCCCCCATGGGACCCAGCTTCGACAGTGAGCAACTCACAGCCGAATTCACTTTTAAACAAGATATCACTTCAATAAAAATAAAAATTGAAAAAATTGAAAAAATTCATGGATAAACTATGGTGAACCCTTTTTTTTTTTTTTCTGAGATGGAGTTTCACTCTTGTTGCCCAGGCTGGAGTGCAGTGGTGTGATCTCTGCTCACTGAAACCTCCGCATCCTGGGTTCAAGCGATCCTCCTGCCTCAGCCTCCTGAGTAGCTGAGATTACAGGTGCCTGCCACCACACATGGCTAATTTTTGTATTTTTAGTAGAGATGGGGTTTCACCATGCTGGCCAGGCTGATCTTGAACTCCTGACCTTAAGTAATCCGCATCCCCACCCAGCCTCCTAAAGTACTAGGACTACAGGCGCCCGCCACCATGCCCGCCTAATTTTTTGTATTTTTAGTAGAGACGGGGTTTCACCATGTTAGCCAGGATGGTCTCTATCTCCTGACCTCGTGACCCGCCCGCCTCGGCCTCCCAAAGTGCTGGGATTACAGGCATGAGCCATCGTGCCCGGCCCGATCTTTAATTTTTTGAAAAACTGCCACACTGTTTTCCACAGTAGCTTCACTATTTTACATTCCCACCATCAGCGTATGAAAATTCAGATTTCTCCACATCCTTACCAACGCTCCTTGTTTTTTGTTTTTTTTTGGGCTAGGTTCTACTCCCGTTGCCTGTGTGGAGTGCAGTGGTGCAGTCTTGGCTCACTGCTGCCTCGACTTCCCGGGCACATTCTAGGCCAGGGGTGGCATGATCCCATTGGCATCTTGTGGGGGGGGGGGTGGGCATTCTCCAGTTTGTGCTGCAGGTGCCTGAGAGGCAGGTGGATTGCCGCGTGCAGTTGCACCACTTGAGCCTCCACCTGCCCTATGTGGAGAGCAGCAGTCACCTGAAGGTGCAGTACAATGGGCGGCCGCTGTTTGTGGCAGGCGGGCAGTGGAAGGACACATCACGGGCCACTCTGTGGAGGTGGGAAGGTGAGTGTTGGCTGTGGGGCCTCCTTGGGTAACAGCTCAGATTTCTGACCTCCAGGCCTTTGCTCAAGCTATGCCTCCTTCCTGGAACACTTTCTCCTTTTGTTGGCTAGGCTAACTCAAGACTCAAACTGGGCCAGGCACGGTGGCTCACGCCTGTCATCCCAGCACTGTGGGAGGCCAAGGCGGGAGGACTTCTCGAGGCCAGGAGTCTGAGATGACCCTGGGCAACATAGTAGGAACCTGTCTTAATTTTAAAAACAAACAAATGAAAACCTTATCTTTAAGGAGTCTCATGATGCTTACAATTACATCCTAACTTCTTACCTTTGCCAGTCAAGCGTCAGGTCCCTGCCTCTTTCTCCAGCCTTGTCCCACCCCGCTCTCCCCGTTGCTCATTATCCTGCAGGCTTGGAGGCCTTATTTTGCTCCCCAGACACCCTCCAGGGCCTTTGCATTTGCGGATATTTGTGTCTGGAAAACAGTCTCTCACTTTTAAAAAATTGATCCACCGGCTGGGTGTGGGCTGAAGCAGGAGAATGGTGTGAATCCACGAGGTGGAACTTGCAGTGAGCCGAGATGGCACCACTGCACTCCAGCCTGGGGACAGAGCCAGACTCCATCTCAAAAAAAAAAAAAAAAAATTAAAGATTGAATTACCATATGACCCAGAAATGACACTTCCAGGTATATATACAAAAGAGGCCGGGCGCGGTGGCTCACGCTTGTAATCCCAGCACTTTGGGAGGCCGAGGCGGGCGGATCACGAGGTCAGGAGATCGAGACCACGGTGAAACACCGTCTCTACCAAAAATACAAAAAAAAATTAGCCGGGCGTGGTGGCGGGCGCCTGTAGTCCCAGCTACTCGGAGAGGCTGAGGCAGGAGAATGGCGTGAACCCGGGAGGCGGAGGTTGCAGTGAGCCGAGATCGCGCCACTGCACTCCAGCCTGGGTGACAGAGCAAGACTCCGTCTCAAAAAAAAAAAAAAAAAAAAAGAATTGAAAGCAGTTGAAACAATTGAAAGCATCAGATATTTGCACACTCACATTCATAACAGCATTTATTCAATTTATTCACAATAACCAAAAGATGGAAGCAACCCACATGTCCATCAACAGATGAATGGATAAACAAAATGCTGTCTACACAGACAATGGAATATTCAGCCTTAAAAAGGAAGAAAATTTGACACATGCTACGAAAAGGATGAACCTTGAGGACAAGCTAAGTAAAATAAGCCAGTCGAAAAAAGGACAGGACAGGCACGGTGACTCACACCTGTAATCCCAGCACTATGGGAGGCTGAGGCAGGTGGATCACCTGGGGTCAGGAGTTCAAGACCAGCCTGGCCAACATGGTAAAACCCCAGTCTCTACTAAAAATACAAAAAATTAGCCAGGGCTGGGCGTGGTGGCTCACGCCTGTAATCCCGGCACTTTGGGAGGCCGAGGCAGGCGGATCATCTGAGGTCAGGAGTTCAACACCATCCTGGCTAACACGGCAAAGCCCCATCTCTACTAAAAAATACAAAAATTAGCCGGGCGTGGTCGTGGGTGCCTGTAATCCCAGGTACTCAGGAGGCTGAGGCAGGGAGAATTGCTTGAACCCAGAGGCAGAGGTCGTAGTAAGCCAAGTTCGTGCCATTGCACTCCAGCCTGGGTAACAGGCCAAGACTCTATCTCAAAAAAAAAGAAAAAAAAAATTAGCCGTGTGTGGTGGCAGGTGACTGTAATCCCAGCTACTTGGGAGCCTGAGGCAGGATAATCGCTTGAACCCGGGAGGCGGAGGTTGCAGTGAGCCAAGATTGCATCATTGCACTCCAGTGTGGGCAACAAAAGCGAAACTCTGTCTCAAAAAAAAAAAAAAAAAAAAAGACAAATACTGTATGATTCCATGGCTCTGTGGTAGCTAGAATAGTCAAAAGTCTGAAACACAAAGTAGAATGGTGGTTTCCAGGGACTGGGAGCAGGAGAGAATGGGGAGTCAGCATTTCCTGGCTACAGACTTGCAGTTTTGCAAGTTCTGGAAATAAGTAGTGGTGATGGTTGCACAAGAATGTAAATGCACGTAACACCACTAAACTCCAAAATGGTTAAAATAGTAAATATGGCAGGGTGTGGTGGCTCATGCCTGTAACCCAGCACTTTGGGAGGCTGAGGTGGGCGGATCACCTGAGGTCAGGAGTTCGAGACCAGCCTGGCCAACATGGAGAAACCTCGTCTCTACTAAAAATACAAAAGAATTAGCCATACGTGGTGGCAGGCACCTGTAATCCCAGCTACTCAAGAGGCTGAGGCTGGAGAATTGCTTGAACCCAGGAGGCAGAGGTTGCAGTGTGCCAAGATCACGCCATTGCACTCCAGCCTGGGCGACAGAGTGAGACTCCATCTCCAAAAAAATAAAAAATAAAATAAATTAAAAAACAAACAGTAAATTTTACATGACATATACTTAACCACAATTAAAATTAAAAGTTAATATTTAAAAGATCATTTGCATGACTAGATATGAAAAGGGAAAAAAAATTCTAGACCAATTTTTTTTTTTTTTTTTGGAGACGAAGTCTCGCTCTTTCGCCCAGGCCGGACTGCAGGGTGCTATCTTAGCTCACTGCAAGCTCCGCCTCCCGGGTTCACGCCATTCTCCTGCCTCAGCCTCCCAAGTAGCTGGGACTACAGGTGCCCGCCACTGCGCCCGGCTAATTTTTTGTATTTTTAGTAGAGATAGGGTTTCACCGTGTTAGCCAGGATAGTCTCGATCTCCTGACCTCGTGGTCCGCCCGCCTCGGCCTCCCAAAGTGCTAGAATTACAGACGTGAGCCACTGCGCCCAGCCTCTAAACCAATTTTTAAATAAACATACAAGGTGAAATGTGTGCTGTGTAAGAACCACCACCTGTTCAGCTGCGGAGCACACCATCAGTCCAAACTCAGCAAAACAACCCACCCTCCAGGAAAGACTAAAAGCGAACTGCTGTTTCCAAAATCCATTTTTACAGTTGGAAATCTATGTTTCCCAAGCCCTCCTGCCAGTCCTTGGCACTCTGACAAGTGTTTCTCACCCCTGGGGACATGGGGACATGGGGCTGGAGATGCAAAAGGGAAAGTCACCAAGGCTAAGTTTCAGCTGGTTGCATCCTTGCAGCCAGGGCCAGAGGGCCACGTGGGGGTTCCCCAGCTCCCACCGTCCATGCTGGACTCATGGGGCATGGCTCTGCCGCAGTGGCCGGGCTCACCTCCATGAAGTGATTGCTCAGGGCGGGCCCCGAGTCATTCTTGAAGGTCTGGCTGACACGGAGATGCCTCTTGTTGCTGTTCTTGTCCCAGTGCTTCCCGTAGCTCACCTCCAGCTGTGAGTGCAGGTGGCCCGAGTCCTCCTCGTGCCAGAGCTGGACCTGGGACACACATGGGCGGTGAACTGCCCATGTAGGCCCTGCCCACCCAGTCCCTGGGCCTCCTCACAGCCGCCCACTCCAGGAATATCAGACTGGTTTTCAGAAGAGATGATTCTGTAGAAAGCACTATTATTTTTTAAAATTTATTATTTATTTATTTTAGAGACAAGATCTCACTCTCCCACCCACGCTAGAGTACAGTGGCGCCATCTTGGCTCACTGCAACCTCTGCCTCCTGGGCTGAAGCATTCCTGGATGAATAGACTTAAGACTGAGGCTGAAGTTCCAGCCCCGTATCCATTCCCATATGGCTATGTGATCGTGAGCAAGTCCATCTCTTTGGGGATGAGCTCAGGGTACTCAGATCACCACTTGCCCGACTCTGGTGCTCTCTCCAGATGTCGCACCTGGCCTGGGTACCCACCTTGTGGCTGAAGGCCAGGATCTGTGTGCAGTGGAGCTCGTGGCCCAGCTTCAGCCTGTAGGCACCGTCTGAGCCGCTGTCTGCCTGCAGCTTCTGGCTGGTGCTGCACTCGTGTGCCGCCTGCTTCGCCTGACCTGAGCAGATCGACCCAGAGACCCCTGCCCTCCTCTGCCAGGCAGCCCTCCACCAGGGCTCCAAGAGACGGAGGGCCTGGCCCAGCCTGGCCTCAGCCACACCCCCACCATCGTCTGCTCCACCTGTGACTCCATTAGAACCTGTCGATGGGGAGGTCTTAAGAGATGGGTGAATGTCCCCTCAACAGACACACTTTTTAATGGGCAGGTACTCAGTCCTACTCAGAGCCAACAGAATGACTAATGGAAAACCCCGTGGTGACAGCGTATCTTAGCTCCCAGAGCCACAGCCCTAGGAAACAGGGCAGGCCCTGCCACCTCCACCGGCCCCACAACCAGACACGCAGAGCCTTACCCAGGAGGCTGTACTGGATCTTCAGGGAGTTGGTCCAGAGCTGGCCCCGTTGCTGCAGCAGGCCAAGGGCACGAAGCCCCACCAGCCCTGGCACGAACAGCTCGGCACCCAGGGCGGCCACCCACCGTCCATTCTCCTCCTTCCTCTCCAGCACTGCTGCAGGGACAGAGAGCAGGCAGATGAGAGGGTCAGCCCCCAGGGACCAGCACCCCCATCCCCAGGCAAAGAGGGGACTCAGGAATCACTGAGCGGCCTTGGCGTTGGGGGCTCCTTGAAGAGCCAACACGTACACCCTGTACAATAGGCCACAGACAGGCCTGATCATGGCTCACTGTAGCCTTGACCTCCCAGGCTCAATCGATCTTCCCACCTTAGCCTCCCAAGTAGCTGGAACTACAGACGTGTGCCACCACACTTGGCTAATTTTTGTATTTTTTGTAGAAGTAGGGTCTCACTATGTTGCCCAGGCTGGTCTTGAACTCCTGGGCTCAAGTAATCCTCCCGCCTTAGCTTCCTGAAGTGCTGGGATTACACGTGTGAGACACTCCCTGGCCCAAAAATAAAGTAGAATAAAACAAAACCGAACCGGACAGAAGAGAAAAGAAAGAACAGCGCATCGTGCGTTGTTGGGTAAATTTCACCTTCTGAAGCTTCTGAGACACAGAAGGTCCGCCAGAACACACAGGTGAAACTGAGCCAGCTGTTATGACTCCCAAACGCCCACATCAGGGGATCAACAGCCACTGCTCCAAGTACCCCCAGCTGCAGCTCCTGTCCTTACCTTGGAATCTTCCAAACACCCATGAGACGCACACCCAGGCGCCACCACCCCAGCTCCAGCACCAGGGCCAGCACCTCTCAGTCTGTGTGCGTTTTCAATGCCCATTGTGTTTTAGGTCAAAATGTTACAAGTGTTTCTTATCCTGGGTCAGAATAAAAACAGACCAAAAGTTGCTATTTTAAGGTTTGTGGGTGCAGGTGGAGGTTGGAGGAGGTTCTGGGGGCTCACAAGGAGCCTGGATCTGCCCTTCGATGGGATGTTGATATTAAGAGAAGCTGGGGTGATGAGGACCATAAGGAGGCACTTGGGCCACCACACCCTAACCTGGCCACAGAGCAGAGGGGACAGAAGGGGTCTCATCTCCTACCTGTCACGTGGGCCTGGCCACTCAGCAGATGGCTCAGCGATGCAGAGAAGGCCAGCTTGCTGCCCGCCTGCCGTGTGAGGTTCCCGGTGAAGACGACGGGGCTGCCCCCCGTCACCAGTTTCACCTCCAGCTGTGCCTGGAACTGCTCGGCCTCGCCACCCATGGCTGGCTGCAGGTCACTCCAGCCCTGAAACGGCCTCGGTGTCACCCGGGAGGAGAGGCTTGGCCAGCAGGCCCAGCCCTGACCACACAAGCTGGGACCAGACAGGGCAGGAGACAACCCAGCTAACAGCCTTCTACATTGATCCTTACCCAATTTTTGTTTTTCCTTCAGACAAAGTCTCACTTTGTCTCCCAAGCTGGAGTGCAGTGGTGGGATGCTGGCTCACTACGACCTCCACCTCCCGGGTTCAAGTGATTCTCCTGCCTCAGCCTCCCTGGGATTACACTCACGAGCCATCACACCCAGCTAATTTTTTTTATTTTTAGTAGAGATGGGGTTTCGCTATGTTGGCTAGGCTGGTCTCAAGGTCCTGAGCACAAGTAATCCATCCACCCTGGCCTTCCGAAGTGTTAGGATTACAGGCATGAACCGCTGTGCCCAGCCCTTCCCCAATTTTTTAAACTCTGGATTTCTCAAAATTAGAAACCTGTGTTACAAACTCAGACATAAATATAAGGAACTCCTCTTCTCTCCTTGACATCCCCCTTATTCAATCCATCAGGAACTCGAGTCAACTGTCCCTGTGGAACCTGTCTAGAATCAACCACTTCTGCCACCTCTGCTGCCTCACCAGCTGGAGCCCTGGTCATCGGCCTGTCGCCCTGCAACATCCTCCTGGCTCTCCCAGCTCCCACCCCGCTGCTGGCAACTGATCTCCACACGGCGACCAGACACGTCGAAAGATAACACGCTAACCTTTCTTACAGTACAACCCAAAGTCCTTGTGAAGGCCAGTGAGGCCAGAACTTTCTCTGCTGGTCAGTGGTGCAGACCTAGCCATGGGAAGACACTGACAGATGGGCCACGGGGACAGCTCACTACACACTCCACGGCCCCGCAAAGAAGATTCTCTGGAAAAGCCACGAGCAACTGTGAATACCATCTTTGATGGCCCCGCCAACCTGCAGGCCCCCCACCCCCACACCCCTCTGATGGCCACCAGCTGGTCAGTTTACCCAAAAGACATCAAAACAACACTCACTATTACCAGACTGCCACTACTTAATGCTGTCTGTCCCCGATCCCCACAGGTGTGTGTGCAGATGTGTGTGTATGAATGTGCGTGGATGCGTGTACAGATGTATCTATACATGGATGTGTGTGTACACAGGGGTGTGTGTGTATACAGACGTGTATGTATACAGACATGTGGGTGTATACAGACATGTGGGTGCATACAGATATATGAACGTGTGTATACATGGATGTTTGTGTGTATACATGGATGTATGTGTGTAGACGTGTGTATGCACATGTGTGTGAACATATGTATACGGATGTGTAAAGAGGTGTATATATATGATGTGTGTATATGAATGTATACATACAAGCATGTCTACATGTGGATTGTGTGAATACAGATGTGTGTATGGATGTGTGTGTATGGACATGTGAACAGATATGTATATATGGATGTGTGTGGATATGTGTACAGACATCTATATATATGGACGTGTATATATATAAACGTATATACAGATGTGTCTATGTGGGTGTGTGTGTGAACACGTTTGTATGGACATGTGTGTGTGTGTGGACATGTATGTGTGTAAAGAGGTGTATATACACGGATGCATGTATATGAATGTGTACAGATTGTCCACATGTGGATTGTGTGAATATGGGTGTATATGGACGTGTGTACACCACGGACATGTGAAAAGATATGTATATATGTAGATGAGTGTATATGAATGTGCATACATAGGTCTGTATTTGGATGTGTGCGAATATGGATGTGAATGGACTCTGTACAGACGTGCACAGATATGTCTATATATGGATGTGTGTATATACAAATGTATAGACATGTGTCTACATGTGGACGTTCGTGTGTATAAATATGGACGTGTGTATGATGTATATGTGTATGGACATGGGTATGGATATGTCATATGTGTATGGACGTACGTGTGCACACACGAATATACAGACACACCCTACTCCCTCTGTTTTTACAGAAACAGATGCTCGCTCTCCACTCTGCTCCCAGCTTTTCCTGCTGACAGGCACATTCTAGCGATGGCTTTCTCCAGTCTGTATCAGAGGCTGTGCAGTGCTTCTCAGAGCTTCCTCAAGGTACATGTGAACAGGGTGAACACAGAATTTCTCACCCAAACCAGAACACTTTGCAGTTAAAGAGAACACTAGTTGTAAATGTGTCAGGTCAGCAGGCATAAACTGGGGCTCTCCAGGCAACCCAGGACCCAACCCTTGCACACTAGCAGGAGGGGGCACTGAACAGAACACTCTTCCCTAAACCAACCTTAAATCCCATAAGCTTTGAGATAAGTTGCCCAAGCTCTGGGGCTTCATATTCATGAGCTCATCTGCCTCGGTTTCTTCATCTTGTATGGGGTTACAGAAAGGACTTGAAGGGGGGACCTCATGTCTGCTGAAACAGGCTCCAGAAAGTTCCGGAGTTCCAGCTGTTACTGTAATTGTGATGAGTCTGGGGCAGGTGGAACTAGAATTTCTCCAAAGGCAAACATTTCCAGGCTGTAGACAGCTCTATAGGGACCAACAGGAAGCTCCACGAGGAGGTAGAAGCAATCCGTGCTTGTACATTTAGCAAACAACTAGAAGTTCGAGGGCCCCTGGGAATTCTGAAAATGAGGCATAAGTCTCAGCCATTAGGCAGGTGGGGCTTTAGAAGGAAGACAGCTCTCCCCTGACATACGTGTTCCCCCAACCCAGGCTGACGGCAGAGCTGGAAGTGGAGAATGTATTTTTGCAGCAAGACATCCAGCTCCGGCTTCAGACGCTCCACTTCAGGCTTCTCTGAGAAGACACTGTAAACTGAGGCAGAATCAGCAGATCCACTGCCGAAGGTGCCCAGCAATCATGCCTGGTGGGATCAAGTCTAAAGCTGCTTTTTGTACCCTAGCTGGAGTGCAGTGGCATGTTCTTGACTCACTGGAACCTCCACCTCCCAGATTCAACCAATTCTCCTGCCTCAGCCTCCCAAGAAGCTGGGACTACAGGCATGCACCACCACACTCAGCTAATTTTTGTATTTTTAGTAGAGACAGGGTTTCACCATCTTGGCCACGCTAGTCCCAAATTCCTCACCTCAAGTGATTCTCTCGCCTTACCCTCCCAACATTTGTATACTTTTTGAAGTCACAGATCTGCCTGAAAAGTGGATGGAAGTTTTCAACCTTGTTTGCAGGATGGAGGGCAGACACAAAACTTCAACACAATGACAGGGGCTTCAAGCGACTAAGTTCCGTCCAGGTACCCTTGGGTAAGAACCCTTGGGTAAGAACCCAGGTACCCTTGGGTAAGAACCCTCGTAAGATGAAAACGAGCCTAGACAACATAGTAAGACCTCATCTTCACAAAAAAAAAAAAAAGAAAAGAAAAGAAAAATAGAAGGGCACGGTGGCACAGGCCGTAGTCTCAGCTACTTGGGAGGCTGAGGCAAGAGGATCACCTGAGCCCAGGGGTTTGAGGCTGCAGTGATCTAGGATTACCACACAGAATAAGACCTTGTAAAAGAAAGAGAAGGTGGGGGGTGGGCAGAGAGGGAAAAGAGAGAGGGAGAAAGAGACGGGGAGAAGACGTGGGGGAAAGAGGTGGGAAGAGGAAAAGAGGGAATAGACGGAAGGAAAGAGAGGGAGAGAAAGGAAAGAAAAGGAAGAAAGGAAGAAAAGAGAAAAGAAAAGAGAAAAAATATATAAACCTTGTGGCCAGGGAATTCCATTGTTAAGAATTTACTCTGCAGAGAGAATGGTGTTCATGGCAGAATAATTGTAAGAGCAGAAACCTAGAAAAAACTCAAGAGTCCTTCATTATTAAACTAGCTGAATAAACTCCATTCCACGGACTATTCTACAGTAATGTGTGCTACACAGGAGGTACTTATTTTCTTTAAAGTGGATATATTAACTCCATGTGCTGACCGTGTGCATAGATCATCTCAGAAAGGAATCACCAAAAAAACGCCTAACAGTGGTTGGCTTTCAGGAGGGGCGGGAGAGAGGTTTTAAGTCTACACCAGCACCAACCAATAGAACTTTCTGCAATGAGGACAATGTTTCAGGGCCACATGAAGCTGTGGAACACCTGAAATGTGGCCCATGCAGCCAAAGAACCAAATCTTTAATTTTCTTTAATTTTAATTCATTTAGGTTTTTGTTTTTTTTTTTGAGATGGAGTCTCACTCTGGTGCCCAGGATGGAGTAAAGTGGCATGATCTTGGTTCACTGCTACCTCCACCCCCACCGGGTTCAAGCAATTCTCCTGCCTCAGCTTCCCAAGTAGCTGGGATTACAGGAGCCCACCACCACACCCAGCGACTTTTTGTATTTTTGGTAGAGACGGGGTTTTGCCATGTTGGTCAGGCTGGTCTTGAACCCCTGACCTCAGGTGAGCCACCTCTCTTGGCCTCCCAAACTACTAGGATTATAGGCGTGAGCCACCACACCCGGCCTCACTTGGATTTCAATAAACATGTGTGCCACTGGCTACCATATGGGAGAGTCAGTTCTATACCCTTTCATAGCTTTTGAATTTTGAATCATTTAAGTGCATTGCCTATTTAATTGTAGAATAGTATTTAGATTGAATTAATCTAAATGAAATCTACAATAGAATTTAAATTTTATCAGTGCATGCTGGTCTAAAAAGATTGCCAAGGTGTATGTACGTATATGTGTATTGTGTGTGTGTGTGTATACATCTATGCATGCGCACCCACACATATATATATTTTTTTTGAGATGGGGTCTCGCTCTGCCACCCAAACTGGAGTGCAGTAGTACGAAATTGGCTCACTGCAACCTCTGCCTCCTGGGTTCAAGTGATTCTCCTGCCTCAGCCTCCCAGGTGGCTGGGATTACAGGCATGTACCACCACACCCAGCTAATTTTTGTATTTTTAATAGAGATGGGGTTTCACCATGTTGGCCAGGCTGGTCTCAAACTCCTGACCTCAAGTGATCCATCCACCTTGGCCTCCCCAAGTGTTGGGATTACAGGCGTGAGCCACGGCGCCCGGCTGCCAAGGTATATTTTTGAGTAAAAAAAAAAAAAAGTCTTTACAGGGTAAAAACAAAATAAACAAAAACAACAACAACAAAAAACTGGGAAACTGGGAGTGGAGGCTCACGCCTGTAATCCTAGCACTTTGGGAGGCCAAGGTGGGCAGATTGTGTGAGCCCAAGAGTTTGAGACCAGCCTGGGCAACATAGTGAGACCCCATTTCTACAAAAATATTAAAAAAAATAGCCAAGCATGGTGGCACATGCCTGTAGTCCCAGCTACTCGGGAGGCTGAGGTGGGAGGATCGCTGGAGACCAGGAGGTCAAGGCTGCAGTGAGCCATGTTTGCACCTCTGCACTCCAGCCTGAGCGACAGAACAAGACCCTGCCTCAAAAAAAAAAAATAAAAATAAAAAAACACAACCTAAGCATGACAATTGGGTTTTCATGCTATTGTATGATACGTGCCTCCCTCAAAACTTGTTACATCATCACATCACTCACCTGATGTGAAAAAGACAAAATAAAACCCACAAACCCAAACTACAAATATTTGCAAATCTATAGGGTTATGGGTTGTACTGTGTCTCCCTGAAAGATGCTGAAGCCCTAAGCCGCAGGACCTGTGAACGTCACCTTATTTGGAAATAGGGTCTTCACACATGATCAAGCTAAGCTGAGGTGATGAGGGTGAACCCTAATCCCGTTTGCGTGGTGTCCTTATAAAAAGGGGATGTGTGGACACAGACACCTACAAAGGGAAGACTATGGGAAGACAGAGACAGAAGACAACCTCCACGCCAAGGAGCTCTGGCAGCTTCTAGAATCCAGGAGTGAGACCTGGGACAGATCCACCCTGACAGCCTTCACGGAGGAGGGGAAGAAAAACAAAAAACAAAAACCACAACAACAACAAAAAAAACTTGATTTCAGACTCCTGGCCTCCAGAACTGTGAGAATAAATTCCTGTAGTAGAAGCCACAGTTAGCGTACTTTGTTAAGGCAGCTCTGGGAAATGAATACAGGTTTCTGAGGGCATGCATCAGTACTTCTGTAGGAAATTTGGGACGTGGCATGCTTTAACTTACAATTTATACCTTTCTCTATTCTGAATTGTTTTTTTGAGAGACGGGGTCTTACTTTGTCACCCAGGCTGGAGTGCAGTGGCAGAAGCATGGCTCACTGCAGCCTTGAGTTTCTGGGCTCCAGCAATCCTCTTGCCTCAGTCTCCTGAATAGCTGAGACTACAGGCACACCACACTGTGCCTGGTTAACAGTTTTTAATGTTTCATAGAGACCGGGTCTTGCTATGTTGCCCAGGTTTATCTCGAACTCCTAGCCTCAAGTGATCCTCCCAACTTGGCCTCCTAACTTTCTGTAACTACAGGTATAAGCCATCATACCTGGCTTTTTTTTTTTTTTTCTTTTTTTAAGACAGAGTCTCACTCTGTCGCCCAGGCTGGAATGCAGTGGCATGATCTCAGCTCACTGAAACCTCTGCCTCCTGGGTTCAGGTGATTCTTCTGCCTCAGTCTCCCAAGTAGCTCGGATTACAGGCACCCACCACCATGACCGGCTAATTTTTGTATTTTTATAAGAGGTGGGGTTTCACCATTTGGCCAGGCTGGTCTCAAACTCCTGACTTCAGGTGATCTGCCCACTTTGACCTCCCAAAATGCTAAGATTACAGGCATGAGCCACCGCATCCCACCTGAATTCTTAAAAGCATGTTTCTGTGTTATTAATATCCATTTTTAACATCAATGACGGTGGGATTTGAGCCCATTTTTTTCTTGTTTATACATTTCTCAGTAACAGAACTAACACGTGTTAAATGGCAGGTAGAAAGGGAAGATCGCAGAGGTCCTGGCAATAATTAACAGGGCTCTGGGACGGGGGCAGGAAATCCCTGGGGAGGTGGCAGGTGCAGACACAGGTGGGCCAAGGGTGTGGAGCAAACCTTGATGTAGTAGACGTCCCTGTCATCCAGTACCAGCTCCAAGTGACCCCTGTGGGCACTCCCAAGAGCCTCCATCCTTCCTGGGGGTGCAAAACAAGAGTTTAGAGACAAGAGTTCAACATCTGGATCTGGCCCCTCCATCCCCCTGGGAGGACCGCCTGCCTTTTTATTTTCTGAGCCTAAAATGCAGCACCTGTAAAATGGGGCTGGATTTAGTGCTGACCTCAGGAGGTGACAGACAAACCTATGAGCCAGCTTACTGCAGGGGCCCTGTCCTGGGTGTGGCACCGAGCAAGGGGCGCAGTGATCAGGGAGGGACGTTGACATTACCGTCCAGCTCGATTTTCTTCTTGGGATGGAGCAGCTTGAGCCGGAACTTGCTTTGGGGCAAGCTGTAGCTGATGTCCACCCCGACGTCCCTTGGCACTTCCGACCCGGGCGTGCCCATGAAGACGTGGGCTACGGCTTCTTGAGGGAACCAGCTGTCCTTCTGGAAACAACAGAGTCTTCAAGATTGAGAGCCTCCACCTCTACCCTTCAGACACTCGCACTGTTGTCCTCACAATTCCCCAACCAGGAATTTCTCAGGTTTGAAAATCGCCTGCAGAAGTGTAAAGCTCTGCAGAACAGCCCAGGACTATGTCCAGAGGATCGCAATTTATTCAGCAAACGACCAGGGAGAAGCGGCTGCTTCTGCAAGCTCTGCACTTCCTGGCTGTCACCTGAGGGCTCCAGAACATTGCCCTCTGGCACTGCAGCCAAAACTCCCAGCACCCTAGCCCAAAGGGGAACTCACTCTGCAAGTACCTCGTGCTCTGGGGCTCACTGAGGGACCAGGCTGACGCTGCAACTTCACCTGAAATTGCACACCTCTCAGCATCTTCCCCCGGCCTTTCCTAATTTCTCCACTCTTTCTGGGTCCCCTGGAGCCTTTTCTTAACAAATTACTTGTACTCCAGTCCAAGGCTCGGGTCTCTTTTTGGGAAAGTGCAGCCTCAGCCACAAGCCCTGTTCTGAAATCCCACGTCACCATACATTTGTTCAACACCAACAGGGATGCGTGCTGCTGCGTGGAAGATGACTGAGCATGAGGTACGCAGTCCCCGACTGCGTGGAGCCTACGTTCTAGAGAGGAGGCACAGGACCACCAGACGGAAGAACGGTAAGACGGCAAAGTCAATGGTTTAGGGGCCCTGACCGGGATGCTGGTCTAGACAGGGAGGCCCAGGAAGGCTGCCTCTGAGGGGTCCCACTGAAGGACACTTGAAAGGAGCTAGGGAAGGAGTTAGGTGGATATCCCGGGGAAGAGTGTTCCTGGCAGGGGAAACACCCAGTGCAAAGGCCCTGGGGCGGGCATGTGCGTGGCCTTGAAAAGGGGGCCAGTGTGTCTTCGGGGCAGCGAGTCTGGAGGAGAGTCAGGGAAGGAGGCCAGCAGGGGTGGGACTGCCAAGGGCCTGTGGGTCATGACGTCTGGCTCCTACTCTAAGGGTAACAGGTGCCATGGCGGGGCAGTCTACGCAGAGGAGGGACAAGATCCAGCTAGGATTTCAGAGGGCCCATCTGGCTGCTGGTGAAGATGGTAAGGAGACCAGAGTGGGAGGTGGAGGATCAGACAGGAGGCCGCCAAGTGCCTCCTCTGGACCAGGTGCTGATGACACAGGGGTAAGTAAAACAAACCCTTGTCAGGCGCGGTGGCTCACACCTGCAATCCCAGCACTTTGGGAGGCCGAGGCGGGTGGATCACCTGAGGTCAGAAGTTTGAGACCAGCATGACCAACATGGAGAAATCCCGTCTCTATTAAAATATAGAAAAAATCAGCTGGGCGTGGTGGTGCATCCCTACAATCCCAGCTACTAGGGAGGCTAAGGCAGGATAATCGCTTGAACCTGGGAGGCGGAGGTTGTAGTGAGCCAAGATCATACCATTGTACCCCAGCCTGGGCAACAAGAGTCTCTGTCTCCAAAAAAAAAAAAAAAACCCTCAATCTGCTCCCAGAAGCTGAGTCAGCAGTGGAGAAGACAGACATTAATCAACTAGCTTCACTAAGAAACAGAAATGATCAAAAGGGAAGAAATGTGGTTGTCTTAAGGCAAGTCACAAAAGAATATGATGTGCTCTGAGGTAACCTAGGCAGGCTTCCCTGAGGAAGTGACCCTTAAACTGAGATCTGAAGACTGATTTAGAGTTAATGCATCATACAGCCCTAGATGGAGAATCAGTATGTGCAAAGGTCCAGAAGAAAGCTACAGGAAGACCAGCACAGCCCAACAGCCCCAGAGAGGAGCCCCACGTCCTTTAGGGTGAGCCCAGTGCTGACCTAAGGAGACCCACAACATGGCTGAGAAACACGGGGCTGTTGTCTAGGGCCCACCTGGGGCTGCAGGGTATAGGCAGCTTCCAGCAGGTACTGTCGGAGCCCTGGGTCCCGCTTCTGCAGCGTCACGGCCGCGAACACAGGCAATGAGAGCAGGTAGGGCTGGCCAGGCACCGGCCAGGTCACTCCAGTGCACAGCCGCCAGCCCCAGGTGTAGGACACTGCAGAGAGAGGTAAGCAGGCAGCACTGGTCAGTGGAGACTCAGGGGGCTCTGGGCATGGGTGCCCGCAGCTGCCACACCAGCAAAGAAAGCTCTTCTCTAATTTCTTCTGAGGAAAGGCATCATGTAGACAGGAATCCTGTGAGACAGTGCTGTGCAGACCAGGGTTTCTCTACCTCAGCACTACTGACATTTGGGGTCAGATCATTTTGTTTGGGGGCTGTGCTGTGCATTATGGGATGTTTCGCTGCATCCTGGATCCCCATCCACTAGATGTCAGTAACCCCTACCAACAATCACATATTTCTGCACGTATTACCAAATGTCTCCTGGGGGGTCAAAACTGCCCCAGCTGAGAACCCCTGGTAGACTTTTTTTTTTTTTTTTTTTCCCAGACAGAGTCTCGCTCTGTCACCCAGGCTGGAGTACAGTGGCACAATCTCGGCTCCCTGCAACCTCTGCCTCCCAGGTTCAAGTGATTCTCTTGCCTCAGCCTCCCGAGTAGCTGGGATTACAGGCGCGTGTCACCATGCCTGGCTAATTTTTGTATTTTTAGTAAAGATGGGGTTTTACCATATTGGCCAGGCTGGTCTTGAACTCCTGACCTCAGGTGATCTGCCTGCCTCAGCCTCCCAAAGCACTGGGATTACAGGTGTGAGCTACCGTGCCCAGCCCCTGGTAGACTTTTTAAAAAGGGTGTCAGGCAACACTGTAGAACACAGGCTCTGGAGCAAGAAAGCCTGGTTCAAATTCTAGCTCAGCCACTTCCCAGCTGTGTGACCTTGGACAAATTACTTAACCTCTCTGGGCCTCAATGTTTCTTTTTCATTATTATTATCATTACTACTCCCGTGACTCACTATAAGGGCTTCAGTGTTTCTCATCTTAAACTGCTAATGATAATCCTGCTTCATGGCGTAGCTGTGAGGGTTAACAGGTCAATAATGTTGAGAACAGCAGTAACTCTTATCCTGATTATAAAAATATATTTGTTGGCTGGATGTGGTTGCTCACACCTGTAATCCCAGAACTTTGGGAGGCCAAGGCGGGCGGATCACCTGAGGTCAAGAGTATGAGACCAGCCTGGCCAACATAGTAAAAGCCTGTCTCTACTAAAAACAAAAAAATTAGCCAAGCGTGGTGGCAGGCGCCTGTAATCTCAACGACTCAGCAGAATCACTTAAACCCAGGAAGGAGAGGTTGCAGAGAGCCGACACTGCACCACTGCACTCCAGCCTGGGTGACAGAGGGACACTCTGTCTCAAAATAAATAAATAAATAAATAAAAATAAAAAATAAAAATGTACTTGTTGCAGGAAATTAGAAAAAAAGTTAGAAAGCTAAGATTTCTAAAAAATTTTTCTGTATTATATATGTTATACTTTCATAAGTTTATTTACAATTCTAAATGCAACTGAAATGCAAAAAAGCAAAATTATCAAGAAGCAAAATTTGTATATCTTCATTAAATAGAGCCCTCCCCAACCTTAATTCCAAAAAAAAAAAAAATTTCAAGATCTGCTATTATTTGGCACATTTATTTCCTGTCTTTTTACCCAGTTGAGATCATATTCAGTGTTGCTGGCTTACACTTGGTATTATGATTAAAGAAGTTTCTCATCAAAACAGCTTACTCATAATGGAGTTTAAAAGTTTGAGAAGCCAAAGCAGGTGGATCACCTGAGGTCAGGAGTTCAAGACCAGCCTGGCCAATGTGGTGAAACCCTGTCTCTACTAAAAATACAAAAATTGGCAGGGCGTGGTGGCAGGCGCCTGCAGCTCCAGATACTTGGGAGGCTGAGGCAGAAGAATTGCTTGAACCCAGGAGACAGAGGTTGCAGTGAGCCGAGACTGTACCATTGCACTCCAGCCTGGGAGACGAGAGTGAAACTCTCTCAAAAAAAAAAAAAAAAGTTATGCGATACGTCAATAACTTACCAACCCAGGAGCCAGCAAACATTCTTTGTAAAGGGCCAGATTGTTTGTTTGTTGAGTTAGTTACCTAGATAGCTAGCTAGAGACAGAATCCTCCTTGGTCACCCCGGCTTGAGGGCAGTGGCATGAACACAGCTCACTGTTGCCTCAACCTCCTGGGCTCAAGTGATCTTCCTGTCAGCCTTCCAAGTAGCTGGGACCACTGGTGCATGCCACCATGCCCGGCTAATTTGTTAATTTCTATTTTTATAGAGACAAGGTCTCACTATGTTACCCAGGCTAGTCTTGAACTCCTGGACTCAAAGAATCCTCTCACCTCGGCCTCCCGAAGTGTGGGGATTACAGGCGTGAGCTATCCACTGGTCAGACAGCCAATATTTTATGCTTTGCGGTCATACAGTCTAGCTTGCAACTACTCAGCTCTGCTGTTGTGGGACACAGTGACTACAGGTGATATGCAAATGAAGGGAGTGTGCTGTGTTCCCATACAACTTTATTTCTGGACACTGAAATTTCCATTTCATGAAGTTTTCATGGTATGAGATATTCTTCTTTTGACTCTTTCTAGCCACTTAATATAACAACCTACCCTTAGCTCACTGGCCTTTATAATTAGCCATTTTGCCTACTCTGGAATATTTGAGTTGTTCCTATTTTTTGTTCTAAATAATGATGCAACAAACATCTTTGTGCACAGAGCATTTTTAAGTGATTTTGGTACGCTTTTATAGGGTAGAATTCTAGAAGCATTATCATTGACTGAAGTGGTTGGTACAGGAAAATAAAGCCGGGTGCAGTGGCTCATGCCTGTAATCCCAGTACTTTGAGAAGCCAAGGCAGGTGGATCACTTGAGCCCAGGAGTTCGAGACCAGCCTAGATAACATGGTGAAACCCTGTCTCTACAAAATACAAAAAAAAAAAAATTAGCTGGGCAGGGTGGCAAGTGCCTGTAGTCCCAGCTACTCAGGAGGCTGAGATGGGAGGATCACTCGAGCCTGGGGAGATGGAGGCTGCAGTGAGCCATGATTGCACCACTGCACTCCGGTCTGGGCAACAGAGACCGTGTCTCCATAATAATAATAATAATAAAAGTACAATATCGGGATCCCAATTCGCTATGCCAAAAGGAAAAAATTAAGCTGGAAGCTGAGTCATGAAAAAGAAGCTGCCTTCTCTCTTATTCCTAAGCAGGTAGCTACAGACAAAAGGTTAAATATTTGTACAGCTATTCTATATTCACCTTATCTTATGTAAAGTGTTGATTTATTGAGGAAGTATGAATATGTAAGTGACTATTCCCTTCCCTGCTCCTTTTCCCTTGCAGCTTGTAGATTCAGTCATGTGACCATACCCTCCCCTCTTTCCCCTCCAGCCCGCTTTTCCCCTTTAAACAAAGGGAGGGAGAGCATTAGGACAAATACCTAATGCATGCGGGGCTTAGAACCTAGAAGACAGGTTGATGGGTGCAGCAAACCACCATGGCACATGTATACCTATGTAACAAACCTGCATGTTCCGCACATGTATCCCAGAACTTAAAATAAAATAAAAATGATAAATAAGTAAATAAATATTGAAGCTTTCAAAACCATCTTTGGAAAAAGGCATAGACCACAGATTGTTCTGTGGATTTGTGTTCCTTTATTTCCAAGCATGTCCTTAAACTGGGCAAAGTAAACGTCTAAATTGATTGAAACCTGTCTCAGATACTTTTTGGTTTGCAGAATATGAATACTTTTAGGGCAGGAGAGCAACTCTGGGATCTGGAGATGGCACTTTTCCCTTCAACCCCAGGATGCCCACCTCGGTACGATGGCATGGAGGCCTTGCTGCCTACCTTCCTCACCAGTACAGGACTGGACCTCAGAAGGGCCAGGGACATGTCTGAGACTCCTCACGCCATCCCTGGTGATGAGGTACAGCTGAGAGCTGGGTGGGGAAAGAGGACAGTGTCAGATGCGTCATTTTCATTCATTCATTAGACAAGTAACACCTCGAGCTGCCACGGCTTGGCACAAGGGCAAATTCTACTCTGAGCAGGGCCAGCCTTTGGGCAGTGCACATGCTGGTGGGGTGATACTCCATGGGCACAGGGACAGATGTTGAGGATCACAGAGAGTGACAAGTGCTGTGAGAAACCCACATGGAGGACAGCATGGCACAGGGCTGTCTCGGGGATAGAGCAGGGCCTCCCCTAGCTGGGATAAGGAGAGTTCTCTGCAGAGGTAACATCTGAGCAGAAATCCAAAGGATGAGAAGGAGCTTTTGTTCCAGACAGAGGACACAGCAGGTGTAAAGGCCCTGGGGAAGGAACAAGTTGGCTGCTTTAGGAGCATGGAAAGAAGGCTGGTGGGAGTGGGTCAGGATGGAGGGGGACAGTGAGTGAGGGGCAGGGAACAGGGGCAGGTGTGAGGAGGGAGGACAGAGGTGGGCAGAGCCCCCATGGGGCAGGACAAGGGAAAGAACGCGGGTAGGTGGGGCAGCCTGGACTCTCACTGCCTCTAAAATTGCCCCTCTCCAAGAGTCACCTCCCTAGGGGTCACAGACAAGCATGCCCCAGAGGGACTCCAGCAAAGAGCTGAGGAGTCTGAAAGTTCTCCAGCTCTCACCTCTCAGCTGCCCACGGTCCTTGTCAGACATACCCACCCTTCACAGTCAACATACATGCTCATGGACACACACACACTCCCACAACACACTCCTCACTGACACACTCACAGACACACCATCATACACACAGCAGCTCACACACACTCTCATATGTCTGATCATGGGTACTCAGACAGGCTCATGGGTACACATACTGACACACATGCATGCTAATGTCACATCCACACCCATGCACATCCCCTTGAGCACACGCAGACATGTGGTCACACACTCACATGCATGTATGCACGCACACACCACACACCTGCTCACCTGCACCCCTGTGCTCATGGTTCCCTTCCTGCCGACACTGGGCACCCACCTGAAGCTGAGCAGCTCCACAGCCTCCTCAGGCGTGTTCAGATGCACCTTAAGGTCCTGGCCCTTCTGCACCTGGATCCCGCCATCCAGGCTGGCGACGCCACGGACACTGGTCACCCACCTCAGCCCAGCCTGCCCCAGGGCACCCGCTGTGCCCATCTGAGCCGAGATGTGGAGCAGGGCACTGAGGGACAGGCATGTACCAGCTGCATCCCGAGGGCTCTGGGGCCACAGACCCCACCTGCCACCCCCAGCGGCCCCCTGCAGTCCTGAGCCACAGCAGCCCCTCCACCACCGCCACCACTGCCACCCACAGGCTGTACATGTACCAAGCACTTTCCAGTCCTCACCTGCACTAATTCCTCTTACAGATGGGGAAACTGAGGCTCAGAGAGGTGAAAGCACCTGCCTGGGTTCCATGACTGGGACAAAGCATGCAGCTGGGACACGTGAACCCCGGGTGTCTAAATCCCAGCCCAGGCTCTTCACGCCAGAGAGCACCCAGTCTAGGGCATCCACATTCCCCATGTCAAACCGAAGGCCCAACTACAGCTCAGCTGAGGGGCTGGGGACAGATGCTCAGCAGCACCATGACAGGTTCCAGAATCGGACCAAATATTGCACACATTCTGCTCTGGCGCCATGTGGCCCCAGGCTGTCAGTGTCCTCACACTGAACCTTGGTTTCCTCATCTGTCAGTGGGAATAAGCAGCACCAGCCTTGGTTGGTCGGGAGGGGGTCGCATGAGTTTAGTGAGCTCAAGGCTAGCTCCTCTCCTCCCTTCTGGGTGGGGTGGATGGAAGGGCATAGGGTTGTGGCCAACCAGCTCGCACTGCGATGTGACCTTGAATACGTGACCAGGCCTCTGTGAGCCTCAGTCTTCCCACCTGTAAAGTGGATCTAACCACCCAGCACCTCCGCACACAATCTCTTGGCACAGGTGTTCTGTAGATAGAATAGGGATCCTCTCCTGCCCATATGGATGTCACCCAGGCCACTGCAGCCCTCTGTAGGGATGGGATCCCACCACCTAACCCGTGCCAGCTCCCAGGAGCTAGATACCTGGGCTTGACATAACCATTCACAGAGAAATCCGAGCACTGCTGGAAGTCAGCGCTTCCTCGGACCCGGATGCTGATGGCAGCCGAGGCGTTTAGGGTCAGCCGGGCAGGAAGGCCAGACACCGTGGGAAAGACCAGCTCCTCTATGGCCAGGCTCAGCCTCCGGTTCATCTGCACCTCCTGCCCCTGCAGCCAAGAAACCATAAGCGGGGGTTGGGTGCTGTGGCTCACGCCTGTAATCACAGCACTTTGGGAGGCCGAGGTGGGTGAATCACTTGAGCCCAAGAGTTCGAGACCAGCCTGGCCAATGTGGGGAAACCCTGTCACGACTAAAGATATAAAAATTAGCTGGAGTGGTGGCGCATGACTGTAATCCCAGCTACTCGGGAGGCTGAAGCAGGAGAGTTCCTTGAACCTGGGAGGCAGAAGTTGCAGTGAGCCGAGATCGAGCCACTGCACTCCAGCCTGGGCAACAGAGCAAGACTCCATCTCAAAAAAAAGAAACAAACCATAAGGGGACACGTGGCCACCCCGCTATGGGCCAGGCACCCTCTGGGTACTGAGCACAAGAGATTTCATTTGTCCTCAGAGGGCACGTGATCCCAGTTTCCAAATGAGGAAACTGAAGCCACAAAGATAAATCTCCCACCAAGTCCCGGTAACTAGAAAGGGATAGAGCTAGGTTTGAACCCAGCAAGTTTGCTTATGAGAAAAGGTCGGGGTCAGGTTCAGTCAGGTGGGGAGGAGCGTGGATCCTAACTAAGGTTCCAGGCAGTTAGTATGCACCGGGCAAGCTGCGAGCACCCTGCTGCATTTTCACCATGTTAGTTCCTTTAATACAATTGCTCTATGAATGAATATTTTGGTTTTTTGAGACAGTGTCTCACTCTGTCGCCCAGGCTGGAGTACAGTGGTGCAGTCTTGGCTCGCTGCAACCTCTGCCTCCCAAGTTCAAGCAATTCTCCTGCCTCTGTCTCCCGAGGAGCTGGGACTACAGACGCCCGCCACCATGCCTGGCTAAGTTTTGTGTTTTCAGTAGAGACAGAGTTTCGCCATGTTGGCCAGGCTGGTCTCGAACTCCTGATCTCAGGTGATCCACCCCCTCCAACCTCCCAAAGTGCTGGGATTACAGGCGTGAGCCACTTCACCCAGCCAGATATTTTGTTATTTTTTATTTATTATCCCCATTTCACAGATGCAGAAACTAAGGCCATGGTAAGTGAATCAATAGCTTAGAGGAGATAAACGACAGAGCTGGGATTTGACCTTGGGCAGCCTGGCTCCAAATTTCATGCCCTTAAGTGCTTTGCCAAAGTGTCACAGGGCAGATGGCATGGGTAGGGGCAGGCAGGAGCTACCTTCATGAGCTTGATGGCGAGCTCGGCCAGGTTCAGGGACCAGTGGTTCATGTGACTCCCCGTGGCCCCGCAGTTCACAAAGCTCAGCTCCTGCCCCAGCACCTTCATGCTCAGCTCGCATCGCAGAGCCTGCCGGGCCCCACGCCTCCGGGTCACCTGGGGGAGGGCCCAGACAGGTCACAGAGAACAGAGTTAGGGTTAGCAGACTGATATGGATTGGCTGTGTCCCCACCCAAATCTCATCTTGTAGCTCCCATAATTCCCACATGCCGTGGGCCGGACCCTATGGGAGATGACTGAATCATGGGGGCGGTCCTTCCCGTGCTGTTCGCGTGATAGTGAATGGCGCTCGGGAGATCGTATGGTTTTAAAAATGGGAGTTTCTCTGCACAAGCTCTTTCTTTGCCTGCTGTCATCCATGTAATACGTGACTTCCTCTCCTTGCCTTCCACCATGATTTTGAGGCCTCCCCAGCCACTTGGAACTGTAAATCTATTAAATTTCTTTCTTTTGTAAAATGCTCTGGTATGTCTTTATCAGTAGCATGAAAATGAACTAATACACAGGGCAAAGTGCCTATATTTTGGGAGGGGGAAGAGGTGGCTGAAGAGAAAGGTCAAGAACTTGTGGGGTCCAGATGAGGCTTGCAAAATTCCTAGAGCATGAACCAAATCCCAACCCCAGATATGTTTTCTCTGACTTGCACAGTAGTGCCCAATGCTGAGAGAGAGTGTGTATGTTTTCATGAAGGTTTTATTTTAGGATAATTTTAGATTAACAGAAAAGTTGAAAACTGGCTTGGAATGGGAGCTCATGCCTCTAGTCCCAGCACGTGGGAGGCCGAGAAAAGAGAACTGCTTGAGGCCAGGAGTTTAAGACCAGCCTGGACAGCATATCGAGACCCTATCTCTACAAAATTAAAAAAATTTTTTTAAAAAGCCAGATATGGTGGCACCCGCCTGTACTTCCAGCTACTTGGGAAGCTGAGGTGGGAGGATCACTTGAGCCCAGGAGTTCAAGGCTGCAGCGAGCTATCATCATTTCACTATACTCCAGCCTGGACAACAGACAGAGCAAGACCCTATCTCTGAAAAAACAAGGAAAAAAAAAAAACGGAAAATTTGCAAAGACACTACAGCGAGTTCCCATGTATCCTTACCTGATTTCCCCATTGTTAACATCTTACATCACCAGGATGCATGGTGCAAACTAACAAACCAACATTGGTATGTTTCCATCAACTAAACTCCAGAGTTCATTTACATTTCACTAGTTTTTCCATTAATGTCCTCTTTCAGTCCTGAGATCCAACCCAGCAAACCCCACTGCATCTCATTGCCGTATCTCCCTGGTCTCTGGTTCACAGCAGTTTTTCAGTCTTTGATTGTTTTTCATGCCACGTACGTTTTTTACAAAGTGAATTTGGAAATTGGGAGATTTTATACAAAACCCAGCTCTCCAGCTTCTCTATAAAGAGAAACATTGGGCTGCCCACCCTCCCCACAACAAGGGGCAACAAGGAACCAGAGCTGAGCAGTGGCTGCCACTTTAGCTGTGCCATGGGCTTCCTCTGTCCGCCACAGTCCCCACCACTCCCTACTGCCTCTCCAACACTGAGGCCAAGTATCTGCTGCCATTCATCACCGCACTCATGCACAGTGTTTCTCGGGATGTGAGTCTCTAGGAAAAGCGAGAAAATAACGGACAAAGGCGACTGTGCATTCTAAGAAAAACTGTTTATATCTAGCTGACCTCCCTCTTTCAAGTCTCTTGCTGCCCCCAGCTCTAGTACAAGATGCTTTTAAGAGCAAGGATTATTGCCCTGCTCATCCTGGTGTTCCCAAGCCCCAGGTTTACACTTGGTGGTTAGGAAACATGTGACCAAGTGAACCAATGCCCCAACCATCCACCTTGGTCACTGTCAGATGTACATGGCAATGACATTTTATAGGAGCAAAATGTTGTCAATAATCTAAGACTCCATCAATGGGAAATGGTTATGTAAACCATGGTCCCTACCCATAGGATGAATATTAAAATACCTGCAAATGGTGAGCTTCTAATAAGAAAATACTCAAGTGATTATAAGAAGAGAAAAAGACTAACCAATTTCACCCTAAGACTAAGCAATTTCACTCCTAGGTGTACGCCCGACAGGTACGAATACACACGTTCCCTAAGAAGGCAGGCCCAAGAGTCTTCATAGCACTGTATGTAACAGCCAGCAACTGATGGATACAGAAATTGTTGTTTCTTCACACAATGGAATACTATGCAGCTATGAAAAGGAACAAATTATAAGTACACACCACAGGATAGAGAAATCTCACCAATTTTAAACCAAAGTCAGACACAAAAAGAAGTACAAGAGCAGCACTATTCAGTCACAAAAAGGCAGAAACAGCCCAAATGTCCATCAGTGAATGAATGGATAAACACACGTGGTACATCCATACAGTGAAATATGACTTGACCTTAGATAGGAATGGAGTACTGACCTACGCTACAATGTGGGTGAACTTCCAAAACACTAGGCTAAGAGGAAGAAGCCAGACACAAAGGTCACATATTATATGGTTCTATTTACATGAAATATCCAAAAGAGGTAAATCCATAGAGACAGGAAGCAAATTGGTGGCTGTCGGAGGCTAGGAGGAGGGGCTGCTGGGAAGTGACTCTTTCATGGGTGCAGTGTCTCTTCTGGGGGTGATAAAAGTCTTCTGGAACCAGACAGAAGTGGTGGTGGCACAACCTGGTGAATGTACTAAATACCATGGAATTGTTCACTTTTTTTTTTTTTTTTTGAGACAAAGTCTCACTCTTGCCGCCCAAGCTGGAGTGCAATGGCGTGATCTTGGTTCACTGCAACCTCTGCCTCTTGGGTTCAGGCGATTCTCCTGCCACAGTCTCTTGAGTAGGTGGGATTTTAAGCACCTGCCACCACACCTGGCTAATTTTTGTACTTTTTGTAGAGACGGGGTTTCACCATGTCGGCCAGGCTGGTCTCGAACACGTCATCTCAGGCAATCCACCCACCTCAGCCTCCCAAAGTGCTGGGATTGCAGGCATGAGCCACGGCGCCCAGTCCTATTCGATTTTTCATTTTTATTTTTTTGAGACGGAGTCTCGCTCTGTCACCCAGGCTGGAGTGCAGTGGCGCTATCTTGGCTCTCAACAACCTCCGCCTCCCAGGTTTAGGTGATTCTCCTGCCTCAGCCTCCAGAATATCTGAGATTACAGGCGCACACCACCATGCCCAGCAAATTTTTTGTGTCTTTAGTAGAGACAGGCTATCACTATGCTGACCCGGCTGGTCTCGAACTCTTGAGCTCAGTTATCCACCCACCTCGGCCTCCCAAAGTGCTGAGATTACAGACAGGAGCCACCATGCCCGGCCAATTGCTCACTTTAAAATGGTTATTTTTACATATGAGAATTTCATTTCTTAAAAAAAAAGAAGAGTATACGGTGAATGATTCCATTTATACAAAGTTTACAAAAGGAACTGGATGTGACTTCTACTGCCAACCAAATTGGAGTAATGAAGACTGGGTTCAACCTCCCACGTGGAGCAGCTGGTAACCCAGATGACACAGGCTCAGCAATGGTTCCCAAGACACAGACATGAGGCAACCCAAGACGATGAACCCCAAGAGATTTAAACAAGCAAGATGAGCCCAGCTTCCTGCCTGGAGACAGTGTCCAGGCTCTGGTGCAACGAGGGGGAATGGAGGCTGAGCCGGGGGACTCTCTGAACTGAGGAGCTGGGGGTATGGGGAGACCCTGGCAGCTGCATTTTGCAGGGCAGGGTACCAGAGAGGAGAGGGCTGAACAGAGAGCGTGCTCGGAGGTCTGCAGAAGGTCCTATGAGAATCTCTGTAACATCCCACCAGGCAAAAATTTCTGAGCTGTAACAGTCAAAGCTCTATCAGCCAAAGAAATTAATAAACTTCATGAAAATTAAGACTTCCTGCTATTTTTTGGAAGACACCATTGAGATAACAAAAAGACACACCACAGACTGAGAGAAAAAATTTCTGAGTTACATATCTGATGAAGAACTTGTTTCTGGTCAGGCGTGGTGGGTCACACCTGTAATCCCAGCACTTTGGGAGGCTGAGGCGGGAAGATCACTTGAGGTCAGGACTTCAAGATCAGCCTGGGCAACACAGTAAGACCCCATCTCAACAAAAAAAGAAAAAAACTTAGGTGTGGCAGTACTGCCTATAGTCCCAGCTACTCGGGAGGCTGAGGCAGGAAGATCACTTGAGCCCAGCAGGTCAAGGTTGCAGTGAGCTATGATCACACCACTGCCCTCCAGCCTGGATGACAGAACCAGACCTCAACTCAAAAAAAAAAAAGAAAAGAAAAAAATCAACAACTTATTTCTGGAATATAGAAAGAATTCTCAAAACTCAGTAATAAGAAAACAAGCCAACAAAATAAGATGAGCAGAAGATTTGAACGTACATTTCACCAAAGAAGACGTACAATAGCAAATGAGCACGTGAAAAGATTATCAATGTCATCAGTCATTAGAGAAATGCAAATTAAAGCCACAAGATACCACAACGCATTACTGGAATGGTTAAAATTAAAAAGTCTAACCATATCAAGTGTTAGTGAGGATATGGAGAAACTGGAACTCTCACACACTGCTGGCGGGAATGCAAAAATGGTACAGCCACTTGGGAGAATGGTTTAGCAGCTTTAGAAAAATTTAAACATATACCTACCATATGATCCAACCACACCTACTAATTATCGAAGAGAAACAAAAGCACATGCCTAAAGACTTGTACACAAATATTCATAGGAGCTTTCTTTTTAATAGCCAAACCCTGGAAACAACTCAAACGTCGATCAACAGGTGAATGGAGAAACAAACTCTGGTATATCTATACTATGGAATACCATTTAGCAATAAAATGAAAGAAACTATGTTATAACCTATAGCATGGGTGAGCCTCAGAATAATTATGCTGAATAAAAGAAGCCAAACAAAAAAGACTACATGCTTTTTTTAAAAAGGACATGTTGGTAAGCGTGGTGGCTCACACTTGTAATCCCAGCAGTTTGGGAGGCCAAGGCAGGAGGATTACTTGAGCCGAGGAGGTTGACACCAGCCTGGGCAACATAATGAGACCCTGTCTGTACAACATTCAAAAAAAAAATAAAACTAGATAGGCATGATGGCATATGCCTATAGTCCCATCTACTCTGGAAGCTGAGGTGAAAGGATTGCTGGAGCCTGGGGGGCAAAGGTTGCAATGAGCCAACAGCACGCCACTGCACTCCCACTTGAGTGACAGAGTGAGACTGTCTCCAAACAAACAAACAAACAAAAAAGACATGCTGTGTGACCTAATTTACATAATATTCTAGAAAATGCAAACAAATCTATGGTGACAGAAAGCCTCTCACTAGTTTCTGGGGACAGAGGAGAAGTAAGAGGAAGGGATTTTTTTTTTTTTTGGAGACGGAGTCTCACTCTGTCTCCCAGGCTAGAGAGCAGTGGTGCTATCTCGGCTCATTGCAAGCTCCGCCTCCCAGGTTCACGCCATTCTCCTGCCTCAACCTCCTGAGCAGCTGGGACTACAGGCACCCACCACCACGCCTGGCTAATTTTTTGTATTTTTAGTAGAGACGAGGTTTCACCATTTAAGCCAGGATGGTCTCGATCTCCTGACCTTGTGATCCGCCTGCCTCGGCCTCCCAAAGTGCTGGGATTACAGGCGTGAGCCACCGCGCCCGGCCGGAGGAAGAGATTATTAGGGATCTGGAAGAGACTTTTGGGGGTGATGGTTATGTTCATAAACTTTATCATGGTGATGATCTCATGAGTGTGTACATGGGTCAGAATGTATCAAATTGTACACCTTAACCATGTACTAGTGTTCACCGTGTGTCAATTAGACCTCAACAAAGCTCCTTTTTAAAAAGTAGAACAAATTGATGCTGCCAGAAGTCAGAAGAGTGGTTACCCCTGGTTTAGGATGAGTATTAACAAGAACAGGAGGACAAAAGGGAGGCTGGGAGCTGGAGATGGTCTGGGTGCTGGTGACATGGGTGTGTTGAGGTGGTGGACAGGCAGGCTGTACACTTACAACTTATGGACTTTTCCATGTGTAGGATCTATTTCAAGAAACAGTTTTTCCAAATAAAGCCAGCTACCAGTTGACTACTCAGATTTGAACCAGCCACTTCGGAGGAAGCATGGTCAGAGTTCATAGACACTGAAGTCTCAGGTTCAAAAGCCTGAGCATGAAGCAGGATAGGCCTGCCTGGGGGAGTAGGGTGGGTGTGGCACCTCCCTTACCTTCTGCTGTAGATCTCTCATCCTTCTGTCTCTGTCTCCTGGACACGTGGGGCTGGCTGGCTGTGGTGCAGGCCCTGGTTCTGGCCCTGGGGGCTTTTCTGGCTCGGGCTCTCTCCCGTCTTCCTGACCCCAGAATGGCTTCCTGCCAAACAGCCTGTGAGCAATTTCCTCAGCATTTTCCAGCCGGAGCCCAAGCTGGGAAGGGAAGCCAGGGGCTCAGGGAGTAACAATTCAGTCACAGGGGTGATGGTGAGCTGTTAGGCTGGGGATATGAATGAGGGACCCAGAAGGCTTGAGCAGGGCACTCCCGCTCCCTGGTGCCCACCTGGGCTGAGGTTCAGGGACACAACCTTGGAAAATCCACCACTCTCTCTGTATCTGCTTGGTAGACGCCACATGGCAAGAATTCTTGCCAATTCTTTAAGGCTTGGGTCAAATGTCATCACCTCTGGGAAGCCCTCCCTGAACTCCCATGTCACTCTCTTCCCACCTCCTCTGCCCCACACAGAATATACTCAGATTGGAATGTGTGTCTTCCTCGAAAGATCCAGGATGAGGGCAAGGGCTCGTGTATCAATCACTAGGCACCTGCACGACCTCCCCTGGAGTGGGGGTGGTTCTCAAAATTTGATAGGTGAATAAATGGATCCTTCCTTCTGTCCCTCCCATCTTCCACCTGCCCATACATGCACCCCTCTGTTCACCTATCCTTTTGTCCTTCCCATCCATCCATCCATCTGCCTCTCCACCTTCCATCTTTTCTTTTTTTTGTTCTATCCATCCTTATTCCTATTCATCCATCTGCTCTTCCTTTCTTATGGACCCCTCTCCTTCCATCTATTCTTTCTTCCCTCTTTCCATACAGACATCTCTGATAGCATTTTCAGAGAAGTCACCAGAGACCAGCCCTTGACAATGACTGGTGACTGGATGGATGGGTAATAGATGGGTTTGTGACTCAGAGGATAAACGATGGATGAGTGGGAGAACAGATGAATAGATGGGTAGGTGAGACAGTAGACAGAGAAGGATGGGAAATTCCATGGCTGGATGGACACACAGATGGACAGATGGGAGGGTGGGTATGTCCATGGATGGGTAGGCGGCTGGACAGATGAATAAGTGAATAGATGGATGGGTGGGTGGGTGGTTTGGTAAATGGATTGAATGAACAGATGGATGGATGGAAGGATGGATGGACGGATGGATGGATGGATGGATGATAGGTGGGCAGATGGATGAATGATGGCTGGATAGATGGTGGGTGGGTGGGCGGGTGGATGAATGGATGATGGGTGGGTGGGTGAACGGATGATGGGTGGGTGAATGGATGATGGGTGAGCGGGTGCGTGGGTGGGTGAAAGGATGATGGGTGGGTGAACGGATGATGGGGGCATGGGTGGGTGGGTGAGTGAACGGATGATGGGGGGGTGGGTGGGTGAATGGATGATGGGTGGGTGGGTGGGTGGATGAATGGATGATGGGTGGGTGGGTGGGTGGATGAATGGATGATGGGTGGGTGGATGAATGGATAATGGGTCGGTGGGTGGATGATGAGTGGGTGGGTGGGTGGATGGATGATGGGTGGGTGGGTAGGTGGCTGGATGAATGGATGATGGGTGGGTGGATGAATGGATAATGGGTGAGTGGGTGGGTGGGTGTATGGATGAGATGAATGAGAGGGATGTGGGTGGATGGACAGATGAGCAGGTAAGTGGATAGATGGATGGAGGGATGGAGGCATGTAGGTGAAATGATAGATGTATGGACATATCTACGGGTGGGTGGGTAACTAGATATTGGGGGAAGAGATTGAACAATGGAAGCAAGCGATGGACGGACAGACAGGTCAGTGACTGGGATATTTTTTGGCCCCAAGTCTAGGAGAGGCCCTGCAGAGGCTACAGCAAGGCTCCCCTCTAACCTCCAGAAGGTTGAAGGCACGCCCCATGGTGTGGATGGTCAGGTTGACTGTGGCAGAACGGGGAAGAAAGGAGGCAGGAGAGAAGAGAAGGGTCCTCTCCAGGTTGGCTCCCAGGCTGCCAGACACTAGGAGTAAGAAAAGAACATCAGTACTGTGAGTGTACATTCTGTACACTTACAGAGTGGGGTCTGGCTACTACCACAGGGCCATACCCTCAGACAGGGCCAGACACATGGTGTGTCTTCCCACCCCTCCCTGGCCAGGATGGGAAACAGCCTTAAGCCTTTTCAAGAACAGAGGGAGTCCAGGACAGAGAGTCACACACACCCACTTCTGCTGACAGGCAGAGAGGAGGTGCCCAGAGCACCCAACCCCCAACCCCAGGCTTCCCAGAATGGCTGAGGTAGTTTTGGAGTCTTAGCTTGAAAGAGATTCCCTTTTTAATTTTCTGTTTAATTACAACAAAGAGGCAGTCTCAGTGTGGGGGCTAATCTCTTAACACAGGTAAAAACACTTCTCATAATTCACAGCCCTCAGCAAACCACAGAATCCAGAAGAATTTAATAAAACACTGTTTCGGCCAGGTACAGCGGCTCATGCCTGTAATCTCAGCTTTGGGAGGCCGAGGTAGGCAAATCACTTGAGGCCAGGGGTTTGACACCAGCCTGGCCAGCATGGTGAAACCCCAACTCTACTAATAAAAATACAAAAATTAGCCGGGCATGGTGGTGAGCGCCTGTAGTCCCAGCTATTCGGGAGGCTGAGGCAGAAGAATCACTTGAACCCTGGAGGCAGAGGTTGTGGTGAGATGAGATTGTGCCACTGTACTCCAGCCTGGGCAACAGGGCAAGAGTCCGTGTCAAAAAAAAAAAAAATCAGTGTTTCATTACCCACCGCTGAGCGTACAGTACTTCTTTTTAGGACTACCTTCTCTATACAGAGAGTTAAGTTCATTTTCTATTAATGGCAGTGATAGATAATTTCCTTTTTAACATAAATATAAGGTACAAAGAACCAATTTAGAGAAAACATGTAAGTATTCAGTTGAATGCCATAAAATAACTGATATGACTTCTGTCTTGCCAAAAAAATGCAGCACGTGCTATGGAAATACTGCAAATATATTTTGGAACAAGCAGCATGTAATTTTTTTTTTTTTTTTTTTTTTTGAGACAGAGTCTCACTCTGTCACCCACGCTGGAGTGCAGCGGTGCAATCATGACTCACTGCAGACTCGACCTCGTGGGCTCAAGCAGTCCTCCTGCCTCAGCCTCCCAAAGTGCTGGGATTACAAGTTTGAGCCACCACACCCGACTGGCATGTAAATATTTGACCCCTTCACACAACATCTGATCCATATGCTCTCAAGAGCTGGAGCTCCAGGGTCCCCCAGCCTTTGTGGTCCCAGAGCAGGACAGCGGCTGCCCAGGATGGCCATACCTGATCGGAAGGTGACATCAGAATAGGATGAGTGTTTCCACATTTCTGGGTGGAACTCCTGGCTGAGGATGTCCTCGGGGAGGGTGTCCCGCAGGGCCCGTTTCAGGGGGTCGTGCGTCTCCAGCAGCTGCAGGAGGTGACTCCACACAAAAGAACCCACTGGAATAGAGTCGTGGGCAGCAGGGAGGGGCCGTGAAGAAAGGGCCAGCAGCTGGCGCTGTCCAGAGAAAAGACCCTCCCGCCCCCCATCCCAGTCCTGCAATCCCCACACAGGGGGCTTCTCAGCAGTCGGGCTGCAGAGACCTACGTCCTCTCTCAAGAAACAGCAGCCAACAAGTCATGCCTGAACAGAACTTGGAAATCCAGCCCCTGTATGGAATTCGGACACGCTTCCCAGAAGAGAAGGGAAGGTGTCATGGGCGCAAAAGTCAGACCTGAGTCTGAACCCAGTCCCAAAGCTCAAAAGCTGTGTGACCTTGGGATGGTCCCTCTGCCTCTCTGAGCCTCAGTTTCCTCATCAGTGAAAATGGGAAGTCAGACCTGATTTCAAATCGTCGTTCCACCATGTACCAGTGTGGCCTGAGATGGTCACTCCAACTCTGGGAACCTTAGTTTTCTTATCTGAAAAAGGAACTAACAAAGTGCCCTGCAGGGCTTTTTGGGAAGATCAGTTAAAAGCAGAGCCTGGACCTGAAAAGACTAAGTACGTTTCAGGATCAACAAAAGGTGACGTGTGACCCATGAGTGTCCCTGGAGAAATAAAGATCAAATGAAAGCTTCACGGGACTGAGTCCAACGGGGAATATTAGAGTCCTACAGGGAGCCCCCAACCCTCCCCCTATTGTCCCAGGCTCTTAGAAGATCCAGTCAGGGGCTTCTGGAACAATCTATCACAGAACAGAGCAGAATGTGGGTTTTTAGGGATAAGGTGCCCACTTATTCCCACTGGACAATACATCAGGTGGTACCCTAGGGCCACTGTGGAGGCTGAGCCCCTCAGCTGATACCCTGAGGAGGGGTTTAGCACACATCACACCCCATGCCTGAAACTGCCAGTGCAGGCAGCTCTATCTTCCAATAGTGCCATCTCTTCAGAATGTAATTCAGCAACATCACATCAGACTTTCAAATGCACATACCCTTTACCATGGCAACTTATCTTCTGGGAAATTATCCTAAAGTGAGATTAACTCAAGGGCCAAAGGTAGCTGTGCAGGTAGGTTTGCGGTTGTTGCTTCTAATGGCAAAAGACCAGAAACAGCCTAAAGGCCTATCAGTGGAGACTGGTAAAATGGGTTATAGTACAAACTTCTGGCGGAATACCCACACAGCCACAGATGAGAGTCCATAAGAGCTATAGATGAGAGACAAGCTCCTAGACATGCTAAAGACAAAAAGCAAGGAGCAGGCTGGACCCAGTGGCTCACCCCTGTCATCCCAAGCACTTTGGGAGGCTGAGGTGGACGGATCACCTGAGGTCAGGAGTTCAAGACCAGCCTGGCTCACATGGCAAAACCATCTCTACTAAAAGAATACAGAAATTAGCCAGGCATGGTGGTGCACATCTGTAATCACAGATACTCAAGAGGCTGAGGCAGGGGAATTTCTTGAACCCAGGAGACAGAGGTTGCAGTGAGCCATGACCGCACCATTGCACTCTAGCGTGGGCGACAGAGTGAGACTCTGTCACAAAAAAAAAAAAAAAAGAAAAAGAAAAAAACTGGGTGCAGTGGCTCATGCCTGTAATCCCAGCACTTTAGGAGGCTGAGATGGGCAGATCATGAGGTCAGGAGATTGAGACCATCCTGGCTAATGTGGTGAAACCCGGTCTCTACTAAAAGAATACAAAAAATTAGCCAGGCAAGGTGGTGGGCGCCTGTAGTCCTAGCTATTTGAGAGGCCGAGGAAGGAGAATGACATGAACCCGGGAGGCAGAGCTTGCAGTGAGCCAAGATCGCACCACTGCACTCCAGGCTGGGCGACAGAGCAAGACTCTGCCTCAAAAAACAAAACAAAACAAAAAACAAAACAAAACAGTCAAGCACAACAGCAAGTACAACATGATCCTGGGATGCTATTGTTAAGAGATACATGTGTATGTTTATCTACGTATTGCAAGTTCTGATGTAATACAAAGGAGAACTGTTCACAGCGTGTATCTTCAGGACACAGGAAAATATTGGGGGCAAGAGGAAGGAAGACTAATTTTACATTTGTCCCTTGCCTATGCTTTAAAATTTTGACTATATAGCTACACTGCATTAATAATAATAGCAGTAGTAACAACACTAAAAGCAACAGTCACACATATGGCACTTACTGTGCTTTCTAAATGTCTTTGTGTATTAACTCATTTTATGCTCACAACACTCTATGAAGGAGGTACTAGCATCATCCCTATTTTACAGGTACAGAAATGGAGGCTGACAAAGGTTTACTTACTTGTCTAAAGGCATACAGCAAGGAAGTTGTGAAGCTGGGATTTGAACCTGGGCTCTCAGGCTCCAGGCTCTCACCCCACTGTACATTATGGAAAATTTTTCAACAATCAGTTGAACTTATTATTTTGAATTTACATCTTTGGGTTCAGGTGCCTGTATAAAGGGAACTGTCTCACTCCAGAAGGGATCTGAGATTTACCGATGCCATCCCTCTTCTATCTTAGGTCTCTCTTTAGGATACTGTGTCGTGATCTGGCCAGAGCTAAAAGAGGCCTCACTGATTCCCATCCCATTTTACAGATGAGGAAACTGAGGACCAGAGAGGAGAAACAACTTCTCCAAAGTTATCCAATGACAGAATGGGGACTGGAATTGCCATGTGGCGGAGGGAAGAATACACAGCCCCTTATCTAGACGGTGTAGTGGAGAAACAAGGGAAAAAGAAGACAGGAGGATACCAAAGGGGTGGAGGGGAGAGGATGCTCTCAAACCCCCTGCACTCTTCAGGAGGTGCCCTCCCACCCCCACCCCCTGCCCACACCCCTCCCACAAACACACCCATGGCTCACCCTGGGTGGACAGCTCGCCTGCCTGGGTGCGCCGCACCTGGGCAAACACCTCCTCACTGGGGCATCTCATCAGGGCCAAGTAGGCATTGATACGGATCTCAGCATCCTCCTCTGGGGATTGGTACAGACGGGAGAGCACAGATCGCTGGCTCGGGCAGAAGGAAGGCCATCACCCAAGGCCCACCTACCTCCACCCAGGAATATGATGCCCCTGGCTCCAGCAGGTGGACCTGCTGCCTAGCTCCAGCTGTCCTGATGTCCCCACTGTGGGAGGCTTCCCCGACACACACTCACCTGTGGCGCAGTTGTGGGAGGTAGCAGGGGTTCACTGACTGTGCCTAATTCCCAGTCTACCAGCCCCAGCCTAAAGCCTCATCAATTCCCCCAACAAATGGGCATGGCTACATTCCAATAAAACTGTTTACAAAAACAGCATAGTGTCTCCACACGCAGGAGGTCTTTAAATGTCTTGGCCTTCCTGGGCCCCTTCCTAAGCAAGCCACCTCCCCACATTGTGACTCCCTCAATACCTACTGGCTTCCTCCACAGCCAGCCAGCCACCCACCCATTCACCCATCCACCCACCCACCCGTCCATCCACCCACCCATCCATCTATCCATTCACCCACACATCCATCCACCCACCCACCCACCCATCCCTCCACCCACCCACCCGTCCATCTATCCACCCACCCGTCCGTCCATACACCCACCCGTCCATCTATCTATCCATTCACCCATCCACCCACCCATCATCCATCCACCCACCCACCCATCCATGCAACAAATATTAACTAAGCAGCAACTATGCACCCAGCACTGTGCTAGGTGACAGCCATAAACAAGACCAACCCAGTCCCTGTCCACCTGAATCTGGTATCCTAGTGCAGGGAGACAGTCAATGATATTAGCATGTGAAATATATAAAAAGTTAGGTGGTGGCCAGGCATGCTGGCTCACGCCTGTAATCCCAGCACTTTTGGGAGGCCGAGCCGGGCAGATCACAAGGTCAGGAGATCGAGACCATCCTGGCTAACACGGTGAAGCCCCGTCTCTACTAAAATTACAAAAAAATTAGCTGGGCCTGGTGGCGGGTGCCTGTACTCCCAGCTACTCGGGAGGCTGCGGCAGGAGAATGGCGTGAACCCGGGAGGCAGAGCTTGCAGTGAGCGGAGATGGCGCCACTGCACTCCAGCCTGGGTGACAGAGTGAGACTCCGTCTCAAAAAAAAAAAAAAAAAAAGTTACGTGGTAATAAACCCTATGGAGGGAAAAATGAAATGGGGAAACAGGACCAGAGCCAGGGGGACCTGGGAGGTTCAATTTCAGGTGAAATTGTCAAGGGAGACCTCACAGTGAAAGTGCCTTTTAAGCTAAGGCATACAGGACGTGAAAAAGAAAGGCCTGGGGACATCTGGGGGAAAAGCGTACCAGGAAAGGCGACAGCATGTGCAAAGGGCCTGGGGCAAGAGAGGGTCACAAGTGTTTGAGGAAGAACAGACAGGGCAATGTGCTGTGGAAGAGGGATGGGAGGTGACAGGAGCAAGTGAGGCCCAGAGGTCAGATCCCTCAGGGCTTGTGACTTTGACTCTGAGTAAGAAGGGAGGTACTGGTCCAGGAATTAGAAAATTTTTTCTGTAAAGGGACAGACAACTCTTTTAGACTCTGCAGGCCATGCGGGCTCTTGCAATGACTTGACTCTGCAGGTGGAGCAGAAAAGCAGCCATAGACAGCACATAAGTGAGTGGGCATGGCTGTGTTCCAATAAAACTTTACTGACAAAAACAGACAAAGGGCCAGGAAGTGGCCCATGGCACATAGTCTGCCAAACCCTGCACTAGAGGGGGCACAGACGGCACTGGTAATCATATGGTTGTGTTTTTGATAAATAATCTGCTTCCCACACTACACACAGGCTTAGACCTGGCTACCTGTTCACACTAGTACCCAGCCCACAGTAGGTACTCATTAAATACATGATGAATGGACAATTGAAGAAGTGAATTAGCAAATTGTGGTTCCACACCCACCACCACCCAACCCCAACCCAGTGAAACAGCACACAAGAGCTCACGTCTGCAGAGCAGGGGACCCTCCGGAAGGCCTGGATGGCCCCCAGCCGGATCTCGGGGGCGCCGCTTCTCAGAGATGCACAAGCACTCAGTGTGGGGGTGAGAGCCGTGGCTGCCAAGCCCGCGTTGCCAATCGCCTTCAGCACAAGCTGGAGCTAAATCGAGATGGAGGCAGGACCATGAGGGGCAGAAACGTGGGGTGGGGGGGGGGGCAGTGGTTGGGGGGGGGAGCATTGGGGTCAGTGGGTGGGGTCGTGGGAGTGGCCGTATTTACCCACCTTCTCGGGGTGGGGGCAAATTTCTGTCCCCAGCCACTGCTCCAGACCCCGTGGGCCAGCCCTGGTGCCTTCCTGGGCATCTCAGCCCATTTCCCCTTCCCTTCACCCCATCCCCACAGAGTGGCATTGGATGGGGGCAGGGGCGTGGAGGGGCAGTGCTATAGCAGGGGCAAGGGCCTGGGAGGGGCAGGCAGGAGGGTGGGGGGGATGGGGTGAGGGGGGATGGACTGAAGGGGGAAGGCGGAATGAGGGTTAGGAGGAAGGGGAAAAGGGGGAAAGGGGGAAAGGGGGGAACCCACCCCCACCCTCTCCACCTGGAGCTTGCCTGCTTGGCTTGGGCCCCACTGGGGGCACTGAAGCCGGTACTCAGGACACTGGATGTCCTCACCTTGTCATCATCCGAGGGTTCCTGGATGGTACAGTTGTCACCCAAGGCGTCTCCCAGGATCCTCACTAGGGAGCTAACTCCAGGCAGCTGCCCGCAGGGCCCATCCAGAGAAGCACAGAGGTTGTGCACCAGGGCTGAGATGCCCAGGAAGGCGCCAGGGCTGGCCCGCGGGGTCTGGAACAGTGACTGGGGACAGAAATTGGCCCCCACCCCGAGAAGGTGGGTAAATGCCCTTCACAGGCCTCACCCTGGCCACACGCCGACTCACCTGGGGCACTTCATAATACAGAGCCAAGTTCCCCAGAGTCTGAACAAATTGCTCTGTTCAGGGAACATTTTAAAAGCACCCCAGAGGCTGGACACAGTGGCTCATGCCTATAATCCCAGCACTTTGGGAATCAAGGCAGGTGGATCACCTGAGGTCAGGAGTTCCAGAACAGCCTAGCCAACATGGCAAAATCCCGTCTCTAGTAAAAATACAAAAGTTAGCTGAGCATGGTGGTGCACGCCTGTAATCCCAGCTACTCGGAAGGCTAAGGCACAAGAATCCCTTGAACCTGGGAAGCAGAGGCTGCAGTGAGCTGAGATCGCACCACTGCACTCCAG
>NW_026652298.1:30795721-30812014 GCF_009828535.3 Hylobates moloch | reverse complement strand
GGGGAGAGGGGAAGGGAGGAAGAGGGGAGAGGGGAAGGGAGGAAGAGGGGAATGGGGAAGGGAGGAAGAGGGGAGAGGGGAAGGGAGGAAGAGGGGAATGGGGGAAGGGGAAGGAGACAGACATTCCCAGGGAGATGGGCTAAGCCTAGGGCAGGTCTTGGGTGGTTCTGGCATCCCTGGTGGCCAGCGTGTCACCTGCTAGGCTGTGAACTGTGGGTGATGCCTCTGGACCCAGTCTGGCCCTGGCTCTGAGTCAGTACCTGATTCTTGTCTGCTGAGCACAGCCAACCACACAGTCTGCCTGGAACAGCCCCACCTCAAACCCTGGGGTCAGGGGCCAGAAGGCAACGGCTCCCTATATTCCACCTGGAGGGACAGCCAGGGCTGGACCAGCTCCAGGGGCTCTCAGATCCTGCTAGGGTCCATTCAACCAATGCAGGGGGGGGGGTGGGGGGTGGGTGTCTCTGATGTCCCCAGGGACCCCAGCTGCCCAGCACCAGCTGTGTCTTCACTCCCGCTTCCGTACCGATGCCATCTGACTTGGCACTCACTATTAGCCGGGACAAGATGGGGAGTGACAGGTGACACCCCTCGCCCAGCCAAGTGAGGACACGCCCCAAGGTCTCAGGTCAGAATCGAGGTGAAGGGCAGAGCAGCTGCAATCCTTTGGGAAAGCTGCCCTACCTCTTTGGGCCTCCGTTTTCTCACCTGCAAAATGGGGTTGATAAGAGCACCTACTTCATAGAGACACCTCAAGAGTTAAATGAGACCTTCACGTATCAGAAGAAATTACTGACATCATCTTACACAGATGTCCTAATCTCCAGACTCATTAAATATGTGTGTTTATAAAAATAGCTCTGATTCCAAGTGCTCAGATTTCTTGCCAGACACCAGGAGAACCCCTTCACACACAGCATTTCATTCCTCACTATAAGCCCAGGATAGAGGTACCACTTCCATCCTCCTTTTAGAGATCAGAAAACAGTCAGGCATGGTGGCTCACACCTGTAATCCCAGCCCTGTGGGAGGCTGAGGCGGGTGGATCACTTGAGGTCGGGAGTTCGAGACCAGCCTGGCCAACATGGCGAAACCCCGTCTCTACTAAAAAAAGACACAAAACTTAGCCGGGTGTGGTGGTGCATTCCTGTAGTCCCAGCTACTTGGGAGGCTGAGGCAGAAGAATTGCTTGAACCCGGGAGGTGGAGGTTGCAGTGAGCTGAGATCGCGCCACTGCACTCCAGCTTGGGTGACAGAGCAAGACTCCATCTCAAATAATAATCATCATCATCATCACCATCACCATCATCATCATGAGAAAAGAGGCTCAGGAAGGTTAAATCACTTGCCTGGGATCACACAGGTGGGAAGCACATTGCTGACCCTTGAACCCGGAATTCTCTGATACCAAAGGTTCCCTTGAACCTGCCCCAGAAACCCAGGAGGATGGGCGGTCTGGCCCCCTCTGCTGATCCTACGAGGCGCGGGCACAAAAGAACTGATCACCTCCCCTGCATCTAACCAGCAGCCAAGCCACGGAGGGAGGACACCGGGGCCCCGGGTGGGGTGCAGGGACTCACCAGCAGCATGTGGACCATAGCATCTGTAGGCTGTGGGAGGAAGGCCAGGGATGAGAGCCACACCTCCGCCTCATCTGCCTCCACCTCCGCTGATGTGATGAGTTCCTTCATGAGGCCCACACAGTGCTCTGTCCCACAGGAAGGCAGGGCGTCCAACAGCGGCTGCCTGAGATCATCAAGGTGACCCGCATGTGCTGAGAGCCTGCAAACCTCATCTCACCGAAGTCACCCGGGGGTAAACTGAGGCTCAGAGAGGTACGGTGCAGACAAGCCCACCCTCACACCTTGGGAGGGGCTGACCCGGGTCTGGGACCCCACAGCCTAGCTGTGCTCTTAGCACAGCAGCACCCAGCCCAGATTCCGGCAGCTCTACCCACCCAAGAAACACTGCTTGGGGAAAACACAAGCCACACCCAGTGCGCTGCTGAAACCCACCCAAGCAAATGTCACCGAGTAGGGGTAAAAATCCCTAGCGGAACAGGAACCAGCAATCAGCAAACAGTCTCTAATTTAAACCTCGAATACTCAGCACAACATCAGGACATTTATTTTTTCGTTTTTTGTGAGACAGGGTCTCACTCTGTCACCCAGGCTGCAGTACAGTGGTGCGATCACACCTCACTGCAGCCTCCACCTCCTGGGCTCAGGTGATCCTCCCACTCAGCCTCCCAAGTAGCTGGGACCACAGGTGTTCGCTACCACATCGAGCTAACTTATAAATTTCTTGTAGAGATGGGGGCATTGCTATGTTGCCCATGCTGGTCTCAAACTCCTGAACATAGCCCTGAGCTGACTGAGTTAGTGCCTCAGAGATTCCCCTCTGAGACTGGGAGTCTCTGTACCCGCCTTACTGGCCCCAGATCAGCAAGGTCTGGGTGGTGGAATGCCAGCCCTGCCCAGCACCCCCCAGCTCAGACTCTCCACGCCCCCGGCAGCAGGGTACCCTAGGTGCATTGGAATGCTAATTCCAGCAAGAGGGTCCCTGTCTGGGGAAGGGAACAATGGCTGTCTTTATTCACCAGGCCCTTCAGCTTCTGCTCTCAGGCAGCATCGAGCTTGGTCCCCGTGGGAACCTCCAGGCTCCCCACTCAATCTCCTTCTTGGCACACATTCTCGGACTGAAGGACAAGTCAGTGTCGTGGGGACGGGATGAGGCAACAGTGTCCATCCCTCACCGGAAACGCGGGACAGCACGAAGACTCCCTTAACCCAGGGATGCCCCCAGCCAGCTCCTGGTCCATCCCCCACCCGGAGAGGGGCCTTACCCGTTGTCTCGGCATTTGAAGGAAGAATGTCGCCAGAGTTCCATCAGATCACCCCCAGAAAGGCCCTGGAGCTGGGACACGAGTGTCAGGAACAAGTCCATGGCCTGGGATTCAGAGATGGCAGCATGAGACACCCAGTGGTGCGGGGGATCCCCAAAGGTCACCTCACCCGCCCCCTGGCTGCAAGCACAACCATGGAGAAAGTGGGAAAGAGCTGCTACCTTCTCCCAAGCTGTCCTGAGACCCAGTGAGATGAAGCTCCAGGTTTGGCTTCTCCCTCATTGTACCCCCAGCCCCTACAAGCACACAGGCTGGCTCATTTTTCTTTAATTTAGCAGGTATTTATTGAGCACCTACTATGTGCCTTGCATTGCACTCAGGATATCGCAGTGAAAGAATAGGCATAGTGTCTGAATCTGTGGCATCTAATAAAAGCCCAATAAATGTTCACTATGATTGTAATATAATTATTCTATTTACTCTTAGCATATTTCAAATATTTAGTGAGGTGGCAATCTTTTCCTATATAACAGATATACTCTTTTTTTTTTTTTTTTTTTTTTGAGATGGAATCTCACTCTGTTGCCCAGGCTAGAGGGCAGTGGCGCAATCTCGGCTCACTGCAACCTCCACCTCCTGGGTTCAAGCGATTCTCCTGCCTCAGCCTCCTGAGTAGCTGGGATTTACAGGAACCTGTGACCACGTATGGCTAATTTTTTGTATTTTTAGTAGCAATGAGGTTTCACTGTTTTAGCCAAGATGGTCTCGATCTCCTGACCTTGTGATCTGCCCCCCTGGGCCTCCCAAAGTGCCGGGATTACAGGCATAAGCCACCGCGCCTGGAGCACTTTTTTTTTTTTTCTTTTTTTTTTAGAGACAGGGTCTCCCTCTGTCTCCCTGGATGGAGTGCAGCAGCACAGTCACTTCTCACTGCAGCCTCAACCTCCTGGGCTCAAGCAATCCTCCCACCTCAGCCTCCCGTGTAGCTGGGAATACTGGTGCACATCACCACGCTCAGCTAATTTTTTTGTATTTTTCATACAGATGAGGTTTCACCAGGTTGCTCAGGCTGGTCTCAAACTTCTGGGCTCAAGTGATCCTCCCACCTTGGCCTCCCCAAGTGCTGAGATTACAGGTACGAGCCATCACGCCCACCCTTTTCCAATATTTCTAACACAAAAAATTGTTTTATACAATTATTAACAGTGATGGCTAATAAAGGGCATTATAGGGGGTGCAGAGAGCCCAAAACTCACCAGAAATAAAGGACTCTACTCAGAGAACAGCCCTTGGGTTTAGGGGATGTTTAGTTTGGAAAACCTTCCCTCCTGGTACCCCTGTAGTCTCAGGCTCACTGCATTGGCCTGAACCCAAAGCCACAGAAACAGCAACAAGGTAGGAGCCAAGTCAAGCCAGGTCCCAGCTTCCTGCAGGGAAGCCCCCATACTTCCCCCAGGCTTGGCCAGGGCCAGGCCTGAATCCCCCACCCACCCAGGGGTCCTCCGAGGCTGGGACCTGCTTCCCTGACCCTGGGCCTCCCTGCCGTGTGTGGCTGCGATGGAATCCCTGCACACGGAGCTCGATCTCAGCAAGACGCAGCCTGCAAAACAGGCCCTCACTGGTCACTCGGCCCACCTGCCAACGTGTCTGCCCACCACAGTCCCAGCAGCCTTCCCCGAATGTACCTTCTGTGGGCAGAGCCAGTGGCAACCCTCAGCTCTGTCTTTCCTTCCTCCGGCAGAACCCACAAGCCAGCCCCTGCTGCAGGCTAACTGCCACCATTGCAGCTGGCCCTGACCACTGGTAGCCTAAAAGACTCTACGGCCCAGTTTGGGGCGGCTATCCAAAAAATTTTAGGTCCAGGCCTTGCTTCCTTCCTTCCTAATGGGCTCAGCCACCTTTCCCTCTGGCTGGTGGCTGCCTTTCCCCGACTGCCCTCGGCACCCTGGGTTCGGAACACGTGTGCAGACAGGCACCTGGGGATAGTGCCTGCCCGGGACCACTCCTCCTGCTCTGGGCAAGCCTCTGGCCACAAGTGTTACCCTGACAATGGGCCTTTCAGATCCAGGGATGACAGGAGGGATCATTAGTGGCTCATCCTGGTTTCCCTCCACTGGAGGAAGAAGAAATTCAAAAGTAGAAAAGAGGGCAGATCTAGGCAGGCTATGGATGGAGGCAAAGGGTCCAAGGTTCTTGCCTAGAAATCAAGTCCGGGGCCTGGCGTGGTAGTTCACGCCTATAATCCCAGCACTTCAGGAGACCGAGCAGGGTGGATCACCGGAAGTCAGGAGTTTGAGACCAGCATGGCCAACATGGTGAAACTCTGTCTCTACTAAAAATATAAAAATTAGCCAGGCATGGTGTTGCACGCTTGTAATCCCAGCTATTCAGGAGGCTGAGGCAAGAGAATCACTTGAACCAGGAGGTGCAGTTTGCAGAGAGCCGAGATCACGCCACTGCACTCTGCACTCTCCAGCCTGAGCAACAGAGTGAGATTCCGTCCAAAAAAAAAAAACAGACGGACATGTAGGTCAATAAGGAAACTGCCACCCCCATCACCACCAATAACACACGAAAAGAGTAATAAGGCTGGGTGCAGTGGCTCATGCCTGTAATCCCAGCACTTTGGGAGGTTGAGGCAGGCGGATCACTTGCGGTCAGGAGTTCGAGACCAGCCTGGCAAATGTGGTGAAACCTCATCTCTACCAAAAATATAAAACTTAGCTGGGCATGGTGGCGTGAGCCTGTAATTCCAGCTATTCAAGAGGCTGAGACAGGAGAATCACTTGAACTCGGGAGGCAGAGGTTACAGTGAGCCAAGATCACACCACTGCACTCCAGCATGGGCAACAGAGCAACACCCTGTCTCGAAAAAAAAAAAAAAATTGTAAGAACAACTACGCCACTAGTTACTTAGTAAGGAGCCTTTACTATGTTCCAGGCACTGATCAAAGCTGACAGAGAAGGAAAGTGACACTCAAAGTGTTTGAGTCAGGGGCAGGTGTCCGCATGCTGCTTAGTAGCAGAGGAGAGACTTGAACCCAGGGCACCAGCTCCTAAACCCACAGTCTTAACGAGCATCCTACATGCAATGGCTTCAAAAAAAAAAAAAAAATCCTGATTTGTAGCGTTTGCTGATTCCCATGATGTAAATATATCCACCATGGTCGATTTCAAGCTACCAACATGCAATTGCTAAGGACAGACCTAGGAAGAAATGCACCTTAGCACATCATATCATATTTCCACCATACGGTTACAATAAACATGAGTAACCTCTAATGGAAAGACAATAGTAAAATGTAGTAAAATAACCACGTAGTCGTGGTTGGGAGTACCTAATACCTTTGTTTCTAATATAATTCATTTTATTTGATTTTTTAATTTTTCTTTTTTTTTTGGAGAAGAGTCTCACTCTGTCACCCAGGCTGGAGTGCAGTGATTTGATCACAGCTCACCGTAGCCTTAACCTGCCAGGCTCAAGCCAACCTCCTGCCTCAGCTTCCCAAGTAGCCAGGACCACAGGTATGTACCACCATGCTTGGCTTATTTTTTGTAGAGATGGGCTCTCTCCCTGCGTTGCCCAGGCTGGTCTCAAACCCCTGGGTTTAAGTGATCCACCCACCTCAGCCTCCCAAAGTGCTGGGATTACCGGCATGAGCCACTGTGCCTGGCCACAACTTAATGTTTAAAACAGCAGTGTTTAACAACCAGCCCGCAGGACACCTGGAAATCTACTCACCTGCTCTTGTGAGCCAGTCCTATTCTGCCACTGTCTATGCCATTTCGTGACTGTACACAGTCAGCCCTTAATAAACACCTGTAACTCAAACTCCTTGTTCTCGGAACACCCAAGATTGGTGATAAGCCATGCCCTCTCCCAGGCATCCTTCCTGGCAGCCTGGAGAAGTTGGCCCCGCTGGCTCCCTCTGTCTGTCCCCTCCCATCCCCAATGCACCCTTGCTTCCTCCTCCTTTGTTCCTTAGGGATGCCCTTGGCCATCCCACCCTCTGCCCCCCACATCGAAACTCTGGGGCCTCTCTATGGAGGGTCCGACTCGGGGGTTTGCTTTCTTTTGAGCGCTGAGTCCTGGTTTTATTTCCAGACTGAAAAACAAACCTTGTCTCCTGCCCGCCATCAATGGGGAGGGGCAGAGGTATTTCAAGCCAAAGCTCGAGAGTTCTATCCCCCTGGCAACCCAGGCAGGCCCTCAGCCGTCCCGGGGGCCCAGGAGCTGCTTGGTGTGCACCGATGTGTCCCTACAAAGCCATTTCTAGTCCTTGGCATTTCACCCCTCAGCCCAGGGGACCTCCGCAGTGGCAGTAACTTCCTTTTCAATGCTGTAAGTAAAAGTCAGCCGCGCAGTGCCCTCTGGGGCTAGCACCACCAGCATCCAAAAGTGGAGATCCAGGCCCACAGCCCTTGCCCTGAGCCACCCCTGCCAGGGGAAATGTCCAGTGAGGTGGTCAGGGTGCTCTTGGGGCCAGATAAAGAATGCAGTCCTGTCTTCCCATCAAGCCATGAGGTTCGGCAGTGCAATGGTTAGAGCACAGACCACAGCACAGCGGTCCCCTACTGGTGACAACTGTGCTCCCCAGGACCATCTGGTTGCCATGGACTGCAGGTGGGGATGATAGTGATATCTAGTGAGGAGAGGCCAGAGATGCTGCTAAACATCCCACAATGCACATGACAGCCTCCCTCACACACTACACAAAGGATGACCCAGCCCTCAGTGTCCACAGCACCCAGGGTGAGAAACTTACAGCACTGAAAATTACTTGCAGCATTGAAAAGGAAGTTACCCTGCTTTGGGCCAGGCTGCCTGGGTTAACAGCCCAGCTCTATCACTTACTAGCAGTGTCTCTTTAAGCACATTTCGTAAACTCTTTAAGCTTCAGTTTCCTCATCTGTAAAATGGGCACAATGATATGAATTTCAGAGATGATTAAATTAGGTAACGCAAGTGAGGCCCTGGAGCTTATGGTCCGAGCATACACTAAGTGCTCAGTTAAACTGCAAAGCCTTGGCAGCGCGCATTGGCTCACACCTGTAATCCCAACACCTTGGAAAGCTGAGGTGGGAGGATTGTTTGTGTCCAGAAGTTCAAGACCAGCCTGGGCAACATGGCGAAACCCTGTCTCTACAAAAAACACAAGAATTAGCCACGTGTGGTGGCATGCACCTGCAGTCCTAGGTACTCTGGAGGCTGAGGTGGGAAGATCACTTGAGCCGGGCAGGTCAAGGCTGCAGCAAGCCATGATTTCACCACTATACTCCAGCTTGGGCAACAGATTGAGATCCTGTCTAAAAAAAAAAAATCGTAGAACATTGAATGGAGGCCCCCAAAAAGATATGTCCATGTCCTAAGCCCTAGAACTTGTAAATTTCCCTTATTTGGAAAAAGGATCTTTGCAGATGTAATTAAATTAAGGATCTTGAGATATGATCATTCTAGATTATCTGGACGAGTCTTCAATCCAATGACACATCACTTTCCTCCCCCAGGGACTGTACCATGCTAAACCATCTCTCTCGTGCTTTCCATCTTACATGTGGGTTCAGGGCCCTCTCTCAGAACAAGACTGGTGGTGAGGAGAATCTCATCATCACAGCACAGCCTCAGGGCCTCAGATTCTTGATGATAACCAAGGAAGGAACTGGCCATAAGTCTCAAAGCCACATTCACCTCCTGACTTGAAACAGCCAGGAGTTTCGGAGGAGGCCTCGGCCATGTGTTTCTAACTTTGTTGTGGGAAGTCCTCAATGCTGAGGCTCAGATGTGGCTAGGCCTGGGAGTTTAGACTGTGAGTCAACAGGACAGTTGTGTGCTCCTAGACAGATGGAGGAGAAAAGGCTTCCCCTGTGCTCACATCCAACCTGGACTGGGGCACTGGCTTGGCATACACCATCTAGATTTCCTTTCTTCTGCAACCAGGCACAGTGGTGCAGTGCACAACCTACCCAACCATACATGACAGCCCTGATATTAAATATCTGAGAGGATGGGCCAAGATATGGGCAGGAAGAGGAAGGTGTCCTAGGGACTCAGGGCCAAGAAAGACTCTGGCCTGGGGCTGGAGAAGCCACTTACCTCCAAGCTAGTGGTCTGAGCCACGCACAGCCTCCTTAGTAATGTGGCCGCGGTGGCCACCATAGCCTGGGATGGTGTCTCCTCCCACTCATACACCAGGCTGCTTGGGGTCATGTCTTCATGGTCTCCATCATCTGGATCTGAGATAGGAAGAGGTGGATGAGATGACCATATGGGGAAAGGCCAGAGTGAGCTAGAAAGCCCTCTGGGAGTTGCCCCCACCCCCGCCAGTGCTTCCTTCAGCACGTTTCAGGCAACAGGTAAGAGGGGTGTCTACGAGGGAAATCATGGCAGCGTCATTGCAAACAGCCTAAGATGGGAAGCACCTATGTACCCACCAGCGGGGGCTGGGCAAACAAACTGTGGCCCACTCACACCAGGGAACACTGAGTATCTTTTTTTTTTTTTTTTTTTTAGATGGAGTCTCGCTCTGTGCCCAGGCTGGAGTGCAGTAGCATGACCTGCAAGCTCCGCCTCCCAGGTTCACGCCTTTCTCCTGCCTCAGCTTCCTGACTAGCTGGGACTACAGGCACCCACCACCACACCCGGCTAATTTTTTTGTATTTTTAGTAGAGACGGGGTTTCACCATGTTAGCCAGGATGGTCTCAATCTCCTGACATTGTGATCCACCCACCTCGGCCTCCCAAAGTGCTGGGATTGCAGGCGTGAGCCACCACACCTGGCCAACACTGAGTATCCTTTAACAGAAACAAGTCAGCAGGACACGCCCTGCCTTGTAAAGATCTCCAAGCCATCGAGCAACCAAGGCAAGATGCAGAACAATGTATGGTGCAAAAATAAAAATAGACCACTCTGTACCTGGCACAGAGGCTCATGCCTGTAATCCCAGCACTTTGGGAGGCCAAGGGGGGTGGATCACCCAACGTCAGGAGTTCAAGACCAGCCTGGCCAGCATGGTGAAACCTGTCTCTGTTAAAAATACCAAAAATTAGCTGGCCATGGTGGCAGGCGCCTGTAATCCCAGCTACATGGGAGGCTGAGGCAGGAGAATTGCTTGAACCTGGGAGGCTGAGGTTGCAGTGAGCTGAGATCACTCCACTGCACTCCGGCCTGGGCGACAAGAGTGAGACTCCGTCTCAAAAAAAACAAAATACAACAAAACAACCAGACCACCCAAACAGACACAGTTGCCTATGTATCTGTAAGTACACAGAATTTGTCTGGAAGAGTATACTGGAAGCCAGGAATGGAGTCAGCCTCTGGAGAGGGGGGACTCATTTTAACCGTGTCCTTTTGTACCATGTCACACATCACCTTGTCAAAACAATAAATCTTCATCTCTCTCATGCATTCTGTCCTGTGATTGCTTCCTAATAAAGATGGGGGATGGCAGAAACTGCCCTCTGCTCTGCACAGGGCCATGGTGTTAACCTTTCCTGAGCCCCTCTTGGACCCCCAAACCTCAGCCAAAGACCTACCCTCAAATCCACAGTCCACACTTCCCTCAGCTTCAATGCTCCTTAGCAAAGGCGTGTGCCTTCTAGATGCTGTCCAACACCATCTGGCTGCATGCAGGCCCGGGCACCCGCTCTTGCAGTGTCTGGCTCCACACAGGTGCACACATTCATCCATCTAATCCTCAGACCTCTCAGCCCCCCAGGTGCCTGGGACACACAGAGGTCGTTCCTGCCCCAGGGCCTTTGCACTTCCTGTTTCCTCCCTGAATGCTCTTTCCTGCATCTTCCCAAAGCTGACCTTGTCTTATCCTTCATTACTTTCTCAAAGAGGACCTCTTAGCGCCCCTGTCTAAGTCACTGGCTGTCATGCAGTTGTTTAATTTCTTTCCTGACATGGATAACAGTCTCAAGCCACTTTGACTAGGTTTCTTCCCCATCAGTGGTTTCCCCCTCCCAGGAGGGTGTCAGCCTCAGGGTGACAGGAATGGAGTTGACCATGATCACAGGCCTGTCCCCAGAGCCCTGGCAGTGCTTAGCACACAACAGGTGCTCAGACAAGCATCTCGGGTAAGCATGAATGAAAACACACTCCTGATGACCTGCCAAGAATCTGCAAACCTAAGGAGAATTCTCCCACGACAGTTGGGAACCAGATGACTCCAACCCAGTCAGGAGGACAGGCCCAAGCCAGGGCCATCTGAGCCCAGTGCGGAACTTCAAGGAGGGATAAAGGCTCATTTCCGAGTATGCCTTTGGAATCAGGCCCTAACGAATGGGGCCAGGATGACGTGAACCATTGGTCACAGAGGCCACGTGCCAGGTGCTTAGCTAAAGGCAGTGATGATTTTCTTTTTTTTTTTCTTTTTTTTTTTTTTTTCAGAAGGGGTCTCACTCTGTCGCCAGGCTGGAGTGCAGTGACGCGATCACAGCTCACTGCAGCCTCAACCTTCTGGGCTCAGATGATCCTCCCACTTCAGACTCTCAAGCAGCTGGAATTACAGACACACACCACCATGCCTGGCTAATTTTTTTGTATTTTTCACAGTGATGGGGTTTCGTCATGTTGCCAGACTGGTCTCAAACTCCTGGGCTCAAGCAATCTGCTCACTTTGGCCTCCCAAGGTGCTGGGATTACAGGCTTGAGCCACTGTCCCCAGCAGACCATTTTTGGTAACTTTCCCCATAACCTATGGGGTAAGGGGTGACCTACCCATATATTTACAGCTAAGGAAACTGAGGCACAGAGAGAAGCTACTGGCCCAAGTCACACAACATAGAGTCAGAATTTGAATCCAGTTCTGACTCCAAAAGCCTCCTGGGAATGACAATGAAAATATGAAAAAACTCCTCTGTACAATGGAATATTAGTCAGCAATGAAAAAGAAAAAATTCCAATTCATGCCACAACACGGATGAACCTTAAACACCATGCTGAGTGAAGAAGCTAGACACAAAAGGGCACACTTTATGACCCCATTTATATGAAATTCCAGAACAGGAAAATTAGAGGCAGACAGTAGTTGAGTGGCTGTCAGGGTCTAGGAAGACGATGGCTAGTGAGCACAAGGTTTCTTTCTAGGGTGATGACAATGTTCTAAAGTTGACTAAGGTGGAGCACAGTGGTTCACACCTGTAATCCCAGCACTTTGGGAGGCTGCAGCAGGAGGATCACTTGAAACGAGGAGTTTGAGACCAGCCTGGGCAACATAGCAAGACCCTATTTCTACAAAAAATTTTAAAAAAATAGCCAGGCAAGGTGGCACACAGCTGTAGTGGGGAGGCTGACGCAGGGGGAATCCCTTGAGCCCAGGAGGTCAATGCACCATTGCATTCCAGCCTGGGCGACAGACCAAGACTCTCTCTTAAATTAAGTTGAAGACTGGGCACGGTGGCTCGTGTTTGTAATCCCAGCACTTTGGGAGGCCGAGGTGGGCAGATCACCTGAAGTCAGGAGTTTGAGATGACTCTGGTTGTAAAACCCCATCACTACTAAAAACACAAAATTAGCTGTGCATGGTGGCACATGCCTGTAATCTCAGCTACTCAGGAGGCTGAGGCAGGAGAATCGCTTGAGCCCAGAAGGAGGAGGTTGCAGTGAGCTAAAATCACGCTACTGCACTCCAGCCTGGGCGACAGAGCCAGACTTCACCTCAAAAATAAATAAATAAATAAAATAATAATAATAATAAAGGGGCCTGGCACAGTGGCTCATGCCTGTAATCCCAGCACTTTGGGAGGCCGAGGCAGGCGGATCGGACACCTGAGGTCAGGAGTTTGAGACCAGCCTGGCCGATATGGGGAAATTCCGTCTCTACTAAAAATACAAAAATTAGCCAGGCATGGTGGTGCACACCTATAATCCCAGCTACTCGGAGGCTGAGGCAGGAGCACTGTGTGAACCTGGGAAAGGAGGTTGCAGTGAGCCAAGATCAAGCCAGTGCACTCCAGCTTAGGTGACAAAGCAAGCCTCCATCTCAAAATATAAAATAAAATAATAATAAAGTTGATTGTGGTGATGATGGATGTACAACTCTGAATATACTAAAAACCACTGAACTGTACGATTTAAAAGGTAAATTGTATGGTATGTGAATTCTCTCTTAATAAAGCTGTTAAAAAGGAGGAAAAAAAATGAAATCTCATCTAACTCAGTGGGACACCACTGGGTCCTGGCAGGCGTGGATGCCCCCAGGCACAGCTAGTTTCTGTAGCTGAGGGTCGGTGTGCAGGGAGGGCAGACCAAGCTGGGATCCTAGAAGGCATCCCATGGTGCAGAGCGAAGTTGGAGAAATCCCAAGGTCCCATCTAGTGGGTTCTCCCCGAGGGGGTGCAGGGAGCCTGCCCTCCAAGGTAAACACAATTACCAGCCAGGGCTGCAGAACACACGGCAGGGGTTCAGGTCCCGGTTGTGCCTCTCACTCACCGTGTGACCTTGGACAAGTCATTTGATCTCTTTGAGCCACAGGTCACTTATCCGAAAAATTTAATTGGCAGAGCACAACAGTTCACACCTGTAATCCTGTAATCCCAGCACTTTGGGAGGCCGAGGTGGAAGGATCATTTGAGCCCAGGAGCTCGAGACCAGCCTGGACAACGTAGTGAAACCACGTCTCTACACACACACACACACACACACACACACACACACGCACACAATTAGCCAGGCATGGTGCTATTCACCTGTAGTCCCAGTTACCTGGCGGGCTGAGGTAGTAGGATCACCTTAGCCTGGAGAGGTTGAGACTACAGTGAGCCATGATCAGACCACTGCTCTCCAGCCTGGGCAAGAGAACCAGACTGTGTCTCCAAAAAAAAAAAAAAACTTAAAAATTTATTTATGTATTTATTTATTGAGATGGAGTCTTACTCTATTGCCCAGGCTGGAGTGCAGTGGCGTGATCTTGGCTCACTGCAACCTCCGCCTCCCGGGTTCAAACGATTCTCCAGCCTCAGCCTCCCAAGTAGCTGGAATCACAGGCGCCCACCACTACTTCCAGCTATTTTTTGCATTTTTAGTAGAGACGGGGTTTTCTCCATGTTGGCCAGGCCGGTCTCGAACTCCTGACCTCAAGTTATCTGCCCACCTCGGCATCCCAAAGCGCTGCGATTATAGGCGTGAGCCACTGCACGTGGGCAAAATTTTTATTTAAATTTAACTAATAACAAACAGTACCTTCCTAATGGGGGTTTTGATGAGAATTATATTAAATACATATAAAGTGCTCAGCGCAGCCACTGGCCCACAGTAAATCCTTCCAAAATCCCAGCAGTAAGAATAACCATTCTTATTTCATTATTCAGGAAGACAACTGGTTTCAAAACATGGAAAAGCAGTCCTCCCCCCAGACACAGGCCTCGCTTGTTTCTTTCTGTGTAAAATTGTAGGAGGGCACCAAGTCCCAGGGAATGCTATGTGTTAGCACGAACTTTCTGGAAAATCAGGAAACCTGAGTCAGTTTGCCCCTAAACTGGGCAGGGGTGGCTGAATTTAAGGTTGAGAAACAGAAGATTCCCTCTTCACCAAGGACATCCCAGGGAAAAGGGACTCAACCAAGCCAGGGCCATTTGATCTGAGCCTGCAGAAAGAGCCTGGAGAACCTTCTAGAAGTGGCTAACTCTCCTGATGACGACCATTTTCAGAAATAGGTCAGAGGTGTCCAAGCCGGGACAGAGGAATGGAGCCTGGGCCTGCTTGGGCCCCTCTGGCCAGACCCCCTCACACCGTGGCCGGGGGTGGCCACCAGGGAAGGCTGAGGTCACCTGTGCCCGCTGGATCTTGGGGCATCTCGTGCAGCAGGCTGAGTGAGGAGAAGGTCTGCATCTGCACAGCGCTTGCCTTTGCAGACAGTGGCCCTGCGGCGTCCAGCTCTGTGCAGGAGGCCTCCCTCAGCACTCCGGCCTGGAAGCTCTGGACGCAGGTCAAGCGGGACGCCAGGACAGGCTGTGGACCGAGAGGGGAAGAGACAGCTCAGGGCAGGATCTAGCCATCCACAGGACCCAGCTGGGACCAAGGGGAGGAGGGACGAGGGACACATCAGAGCTGCAGACCCCCAACCCCCTCTCAGCGAGGCTGGGGAGGAGACGCTGAGGGCTGCATCCCAGTGTCACCCACCCCTGGCTCGCCCTGGTTGTGGCAACATCAGCCCAGGCAAAGGCATACCGGAGATGACAAGGACGGGGGGAAAGAAGAAAGTCTAGCAGACAGTGACCCCCAGGAGAGAAATGATAAACCCTCAGTATGAAAACATTTGAGCCGAGCGCAGTGGCTCACACCTGTAATCCCAGCGCTTTGGGAGGCCGAGGCGGGTGGATCACGAGGTCACGAGATCCAGACCATCCTGGCTAACACGGTGAAACCCTGTCTCTACTAAAAATACAAAAGAATTAGCCAGGCATGGTGGCAGGCACCTGTAGTCCCAGCTACTTGGGAGGCTGAGGCAGGAGAATGGCATGAACCCAGGAGGCGGAGCTTGCAGTGAGCTGAGATCGCGCCACTGCACTCCAGCCTAGGCGACAGAGCAAGACTCCACCTCAAAAAAAAAAAAAAAAAAAAAAAAAAACAAAAAAACAAACATTCGAATCAGCAGAGGCCCACCTCCACCTCTCGGATGCTGAGACTTTTGATAATAAGTCAGCATGAACAATGATCACTTCTCATCCTCCTGCAGATGTTTGGTATTTACAAAGCACTTGCCTCTTCAGGGAGCTGGACACAGAGGTAGGGAGGAGGGCTTGGGGAAAAGGACAGAGGGCGGGCGCAGTGGCTCATTCCCGTAGTTCCAGCACTTGCGGAAGCCAAGGTGGCAGGAACGCTTGAGCTCGGAAGTTCAAGATCAGCCGGGGCAACATAGCAAAACATCATCTCTACTAAAAATTTTTTAAAAAATTAACCGGGCATAGTGGTGTGTGCCTGTAGTCCCAGCTACTTGGGAGGCTGACGCAGGAAGATCACTTGAGCTCAGGAGTTCAAGATCAGCCTGGGTAACATAGCAAGACACCATCTCTACTAAAAATCCAGAAAAAAAAGATAATTAACTAGGAATGGTGCCTTGTGCCTGTAATCCCAGCTACTCTCAAGAGGCTGAGACAGGAGGATCGCTTGAGGCCAGAAGTTGAAGGCTGCACTGAGCCATGATCACACCACTACACTCCAGCCTCTCTAGTCCCAGAGTGGGACTCTGTCTCTAAGGAAATAGATATATACATACATACATAAAATAATATTTCTTGAACGAAAGAGGAGAAGGGAGGGGAAGGGGAAGGGAAGAGAGGAGGTAAAGGAAGGAGGACCAAGAAGAGAAGGAATTGGAGGAGAGGAAAGGAAGAGCTGAGGAGGGAGGAGGGAGGAGGAGGAAAAGGGAGGAGGGAGGAGGAGGAAAAGGGAGGAGGGAGGAGGAGGAAAAGGGAGGAGGGAGGAGGAGGAAAAGGGAGGAGG
>NW_026652298.1:30787292-30795711 GCF_009828535.3 Hylobates moloch | reverse complement strand
GGAGGAGGAGGAAAAGGGAGGAGGGAGGAGGAGGAAAAGGGAGGAGGAGGAGGGAGAAGGAAGAGGGAGAAGGAGGGTCTGGGAGATTATCAGTCAGGGGCCTGGCCCAGCCCAGCACTTACGGCCACTCCAGGCAGGGCCTGAGAATGCAGCGATGAGCGTCCGCTGCGCAGGGAGCACCGTGCCAGCTCCTTTGTCTTGTGTAGCCAGTCCCCATGGCGCTGGTATGTGGTGGGACATCGGCCCAGGATGTCCACCTGGGCGGACAGGGTGGGGGACTGGTCAGCCTTCTGGCCACCTGTACCCCCCACCCCCTTCCCATCTCCTGGCCTCACCTCATCAAGGGTCTTGGGGCTGTGGGCCCCTGGGTGGCCCTGGAGGAGGCTCAGCACAGCACGCTTCACATTCAGCACCCAGCGTGGCTCAGTGGGATGGGGACACAGGTGGGCCACACGCCCAGAGCGCAGGATGAAGCGGAGCGGGTTACGGCCCAGGGCAGCACTGCAGGAGGGCGGACAGGGGTCAAGCGGGACCCTCCAGTGCCCCAGGCCGCTTGCAGACTGCCAGAGGCCACAGCAACCCTGCCTTCCTGCAGGCCAGCCCCCATGGGAAGCTCCCAGGGAACCCCACATCCCCCCCACCAGATAGCCTTTGTTCCCTCTGCAGCTGGGCTCTGGGGCAGCCAACAGTGCTCTGAGCCACCCCAGCCTTTTCACCTCTGGAACAAATGGACAGGTGTGTGAGACAAGTGTCAAAGAATAAAAGGCTGAGACTCCAAGAGCTGCCTGCATTCCAAAACGCCTCGCTTAATCCCAAGGAGCTGAAGGCGTTCTGGATGTGCCACCCCAAAATATGCCACTTGGGAATGTTGGCTTTTTTGTGGACCAGTCTCGCTCTGCTGCCCAGGCTGGAGTACGGTGGCGCGATCATAGCTCACTGCAGCCTCAAGCTTGTAGGCTTAAACGATCTTTCTGCCTCAGCCTCCCGAGTGCCTGGGACCAAGGACATGCAGCCACCATGCCCAGCTAATTTTTCAACTTTTTGTAGAGATAGATTCCCGCTACGTTGCCCAGGCTGATCTCAAGCAATCCTCCAGCCTCCGCCTCCAAAGCGCTGGGATTACAGGCATAAGCCACCGCACCCCAGCCTCTTGTCTATTTTGAACCAAGGACTGTATTTGTTGAGAAACAGCAAACACAGGGAGAGGCTTTCTCTGAGCTCCCCTCTTCTGCCTAAAGACAGATCTTCCAAAAGGAACCTAATGTTCAACGCCATCCAGGGAGTTTCATCCACCTGGGGAGAGCAGCTCTCATCCTAAGAGAGGAAGGTGCAGGTGGACACCACACCCAGACAAACTTTATCCCACACTAGCACAACTCCTGCCTCTTCGTCCAAGGGTCCCTTCCTCTTTCCTAGAAACCATCTACTCCCCTCTAACTTGCCTCCCTCCCTCCTCCCCTTCCCCCATGATAATGGTGTATAAGCTCCCAAGTCTCACCACTCTGGGGAGCCTTCACTCTTTCATTCCACGATGCCCCCGTGCGTATAAAAAAATCTACCTACCTCTTCTCCTAACATCAGTTTATTTCTAGACACAGCTATTGAACCCAGGAAGATAGAGGGAGTCTTTCCCTCCCCTACAGATCCCACCAGGGAGGTAATTGTCAACCCTCCACCCACATTCCAGATGAGGAAACAGGCTCAGAGCAATGCAGCGTCTTGCTCGGGGCTCCAGGTGGGATTTGAACCCAGGCAGGCTGGCTCTGTAGTCTCAGGATGCAGAAACCCTGAACTGGGAGTGACTTGAGACTGTCATTGTTGAGACAAGGAAATGAGGTCCCGAGACGGGGGCCTTCTTGGGGGATATCACACAGCAAGTCAGGGAAGGAGCTGGCACCAGAATTCACCCAGTGCTCCTCCCGCCTGCCCTTCCCCTGGCAGAAAGGTGCCCAGGTCTGGTATCTGCAGAGTGAAGGGATAGGGAAGGTGGGAGGTAAGGGGTGGTGAAGTCCTCCTTTCCTGCGTGGAGGTAGAAGACAGAGATGCTCCAAGACGAAGGGGAAACTGCCAAGTCCCCAGACCCTACAGGCTATAGCAAGACAAAACCCTGGGGAACAGATGTGTCGCCACTTCTACCTTCCAGGGGGGCAGTTGTCACTCTCCAGCTCCAACTAAAGCCTGGAGGTCTTCTTAAGGCAGTCCCCTGGGTCTCAGGCCTTGATGGAGAGAAATGCTAATGGCACCCACCACTCCCAGAATAGCAAGTGTCAGTCTGGCCTCCAGGAAGTGACAACCCCTGGCCCCGCTGACTTAGCATTTCTGATGAGGAGCTGGGGGACAATAGTCCCCTTGGAGGAGACCCTCCCCTTGCCTTTCAGTGAGGATCTGTCTGTCCCTCAGCAGCATCCCCCATCCTGGTATCCCTAGACAAAGGCTTTATTTCTTAACAAATGAATTTGCAATAAAAACGGAAGAGGAATCTGCAGAGAAGGGGTTGTCTTCAGGCTGGCGGCCGCCCTGAGCTTTGAGGCCACTGAGGCCACTGTCAGGGAGGCCTGGGAAACAAGCCACAGGGAGAATCCCAGACTTGGCTGGGTCACAAAAGAGGGGCTTAGCTTGGGGTGGGAGAGGATGGGGTCTCAGCAGAGTGGGGGAGGGGAAAAGCAGACCTCCATGGGCCCGGCAGTCCCATTAGCTGGAGTCTTCCAGAACACACTCAACAACGATGCCCAAGGGGTGATCAGCAAGCATGAAATCTGGACATGCTGGGGGTGACAGGCAGAACTACGGGATGAATTCCTCCCGCCAGGTAAGAGAAGTGCACCTGCAGCTATCTGGAGTCACCCAAGGCTTCTACGTGAAGGTAGCCCCCCAGCGGTCTTCACCAGTGCTTGACAAGGTCAAAACAAATATAGAAACTTCTTTGAACTTCAGTTCAAGATGGCATCTCTTTGCTGCAGAGGGGTCACCCTAACCGATTGTCCTAATGTAATTCAGGGCACCCAGAGCCCGACAGCTATTGAAAGATGGCAGAGGACTCACACCTCCAGCCCCATCGTGAGCAGGTCCCAGCCCCATAGCCAAGTGTCTTACCTCAGGCTCTCCGACTCCTTCAGAAGCTCCACCTTGGCCCCCAGGATGGATGTCACCTGGAAGTCTTGGAGCTGAAGCACAAAGCACCGTGAGTTGGTGACTTCCCCTGGGATACCCCAGGACCTCACCAGCACCCCACCCACAAAGCAGTTCTAGGTCCCAGCAGGATACATGAACCCATGGTGGGGGCAAGGCAGAGAGACCCCTCCCTTGACCATGTACGAAGCCTGGGTGGTGAAGGCTGAATGTCTCACTGAAATAGTCAAGTACCTACAGCTCCCTGCTAAATGTCTAGAAAGTTCTCATTTTGCCCAAAAAGACACTGGAAGTTTGGCTGAGGGATTCATAGGACCAGGCAGTACCAACAAGAATATGTTACATCGTAGAGCAGACAAAGGTTTTGCCCATGATGAAAACTTGGATATCCCAGTGTCACCATGGGGTGTGTGTGGCGGGTGAGTGGAGGGTAGGGGGGGATGGAGGCTGCAAAAGAAGGAAGACTTTCTAAAAATGGAAAATATCCTCCCTAAAATAACTGATTTCACTGTTTGAATTTAACAGAGCGAGTCACGGTGGCTCACACCTGTAATCCCAGCACTTCGGGAGGCTGAGGCAGGCGGATCACGTAAGGTCAGGACTTCGAGACCGGCCTGGCCAACATGGTGGAACCCCATCTCTATTTTTTAAAATAAATAAAAAATAATTTTTTAAAAGGATGAAGTTCTGCTACATCCTACAATAGAGAAGAACCTTGAAAATGTTAAGCCAAAGAAGCCAGATACAAAAGGTCACATATTATGTGACTCCACTTTTTTTTTTTTTTTTTGTGACAGAGCTTTGCTCTTGTTGCCCAGGCTGGAGTGCAATGGCGTGATCTCGGCTCACAGCAACCTCCACCTCCCGGATTCAAGACATTCTGCCTCAGCCTCCTGAGTAGCTGGGATTACAGGCATGCACCACCATGTCCGGCTAATTTTGTATATTTAGTAGAGACGGGGTTTCTCCATGTTGGTCAAGGTGGTCTTGAACTCCAGACCTCAGGTGATCTGCCTGCCTCGGCCTCCCAGTGTGCTGGGATTACGGGCGTGAGCCACCGCGCCCGGCCTATGTGACTCCACTTATATGAGGTACCTAAAAACAGGCAAGTTCATAGAGACAGAAAGCAGAATAGAGGTGACCAGAGTCTGCAGGGTGGGAATTGGAAGTTACTGTTCAATGTGCACAGAGCTTCTGTTTCGGATGATGAAAGAGTTCTAGAGATGGAGGGTGGTGATGGTTGTACAACGATGTGAAAGTACTTAATGTCACTGAATTATAGACTAAAGATGGTTGAAATGGTGGTGTATTCCATATTATATTTTAATCACAGTAAAAAAAATAAAAATAAAAATAAACCAGACACAAAAGAAAACATCCTGTACAATTCCATTAGAGAGAAGTTCAAAGACAGGCAAAACTCACTTATGGTGATGGAAATAAAAAAGGAAGCCTGGGCACAGTGGCTCACGCCTATAATCCCAGCACTTTGGGAGGCCGAGGTGGGCAGATCACTTGAGGTCAGGAGTTCAAGACTAGCCTGGCCAACATGGTAAAATCCCATCTCTAATAAAAGTACAAAAATTAGCCAGGCATGGTGGAGCACACCACGCACTACCAGTAATCTCAGCTACTCAGGAGGCTGATGCAGGAGGATCGCTTGAACTGGGGAGGTGGAGGTTGCAGTGAGCTGAGATTGTGCCATTGCATGCCAGCCTGGGTGACAGAGTGAAACTCCGCGCCCCCCCCCCCAAAAAAAAAAAAAAAAAAAAAAGTTGTACCCTTGGGAGAAGTAACCAAGAGGAAGTATGAAGGAGGCTCTGGGGGTTATATTTTGTTTCTTGCTCTGGTGATCGCTACACAGGTGTTTGGTTTATGAAAATTCCTTGTTTTGAAGATTTGTGATTTTTATACTTTTTTTCTCTAAAAATATATTAATTAACCTCCCAAAGGGCCAGAAAATTTCCATTTTCACCTAGAGTCTTTGAAATATACCAGTTCTTTATATCCTTGCCAACATTTGACATTGGCAGCTTTTCTTAAGTGCTTAAAGCAAACAAATGAATAAAAGTGTAACAGAACACAATTTGCTTTGTGAAAACTGACCCTGCAGATAAAAACAACCACAAGTGTTTTGAAGGGTGTGAAAGGATGACAAAGACTAATAAAGCAGCAGCTCTGACATATTGGACAGTTTAAGAATCCAGAGGCAGCTCAGGGCCACTCCATGAAAGACCTCATCCTGTGGTCTACATGAAAATACAACAAAACAGTTTTGAGAAACTCTTGTTAGCAAGCACTCCAGCCAGTACAAAAAATGTATCACAATACGAGATGAGATGCCAACAGAAAATAAAAGGCCTTTTATGTGGGTTGAGAGGGTTTATCCAGGAAAAATATGAGGGTTATCAGAAATGGGACAGAGGCAAATGAGCAAGCACTTCTGCTTTCAAGAACATTGAGGAGCTTCCAGAAAATCTCAATGAAAAGAAATCTGCAACCACCAAGTGGGCCTAGCTCATAATTCTGCCTTAACCCAGGACTAACACCACTGGACCTTAGTGTTTGCCTATAACCTGCGCCTGTGGACCCAGGCACTGCAAGGCTAGTGTCCACAGGGCAGGCCTTCCTGGGAATAGACTTCCACCCAGTCTATTCCTTTGTCCAAAGGCCTTGGCTTGGTTTGACTTTGCACACACCCTTGGACTTGCAGACATGGCTCTCAGCCCAGCCCTAGGACACAGTATGTCCCCCCTGTATGGCTCTTCTCACTCCAGGGAACTCCCCCAACCTGCCCTAAAAATATTCCTTCCTTAACCTCTGCTATTCTTCCATTGGGCCCTCTGTGGCACCTCTTACAACCAAAATTGCACCATTTTCCCACATTCCTCTCAAGGGTCCTCACTTGCCAAATATAAGATTCCTCAGAAAGCTCCTCTGTTGATTAAGCAAATTGGAAATTGGAGGTGAGGGGCTGTGGCTTCCTCTTAGTCCTCCCCAGCATCAACGTGATCTCCCAGTTGCCCAAAGACACTCACCCATAAAGCCATCTGGCACGGGCCAAGCACATCAAGGACAGCCAAGCCTTGGAGGCCAAGACCACTCCCCTCCACTGGGACCTCCTGCAGACTGGTGCTGGTGTTGGTGGAAAAGTGATAGGTGTATCTGGTGCCCACAGGGAGGTGGGGCCCAGCTGACCCTGGAGGGCAAAGACGGACAGCAATGTCACCTTGAACCTGCAGCCCTCTGGGATCCCAACTCCACCTCCAGGGATCCTTGCTCACAACCTCTCTCTCTCCAACTGGGCCCTGAGCTGCCTGTCCCCAGCTTGGGGAAAGGTTGGGTAGCTGCATACCCTCATAAGGGTGAAAAAGAAAATAAAGATAATAACAGTAAGTGCTCAATAAGTGCTAGCCAGTGTCATCATGGCCAGGCCCTCTTCTAATATCAAGGTTTCTCTGCCTGGGCACTATTAATAGTTGGGGCCAGAGAATTCTGTTTGGGACAGCTGTCCTGTGTGTTGTCAGGAAATTTAGCAGCATCCCTGACCTTTACCCACAAGATGCCAGTAACACAGCCCAGTTCCGACAACCAAAAATGTCCCCAGACTTTGCAAAATGTCCCCATGGGAGGGCCACAATCACCCGAGTTGAGAAGCATTCATCTACAGTAACTCAGTTAAGCGTCATAACCAGCTTTGAGGTGAATACTTTTTTTTTCTCCATTTTACAGAGGAAGAAACTGAGGCTCAGAGAGGTTAACTAACTTACACAATCCCCAGCTGGGATTCCACCCTTGGGAGTCTGACTACTCACCTATCACCTTGATGGAAATCAAGTGGGGCTGGTGGGGGGGGATTGGGGAGGTGGTAGGGTGGGTTGTTATTCTGATCTTTATAGAAGACAAAGCTGTAAAGCTGGCCAGCCTTAGGGAATCTGTGGGTGAGGAGAGTAACTGCTCTGGGGAAGAGCTGATTTAGGGAAAAGAGAGGTCTGTAATTATCGAGCCAAAACTCTAACCTTCTATTGAGGTCAGGGGATCAAGCGTGAAACCTAATTATAACATCTCACCCCTCCCCGTGGCTCGTGATTGAACTGACATTTTCATGTCAATTTCCTTGAGACAGAACCACACCTCATATTCCTAAGATGCTTCTCTCTTTCCAAAGAATTTGTTCCCAAGGCTCTTTCATCTGCTCCACTCCAAAATGCAAATGGCATCACCTGGCCAAAGACATTTATTCCACCTGGGGCCCACAGGCATGAGGAGGAAGCCTTGGGGGCTGGGATGGCTTAAGGCATTTTACTCTGAGCTTGCTATTTGTTTCTCTAACTCTGTGGGTGGCCTTTGCAGAACTGGCCTTGGTCCTCCCAACTGGTATCTTTGGGAGCATAGCCAGGGCCTTCTGGGGCTGTCTCTAATCCCATCTTACAGCTTCACCCCCATCGGGCCCTGTACTGGGCTCAGGCTCCCAGTCACGAGAGGTGTGATCAGGCATCCTGAGAGACTCACTCACCTGTGCACGCAGTCATGCAGAAGGCCGCCTGCCCCACCTGCGAATCTGGAATTTCTGAAACCGCAAATCAGATGGAACCAGGGTGAGGCCAGAAAGAGGCACAGGATAGCCCCACGCTATGGGGCCACTGACCTTACTCCAGGAAGAAGATGAGAAATGATAATGCCAGCTCTCCCCGGACTTTGCAAAATGTCCTCAGGGGACGGAGGGCCACAAAGACTGGAAGGGATTTCCCTACCCTTTGTCCAATTTGCTCTTGCCCATTTTGGGTACTGGTACCATCATCCCTGATAGCTCAAGCTGCCAACCATTCGTGTTTCCACATCCCTTATCACCACCCGAGTCCAATATGTCAGCAAACTGCCAATTCCATCAACAAATGCAGGACTCCATTCCTCCCATCCATCAATCCATCTACCCATCCCCACTCCCATCCATCCACCCACCCGCTCCCTGCTCCTACCCATCCATCCAACCACTCCCAACCCCCACTCCTATCCACCCATCCCAACCCCCCTCCTATCCATCCACCCACCCACTCCCTCTCCTATCCATCTATCTACCCACTCCCCACACCCCTCCTATACACCCACCCCCAACCCCCCTCCTATCCATCCACTCACCCACTCCCCCATCCATCCATCCACCCACCACCCCCTCCTATCCATCTATTCACCTACTCACCCACTCCCCCTCCTATCCATCCATCCACCCACCCCCAGCCCACCTCCTATCCACCCACCCACCCATCCCACCACTCCCACCTCCTATCCA
>NW_026652298.1:30649877-30787050 GCF_009828535.3 Hylobates moloch | reverse complement strand
CAGCTACTCGGGAGACTGAGGTGGGAGAATTGCTTGAGCTGACAGGTGGAGATTGCAGTGAGCCGAGATCGCACCACTGTACTCCAGCCTGGGTAGCAGAGTAAGACCTTGTCTCAAAAAAAATAAATAAATAAAAGGAAAAACAAATCATTTCCCCAAAATGGGGAGGGGTGGGGGTGGGGTGCATTATATACTATTTTGTTTACACCTTTAAAACAATAGGATATGATAGGGTTTTTTTCCCCTAAATATTTTGGCACATCTAACAAAACCCTCTTTGCATTCAAGTAGAATATCAATAGATAAAACCACATGTCAAAGACATTCAACCCAATCAATTTCCCTTCCAACTTTCCTTCAACTCTTTGATCAATTGGACACTGGGCGCCAAATTAAACATATGTGTGCATAATCATTACGTTCTCAATTGTGCACAAGCCCAGCTTCCTGCTTGTTTGCTCAACAGACAATCCCTACATCTGCTTTACTGCTCAGCTAGGCTACAAAGCAGCCTGGCCCACCAGCCTCCATCCACCACGACCTGCAGAAATGAGCTAAGCTCTGAGAGCATTGTGCTTGAATTAAGCCTGTACCCCTTCCATTTCCTGAGCACTTAAACACATTTAAAATATTTTTTAAATTTCAGAAAAATGAAGTTCATGCCATGATAAATTCATAACAGATTAACCAAGGGTGGGAAAACGCTGCACACTGGAGGTAATAAATTCTTCAATCAGATCCTACTCACTTCTAGGAAGAGATCTGAAATGGACTGAAATCAGGGTCATCTCTAGCCAGCAAATGAAATCAAGTCCCATTTCAGCTTTCTCAGCTGTCAATTCTGATCAGTGTGCATTCTTTTATGAAACCAACACAATTTACCAAGTACCTATGGCATGCCAGGCAGTGTTATATGCTGAAATGAAAGCCCAAATATCAAAACAATTACATCATTTACAATAAAAGACCCCACAACCTGGCCTGTGCTGTCCAGTATGTGGCTATGAAGCATCTGAAATATTACTGGTTACAGAGAAACTTTAATTTAATTTTAATTAAACAAAAAACCAATACTCAATTCACTTATTAAAAGACTTTCAGCTAGGTGCAGTGGCTCATGCCTGTAATCCCAGCACTTTGGGAGAATTGCTTGAGACCAGCCTGGGCAACATGGTGAAACCCCATCTCTACAAAAAAATATTTTTTAGTAAAAGAAAACTTTCAAATATGTTTGAAATAACTTAGCACAGTAGCTAAACCTACTTTCTCAACTCTATGTTTTAAGAAATCTAAAGACAGATCAAGTATTTGCAATGAAAATTTAGCATCCAAATTGAAATACGTCGTAAGTATAAAATACACATTGAATGTTGAATGGGAAATATATCTCATTAATGCTTTCTATTGATTACATTTTCTAATTATATATTGGATATATTGGGTTAAGTAAAATGTTATTCATTTCACCTGCCTTTTAAAAAAAAAATCTGTATGTGTGACTACTAGGAAAATTAATTACTTGCTTTTTTTTGTTGCTGAGACGAGGTCTCACTCTACTGCCCAGGTTGGAATGCAGTGGCGTGATCTCGGCTCACTGCAGCCTCGACCTCCTGGGCTCAAGCTCAGTGGGTCCAGAAGGCAGCATTTTCTCACTCAGGGCTTCAGATCTGGTCTCTGCAGCTCCCCAACACCCGCCTTGTCTGAGTTTCCAGAGGATGCTGGTGGAGCATGTGAGTGAGAGATGAGGATTCATTCACCTGTCATCTCTCGCTCCTCTTCCCCATGAAAAGCAAAACAAAAGGTGGGAGTGGAAAGGCAGGTGAACAGGCATCTGGCTACAAAAGCGCAGTCCCAGGCGCATCTGGGCTGCCCCTCGCTTCACTCCAGACAGGACCAGGAATGCGCAGCAGTTTTACTTACTCCCCGCAGTCACTGCCATCAGCGGCCAGAACAGGAGCAGACCGAGGAGCCCCATGGGGGCCGGCATCACTCCCTGGGCCAGCCCTGTGCCACCAGCCCCAGGCTCCAGAGCAGCTCAGTGTGGTCCTGAAAGGAATCTTTTTCCCCAAAGAGGAGGGCTCAGCTTTAACCCACTCTCCCAGCCCAGGAGCGTAGAAGGGGAGGTGGGGGGCATTCAGAACAGAGATCCAGCCAATCAGAAGCCTCCAATAAAGTTATTAGCACCCCACCCGACAGAGAGGAGGGGAGGGAGCTCCTGACCAATGAGGGGAAAAAAAGGCCTAGAGGGGAAAAAAAAAGCTTGACTACTCTTCTAGCCTTGTAAACAGAGATCTCAGGGCAGAAGGCGAGACGGTGTAGTGGTTGTTTCTTTTTAATTGCAGTATAATTATATTTTAAAAACATAAAATTGACCATTTTAACCATTTCATTTATTTTAGAAGACAGGGCCTCAGCCGGGCGCAGTGGCTCACGCTTGTAATCCCAGCACTTTGGGAGGTCGAGGTGGGCAGATCACGAGGTCAGGAGTTTGAGACCAGCCTGGCCAACACAGTGAGACTCCATCTCTACTACAAATTTAAAAATTATCTGGGCATGGTAGCGGGTGCCTGTAATCCGAGCTACTCAGGAGGCTGAGGCAGGAGAATCTCTTGAACCTGGGAGGCACAGGTTGTAGTGAGCCAAGATCATGCCACTGCACTCCAGCCTGGGCGACAGAGCTAGATTCCGTCTCAACAAACAACAACAACAACAAGGTCTCAATCTGTCACCAAGGCTGGAGTACAGTGGTGTGGTCATGGCTCACTACAGCCTCCACCTCCCAGGCTCATGCAATCCTCTTGCCTCAGCCTCCCAAGTAGCTGGGACTACAGGCACTGTGCCACCAGTCCCACCTAATTCTTGTATTTTTTGTAGAGACGGAGTTTCACTATGTTGCCCAGGCTGGTCTTTAACTCCTGCGCTCAAGCGATCCACCCACCTCAGCCTCCCAAAGTACTAAGATTACAGGCATGAGCCACGGCACTCGGCCCATTTTAACCACTTTATTGAGTTGAGTGGCATCATGTCCACTCATGACATTGTGCAACCATCACTACTGTCTAGTTGTGTAGTCTGATGTTGTGTTTGTCTTTCCCAGTGCTCAGGTTAGGAAAAGCCAATGGGAGGCCTGGCTTAGGAAGGCCTTTGGAAGTGGCTCTTATCACAGCAGCAGCGGGTTTCTTCAAAGCTCCAGGTTCAAGGCCTCCCAAGAGGACAAGGAAGTAATTCAGGAGGCCAGGGATCCGCTCGTACCTGCTCAGCGTTCATTCTAGGTCCCACATCTCTGCCTCTCTCCCTCAAACTCACTTCCACCCACACCTTTTGGTTTCCGAGGCGTGATTTTTGTTTGTTTGGTTTTTTTAGTTTTTGTTTTAAAGATGGGATCTCACTCTGTTGCCCACGCTGGAGTGCAGTGGTGTGATCATAGCTCACTGCAGCCTAAACCTCCTGGGCTCAGGTGATCCTCCGACCTCAGCCTCCCAAGTAGCTGGGTCTACTTGGCTCAATTCTCCCATTTAAAGCACAAAACTCAACTGGCATGGTGGCTCACGCCTGTAATCCCAGCACTTTGGGAGGCCGAGGTGGGCGGATCACAAGATCAGGAGTTCAAGACCAGCCTGGCCAACATGGTGAAACCCTGGCTCTACTAAAAATACAAAAATTAGCCGGGCATGGTGGCATGTGCCTGTAATCCCAGCACTTTGGGAGGCTGAGGTGAGTGGATCACTTGAGGCCAGGAGTTCAAGACCAGCCTGGCCAACATGGTGAAAACCAGTCTCTACTAAAAGTACAAAAAATTAGCTGGGCATGTTGGCGTGCACCTGTAATCCCAGCTACTGGGGAGGCTGAGGCAGGAGAATCGCTTGAACCCGGGAGGTGGAGGTTGCAGTGAGCCGAGATTGTGCTACTGCAGTCCAGCCTGGGCAACAGAGTGAGGATCCATTTCAAAAAAATAAATTAATTAAAATAAAGCATACAACTCAATGGTTTTTAAGATAGTCAGGGAGTTTGGCAATCATTACCACAACCAATTTCATAATTTCCTCACTGCCAAAAGAAATCCCATACCTAGTAAACAATCGCTTCTGGTGCCTCTGACCCCAGTCCTTGGCCACCACTGATCTGCTTTCTGTCCTTGTGGTTTTGTCTATTCTGGACATTTTACATAGATGGAATGGTTTAGTAGGTGGCCTTTGTTTGGCTTCTTTCACTCAGCATGATGGTTTTGGGGCTCAGCCACGTAACGTGAAATAGTGTCATTCCTTTCTGTGGCTGAATAATGCACTGAAAGGGTAGACCACTTTCTGTGTGGCCATTTATCTCCTGATGGACAGTTAAATGTACTTTTAATGGAATTTTCTTAGAGTCAAATTAAGACACAGTTGACTGGTTGGCACACCATGTTTTATGAAAACTTAATCATTTATGCTTTTAGACTTGGCCCATTTTCTTTTCATATTTTGAAATCAATGATTCCACCTCCCTTTTCCCAAGCTCAAGCATTTTCCTTTATTTTCTTTTTTTGAGACGGAGTTTCACTCTTGCTGCCCAGGCTAGAGTGCAATGGTGCACCCTCGGCTCACTGCAACCACCACCTCTCAAGTTCAAAGCGATTTTCCTGCCTCAGCCTCCCAAGTAGCTGGGACTACAGGCATGTGCCACCACACCTGGCTAATTTTTTGTATCTTTAGTAGAGATGGGGTTTCACTATGTTGGCCAGGCTGGTCTTGAACTCCTGGCCTCAGGTGATCCACCCGCCTCGGCCTCCCAAAGTGCTGGGATTACAGGCATGAGCCACTGGGCCTGGCCCCCAGCTCAAGCATTTTCTCTAGCAAGGTTCAGGAGCCCCTGACCCATAGTGATAAAAACTTAAAAGACTCTCCAGCTCACAGCTGCTTGGGGACTACGATGAGTTCTGGTGTGGCTGCTAAATGCTGTGAGGAAAAGCATCCCAGTGGGCAGGGGCAGGTGGTAGCTTGGAGGAGCCAGTGGGGAAATGAGATACACAGGCAGAAAATTTTCAGCACACCACGGAGACACCTCACTCAGAGAAAGGAACAGTTATTGTGGCAGGAAATCGTGGAAGCAGTTTACAAAGGAGAGATTTCCCTGGATCTCAAAAGAATAGATGGCATTGTTGTTAGGAAACTATCAGACTAGGCAAAGCATTCCTTGTATATTGACTCATTCAATCAACTCCTCCTGCAAAATTCCTGCAAGGTGAACTAGATCATCCCATGGTACAGATGAGAAAACAGAGAGGTTAAGACACTCGCCCTAAGTCACACGGCTCAGGAGGATTTTAACCCCTTCTGGCTCCCAAGTCCCTGCTCTGTTAGCTCTGGTAGTTTGGTCCATCACTTTCTTTCTCCAACTTCTCCCCCAGGAGACTCAAGTCTCTGAGCACAGGCCTGAATTCCTCCCCCATTCAAAGCCAGGAGCCTGAGCAGAAACCTTGCAATCCTCAATGCGATGGTTTCTCATCAATGCAGCAACGTCAATCACAGGGGGTGCTGGCTACAAATGCAGATTCCCAAGTCCATTCCAGGCCAGGACAATCAGATTCCCTAGGGTGGGGCCCTCTCTCCAGGCCATTCTGATGACCAGCTGTGCTTGCACTGCGCCAGCCTACCCGAGTCTGCCTGGGAAGGGTCTCTGTACCTCTGGCCTCACTTTGTGTCTACACTGTCACCGGCCCAAAACCCAGTAAGCCGGTTTGATAGAGTATGGGGACACAGGATTCGATTCACAAAGACTCAGACCCTCCCATACAAGCCATCCACCATAGATCCAGCCTCCCACCTCCTCTTCCTCCCACCAAAAAAAGTCCTGCTTCTACCTGGAGGAAATTTACAGGGTTGGGATTGGTTTTGCCAGTGACTGGGGATCGAGCTTCCAGTCAGTGTGAGTTCAGCCGGAGTATGGATTGAAGCCCATCAGGCTCAGGTCAGAGTCACCAGAGTTCAGAAGCCCTTTTGGTGGGTGCAGTGGCTCATGCCTTTACTCCCAGCACTTTGGGAGGCTGAGGCAGAAGGATTGTTTGAGCCCAGGAGTTCGAGACCAGCCTGAGGAACACAGGGAGACCTCGTCTCTACAAAAATAAAAGCCGGATGTGATAGTGCACACCTGTAGTCCCAGCTACTCAGGAGGCTGACACAGGAGGATTTCTTGAGCCCAGGAGGTTGAAGCTGCAGTGAGCTGTGGTCATGCCATTGCACTGCAGCCTGGGTGACAGAGCAAGACTCCGTCTAAAAAAAAAAAAAGGCAGCCTTTTCATTTGTGTATTAGCTTGTTCTCACACTGCTATAAAGAAAGACCTGAGACTGGGTAATTTATAAAGGAAAGTGGGTTAATTTGTTCACAGTTCAGGAAGGTGTACAGGAAGCATGGTAGCATCTGCCTCTGGGGAGGCCTTAGGGAGCTTTCACTCATGGCACAGGGCAAAGCGGGAACAGGCGTCTTACCTGGCAGGCACGGGACCAAGAGAGAGGCATGGCGGAGGTACCACACTCTTAAACAACCAGATCCCTCTGCTCTGCCTATTAATCCTTCCCTTTCCCTTACCACCCCCCACCAACCCCAAAACCGCAGATCTTTTTACTATCTCCAGTTTTGCCTTTTCCAGAATGTCACAGAGTTGGAATCCTACAGTGTTTCTTCAATTCTTTTCAGAATGAAGCAATTTTTTTTTTTTTTTTTTTTTTTTTTTTGAGACAGGGTCTCACTCCGTCACCCAGGCTGGAGTGCAATGGCGCCATCTCAGCTCACTGCAACTTCCGCCTCCTGGGTTCAAGCAATTCTCCTGCCTTAGCCTCCCAAGTAGCTGGGATTATAGGGGCCCATCACCGTGCACAGCTAATTTTTGTATTTTTAGTAGAGATAGGGGTTTCACCATGTTGGCCAGGCTGGTCTCGAATTCCTGACCTAAAGTGACTTGTCTGCCTCAGCCTCCCAAAGTGCTGAGATTACAGGTGTAAGCCACTACACCCAGCGTGAAGAAGCTTTCTTTTTAAACCACCAAAAGATATTTTGCAGAGCTAGGGTAAGTGGGTGAGAGAGCCATAGATACCCCATGATAGAGAAGAAGTAACCAGCAGGGGGCAGTAAGCTCCTCTCGCCTGGCCTTCATGAAGCACTCACTACTGCCACCTTATCTTCAAAATAAAAGATGAACAAGAGGCTGGACTAGGTGGCTCACGCCTGTAATCCCAGCACTCTGGGAGGCTGAGGCAAGCGATCACTTCAAGTCAAGAGTTCGAGACTAGCCTGGCCAACATGTGAAACCCTGTCTCTACCAAAAAATACAAAAATTAGCCAGGCATGGTGGCGTACACCTGTATAGTCCCAGCTACTCGGGAGGCTGAGACAAGAGAATTGCTGGAACCCAGGAAGGGGAGGTTGCAATGAGCCGAGATCACACCACTGTACTCCAGCCTGGGCAACAGAGTGACACCTTGTATCAAAAAAAAAAAAAAATATTAACAGAGAAATTGGCCCCCTGTTGATTACTAGTAAAGTTGGAAAAGTCAGGTGGATGGAAGAAGGTGGGGAGTGGATGGGACAGAGCAGGGAGTGATAGTTCATCTCTTTGCTTATTTATTCAATTAGCAGTGTGACCTTAGAAAAGTTACTTAACCTCTCTGGACTCCTTTACTCATTGGCAAAATAAAGGGGATAGAAATTCCTGGCAAAGTGTATTCTGGCTCCATGTTGTATTCAAGTGAAGAACAGACAGTTCAGAAAGAAACCAAGTACACGGCGGAGTAGGCACATGATAAAAATAGCACTGCAACCAGTTGGGTAGAACAACAGATTCAAAGATGGACAAAGTATATGAGCACCCCGTTCACAGAAAAGGACACAAAAAAAGACACAAATACAGTTTCAGCAAAGAGGTTCAACCGTAGACCTAAAAGAAATGCAAATTAGGCTGGGTGCATTGGCTCACGCCTGTAACCCCAGCACTTTGGGAGGCTGAGGCGGGCAGATCATCTGAGGTCCAGAGTTCGAGACCAGCCTGGCCAACATGGTGAAACCCCATCTCTGCTAAAAATACAAAAATTAGCCGGGCATGGTGGCACATGCCTGTAATCCCAGCTACTCAGGAGGTTGAGGCAGAAGAATCACTTGAACCCAGGACGTGGAGCTTGCGGTGAGCCAAGATCACACCACTAAAAACGAAATGCAAATTAAAGTTACAAAACTCAGGCTGGGCGCGGTGGGATTACTCACACCTGTAATCCCAGCACTTCGGGAGGCTGTGGCAGGCGGATCACTACTTGGGAGATTGAGGCAGGAGAATTGCTTGAACCTGGGAGGTGGAGGTTGCAGTGAGCTGAGACCGCACCACAGCACTTAAACGTGGAGACAGAGCAAGATTCCATCTCAAAAAAAAAAAAAAATAGAAGAAATTTAAAAAATTAAGTGAAAAGGCCATGAAGCCTGGATGAAATAATTGGCAACTAGTGGAGAAAGAGGACATGAGCTCTCAGGGAAAAGAAAGAGGAAACGGCACATTGAGGTTTTGCAGGTTAAAGGTGAATGGCAGATCACTACATATTTGGAGCATGTGAAACTCAAGCAATTTAATCTTTTCAAGGGCAAAGACTATCCTCCCTTTTGTATTGCTCATAACACCTTCACATTGTGGCCATAAAAACGCTGGCTGGGTGGGGAAGGTGAGGCACATTGTCTCTGTCCCAGCAATTCCCCTTCTAGAAATTAACCCAGGCTGGGCGCAGTGGCTCCCACCTGTAATCCCAGCACTTTAGGAGGCGAAGGCAGGCAGAACACCCAAGGTCTCAAGTTCAAGACCCGCCTAGCCAACATGGTGAAACCCTATCTCTACTAAAAATACAAAAATTAGCCGGGCGTGGTGGCATGCGCCTGTAATCCCAGCTACTCTGGAGGCTGAGGCAGGAGAATTGCCTGCCTGGGAGGCAGAGGTTGCAAAGAGCCGAGATTGCACCACTGCACTCTAGCCTGGGCGACAGAGGGAGACTCCGTCTCAAAAAAAGAAAAAAAAAAAAAAAGTTAATTTTGTCCCGCTCCTGGAAGGAAACTCCAGGCCCTTGGAATGTGCTGCCTGATTGTAATGTCAGTGACTTTGTTTACCTGGGGGCCTGGGACCACGCCAGCCAGTCTCTGCTAATGACATGATTTAGGGTGGGGGGGGGTTGGGCCAGGTGACATCAGCATGACCTCTGGAGGGGCTGGAGACTGAGGTCAACTATGGGCCATTGGCCATGACTGATTGCCAATAAAAACACTGCACACAAGGCTCTGGTGAGCGTCCTTGGTTGGCAATGTCCTGTGCATGTTGCCACACACTCTGGCTGGGAGAAGTAAGTACCGTCCACGAGTCCACAGGGGGAGGACATCTGGGAGCTTGTGCCTGGCCTCCCTGCCCTATGCGCCTTTTCCCTTTACTGATTTTACTCTCTCTCTTTCCCTGTAATCAACAGCAGCCATCAGTGCAATGGCTTTTCTGAGCTCTGTGAGTCCTTCTAGAAAACCATAGAGACCGAGAGTGATCTCAGCCCCTCCCAAAATGCAAACATCTACTGTGTGCCAGTCACTGTTCACTGCGGATACAGCACCAGGCAGATGAAAGCCCCCACCCTCAAGGAGCTGACTTTCTAGTGCAGGGAGACAGATCAGAAGCAAGACAAATACGCTGAGTGCGGTAGCTCAGCAATTTGAGAGGCCGAGGTGTGAGGATGAGGAGTTTGAGATCAGCTTGGGCAACACAGTGAGACCCCATCTCTATGCATAAGAAAAAAAGAAAAGACGACAAATAAGCTCGTCTTTCAGGAGCAGACTTCTAGGGGGCCAGGAAACGCCTCGAGACACAGGCTTGGCACCTATGAGCCAGTCTCCATTAGGACCAGGTCATGTTCAGCTTTGATAAACAGGAGTGGAACAAGCCAAGCAAGTGACACTCAATTTTGCAAGCAGCAGCCACCTGTGTCCCCTTCTCATTGTGGACTGCTGGGTGTGGGCGTCAGCATCAGCACACCTGGCTCGGCTGAGGATGAGCTGGTGGCCACCTCTGTGTCATTTGAAAGCCCCCATGTTTCTTTCACAGGCGGACCATGGGGGCTGCCTCCCGCCCAGGAAATAAAACATGTAGTTTATGAGTGCAAATAAGGAAAAAGTTCAAGCACAAAAACGATACAAAATGCCTTTGGGAGGGTTGACATGTTAGCTGAGGAATCCCAGCTTGGAACCTGGGACTGGTAACTTCACCTGTCAGAATTTCAGTTTGTCTGTAAAACGGAGAGGGGATGTTCATCTTACAGAATTGTTGTGAAATTCAGTGACAGAATGTGCCCCGCCCATGGCAGGCACTCAACAGATACTCACTGCTGCTCCATGATGGGGTGATCTACAGTCATTGGTTATTATCTTCCTGGCATCCAGAAGCCTACTCACTAATTTACCTTTACTGTTTACAGGTTGACATCATTTCACAATCAAAGATCGAGTCCCAATTCCTATAGCTGTCAGGAGCTCAGTTGAGCTGCAAGAGGGCGGGCTGAGCTGTCAGGTGTCAAAGCAATAAACCAAAAATGACAGCGTTACGCCCGTGATCACTCACCGTGATTGTACAAGCAGCAGGTTAAAACCGGAGAAAGCACCAACTGCCCTTCTCCCGTTTCCCCATGGAACAGGGCATCAGTTGAGGATCTGTTGTATCATCCAGATGTGGGGGAACTGGGCAAAAGGCTCCTGGCAGTTTTACGGACATGGGTAGGGGGCAAGAGAGGGGTCTAGGAGTGGAAAAGTACTGAGTAACAAGCCAGGGTGGGGAAAAGGGTCTTCTTTTTCCTCCTTCTGGTCATAAGAAGACCCTGAAGAAGATCCCTGCCCAAGGCCTCAGATAAGGAGACCTAGGAAGGCAGGCAGCAGGGCTAAAAATGCACATGTGCATCAGAGGAGAGCTGTGGGGCCTGAGACCACGACGCAACCCCCTCTGGAGACCACCAGGCACTGGCTGCGCCCCAAGTCTGGTGTGGGGAGGGCAGCTCCCCCTAAGTCCTGCCAGGTAAAGCCTTCAGAATTGCCAATGGTCAGGCCTTAAAAAAAAAAAAAAATCACATGTGGGTTTTTTGGTTTTTTGAGAAGGAGTCTTGCTCTGTCACTCAGACGAGAGTGCAGTGGCTCGATCTCAGCCCACCGCAACCTCCGCCTCTCAGGTTCCAGCGATTCTCCTGCCTCAGCCTCCCAAGTAGCTGAGACTACAGGTGCATGACACCACGCCCAGCTAATTTTTGTACTTTTTAGTGGAGATAGGGTTTCGCCATGTTGGCCAGGCTGGTCTCGAACTCCTGACCTTGTGATTTGCCCACCTCGGCCTCCCAAAGTGCTGGGATTACAGGTGTGAGCCACCACACCTGGCCACATGTGGATTTTTAGCCAGGAGCCACGCTCTTTTGCTGTGTTATCCAGGGCCTGAAGCATTGAGACAGTGCACTGCTGTTACCTGGCCCAGGAGTGGGGCGTCCACACATTGGGCATGCCCAGGACAGCCCCAATTCTGCCGCCTGGCCTACTCATTAATAGCTGCCCTTTGTCTTTGACATGTCCTACCTAGGCTTACCTTAATAATTTTTAATATAGAAGAAGATTGTCTAAATCATTTTACTGAAAAATGGCAGAGTTGTTTTTTTTTAAATAGCTGGTACAATGAGTAGCAATGATAGAGCTACAGACTTTTTAAAGATAAAAAGATAACCATCAACAGATGAACAAAATGTGATCTATGCACATACTGGACTACGATCTGGCCATAAAAAGGAATGGGGCAATGACGCCTGCCACAGCGTGGGTGGCCCTTGAAAACATTATGCCACGTAAAAGAAGCCAAGCATTGGCCGGACATGGTGGCTCACACCTGTAATCCCAGCACTTTGGGAGGCTGAGGCAGGCGGATCACGAGTTCAGGAGTTTGAGACCAGCCTGGCCAACAGGGTGAAACCCCGTCTCTACTAAAAGTACAAAAAAAATTAGCCAGGCGTGGTGGTGCACACCTATAATCCCAGCTACTCGGAAGGCTGAGGGAGGAGAATTGCTTGAACCTGGGAGGCGGAGGTTGCAGTGAGCCAAGACTACCCCATTGCACTCCAGCCTGGGCAACAGAGCAAGATTCCATCTCAAAAGAAAAAAAAAAAAAAAAAAAGCCAGGCACAAAAGACCACATATGCTATGATTCCATTTACACGGTATGTACAGAACGGGCAAATCTATAGAGCTGGAGAGTAGAGCAGTTGATTGCCAGGGGCTGGGAGCGGCAGGGAGGGGAGATTGAGAGTCGACAACTAAACGGTATGGGATTTTTGGTTTTGTTTTGAGACCATATCTCACTCTGTTACCCAGGCTGGAAAGCAGTGGTATGATCTCAGCTTACTGTAATCTCCGCCTCCCAGGTTCAAGGGATTCTCCTGCCTCAACCTCCCGAGTAGCTGGGATTACAGGCACCTGCCATCATGCCCGGCCAATTTTTGTATTTTTGTAGAGACAAGTCACCATGTTGGCCAGGCTGGTCTGGAACTCCTGACCTCAGGTGATCCACCCAGCTCAGCCTCCCAAAGTGTTGGGATTACAGGCGTGAACCGCCACGCCTGGCCCGGGGTTTCTTTTTGAGCAGATGAAAATGCTGAAGTTGATTGTGGTAATGGTTGCCCAACTTTGTGAATATACTAAAAACCCATTAAATCATATGCTTTAAAGCTTTATGTTTTAGAGACAGGGTCTTGCTCCTGTTGCTCAGGCTGGAGTGCAGCGGTGCAATCACAGCTCACTGCAGCCTTGACTTTGGTGCGGCTCAAACAATCCTCCTGCCTCAGCTTCCTCAGTAGCTGGGACTGCAGGCACGCACCACCATGCCCAACTGCATTTTTAAGACAGAATCTTGCTCTGTCGCCCAGGCTGGAGTGCAGTGGCGTGATCTCGGCTCACTGCAAGCTCCACCTCCCAGGTTCACGCCATTCTCCTGCCTCAGCCTCCCGAGTAGCTGGAACTACAGGCGCCCGCCACCATGCCCGGCTAATTTTTTTTTTTTTTTAGTAGAGATAGGGTTTCACCGTGTTAGCCAGGATGGTCTTCATCTCCTAACCTCGTGATCCGCCTGCCTCGGCCTCCCAAAGTGCTGGGATTACAGGCGTGGGCCACCGCGCCCGGCCCTTTTTTTTTTTTTAAGAGACCGGGTCTCACCTTGTTGTCCAGGTTGGTCTTCAACTTCTGGCCTACACCAACCATCCCACCTTGGCCTCCCGAAGTGCTGGATTACAGGTGTGAGCCACCACGCCCAGCTGAATTGTACACTTTAAATGGGTGAATTGTGTGATATATAGATAACATCTCAATAAAGCTACTGCCAAAGAAGCCAAAAAGTTCTTACCGCAAAGCCCTGTGTGAGTGGCTGTCATACAGCAGAGTCTACGGTGGGGTCTGAAACCTTCTCCCTGCGTTAGGAGGCCTGCCTCTCGCGGCACTTTTCCCATTTCTTGGCTACTCAGAGATGCACCAGCCACTTCACCTGGGGCTCAGCTCTATAATCGACCACCGCTTCCAATCCCCACGTCCTCCAAACAGAAATACACCTGCCCAGGATCACAGGTACCCCAGCTGCTAGGGCCTCCGTGATAATGAGCCCTTATGTGAAGACGACAGCCCCATGCCCAGTCCCCTTGCTTCCAGGAAATGGGCCCTGTTAACCATGCCCTGAGCATGATCTCACACACGTGCAGCCCTGGATCTGTAGTCACAAGACTCACTGCAAAGATGGGATTCTCAGCTCAGGGAGGGAGAGAGGCAGCCCCTTGAGACCTGTGTCTCAAGGGTTTCCTAGTTTACCCACGAGCTTGCTCCGGTGCGCTGTAGGGCAAACGCACCTGAACGCAATAACCTGCGCACATCCTTAGGATGACCTGGATGGCAGACTCACCTGAATGTGCGTCCCAGCTACGGAATCCGGGAATGGCCAACCTGGAGATTTGTTTCTTGTCTATGAAAAACATCTGAGCCCCTGGCCCATCCCATGAAACACAGGCCCTCCAAGGGATGGAGGCGCTGAGTTTTAGGTTAAATGAAGGTTGCCAGGTGGCGGTCGTTAAGGGGAGGGTGCTAAGTGAAAATGCTGAATAAACTGCATGCCGTTTGCAAGTGGCTGCAGCTTTCCGCTCCAGCCCACCACCACCTGCACTCTCCCCGCTGTATCTAAATCCCTAATTAAACTCAATGTCTCCTTTGCTGGCTCTGCATTTCTTCTTCAGCTTGTTGTATTTGTTACCTCCCTAGTGAAACTAATAGGGTTTCAGCACAACATAGGCCAAAACAGCAAGCCCCTAGCATATTCCAGCATGTTCTGGAATGTTCCAGCAGGTACTGTCGTCTCCCCCAGAGCTGTCCATTTCCCAACACAGACATTTAGCGCTTGAAGAATCAGCCTACCTCTTCTTCAAAAGGAGAGGAACTTGGCGTGGGAAGCTCAAATGACTTGTCCCAGCCCCGCAGCACGTTGCAAGTGGCTCAGTCATGGTTCTTGATGAATCAAATGCTTTCACTTTACTTTCTTCCCTAATTCAACAAGCATGTACTGTACATTTTAACCCAATATTGTACTGGTTCCAAAGATGTCGATACTGAGATCCTGTCCTCAGATTCTACCATTTGCTTTATAAGTATTATTTAATTATATATTATAGTCTTTTTTTTTTTTTGAGATGGCGTCTAGCTCTCGTTGCCTAGGCTGGAATGCAATGGTGTGATCTCAGCTCACCGCAGCCTCCGCCTCCCAGGTTCAAGCGATTCTCCTGCCTCAGCCTCCCGAGTAGCTGGGATTACAAGCATGTGCCACCACGCCTGGCTAATTTTGGATTTTTAGTAGAGATGGAGTTTCTCCATGCTGGCCAGGCTGATCTCAATCTCCCGACCTCAGTTGATCCGCCTGCCTTGGCCTCCCAACGTGCTGGGATTACAGGTGTGAGCCACTGTGCTCTGCCATTATATTACAGTCTTAACACACTTGTTAAAGGTTACTACCTCATTGAAACCTCCATTCCGGTTTACACTGCATTCACAGTTCGCTCCATCCTCATTTTACCAGTTGTCACATGAAACTATACAAATTGTTATATTTTCTTTGATCGAGGTGAGATTCACCTGGTACAATTAAACAATTTTACAGTGACCAATTCAGTGACAGCAGTACATCCACATTGTTGTACAACTGCCACCTCTGTCTCCTTGCAAAACATTTTCTTTTTCTTTTCTTTTTTTTTTTTTTTTTTTTTTTTTGAGACACGGTCTCACTCTGTCATCCAGGCTGGAGTGCAGTGGCGCAATCATGGCTCACTGCAGCCTTGACTTCCCAGGCTCAAGCAATCCTCCCACCTCAGCCTCCCTAGTAGCTGGGACTACAGGTGCCTGCCATTACACCAATCTATTTTTTTTTGCATGTCTTTGTAGAGATAGGGTTTCACCATGTGGCCCAGGCTAGTCTCAAACTCTTGGGCTCAAGCGACCCTCCTGCCTCGACCTCCCAAAGTGTTGGGATTATAGGCATGAGCCACCACGCTTGGCCTTCAAAACATTTTCCTCACTCCCAAAGGAGACCCCAGATCCGTGAAGTAGTCACTTCCCATTCTCCCCTCTTCCCAGCCCCAACAACCACCAATTTGTCATCTGTATCTATGGATCACCTAATTCTGCATATTTCACATAAATGGAATCATACAACAGATGAACTTTGCTGTCTGGTTTCTTTCACGTGGCATAACGTTTCCAAGGCTCATCCACACTGTAGTATGTGTTAGTGCTGCATTCCTTGTTATGGAAATTGGTGTATTTTAACCATGTTTGGGTCAGTGACAGACACCCGATCCCCAAACATGGGAAATGTTTCCTTTGACCCATGCACTTTGCCCAGGTGTTCTCAATGGGGTAATTTGATTTTGTTCCTCCAGAGACATTTAGTGACGTCTGGAGTATTTTTTTTTTTTTTTTTTTTTTTGAGACAGAGTTCCACTCTTTCGCCCAGGCTGGAGTGCAGTGGCACGATCTCGGCTCATCGCAACCTCTGCCCCCGGGTCCAAGCGATTCTCCTTGGCTCAGCCTCCTGAGTAGCTGGGATTACAGGCGCCCGCCACTACGCCCAGCTAATTTTCGTATTTTTAGTAGAGATGGGGTTTCACCATGTTGGCCAGGCTAGTCTCGAACTCCTGACCTCAGGTGATCCACCTGCCTTGGCCTCCCAGAGTGCTAGGATTACAGGTTTGAGCCACTCTGCCTGGCCTGGAGTATTAATATTTTTGATTGTCACAACCGGGGACTGCTACTGACATCTATCTCTGGGTAGAGGCCAGGGATGCTGCTAAACATCCTCCAATGCACAGGATGGACTCATAACAAGGAATGATCTAGCCCAAGCTGTCAATAGTGCCAGGGTCAAGAACCCTGATTTCAGTTCCTTCTCTCTGGCCGATCTGATCCCCAGGCCGCATGGAACAACATTTCTCTACATTGCCAGCCCTTAGGAAACACCCAGGCATTCCTTTCTCATTCTCTTTCTTTCTCTTTTTCTTTCTCATGCTCTTTCTTTCACTCTTTTTGAAGAGATAAGGTCTCCCTACGTTGCCCATGCAGGAGTACAGTGGCACAATAATAGCTCACTGCAGCCTCTAACTCCTAGGCTCAAACAATCCTCCCACCTCAGCCTCCCAAGAAGTTGGGACTACAACGGGCACCACCACACCCTGCCTTTTCTTAAAAATGCAGATTCCTGGTCCCCCTCCCAAGCCTTTCGAATCTGAATCTCCAGGCATGTAGCTTGGGAATCTGTATTTTTAACAAGCCCAAGGTGAATTTTAGGACCAGAAGTTACTCTGTTATGAATTGCTTGGCAGCCCTGTGTAAATCACACTTATTCCATGCCTCCATTCTTTTGCTTCTAAAATGATCATGTTTTTCCTTTTTATCTGGAAGAGTTCTTGGCAGGATTGGTGGAGACAATATCTGAGGGAGCGTTTATATGCAAGATCACATTATCATAATATGCAAAGCAAGCACAACATGATGACGTTCTACTTTAGATTCCCAAGAGCAAGGAGCCTGACTCTCCCATTTGCTGCTGTATCCTGGGAACATCTTACACACCCAATATGCACTTACTGAATGAACAGAGGCCCTGGGGATCACAGCATCAGTGATGGAGCCTCACACACTCACACCAACCCCCAGGCCAGGCCAGTGACCTGGGGCCAAGCTGCAGCCGCAGACTGATCGGGGCAGCCTTAGCACTTCAGTGGGCCACGTCCTCCATGAAAATATATTTAAACATGTATTTTGTGACTGTGTTGGTATAAAGAGAAATATAATCCAGGCTGGATTCATTATTATATGCAGGCATTTTTCCCTCTTATGGAAAAAAAATGACAAAATTAAAGACTTTCTGTGGCCCCAGTATGGCTGTGCCAGGGATAGGTCGGCACTGATGCCTGGTGGCATCTTGAGAGTTCCTAATCCAGTTGATCTGGGGCATGGCCTGGGCATGGAGCCTTTTAAATGCTCCCCCGGGAGATTGTTTTTTCATTGCTTTTTTTTTAGATCAAGGGCCTCACTCTGTTGCTCAGACTAGAGTGCAGTGGTGTGATCACGTCTCAGTGCAGCCTTGAACTCCCGGGCTCAAGCCATGCCCCTGTCTTAGCCTCCAGAGCAGCTGGGACCACAGGCACACACCACCACGCCCAACTAATTTTATTTATTTACTTATTTATTTTGAGACAGAGTTTCGCTCTTGTTGCCCAGGCTGGAGTGCAATGGCATGATCTCAGCTCATTGCAACCTCTGCCTCCAGGTTCAAGCGATTCTCCTGCCTCAGCCTCCCGAGTAGCTGGGATTACAGGCATGTGCCACCATGCCCGGCTAATTTTGTATTTTTAGTAGAGACGGGGTTTCTCCATGTTGCTCAGGCTGATCTCGAACTCCCGACCACAGATGATCCATCCGCCATGGCCTCCCAAAGTGTTGGGATTACAGGCATGAGCCACCATGCTCAAACTTAATTTTTATTTTTGTAGAGACGAGGTCTCACTATGTTGCCCAGGCTGGTCTTTAATTCCTGGGCTCCAGCGATCCTCCTGCCTTAGCATCCCGAAAGTGCTGGGATTACAGGCATGAGCCACCGCATCCAGCCTCCCCCAGGGGATTCTAATGCGCAGCCGTGAGTCTGAGGACAGTGGCCCTGGCCCTGTTGTACAGGATTCAGTAACAATCTTTCCCATCTGGAATCATCCACCAGCAGCTGGACACAGCCATGATTGACAAGGTCGGGAAGCCAGGCATGGTCCCCTTCACACTGCATAACAGTGGAAGGAACAATCATTCCTGCCCTTTAGTCCCTGAGATCAGCGAGGCAACAGTCATTTATCTTCCCCCTGGGGGTGGTTGGCCTGAAAGTCCTTGCAGGGCTCCTGGAGGACTGAAGGCTTCCAGGCCAGTGCAGCTCCGGGCGGCTCGGCCCCTTCCCCTTACGCTCCATGCACCCAGAGACACATACACGTGTGGATGCACACACACACGGGGCCAGACACTCATAGACAGCTACGGAGACACCCAGAGCCCAGCTCACACACATGACAGACACCTAGGCCCTCCAACAAACACCCACAGATTCACCCACACATACACAGACACACTCCTACATATCCCCCCATACACAGCCCCCAGCGCACACACACACACCTATAGAGACACCCAGACCACCCCCTCTCACATACACACATGTGGACACTATTTGGTCACTGATAAAGGCCTGAATGGATTTAAGATTTTAAGACAGAAGGCAGGCAGAACATAAAATAAGGACGCCATTAAGTTAGACAAACAACTAATGCAGGGAAACGCAAACCAATGCAACCACAAAGAAAGACCTTCAGTGAAAATGGGAAGGCCAAGCACAGTGGCTCAAGCCTGTAATCCCAGCACTTTGGGAGGCCAAGGCAGGAGGATCACTTAAGCCCAGGAGTTTGAGACCTGTCTGGGCAATACAGAAGACCCCAACTCTACAAAAAATTTAAAAATTAGCTGAGTGTAGTGGCGTGTGCCTGTAATCCAAGCTACTCAGCAGGCTGAGGCAAGCGGATGGCTTGAACCCAGGACTTCTGAGACCAGCCTGGGCAACACAGTGAGACACCGTCTCTACAAAAAATAAGCCAGGCGTGGTGACATGCACTTGTAGTCCCAGCTACTCAGGAGGCTGAGGCAGGAGAATCGCTTGAACCCGAGAGGTGGAGGTTGCAGTGAGCCGAGATGGCGCCACTGTGCTCCAGCCTGGGTGACAGAGTGAGACTTGGTCTCAATAAATGAATGAATGAATGAATGAATGAATGAATGAACCATACAGGTAGAATTACCCTATAACCCAGCAATTGCATTCCTAGGTATACACCCAAGGGAACTGAAAACGTATGTCCACACAGAAGCCTGTAAACAAATGTTCTCAGCCGCATTATTCACAATAGCCAAAAGGTAGAAATAACACAGACGTTCATCAAAGGATAAGTGGATTAACCACTTGTGGTCTATCCACATAGCGGAGTATGATTCACCCACAAAAAGGAATGAACCACTGGTCCACGCTACCATGTGGATGAACCTTGAAAACATGATGCTCAGCAAAAATGCCAGAGGCAAAGATCACATATTCTATGATTCCATTGATATAGTATACCCACTATAGGTAAATCCATAGACAGAATGCAGATTGATGGGTGCCAGGGGTTGTGGAGAGGAGGGAATGGGGAGTGACTGCTAATGGGTTTGGGGTATTATTTTGGGCTGATGAAAATGTTTCGGAACTAGGTAGAATTGATGGTTACATAGCATTGTGAATGCACTAAAAGCCACCTAATTATGTACTTTAACGCTAGGTGAATTTTAGATGGAAAGAAGGAAGGAGGGAAGAGGAAGGGGGAAGAAATGTTGGCGGGGCAGCGCTAAGCCCACTGTTCACTCTTCCTAGGCAGGGTCGTGTTTTCTACCCCGATTGTACAATGCCTGCAACACAGCAGGAGTTAATCAATGATAAACAACGTGAAATCCACAGACACCAACCAGAGGCTTCCAGCTGTTACCCTTCACCCTTACTTTACACGGTGACCCCTCCCCCAAACACACACATCTATATATCCAAGTTTTGCAAATAATACTCAGATCTATTATGAGTAATGCACTGTGATTTTTGACGAACCCATTAAATTGATTTTGCCCATTTGGGAAACCGGCCAAGATCACTTAAGAGTCCCTGCAGTACTAAGAGCTTTAAGAATACTTAAATGCTGAGGCCAGGCACAGTGGCTCACGCCTGTAATCCTAGCACTTTGGGAGGCCGAGGCAGGCGATCACTTGAGGTCAGAGGCTTGAAACCAGCCTGGCCAACATGGCGAAACCCTGTCTCTACTAAAAATACAAAAATTAGCCAGGCATCAGGGAGTGCACCTGTAATCCCAGCTACTCAGGAGGCTGAGGCAGGAGAATCACTTGAGCCCTGGAGGAGGAGGTTGTAGTGAGCCCAGATTGTGCCACTGCACTCCAGCGTGGGCAACAGAGCGAGACTCCAAAAAAAAAAAAAAAAAAAAAAAAAAAAAAAAAGGAACAGAAAGGAAAAGGAGAAAAGGTATTCAATTGGGAGAACATCTTTTTAATACTGCAGAGAGCAGTTACAAGGTGGTTAGTTACATGCACTATTCTTGGTGGTGAGCTATTTATTTATTTATTTCTTCATTTTAATCTGAGCTCCAGAATCTTATTTAAAATTCTTAGATTAAAAAAAAAAAAAAGGCCAGGCACAGTGGCTCATGCCTCTAGTAATCCCAGGACTTTGGGAGGCCGAAGTAGGCAGGTCAGGAGTTCGAGACCAGCCTGGTTAACATGGTGAAACCCCATCTCTACTAAATATACAAAAATTAGTTGGGCACGGTGGCAGGCACCTGTAATCCCAGCTACTCGGGAGGCTGAGGCAGGAGAATCGCTTCAACCCGGGAGGTGGAGGCTGCAGCGAGCTGAGATCATGCCATTGCACTCTAGTCTGGGCGACATAGCGAGGCTCCCTCTCAAAAAAATAAAAAGCGAAACTATTCTTGATGTCTCTTTCACGTGGCCCTTGCTAGATCTTCCAATTCACTCATGTGCCTGCAAAAACAGGCGACTCATTGTAAACATTTGAGTCATACAGGGAGGAGAGGACCAAGGAACCCAAAGGAAATCAGAATTCTGCAAGTAAAATTCCAATGTCTACATTTACTCCTAACAGAAATCTTGAGCCCAGAAAGTCAGAGAAGGATTTTTAACATCCCAAACACGACAGGCTCTCACTGGGGAGAAAACTGAGGCCAAATGGTGTGAGTATATGAAGCCATGTTTATAAATAGTTCAGTATCCAACAGAAGTGTTCTCGTTAGCAACTGGGAAGCCAGTTGTCCGAGAGAAAACATTTTCACGGGTAACGCTGTGGTCAGCGAGGAATCCATCATATGCTTAAGTCCGGCTTCAAGAGATGCAGTACCTGAATAATTTTGTTAAGCCACAAACCAACACTTCTTAGAAGGCCACCTCGCCTAGATGGACATAACAGAATATAAGATATACAGCCACTTTTGGTTTCAGATTGGTAAAATTCCTCTTTGCGGTCCAAGTAGGTAGGTATAAAGCCCTTTCATTAATTGAATGTGAACCAATGTTTGCAAGAGACTCTCAAGTCCCCACCAAACAGTGGCAGAACAAAAGAGCCTTTTAATTTGATATGTAAGTCCATACTTTGAACAGTAAAATGGAATGTCCAATGAACGCTTCGTACTCCAGGCGTCTGACATGAAAGTTCCACGGAATACGTGTTTTTACGATCCTGAAATAGGGCTCTTGTTTTGAAGACTTTGCATATGTAATTAATAACAGCTTGAGATCACGTATATGCCAACATCTAAGCCAAACTGCTAAATATGCATGGCCCCGAAACTACACAATCAAGATCTGGAAAGCAGCAATTTTTCAAGATTGTAATTTAGGGTTTAAATGACAATGTAAGCCACACCAAGATGATATTATTTCCTTACATCTAGCAAAATGAAGCTGTATCATCAGGTAGCAAAGGACGGGGGAAGGCGGCATCCATATTCCTGACATGTTACAATACCCTCCTTTTAGCATCTCACAAAGCATGTTTTGTTCAGAGAATGAATGGGGACAGTTCTCTTCTGTGCATTTTATTAAAACTTGAAAGCTATGGCTTGCCGCCATCAGTGACGCCTGTTGGGTTCCAATAGCCTCATGTTCAAATCTGACTCGTTAGCAAATCCACCCAACTCAACATCGGTCATCTTGACATTGCAGGATATTCAGCAAGTCTGAAGTTTTTAATCGGGAAGGATTTTCTACCGTTACTGAGCAAATAAAGGTTCTTTGTAGCAATGGCTGGAAATGCAACATGAGCCCTTTCTTCACACCAAAAGAACTCAAAGTTCACCGGGTGAACCAAAGACTTTATTTTTCAAAAGCAGGTAACACCAAAGTACTATGTGGTATCCATATTCGTTGCAAAAATGATAATTACTGGACTTTTCCAAACATCAAATGAAGGGGGATCAATGGTTACCACTATCATTTTCAACCAATATACAGATGTTCGCTCAAGGTCTAGGTTTTATTTCTACATAGTAGTATTCACGTGAGTTCCCTATGCTGAATTATTATCAAAACGAGGACTCTTGAAGGTCGAGCCCAGCTTTGTCTTGACTTCAAAGATGACACAGCAGCCAACCTAGAATCCTGGCTTGCTGCTTGAGTCCTAGAAATCATGTCTTCTCATGTTTTACAACAAGCCGTGTCTCTGAAAACTAAAATCAGACTTTAGATTCCTCTGAAACAGTTCTGGTTCCCAAGCATCCGCACCATGGTACCCAGACATGTTCAAAATGTGCTCTCCCTTATCTTTCAAAACCCACCACCAGGAACCCAAAACGGACCCCACTTTGAGAGTTCCATGATGAAGGTGATTAAGAACCACATTAACCCCAAGTAAAGGCAGTAGATGAAATTATACATTTCTTTTTCTTTTTTTTTTTTTAAGTCAGACTACATTGGCAAATGGGAAAATGACACCAATCATATGATTACAGAAAACGGTTTTATAAATCCTCCTCTTGAAATTATGTTCAGGCCCGGCACGGTAGCTCACGCCTGCAATCCCAGCACTTCGGGATGCCAAGGCAGAAGGATTGCTGGAGCCCAGGAGTTCGAGACCAGCCTGGGAAATATAGTAAGATCCCATCTCTGTTTTTTTTTTTTTTTTAAAAAAAAAGAAACTCTGTTCAAAAGTATTTCACACCAAAAGGAGGTCATAAAAACTGTTCATATAATTACCCTATGAGAAAAAAATCCCTGTATGGAAATGGGCGCTGAAGATCTGGCACAGAGAAACAAGGGGAGACGCGGCAGTGATAACATCCAGCCCTATTTTTCTAGTGTGCATTTATGACCTCATGGATATGTCTGTACTCGGTATTAATAGCCCCTCCTCGTACTTAAAAAAAAAATTAAGAAATTAAAGTGAATCTGTGTGCTAATGAAGTCTGCAGTTACAGAATCTAAAAGCTAAGCCTGTAAAGTCTGTAAGGCAAAATCTTTGTCATCAGGGACAGGAAGAGACGGATAAGATAATGGTAGGCACTAAAGGCTGGTTCAGCTGAGCTCTGGACAGAACAGCCTCAGAAATAAGGCAACTGTGGCTTCTCAGTTTGAGACTGCCACCAGAAAGGCCCAGGGAGGCAGGAAAAAAGAGCCACTGATGGCAGATCACAGGAAGATATTCGGATAGGGCAATGATCACAGTTAGATGGCAGGACTCAGGGTCACAGGGAGGCAGGAAACTGTGGAACTGACACTCAAGGGGAATGTCTTTGCAAGTCCTATGCACGACTCCAAGCAGCAATTGCTGGGGTTTGGAGGTTTGTTAGTTTTGCGACGTTTTCCCCCCAAAAGAAGACATGAAGGTGGGCCCCCTGGAGAGGTGAGACCACCAGGGCAGAAACTCCACCAGGCGTGAAGCTGGATGAGAGGTGGAAAGGACTTCCTGCGGCAGGCACCCGGCTCCCTCCACGTCTGGCTGAGTCCTACAAACGCTTGTAGGTGCCCAGGAGAGCTCTGCAGTTGGGACAGTAATGGTCCACGTCCTGCAGGGCGTCCACGCAGAAGGGGATGAAGCAGCAGCCCGCTATGCACCTGGGAGGAAAGAGAGACACATGGAGCGCGTTACTGACCACAACAGGATGGACACTGGCTGCCAAAGAGATGTTCATGTCCTTCTTTGTAAAAAGGGTCTTTGCCAGTATAATTGGGAATTTTGAGATGGGATTATCTTGGATTATCCAGGTGGACCCCTAAAACCCAATGACCTTAGAAGAAGAGGAGAGGACACACAGAGATACAGAGAGGGCAGAAGGGCATGTGAAGACAGAGGCAGAGGCTGGAGTGACGAGGCCATAAGCCATGGAACACCTGGAGCTACCAGAGAAGCTGGAGGAGGCAAAAAACGATTCTGCCCTGAAGCCTTAGGAGGGAGCGTGGCCCTGCTGACATTCTGGTTTTTGTTCTTTTTTTTTTTTTTTGAGATGGAGTCTCGCTCTGTCACCCAGGGTTCAAGCAATTCTCCCTCTTCCTGGGTTCAAGCAATTCTCCTGCCTCAGCCTCCTGAGTAGCTGGGATTGCAGGCGCATGCCACCACACCCAGCTAATTTTTGTATTTTTAGGAGAGATGGGGTTTCACCATGTTGGCCAGGCTGGTCTCGAACTCCTGACCTCAAGTGATCCACCTGCCTTGGCCTCCCCAAGTGCTGGGATTACAGGCGAGAGCCACCACACCCGGCCCCTGCTGACATTTTGATTTTGCACTTCTGGCCTCTAGAATTGTGAGAGTTAATATCTTTTGTTTTAAACACTAGGTGTGTTGTAATTTGTGATGACACCCCAAGGAAATTAACATGCCAGCCAATGCCAAGGCTCCTCCTGCGGACAGGGTCCCTTGGAGCATTATGTTCAAATCTGGGGTCATTTGGGAGTCTTTCAAAGTCTTAGATGGGCTTGGTGAACTTTTTTTGCAAAGGGACAGATAGTAGATCTTTTAGTCTTCTTGTTGCTGTGTTTTGTTTGTTTTTGTAGAGATGGGGTCTTCCTATGTTGCACAGGCTGGTCTTGAACTGCTGGCCTCAAGTGATCCTTCCACCTCTGCCTCCCAAAGTGCTGGGATTACAGGTGGAAGCCACCACACACCCGGCCACATACTTTCATCCTGATGAGGCATGGAGTCTCTGTTGCCACTACTCAACTCTGCCCTTGGAATGAGAAGACAGCCACAGAGAATCCAAAAACCAATAGGCGTGGCTGTGTTCCCGTAAAACTTAAAACAAGCACTTGGCTCCAGGGCCGTTTTGCCAACCCCCGTCTTACTGATCTCTTCCCTATAGACAGGCTGCTTCTTACAGCAACCAAGTAAAGTTCCCCAAATAACGCCTCTTAACCTACATAATCCACCATTGGCACACACAGGCAGGAACCTCAGACAGCGTGACAACCAATGTTTGCCAAAAATGGAGTTAAAACTCAACCTTTTACAGGAAGACACTGGTTTACATAAAGCAGAATTTGGAAATACTCTGATGAGGAAATTATCTCATGAAAGAAATTTCCTCCTATTGCCTAAGCTTTCCAGAGCTCAAAAAAGGGCACTCAGTCTGTTCAGTAGGAATCCTAACCTATGGCTTACAGGTATAGGCACGGCTCCAGGCAGCACACACTCATATTTTATCCTCAGCAGCCCCTGAGGTGGGCGTTATTGCCCCGCACGCGCTGTCTATAGATGGGGAAACTGAAGCACAGAGAGGTAAAGTCACTTGCCCATGGCCACACAGCTAGTCAGAGGCAGGACTTGAACCCACTCTACCATGTTTAAGGAAGGAACAAAGGGAGGGAAAGAAAGGTTGCCTCAATTTCTAAAGCCAGACTGGCAGAGGCCAATACTCAATGTAAGTTTCTATTCCTCTATAATCCCAGCACTTTGGGAGGTCAAGGCAGGAGGACTGCTTGAGTCCAGGAGTTCACGACCAGCCCGGGCAACATAGTAAAACCCCTACTTCCACAAAAAAAAATTTAAAAGTTAGCTAGGTATGGTGGCACACACCTGTGGTCCCAGATACTCAGGAGGCTGAGCTGGGAGGATTGCAGGAGCCCAGGAGATCAAAGCTGCAGAGAGCTACGATCGTACCACCACACTCCTGCCTGGACAACAGAGCAAGGCTCAGTCTCAAACAAAACAAAACAAGTAAGTTTCTATTCCGTCTTTCCCTGATTTCAAAGTTAAAAATTTGTTTTAATACAAATATCCAGAGGCAATGGACTTTTTTTTTTTTTTAAGCATTTTCTGCCCACGGAATGAAAACAGCAGCAGAGTCCTATGGGCAAGAGGGGGAATCAGGTGCCCAGAAAGTTGTTTTGTCCCCTTCCTTCCTTATTTAACACATGACCTCAAGGAAGTTAACTAAACTCTCCGGGACTCTTATTGAAGTTAGGAAGAGAAATATAGTTCCTTCTCAACCTCAAGTCACCAAAGGACAATGTGGAAGAATGTGCCAGTTGCATGAGGCTGCTGAAACTCACAAACACAGTTTCCTTCAAGGAAAAGAATGGAGCCCCTTGGGGTTTTCTGAGTGGCTCACGTGGCCAGGAATAAGGAAGCTACTTTTACCTGCTTGGTGGGAAACAAAAAATTGATTGTGTTTCCTCAGATTTTTCTCCCAGAACAGAAACTATTATCTCTTTAAACATAATACCCTTGGTGCAGACATAAATATTTATATAATTTCCTTGCATGGGCAATGGGAAAAATACTTCAGGTCATAAAAGGGTAAGAAGTTTTGGAGCAATTCCTATGAAGAATTTTAATGTACAGATTGTTTAGAGCTTCCCTGGGGCTCGAGCAAAACATTATTATTTAGGTCATGAAATTCTAGAAGAAAAAGGAATCCCTGAGGGTATTGCCCTGTACACAGCTGGAAGCAGCTGTGAAGCTTGTCCCTACACGCAGGGCGTGGTTTCAGCAGATAAGCAAGACGAAAAGACGGAAGACCAATTTCTGGGGACTGACACACTTAAGAGCAGCAGGGATGACTTGGTCTCCCAGGGGGCATTTTTGTTCAGAACACTGGGGAGCGTGGTGCTCCTGGCATCAAGCGGGTGGGGGCCAGGGATGCTATTCAATATCCTACAATGCACAGGACACCCCCTACTATAAAGAAATGTCTTGGGCCAGGCATGATGGCCCACGCCTGTAATCCCAGCACTTTGGGAGGCCGAGGCGGGTGGACCACCTGAGGTCAGGAGTTTGAGACCAGCCTAGCCAACATGGTGAGACCCTATCTCTACTAAAAATACAAAATATTAGCTGGGCATGGCGGTGCACACCTGTAATCCCAGCTACTCAGGAGGCTGAGGCAGGAGAATAGCTTGAACCTGGGAGGCGGAGGTTGCCGTGAGCCGGGATTGTGCTACTGCACTCCAGCCTGGGCAATGGAGTGAGAATCCATCACAAAAAAAGAAAGAAACATCTTAGGCCAGGCACGGTGGCTCACACCTGTAATCCCAGCACTTTGGGAGGCAGAGCAGGGCTGATCACCTGAGGTCAGGAGTTCAAGACCAGCCTGGCCAAGACGGCAAAACCCCGACTCTATTAAAAATAAGCTGGGTGTGGTTGTGCACCCCTATAATCCCAGCTACCCAGGAGGCTGAGGCAGGAGAATCATTTGAACCTGAACAGTGGGGGCTGCAGTGAGCCGAGATCGCCCCACTGTACTCCAGCCTGGGCGACAGAACCAGATACCATCTCAAAAAAAAAAAACAACACAAATGTCTGGCCCTGAATGTCAAGCGTACTGCAGTTGAGAACCCACTCCCGCCAGCACCCAGAGAGAAGGGTAGGAGGGCTTGGGGCCAAGTGGGAGGCAGACTCACCCCAGCAGGCACAGGCTCCCGCAGGACAGCCAGGTCAGAGCACCGGCGTTATAGGACAGCTGACTCACGATCATCTTGTTGCAGGAAGGACAACACATTTGGACGGGGCGGTCCAAAAAGGTGATGGGGTGCTGCACATAGACCGTCTGCACGGTAACTGATGAAAGAGAGAGGGACAAACACAGGCTGCTCAGGAAACAAGGTCAATAGCATTCACTACAGGACAAAGAGAGGAACGCAGGGATGCCAGCAAATATTATATTTGTACATTTGTGTTCATAGCATGCGTTCATCGTTTGGCTATCTATGAGATCCAAAAGGGGAAGGAACACAAGTGTCCATCGATGCACCAATGAATTAACACAGCGAAGTTTATCCATCCACCAGAATATGATTCAGCCTCAAAAAGAAAGGAGGACTGGGCGCGGTGGCTCATGCCTGTAATCCCAACACTTTGGGAGGCCGAGGTGGAAGGATTGCTTGAGCCTAGGAGTTTGAGATCATCCTAGGCAACATGACAAGACCTCATCTCTACAAAAAACTATAAAAATTAGCCCAGCGTGGTGGTACATGCCTGTAGTCCCAGCTACTCAGGAGGCTGAGATGGGAGGATCACTTGAGTCTGAGAGATTGAGGCTGCAGTGAATCATGATTGTGCCACTGCTCTCCAGCCTGGACAACAGAGCGACGCTCAGTCCCAAAAACAAATAAATAAATTTTAACCAGCCTCACACTGTGCCTAGCAGCTCTTGATAAACAATCCACTCTCTTTACACAGACGCTTTGATAAGCTCTGACAGCCAATGATAAGGATAGAGTTTACCAAGCCAGGAAACGCAGGCCAACTCTGTAAGACAACAAGCTCGTGAACTGTGTTGATACAAGAAATGAAAATATAAAATAATGCTAGGAAGAAAAAGCTATGTGAAAACATGTTCGAACATTCACAAGAATCAGAAGAGAATCCAGGCCGGGCACGGTGGCTCACACCTGTAATCCCAGCAAATCCCTTGGCTTTGGGAGGCCAAGGTGGGTGGATCACCAGAGGTCAGGAGTTCGAGACCAGCCTGGCCAACATGGTGAAACCCTGTTTCAAAAGACAAAAATTAGCCAGGCATGGTAGCGTGTGCCTGTAGTCCCAGCTACTTGGGAGGCTGACGCAGGAGAATTGCTTGAACTCGGGAGGCAGAAGTTGCAGTGAGCCAAGATCGAGCCACTGCACTCCAGCTTGGGCAACAGAACAAGACTCTATCTCAAAAAAAAAAAAAAAAAAAAGAGAGAGAATCCAGGGTGATGAAAATCATCAAGCACTTCAGTTGTTAAGCTCATATTTTTGTCAAAGCAACTTCCTTCTGTTCCTTTTTACGTTGTTAGAATGCCATTTATATAACATCAGGGGAAAATTACTGCCTAGAGTTAACTGAACTTAGTAATACTCATAGAAAGACCCTCCTTCCAGAAAAGTAGTATTGAATCAAACTTTAGCACTTATGTGTAATTTTTTTTTGGCAGGGGGGACAGGGTCTTGTCGTGTTGCCCAGGCTGGAGTGCAGGGGTACAATCATAGCGTCACTGCAGCCTCAACCTCCTGGGCTCAAGCAATCCTCCCACCTCAGCCTCCCAAGTAGCTGGGACTACAGGTACAAGCCATCACACTCGGCTAATTTTATTTTCATAGAGACAATGTCTCACTATGTCACTCAGGCTGGTTTGGAACTCCTGGCTTCAGATGATCCTCCTGCTTCAGCCTCCTCAGTAGTTAGGATTACAGGCACAAGCCACCACACCCAGTTCATACATTTTATTAAGTGTTTTGGGGTTCAAGAATAAGTTATTTGGGCCAGGCTCTGTGGCTCATGCTGATAATTCTAACACTTTGGGAGGCCAAGGGAGGTGGGAAGATCGTTTGAGCTCAGGAGTTCAAGATCAGCCTGGAAAAATAGTGAGACCCCATTTCTACAAAAATTTAAAAATTAGCCAGGTGTGGTGGTGTATGGCTGTAGTCTCAGCTATTCCAGAGACTGAGGTGGGAGGATCACTTGAGCCCAGAAGGTCCAGGCTGTAGTGAGCCATTACTGCACCACTGCACTCCAGTCTGCACAACATGGTGAGAACCCAGTCTCAAAAAAAAAAAAAGAAGAAGAAGAAGAAGAAACTATTTATTGATCACAGGATGGTCTAAGAATCTAAAGTCATTATCTCATCCTCTTCCAGCTCAAAATAACTTAAACACAACAATAAGAGCTCACTTTTATCCAATGAGTACTCTGTATTTGGCACACGAAACTTCCTGTCATGTTAACAACCCACTGATATTTCTAAATAGGTACTTGATGAAACCTATTTTACAAATGGGGAAGCTGAGGCACGAGGAGGTTATGTGAACCCAGGCAGTCTGATTCAAGGGCCCCCTCTCTGAGCTAAAGATTTCTTTCAGAACTACCTGTGATTCTGAAGCAGTGACATACCAGGGCACCCTTGGGCGGAAGGAAGCACCAAAGGACAGGGACCATCTAGTTGCTCAAAAGCAGAAGAGCAACTTGCATTGAGGGTGAGCTGGTGTGAAAACACAATCACACGTTGCTCAGGACGGTCTCTTCTCCTCCCTATTCCTACCTTGGCCCTGGCCTCAGGGCAGAAGTTCTGCATCAGACCTCAAGAGGAAGGGTGTGGGCCCTTAAGACACAAACTCCCATTCTCAGAAGAAAGTTGGTTGTGCCTCCGTGAGATGTGCCAAAAGATTCGTATATGATGATCATGGGAAAGATCCTAAACCATACTTTATTATGGAAAAGCCGTGAGCCTCACCAACATGGAATCTAAAAAGACTGTGTGTGGAATTTCAAGGTAAGGGGGTAAAACTGGAACGTACTGGCACTTCACTTAGACTCTCTGGCAGAGTCACTTCGGTCACTCTCCTGATTGCCAGGGTGGAGGGCCAAGGAATGGTAAGGGGGGCCTGGGAGGCCACACGTACTTGGATTGTTATTGGGGATGGGCGCTGGCTGGGTATAATACAAAGGAGGATTCATGCCCTTCCCATCAGGCCCTGTCACAAGCCCCGTAGTTGGCCCAGGCACAGGAGCTGGAGGCGTGGGGTAATAACTGTTAACAGCCACTGTCTCTTCATAGGATGGAGGCGCAGACGGTGCTGAGGAAGGCCCGGTGGCCGCCTGGTAAGGTCCTGGAACCGACATTTTACCTAAAACAGAAACAGAACATACCAGATAAGAAATTCAGTTGATCTCTCCCTCTTTTTTTCACCTAAGTCTTTGATTTTCTTTCTGGCAAACAGAAATTCTGAGAAAATGACTTCAATCCAGCTTTGTCCAAAAGCTAGGAAGAGGGTTAATGCCCCTTCAAGACCCCAGAATTACTCTTAAGGGAGTCCCTAAATAAAAATCAAAAAGTAAATAATTACTACCAAAAATCACCAAAACCTGGAAAATCCAAAGTGGAAACATCAACCAAATATGAGTCATTTCTTCTTCACATATTAAACCATTACCGGACAATGACCTATGTACCTTCCATGTCTGGTGTTTCTTCTTCGTTTTTTTTTTGTTGTTTTTTTGTGTTTTTTTCTTTTGGTTTTTAAACCACTGTGGTTTTCGCTAACTGTTTCAGGTAACGGAAAAGATAAAGGCATTCAAAAACCAACCACAAATTACCACAAATAGCAAAGGGGCCAGATGCCACAAAATGTACACTGTATGATGCTATTTAAATAAAGGTCAGAAATAGGCAAAATGAATCCATGGAGCGGTTACTCTTGGGAGAGGAAGAAGAATCTGGAAAGGGGTATGAGGGGGCCTTTGTGGGGGGGCGGGTCCTGTTCTCTTTCTTCGCCTGGGGGCTGGTTACAGAGGTATGTTCAGTCTGTAAAAATCTGAGTTGTACAATTAAGATGTATATACTTTTTTGTATGTGTGTTATAGTTTTGTTTTTTGTTTTATTTTATTTTTTTGAGACAAGATCTGTCACCCAGGCTACAGTGCAGTGGTGCGATCTCAGCTCACTGTAGCCTCCACCACCCAGGCTCAGGTGATCTTCCTGCCTCAGCCTCCTAGGTAGCTGGGACTACAGGCATGCGCCCCCACGCCCGGCTAATGTTTTCATTTTTTATAGAGATGCGGGTCTCACTTTGTTGTCTAGGCTGGTCTTGTACTCCTGGGGGCAAGTGAACCTCCTGCTTTGGCTTCCCAATGTGCTGGGATTAAAGGCGTGAGCCACCGCGCCCAGCCAGTGTGTTACAGCTTTTTAAGAAGGAAATACACATAGACTCCAGTTCTCATTTTGAAAAATGAGAACCAGAGCAGCCAGGCACACATTTTCTTTTGTGAGGGCAAAGAAAGGATTTCCCTCCAGCCCTGGCAGAGCTGCTGCTCGCCTAGAATTACACCCTGCACCCAGAGTGTGCTCCTGTCTGATGTTCCATGATCCAGCAGCCATGGGGCAGCTGGAAGCAGACACAGTGCTGTTCTTTGTGTGGCTGTTTTTCTAACTGGGCAGGGTTCAGGCTGCCTTAGAAGAGCCATTCAAACCTGTCTCGGGAGAAATGGGAAACGAGGCTCCAGGGCAGCGAGCCACAGCACAGGGCTTAGACAGGCTCGCCACCGCTCCCCTCTCCCGACACTGTCTGCCTCATTTTCTAGAACTCGTGGGAAGCCAAGGCAGCAATTAATCCCACTGCAGGGAGAAGGGTAGAGTTCTTCTGGGAAGCCCTGCCTCTAAACCAAGCCCCAGAGAGGAGACTTCTCTGGAGGAACCAAAGAAAGGGTATTCATCTCAAAGTGGAAACAGAGACCAGGTGCGGTGGCTCACACCTGTAATCCCAGCACGCTGTGGAGCCGAGGTGGCAGGATAGCCTGAGCCCAGGATCTCAAGACTAGCCTGGGCAACACGGTGAGACCCCCATCTCTAAAACAAAACAAAACAAAACAAAAGGGCTGGGTGCAGTGGCTCATGCCTGTAATCCCAGTACTTTGGGAGGTTGAGGCAGGAGGATCACTTGAGCCCAGGAATTCACGACCAGCCTGGGCAACATAGTGAGACCCTGTCTCTACAACCAATAAAAAAATTAGCCAGGTGTAGTGGCACACACCTGTAATCCCAGCTACTTAGGAGGCTGAGGCAGGAAGATTGCTTAATCCGGGGAGGTTGAGGCCGCAGTGAGCCATGATCGCGCCACTGCACTCCAGCCTGGGCAACAGAGTGAGACTCTGTCTCAAAAACAAACAAACAAAACAAAGTGGAATAGAGGCGGGGGAGTGAACATGATAAAAACAAAGTCAGTAAGTAAAGATAGGTTGGGGCTGCATTCTAGAAAACTTTGTAAGTCCCTTGGAGAACACATGTTCAAGACTTCATTCTATCAGAGAGTGCTGTCCAACAGAACCTTCTGTGATGATGGAAATGCTCTGGATCTGCTGCCCAGTATAGCAGCCACCAGTCACGTAAGGCTGTTGGGCGTCTAAAATGTGGCTTGTGGCCGGGCACAGGGGCTCATGACTGCAATCCCAGCACTTTGGGAGGTCGAGGCAGTTGGATTACTTGAGCCCAGGAGTTCAAGACCAGCCTAGACAACATAGTGAGACCCTGTCTCTACAAAATTTTAAAAATTAAAAAAATTAGCCAGGCATGGTGGTGCACACTTGTGGTCCCGGCTACCCAGGAGGCTGAGGTAGGAGGATCACTTGAGCCTAGGAGGTGGAGGCTACAGTGAGCCATGATCATGCCACTGCACTCTAGCCTGGGCGACAGAGTGACACTCTATCTCTAAAAGAAAAAAAGAAACGAGCTAGTGTGAGTGAGGAATTGAATTTTTTTTTTTTAGCTTTTCTTTATCTTTTTACTTGCCAATGAATTTTTACCTGTATTTAAGTTTAAGCAATTTAAATGTAAAAACTAACAATTCAATTATTGGGAAGCTTTCCTGTAAGTCTGGGACAACTTGAGTATGTGAATCACTTTTTCAATGGCAAATTTGATGAACACTGAATATAGATCAAAACGTTTTTTGATAAAAATTTAGCATTCAATTTGGGATAGAATGTCAATGTAAAAATACACCCTGGGTTTCAAAACTTAGTAGGAAAAAATGAATGTAAAATATCTCATTAATAATTTCTTATATTGATATATTAAAATGACCACATCTTAGATATATGAAGTTAAGTAAAATGTATTGTTAATTTCACCAGATTCTTTCAAAACGTGGCTACTAGGCCGGGCATGGCGGCTTACACCTGTCATCCCAGCACTTTGGGAGCTTAGGCAGGAGGATGGCTTGAGCCCGGACATTCTAGATCAGCCTGGGCAACATAGGGAGACACTGTCTCTACAAAAAAATTAAAAATTAGCCAGACATGGTGGTGCACCCCTGTGGTCCCAGCTACTTGGGAGGCTAAGGTGGGAGAATCACTTAAGCCCAGGAGTTCAAGTGAGTCGTGACTGCGCCACTAAACTCCAGCCTGGGAGAGACTGCCTCAAAAATAAATAAATAAAAACAAAATAAATAAAAAAGAGGCCAGACGCGGTGGCTCACGACTGTAATCCCAGTACTTTGGGAGGCCAAGGCAGGTGGATCGCCTGAGGTCAGGAGTTTGAGACCAGCCTGACCAACATGGTGAAACCCCGTCTCTACTGAAAATACAAAAATTAGCCAGGTGTGGTATTGGGCGCCTGTAATCCCAGCTATTCAGGAGGCTAAGGCAGGATAATCGCTTGAACGCGGGAGGTGGAGGTTGCAGGGAGCTGAGATTGCGCCATTGCACTCTAGCCTGGGCAACAGAGTGAGACTCTGTCTCAAAAATAAAAAATAAATAAATAAAATGTGGCGGCCGGGCACGGTGGCTCATGCCTGTAATCCCAGCACTTTGGGAGGCTGAGACGGGTGGATCATTTGAGGTAAGGAGTTCGAGACCAGCCTGGCCAACATGGCGAAACCCCATCTCTATTAAAAATACAAAAATCAGCCAGGTATGGTGGCGTGCGCCTGAAATCCCAGCGCTTAACCCGGGAGGCAGAGGTTGCAGTGAGCCGAGATCACGCCACTGCACTCCAGCCTGGGCCACAGAGCGAGACTCCATCTCAAAAAAAAAAAAAAAAATGTAGCTACTAAAAAAATTTAAATGATGTAATGAAGCTTGCTTTCTGCTCCTAATACACAGCAAAGCTGTGAGCCATGGGAGTCACAGAAGGTTACAGAGAAAAGGAAAGGCCCAACCCCAGAAAAGACAGATGAGACAGAAGGTGCAAGAGGAGCAAGAAGCAAAGTAGAGAAGGCCACAGAAGCAGGAGGGCAGGGTGGGGGTGTAATGAGATCGCAGGAGGCGTTTGTGAAAACAGGCTCGGGTTTAACACTGAGACTGACAGGGTAAAGTGGTTTGAGGCGTGTTGCTAGTTTCCTCTGACATACAGGAACAGAAATGCAGAAGTCCCAGCTTGCCCCTGAAGTCAGCTGACATCCCTCCCAGACGACCCCGGGAACCCCTGACATCTGCTTCTGGCCTTGGTGAAACTTCCAGCAAAGGGAACGACGGGGCACCCTGGGCTCTAGAGTGACCTACATCCGGGTTGAACGTCGAGGACTCGCCATCACAGCCCCAGACCCGCCTCCAGGATTTATGATGAAAACTGACTCGTATAAAAACTTACAAGACCAGAAAAAGCCAGTGCATACAGAAATCCTCAAGGAGCATGGTTGGTCGTGATTGCCAGTGGAATGCTTTGAGGGAAAACAAGTCCTGGGGCATCCTAAACCCCCAAGAGGCAATGGCTGAATTCAGCAGCAGCGCAATTCCTGCAAAAACCATGGCCCCTCCTCCCAAAGTGAGGAAACTGCATCTTTACAGAGTCAACATACAGGTGTGGGGGATGGGAGGACGGGAGCTTTCTTTTGATGACCTTTAAAGGATGGGTGGGCCCCATTTTCTCCTTCTGGAAATGAAGGCCTTGGCCACCGCCTCTCCCCCTTTATTGAGCCCATCTTTCATGTGGTCATATCTTATCTTCTGGGATTTCAAGACACTGCCTCTTTTGAGCATTGCTTTGAGATCAAACGCCAGACAAACACATTTATAATTCTGAAAAGAACAAGAGCAACAGGCCAGAATAGTAAAAAAGACTCATAACCGCTGGTCTGGAAGTTTTCTAAATAAATTTCACAGTCTTCCCTCCCTCAGGCCCCAAGGCCAGGAAATGCCACCACGGTTAGTCCCATTTTGTTTTTCTTGTTTTGCGCCTTCATTTCAATTTGGCTTATCTCCTGGAATAAGAGGCCCACCCACCAACCATCCCTCTCCTCATCACTCCCCATCCCCTCATCACCCCCCCAACTATGAAACTCTTAGAACAGCAATTAGTCCCCCTCACCCTAAACTCACACACACACCCTCCACAATGTCTTTTATTTAAAAAGAGAGAAAAGAAGAGAGAAAGAGAGAAACAGGGTCTCGCTCTGTTGCCCAGGCTGGAGTACAGTGGCACGATCATAGTTCACCGCAGCCTGAAACTCGTAGACTCAAACAATCCTCCTGTCTCAGCCTCTGGAGTAGCGGGGTCTACGGATGTGTGTCACCATGCCTGGCTATAACTTTTTAATTTTTCTTAGAGACGGGGTCTTGCTATGCTGCCCAGGATGGTCACAAACTCCTGGGCTCAAGCGATCCTCCTGCCTCAGCCTCCCAAAGTGCTGGGATTACAGGCGTGAGCCACCATGCCCAGCCTCTCCACACTGTGAACCTGGGAGATGGAGGCTGCAGTGAGCCGAGATCGTGTCACTGCGCTCCAGCCTGGGCGACTGAGCGAGACTCTATCTCAAAAAAAAAAGAAAGAAAAGAAATTCGAATACTTTTTGAACAAAGGGCCTCGCGTTTCCATGCTGCACTGGAGCCCAGAAATTAAGTAGCCAAATGTGACCGGTGGTGACAGAAAAGGAAAAGGAGGCATTCCTGATCCATGGAGAATTTGGATCTGACATGCCCAGCTGTGGAATCACTTTCACATCTATAAATATGCCACTTGGGATATCTTGGGGTCCCTTTTAGCCAAAAGTTTTCTTCATTCTAACTCTCAACAATTTGCTTAACGAAAGGTGTACTTGCCCAGGCATGTTGGATCTTGTCTGTAATCCCAGCACTTTGGGAGGCCGAGATGGGCAGATCACTTGAGCCCAAGAGTTTGAGACCAGTCTGGGAAACAAATTCAGACCGTGTCTCTACAAATGGTACAAAAATTAGCCGGGCGTTGTGGCAGGTGCCTGTGGTCCTGGCTACTCTGGAGGCTAAGGTAAGAGGATCACTTGAGCCCAGGAGTTTGAGACTGCAATAAGCTAGGATCACGCCACTGCTCTCCAGCCTGGGTGACAGAGAAAGACCTTGTCTCAAAAAGAAGAAAAAAAAAAGTAGAGTCACAAAATCATATATAAAGACAATCTTTAAAAATTTTTTTTAAATAAAAAATATATATTAGCCAGACATGGTTGTACAAACTTGTAGTCCCAGCTATTCAGGAAGCTGAGGTGGGAGGATATGCTCGAGCCTCGGAGCTCGAGGTTACAGTGAGCTGTGATCACACCACTGCGCTCCAGCCTGGGTGACAGAGTGAGACCATATCTCTACACAAAAAATTATAATATTAATAATTTTTTTTTTTTGAGTCAGAGTCTCACTCTGTCGCCTAGGCTGGAACGCGGTGGCGTGATCTCGGGTCACGGCAACCTCCGCTTCCCAGGCTCAAGCAATTCTTGTGCCTCAGCCTCCCGACTAGCTGGGATGACAGGCACCTGCCAACACGCCCGGCTAATTTTTGTATTTTTTAGTAGAGACATGTTGGTTTCACCGTGTTGGCCAGGCTGGTCTCAAACTCCCGACCTCAGGTGATCAGCCTGCCTTGGCCTCCCAGGGTGCTGGGATTACAGGCATGGGCCACCGCGCCTGGCCTTGAATTACTCACTTTTAAATGGTTATCTTTATGTGACTTTCTCTTCAATAAGAAGCAGGGGGGGCGGGGGCGGGGAGGAGACATTGCTGGAAATCTCTAATCTCAGTATCCCAAGTCAAAGCCTTAAAACAGCCTCTAAGTTGGCCGCTGGTCTTGGTTCAGTCCATCCCGGGCCCCTGTTTGTCTAAAATCAAGCCATGTGGGTCTTTCTGACACTCCTCATCGTGCTCTTGACTAGCGTGACTCCCTGCTCCCGGTTTGTGGGGACTGAGAAGATTCCCAGGATGCACTGGTGCCCCTACCAACCACGCAGTCTGTCGTGGCATCTCCCGCCATACCTGCCTTGCTTGGATGTTCCCAAACATGTCATGGGCATGCTTTCTTCTGTCTGCCTCCTTCCCGATGGGTCTGGCAAATTCCGCTTATCATATCCCAGCTTGCGTGTCACCTCCTCCAAGAAGCCCTCTCTGGCTTGCCCCCGGGAGAATTCATTCCTCCTGGAGCCTCTCTATATGGTGCAGAGGTCAAGGGCACAGACTCTGGAGCTAGACCCCTTGGGTTCCTCCAGGCACCCCCATGCCCCAGGGCATGACTTTAGTGCCTCAGGTTTCCCATCTGTAAAATGGGCACACTGATAGTTTCTTCGTCATAAGGCTCTGGAGAGGATGAAATGAATCCATTTGCAAAAAGGACCCAGAGCAACGTGGAACACACAAGCACTCAGTACGCGTCAACTGTTATTAACTCATGTTTGTTTGCTGTATTTGTCATAAGGCAGTTTTCTTCACTTGTCTGTCTTCCTATCTGGTCATAGACCCCATAAGAGCAGGAACTGACACTAAAATCTGCATCCCAGCACCTAGAAAGAGGGCCAAAACGTTATGGGTGCTTCATAGGGTGACCCACTGTCCCAGTCTCCCTTGGACAGAGGGGTTTTCCCTGGATGCAGGACTTTTGGTGCTAAATCTAGGAAAGTCTCAGGCAAACTGGGACAAGTTGTTCACTCCGGTACTTCAACAGTTTGTAGAAAGTAATACCTAGGTATGAAAAAAGGACACCAAGATTCATCTGGAAAGGCATGAAGATTTGGGAGCAGGCCAGATGTAGTGGCTCATGCCTGAAATCCCAACACTTTGGGAGGCCAAGGCAGAAGGATCGCTTGAGCTTAGAAGTTCGAGACTGGCCTGGGCAACATAGTGAGACCCCATCTCTATTAACAATCAAACAAATTAGCTGGGCATGATGGCACATGTCTATAGTCCCAGCTACTTGGGAGGCTGAGATAGTAGGATCCCTCGATCACTTGAGCCCAGGAGGCTGAGGCTGCAGTAAGCTATAATAGGGCCACTGCAATTCAACCTGGGAGGGGGAGGGCATGGACAGAGGAAGACTCTACCTTGGGTTAATAAAAAAAAAGATTTAGGAGTAGACATGAAAAAGCAGGAAGGGCTTACTCCAATAGCCCTAACATAGAATCTGAGAAAACGATGTTTGTTAAAGAAGATGTTTATGTAATGACAAGCCTCCATATAGATGGTCTCACAGTTCAGCTCAAGGTAACATGAGGATTTACGATGCAGATGCCAGCACATCACCAAATATGCTCAAGAACTGGAATCCCTGAATTGAGCCTGGAGTCCTTCATTTCCTCCAGGATTCCTGGGGGCAGTGTGTTGTTTCTCAACAGGGCACCCTAGGATGTCCAGGCAGGAGGAGATCAAGTTGGGATAAAACATCGGTGGACAGGCTGGGCGCAGTGGCTCACGCCTGTAATCCCAGCACTTTGGGAGGCCGAGGCAGGCGGATCACCTGAGCTCAGGAGTTCAAGACCAGCCTGGCCAACATGGCAAAACCCCATCTCTACTAAAAGTACAAAAATTAGCCGGGCGTGGTGGCACACGCCTGTAACCCTAGCTACTCGGGAGGCTGAGGCAGGAGAACTGCTTGAGCCCAGGAGACGGAGATTGCAGTGAGCTGAGATCATGCCACTGCACTGCAGCCTGGGCAACAGAGCAAGACTCTGTCTCGAAAAACAAAACAAAACAAAACAACAACAACAACAACAAAAACACGGGTGGAAAGAGGTTGAAAGGGAAGTGTGGGGGCGTGTGCACATGGACAAGATGAAGTCAGAAAGAAAAACTGCCGCAGTCTCCAAACCTCAAGACTGGTTGGTTCATTTTTTTCTCCTTGGTGCAAGTTTATGGCACTGCTAGAATCATCACTCAGCGGAAGAGACCCCTTGTTTGGGCCAGCATCCATTCCAGTTCTGGTTCCGGCTATGGAAAGATGTCAAGAGGGTAGTTCCAGGCTGGGCACGGTGGCTCACGCCTGTAATCCCAGCATTTTGGGAGGCCGGTGTGGGCGGATCACTGGAGGTCAGGAGTTCAAGACCAGCCTAGCCAACATGGTGAAACCCGGCTCTAATAAATACATAAAAATTAGCCAGGCGTGGTGACGCACCCCTGTAATCCCAGCTATGTGGGTGGCTGAGGTAGGAGACGTGCTTCAAACCAGGAGGCGGAGGTTGCAGTGAGCTGAGATCATGCCACTGTGCCCCAGCCTGGGCGACAGAGTGAGACTCTGTCTCAAAAAATAAAGAGGGTAGTTCCAGCAGGGCACAGTGGCTCACACCTGTAATCCCAGCACTTTGGAAGCCCGAGGCGGGAGGATGGCATGAGCCCAGGAGTTCGAGACCAGCCTGGGCAACACAATGAGACCCCATCTCTACAAAAAAGATAAAAATTAGCCAGGAGTGGTGGTATGCACCTGCAGTCCCAGCTACTTAAGAAGCTCAGTGGGGAGGATCACCTGATCCTGGGAGGCAGAGGTTGCAGTGAGCCATGTTTGCACCACTGCACTCCAGCCTGGGCAACAGAGCAAGACCCTGTCTCAAAAAAAAAAAAAAAAAAGAGAGAGAGAGAGAGAGAGGGTAGTTCTTACCACTGTATTATCCATTCAGAACCTTGAGTCATGAGCAGGCTCCCCAATGTCCCCACCCCATCAAATTCAGAGATACTTGTCACTCCACACTAATACCTAGTCCTTGGGGTAGCCCTAAAGCCACTTGTTCAATGGGGACAAGGTGTCATCCATTCCCCAGAAATGACACTGGCTTTCTTCACGGGTATGAAGCAGATTCTGAGTCTCTAACTTGCTGGTACCCCAAGATGTCACAACGTCAACAGTTCCAGCCAACAAGTGTGGAGAAGAAAGGGGACATGGAGTTGCCACCGTGTAAGTGCTCCACCTTCAGTGCTTGCTTGTGACACTGAAGGTACACCCTTGTCTTTTTTTTTTGAGATAGAGTCTCATTCTGTTGCCCAGGCTGGAATGCAGTGCCACGACCTCGGCTTACTGCAACCTCCGCCTCCCAGATTCAAGCGATTCTCTCACCTCAGCTTCCTGAGTAGCTGGGACTACAGGCATGTGCCACCAAGCCCAGCTAATTTTTGTGTTTTTAGTCGAGATGGGGTTTCACCATATTGGCCAAGCTGGTCTCGAACTCCTGACCTCAAGTGATCCACCCACTTCAGCCTCCCAAAGTGCTGGGATTACGGCATGAGCCACTGTGTCCAGCCTGACACCCTTGTCAAAGGAGTCTCAGGGCCTTTTTCCTCCCTGACCCCATCCCTTTCTGGTGAAATGGCCAACAGGCAGGCAGGGCCCAAAATGGAAGGAGGAGTAGGACGGATAGTGACCAAGGCTGAGAACTGCCCTTGAGCAACTGAACAGGACGCGGGGGCTTCTGAGCAGAATCAAATCAGGAATTGGCCTGGTGGGGAACCTGAGGCCACTAAGCTCAGAGATAATACAGGCTGGACTTCATCTCTGCCTGGTGCCCAACATAAATTTCTTTTTTTGAGAAGGAGTCTCACTCTACTGCACAGGCTAGAGTACAGTGGCACCTACATAGCTCACCACAGGCTCAAACTCCTGGGCCCAAGTGATCCTCCCACCTCAGCCTCCCAAGTACCTGGGATTACAGGCACATAGCACAATGCCTGGCTAATTTTAGTTTTTTTTGTAGAGATGAGGTCTTGCCATGTCACCCAGGCTGGTCTCGAACTCCTGGCCTCAAGTGATCCTCTTGCCTTGGCCTCTCAAAGTGCTGGGATCAAACAAAGATAATTTAACATATGGAAATTTCAGAAACACCTCCGTGTGTCCCCCTGTTATTTACAAGAGTCACAGAGTCACTCATAGCTCAGGGACAGCAGGAATGGCGTGGAGTACGGCCTGGCCAACTGAATACCCAACTGTTACTCAGAGTGAAGAGAAGACACAGATGATGGTGAACAGGCAGGGCATGAAGAGGGAAATAAAAAGGGCTAAAAGAAAGGTAAGACAATGGGGCCAAGCGTGGTGGCTCACACCTGTAATCCCAGCACTTCGGGAGACAGAGGCAGATGGATCACTTGAGGTCAGAAGTTCGAGACTAGCCTGGCCAACATGGCAAAACTCTGTCTTTACTAAAAATATAAAAATTAGCCAGGTGTGGTGGTGTTGCATGTAATTCCAGCTACTTGGGAGGCTGAGGCAGGAGAATTGCTTGAACCTGGGAAGCGGAGATTGCAGTGAGTAAAGACGTACTGCTGCACTCCAGCCTGGGCCACAGAGCGAGACTTTGTCTCAAAAAAAAAAAAAAAAAAAAAAAAAAAGTTAAAATGGCAGAATTTTAAGGCAAGTCAAATCTTTAAGAGCAGAAACTCTAAGACCCAGGCTCCTTGGTTCAAATCCCAACTCTGCCACTTCTAGGGTGTGCAAACGGGAGTGAGTTGCCAAATTTCTCTCAGGTTTCCTCATCTGGAAAATGGGCCAACAATAGCACTTACACTTCAGAGGGCTGCTGTGAGAATGTAGTGAGCAAAATATACTAGAACATTGGGTAAGCAGGTTACTATTATATAAACACACAGCTGTCATTACATTACAGAGGAGAGTAAAACCCAGGGAGGGGGTGACTTTCCCACAGTCACACGGGGGCTTCACTGCGAGAGGCAGGAGGACCCAGGCACAGACCTCATCCCGCCACAGGGGCCTGTTCTGTACCCAGGACCTCCACGGCTTCACAGGTAGACATTCACTTGTTTGGCTAAATCCCCTACAGTCTGACTTTCCCACCCCTACCCGCAGTGTGGTCGACAGAATAATGCCCCAAAATTGTTCACAGCCTAATCCCTGGAAGCTCTGAATATGTGACCTTAAGTAGTAAAGAGAGACTTTGTGTATGTGATTAAGAATCTTGAGATGAGGGGGTTATTCTGGATTAACCAGGTAGACCCAGTGTAATCACAAAGGTCCTTATAAGAGAAAGGTAGAGGAGTTCGAGACCAGCCCTGGCCACATAGAGAGACCGCATCACTACAAAAATTACAAAAATTATCAGGGTGTGACAGCGCATATGTATCGTCCCAGCTACTTGGGAGGCTGAGGTGGAAGGAGGCTGGGGGGTGGGGTCTGGGGGGTTGAGGCTGCCGTGAGCCGTGGCTGCATCACTACACTCCAGCCTGGGCCACAGAGCAAGACCTCTGTTGGGTTTAAGTGTAGAAAAAGGAAGCTGTTGGCTTTGAAGGCGGAGGAGGGGGCCGTAAGTTAGGAAATGCAGGCGGCCTCTGGAAGCTGGGTAAGGCAAGACTGTGGATTTTCCCCGGGAGCCTCCAGGAGCACAGTCCAGCTGACACTGCTATTTTTTTTGTGTTGTTGAGTCCAAGTCTCACTCTGTCGCCCAGGCTGGAGTGTAGTAGCGCGATCTCAACTCACTGCAACCTCCGCCTCCCGGGTTCAAGCGATTCTCCTGCCCCAGCCTTCTGAGTATCTGGGATTACAGGCACCCAACACCATGCCCAGCTAATTTTTGTATTTTAGTAGAGATGGAGTTTCACTGTGTTGGCCAGGCACGTCTCAAACTCTTGACCTCAGGTGATTCGCCTGCCTCGGCCTCCCAGAGTGGTGGGATTACAGGCGTGAGGCACCGCGCCCAGTCGACACATTGAATTTAATCTGGTGAAGCCCACTGCAGACTTCAGGCTCCACAGCTGGAAGATACTACATTCATGTTACCTGAGCCACTGAGTTCGGCGTAATGCGTTAGAAAACTCATCCATCCACCCTCATAGCTGGGTTGCCCAGATTCCCCACCGGCCCTGCAGATTCTCAATGGGCACTCTTCCCCCTCCCACAGCAGGGGGCACCAGGCAGAGATCAGACCCCCTCAACCTCCCACCTTAACCCCCAGGCACCTGTCCACCCGCCCTGGGCTCAGAAGCAGCCCTCCTCCTCTGGCTCAAACTTCAATCTGGTGAATGTGGCCATCTCTACGTGGGAGTGGGCCCTGTGGTCTCTGGAAGGGACTGTGCTCAGACAACGTCCCCTCTTGCCAATCATGCCCTCTCAGCTGGCTCTTTTCCTGAGGTCTCCTAAATGGTTTAATCTTTCCAAGCACGGTGGCTCATGCCTATAGTCCCAGCACTTTGGGAAGTGAGGCGGGGAGATCACTTGAATCCAGGAGTTCAAGACCAGCTGAGTAAAATGGCAAAACTCTGTCTCTTTTTTTAATTAGCTGGCCATCGTGGTGCGCACCTGTAGTCCCAGCTACTCACCGAGCTGAGGTGGGAGAATCACTTGAGCCCAGGAGTTTGAGGCTGCAGTGAGCTGTGATCACGCCACTGCACTCCTGCCTGGGTGAAAGAGCAAGACCCTATCTCAAAATAAATAAACAAACAAATAAACAGATCAAAACAAAATCCCCCTCCTGCCTTGGCCTGGGTCCTCAGCCCCTCCAGTCACCTGCCTCTCCTCCAAATCCACCTTCCACGTCAACACGCTTCCTGTTCCCTTCCTGCTCCCCAGGGATGCAGGGTCTGCACGAAGCCCTTGTGGTGCCCCCACGCCTCAACCTCAAACGCATCAAGGTGACCACAGCCCTCCCCTAGACAACACCCCGAGTCCTCATGCATGAGATAATGCTCCAGTCCTCCTCAAAAGCAGGGAGATGCAGCTAAAACCATACAGAGACAGATGATCAGGCTGAATATCGTCAGTGAGAAGTCACACGACATCACACACCTGCTGACGGGACATCACACACTTGCTGACGGGACATCGCACACCTGCTGACTGACAGGACGAGGTGAGAAGGGCCTCTGTGGCCTTCCTCCCCTAAACCCGCAGCCCCACGTAGTCATGAGAAAACTGGCCACGGGGCACCAGGCCAGCACTCCTCAAAATTGTCAAAGTCACGGAAAACAGGAAAGTCCAAGAAACTGTCAGAGACTAGAGGACAATGAATAGAGAGGTGACAACTGAATACGACATAGAACCCCGGCACAGAAAAGCCTTAGTTGGAAAAACGTGATGTCCAAATAAAGCCTGGAGTTTGGTAAACAGTAATGCAGCGGTGTCAGAGAAGCAGTTGCGGCCAGTGTCCCACAGGGAAGTAGATGCTGGGTGACAGTAAATGGGAGCTCTCTGTATTAATTGTACCAATTTTCTGCACATCTCAAGCTCTTTTTTTTTTTTTTTTTGAGACAGGGTCTCACTCTGTCACCCAAGCTGGCATGCAGTGGCGCAATCTCAGCTCACTGCAACCTCTGCCTCCCAGGTTCAAGCAATTCTCATGCCTCAGCCTCCTGAGTAGCTGGGACTACAGGCATGCACCACTATGCCTGGCTATCTTTTTGTATTTTTGGTAGAGATGGGGTCTCACTATGTTGCCCAGGCTGGTCCCAAACTCTTGACCTCAAGCGATCCGCCTGCCTCGGCCTCCCAAAGGCCAGGGGTTACAGGAGTGAGCCACTGCACCTGGCCATAAAAGATTTTTTTTAAACCCCATAACCGATGCCATGATATCATGATACCATTTTTCACCCATCCACCGGGCAAAGAGCAAAATGTTGGTAACACACACACAGAGTTAGCCTGGGTACGGATAAACTGAGGCTCCTGCAACAGAAACGGCCAATCAAATTTAACATGCACAAGTCCAGCAACTCTTCCTCTAGAAATGTGTGCTGGCAATAACCCTCACATGTGGGTGAAATGACAAAATGACAAGCACATGGGGTATTCACTACAGCGTTGCTGGTTAACAGCAGAAGCCTACTCCGCCAGCAAGGCAAAGGTACCAATCAGAGATGGTCCCTCCCCGCAAGGTACTGAAATGAGGAAGGGTTCTATTTGGGGAAATGCAATCATCACCAAGATACACCATCATGTTTAATGAGGCAGGAGAGTGTTAGTAGTGGGCCACCATTTGTGTATGGTGAGAGAAGATATACTTTTTTTTTTTTTTTTGAGGAGTCTCGCTCTGTTGCCCAGGCTGGAGTGCAGTGGTGCGATCTCGGCTCACTGCAACCTCCGCTTCTCAGGTTCAAGCACCTCTCCTGCCTCAGCCTCCCAAATTGCTGGGATTACAGGCGCCCACCACCACGCCCAGCTAATTTTTGTCTTTTTAGTAGAGATGGGGTTTCACCATGTTGGCCAGGCTGGTCTCAAACTCCTGACCTCAAGTGATCCTCCCGCCTCGGCCTCCCAAAGTGCTGGGATTACAGGCATGAGCCAAGGTGCCCGGCGTTTTTTTGTTTTTTTGTTTTTTTAAAGACAGGTTCCCACTGGGTTGGCCAGGCTGGAGTGCAGTGGCATGATCACAGCTCATTGCAGCCTGGAGCTCCCAGGCTCAAGCGATCCTCCTGCCTCAGCTTCCAGAGCAGCTAGGACTACAGGTGTGCACCACCACACCCAGCTAATTTTTTTATTTTTTGTAGAGCCGGGGTCTCACTTTGTTGACCAAGCTTGTCTCAAACTCCTGGGCTCAAGCAATCCTCCCATCTTGGCCTCTCAAAGCGCTGGGATATGCCTGGCCTAGTATTTCTTTATATAATATGCATAAAATGTCTCCAAAGGCATACATAAGAAACTTAACGGTCGGTGTTTGTAGGGAGGGGAACCAGGTGGACTAGGGGACGGGGTGTGACAAACACTGGTCGCTTTTACACCCTTGCTGGTCTTTTGTATGTTGAGCCATAGTAATATTACATATTTACAAGATAGATACTTTTTTAATTAAAAAAGAAAGTCTCCTCTGCAAACCTGTCTCTGTTCTCCCCAGGCCTCCTTCCCGGGTCCTTCCCGCCTCTGGGTAAAGATGATGTCACCACAGCCCTTTGTGTTCCTGCCCAGCACCTGGCCCCGGGACCTTCCCTGTTTGCAGAGTGATTAAAGCTTCTAATTATTTCCATTTTGTAAGATGTTCCCTTTACCACTCCCGCTGTATCAACCCCAAAATTTGCACTAACAACACCCTATTTGTCAATATAAAGTTCTTTTTTCTCTTTTTTGAGACAGAGTCTCACTCTGTGGCCCAGGCTGGAATACAGTGGCACGACCTTGGCTCACTGCAACCTCTGCCTCCCGGATTCAAGCGATTCCCTCGCCTCAGCCTCCCAAATAGTTGGGATTACGGATTCATGCCACCACGCTCAGCTAATTTTTTTATTTTTAGTAGAGACAGGGTTTCACCGTGTTGGCCAGGCTGGTCTCGACCTCCTGACATCAAGTGATCTGCCCACCTCGGCCTCCCAAAGTGCTGGGATTACAGGCGTGAGCCACTGCACCTGAACTAAAGTTCTTTTTTTTCATGTTACACTATGATCCAGTTTTCCTCCAGGAGGTTCTAAAGACCAATGGTGGACAAGGGATTGGCAGATGTGGACCCTCCCTTGCCGGCCTTATGGGACCTATATAGGGAGGCAAAGTCAACCAACGGGGCAGATGTGTGAGAGATATGAAGGGGAGACTGGGTATAGTTTTTTTTTTTTTGGGGAGGGGTACAGTTCCTAGGAGCGAGTGGAGGATCTGGGGACAAGGGCAAGGGGGCAGATCTGGGTACAGCGGGGACAGACACCCAGAAACCATGAACCTGTGTCCCGTGGGGCAGGTGAGCAGTGCGGGGCCAGGAGAGTGAGGTCGTGTTACAGGAGCCTTCACACCACAAGGTGTGCCCCAGCGCCTGGGTTTATGGGGGACCCCACCAAAGGGGCTTCTATTTCAAAACCCAGCAGTCCAAGAACAACTTGAAAACCCCCAGAGGGATTCAACTCCTGCCAAGAAGGAGAGTTCAGAGTCTAAAAATAAGCTTCAAAACCGAGAATACCAAGAGAACCACCCACCGCAGAAGCCATCCCAACAACTCGCCGTCAGCGTAAACACACATCAAAGGTCTCACGGCCCACGGCCAAGGGTGTCTTCTCCCGAGAACACAAAAAACCACGTCGAAACACAGCAGAAACCCCAGTCTCCACAGCTTCTGGTGTTGCTTCATTCTGACCCATAGCCTCTGTAAACATTCCCCCGAAAAAAGTATCTTAACCTTTTACTTTTCTTTTTTCTTTCTTAAACTGAACTTTGTTTTACAATCTGGGTCTCGCTGTGTTGCCAAGGCTGCAGTGCAGTGTGCAATCATAGCTTACTACAGCCTCGAACTCCTGGGTTCAAGTGATCCTCCCACTTCAGCCTCTCGAGCAGCTGGGACTCCAGGCACACGCCACCATGATTAGCTAGTTTTTTTCATTTTTAATTTTTTGTAGAGACGGGGTCTCACTATGTTGCCCAGGCTGGCCTCGAGTTATCCTCCCAAAGCGTTGGGATTACAGGCATGAGCCACTGTACCCAGCCTTAATCTTTTTCTAAAATCAATCCCAGCTGGGCCCGGTGGCTCACGCCTGCAATCCCAGTGCTTTGGGAGGCCGAGGTGGGTGAATCACTTGAGGTCAGGAGTTCGAGACCAGCCTGGCCAACGTGGTGAAACCCCATCTCTGCTAAAAATCCAAAAATTAGCTGGGCAAGGTGGTGCATGCCTGTAGTCCCAGTTACTCGAGAGGCTAAGGCATGATAATTGCTTGAACCTGGGAGGTGGAGGTTGCAGTGAGCTGAGATCGCATCACTGCACTCCAGCCTAGGCAACAGAGCAAGACACTGCCTCAAAATAAATAAACAAGCAAATAAGTAAATAAATTCCCATATTCCTCTATGCTTTCTTACAATCCGCAAAAAAAAAAAAAAAAGAGCGAGACAGAGAGAGAGAAAGAGAAAAAGAGAAAGGAAAGGAAAAATGCTTGTGTCTACATCTGTGGTTCCACCCTGTCCCAGGCTGCCAACAGTCCAACATGGGGCTGATGGCAGCTCCGTCCCACCAACACAATTTGCTGCTTCAAAGCCTCTGAGGACTTGGACACCAGCAGAGCTGAGCGTGCAAGGACTCTGTGTAAAGTAAGAGTTCATAGTTGCCTTGGGCGCCTCATCTGAGTGAGGCAAACGGGCTTGGGCATCTGCTTTGATGATAAATATATACCTTATTTGGGAGTCTTCTATTTGCTTACTTCCTTTGTTCTGGCCAAATTCCAGATGACTGCAGGTAGTCTAACTGTCTGTCTTTGAAATTATAGAAAACAGCAATCTTGCCTTTAGCAAGACTTACGGATAATGTGGGAACAGGGTGGTGGCGGACATTGCCTGTCACGTGCTTTTCACGCCTGTTTCACATCCCCTGGCTGACACCACATGATCTAGCCCTTGATGACATATGCCTTCCTCCTGCATCCTAATTGCTTCCTGTCTGCAAGTTAGGTTCTATTAATATTTCCCTAACTGGACCATATTACGTTACCCTCCGCCCACCCCAGAGGAAGGGATGTGATCTATATTTCCCCACCAGGCCTTGAGAAAGCCACGTGCATCTGACATCCTTGCACAGCTGAGGTCTCCTGTGCCCATATGGCACATCTATCCCATCCATGACAGGGTATCTATGGCATCAGCTCATTAGAAGTGTCTATTTTTTTTTTTTTTTTGAGACGGAGTCTCCCTCTGTTGCCCAGGCTGGAGTGCAGTGGCACGATCTCGGCTCACTGCAACCTCCCCCTCCCAGGTTCAAGCAATTCTGCCTCAGCCTCCCGAGTAGCCAAGATTACAGGCACCCACCACCATGCCCGGCTACTTTTTGTACTTTTAGTAGAGACGAGGTTTCACCATGCTGGCCAGGTTGGTCTTGAACTCCTGACCTCAAGTGATCCACCCACCTCAGCCTCCCGAAGTGCTGGGATTACAGGTGTAAGCCACCGCGCCCGGCAAGAAGTGTCTAAAATAAGACAAGACAAATCTTCCTCACTGACAAATTCCAAACAGTATTCGTAGATACTCCCCCTCCAGGGGATGCACTTTTATTTTATGTTCTTTTTTTGAGACAGGGTCTCACTCTGTCACCCAGGCTGGAGTGCAGTGGCACCATCATAGCTTACTGTGGCCTCAGCCTCCTGGGCTCAAGCCATCCTCCTCCCTCAGCCTCTCGAGTAGTTGTGACTGCAGGTGTGCATCAACAAGCCCAGCTAATCTTCTATTTTTTGTAGAGATGGGGTCTTGCTCATTCCACTATTTCCAGGCTGGAATGCAGTGGCTTGATCGTAACTCACTGAAGCCTTCAACTTCTGGGCTCAAGGGATCCTCCCACCTCAGCCTCCCGAGTAGCTGGGGCTACAGGTGTGCACCACCACACCCAGCGATTTTTTTTTTTTAACTTTCCGTAGAGATGGGGGTCTCAATATGTTGCTCAGGCTGGTCTTCAACTCGTGGCTTCAAGTAATCCACCGGCCTCAGCCTCCAAAAGTGCTGGGATTACAGGCATGAGCCATGGCACACGGCAGGAGGTGGAACTTAATCTCTCCCTTTCCTCTCCTGTGTGTGGGCTGGACTCCATGACTCTCTTTCAAAGAACAGAGTCGCCAGGCATGGTGGCTCATGCCTGTAATCCTGGCATTTTGGGAGGCCAAGGCAGGTGGATAACCTGAGGTCAGGAGTTTGAGACCAGCCTGGCCAACATGGGGAAACATGTCTATATACAGGCACATGCCTGTAATCCCAGCTACTCAGGAGGCTGAGGCAGGAGAATCGCTTGAACCCAGGAGGCAGAGGTTGCAACGAGCCAAGATCGCACCATTGCACTCTAGCCTGGGCAACAAGAGCAAAACTCCGTCTATGAAAAGGGAAAGAGAGTAAACTACAAGCGAGAAAATCTGGCAAATATCTCCTTTTCACTCTCTCTCGTGATATTAATTAACATCAGGAATACTTTACTCTCTCCCTTGATATTAACATCTGGAATGTCATGTGCATATCATGTGCCCTCTGATGTGACAGGATGAGGACACTTCACCTCCGTGGTCTTCTCCTCCCAGAACCCACAACCCCAGTGTAATCATGAGAGAAATATCAGACAACCCTGATTTGAGGGAAATTCTACAGAATCCCTGATCTTCAAAAAGTGTCAAGGTTATGAAAAACAAAGCAAGACTGAGAAACTAACACAGCCAGGGCGGCTGAGGAGACAGGATGACTAAATGCAGTGTGGGGCCCGACACAGTGGCTCATGCCTGTAATCCCACCACTTTGGGAGGACAAGGCGGGTGGATCGCCTGAGGTCGGCAGTTCGAGACCAGCCTGGCCAACATGGGGAAACCCCATCTCTACTAAAAATACAAAAATTAGCTGGGTGTGGTGGTGTGTGCCTGTAATCCCAGCTACTCGGGAGGCTGAGGCAGGAGAGTTGCTTGAACCCGGGAGGCCAAGGCTGTAGTTGGCTAAGATTGCGCCATTGCACTGCAGCCTGGGCAACAAGAGCGAAACTCTGTCGCAAAAAAATATAAAATAAAATATATCAATGCAATGTGGTACCCTGGGTTAGGACCCTGGCCCAGAAAAAAGGACATCAGTGGTAGAACTGGGAACTCCAAATAAAGTCTGGAGTTTGGTGAACAGTAACATACCCTCATCAGTTTCTTGGTTTGACAAATATACTGCGTGATGTAAGATGTTAATAATGGAGAGAACCAGGAACCGGGTGAGGAACTTCCTGTACTAACTTCACAACTTTCTTGCGAATCAAAAATTATGCCAAAATTAAAAGTTTATTTAAATACCTTCAGGGATCACACTTATAAATGAGTCAAATAGGTGTTGGGGCTCAGGACACACCACCCCAAAATATGACTGTAGGAGACTAGAATATGTCACCTCAGGATCTATTTCTTTGGCATATTTCAAGCTGATTATTCTGAGAAACTGCAGACACAGGAGTAGCTCTGAAAAGCTGTCCTTTGATACAATAAATTGAAATCTGGCCGGGCGCGGTGGCTCACGCTTGTAATCCCAGCACTTTGGGAAGTTGAGGCGGGTGGATCACGAGGTCAGGAGATCGAGACCACCACGATGAAACCCCGTCTCTACTAAAAATACAAAAAATTAGCCGGGCGTGGTGGCGGGCGCCTGTAGTCCCAGCTACTCGGAGAGGCTGAGGCAGGAGAATGGTGTGAACCCGGGAGGCGGAGCTTGCAGTGAGCCGAGATTGCGCCACTGCACTCCAGCCTGGGCGACAGAGCGAGACTCCGTCTCACAAACAAAAGAAAAAAAAAAATAAATAAATAAATAAATAAATTGAAATCTACAGGTTGATTATCCCAAATGTGAAAATCAAAAATCTGAAACTTTTTGAACACAGACATGATGCTCAAAGGAAATGCTCATCGGATCATTCTGGAATTTGGATTTTTGGATTAGAGATGCTGAACCAGTAAGTAGAATGCAATATTTCAAAATGTGAAAAAAAATCCAAAATCTGAAACATTTCCAGTCCCAAGCATTTCAGAGAAGAGATACTTGATCTGTGTAAAGGAAAGTGACTATCATAGGACCCTCATTAACCAGGGAGGTTTTTTGTTTTTGTTTTTGTTTTTTTGAGATGGAGTCTCATTCTGTGGCCCAGGCTGAAGTACAGTGGTGTGATCTCAGCTCACTGCAACCTCCGCCTCCTGAGTTCAAGTGATTCTCTTGCCTCAGCCTCCTGAGTAGCTGGGATTACAGATGCCCACCACCACACCCAGCTAATTTTTGTATTTTTAGTAGAGACGGAGTTTCACCTTGTTGGCTAGGCTGCTCTTGAACTCCTGACCTCATGATCCACCCACTTTGGCCTCCCAAAGTGCTGGGATTACAGGCGTGAGCCACCGTGCCCAGCTGGAAGATCTTAACTTAGGAGAGGAGATTAAAGGCCGACACCTGGTCACAAGCCATCGCCTGTTCTTCTGACGCTTCTCTGAGACAACTTTCATCGTTCAAGAGACTTTTTATCTGCATAACAAGGCAACCTTTTTTCACCATACGTTTCCTCCCCTTACCCTTCCATAACCTATCACTACCTCCTTCCAGGAGCCCCAAGCCCCTATTCCTTTTTCTTTTTTATTTTGAGACAGGGTCTTGGTCTGTCACCCAGGCTGGAGTGCAGTGGCACAATCTCGGCTCACTGCAGCCTCAACCTCCCAGGCTCAAGCGATCCTCTTGCCTCAGCCTCCAGAGTGGCTGGGACCACAGGCATGAGCCACCATGCCAGGCTAATTTTTGTATTTTCTGTAGAGACAGGGCTTTGCCATGTTGCCCAGGCTGGTCTTGATCTCCTGGACTCAAGCGATCTGCCTGCCTTGTCCTCCCAGAGTGCTGGGATTACAGGCATGAGCCACCATGCCCAGCCCCTTATTCCTTTTTTGTAGCTCAGGCACACTATATAAACTTCAATTATTTGACCTTACTTTGAGTTTCACTTTCTGTGGGACTCCCACATTTATGCATGGAATAAATTTGTTTGTATTTTTGTCTGTTAATCTATCTATCATCGGTTTATTTCATAGACTCAATTATGGTACCTTCAGAAGGCAGAAAGAAAGTCTTCTCTCTCCCCTACATAGGCCAAGAGTAAGAAAAACTATAAGGTGAAATGGAACAGGCAGGTCTTACCCCAAAACACTCAAGTTCAATTTAAAAAAAACAAAATTTGAGTGCTTTGGGGTAAGGCTCATGCCTGTAATGGCAATAGTTTGAGAGGCCAGGATGGATGGATCACTTGACTCCAAGAGTTTGAGACCAGCCTGGGCAACATGGCGAAACCCTGTCTCTACAAAAAAAACCACTAAAATTAGTGTGGTGGCTGAGGTGGAAGGATGGCTTGAGCCCGAGAGGGAGGTTGAGGCTGCATGGAGCTGCGATCACGTCACTGTACTCCAGCCTGGCCAACAGAGCAAGGCTCTATCTCAAAAAATATATAAATAAATAAAGTATATTTTGGATACATGCCAAAGATTAAGTGGGGGGAAAAGGAGAGTTTCTGATACTTCTAACTGATGAGGTGAAAATTAAAAAATAAAATAAAATAAAAAGATACCTAGAATTTCAGCAAAAGAACAGGTTTTAAAGGAATATCCCAAACTCTGCCCAGCTGAATGCATATTTACGCCTGAACACAAGTCTGCACTCCCCTCAAAAGGTATTTCACAACTTCCACAAAGGAAGGACAACAAAACTGAGCTCACAGAAGTAGAGAAAAGAACTGTGGTTACTGGAGGTTACAAAGGGGAGGGGAAGAGAGGCTAGAGAGAGGTTGGTTAATAGGTACAAAGTTACAGTTCAATGGGAGGAATAAGTTCTACTGTTCTGTAGAACAGTAGGGTGAATATGGTTAACAATTATTCAGTGTATATTTTCAAATAGCTAGAAGAGGGAATTCTGAATGCTTACAACACAAAGAAACGGTAACTGTTTGAGGTGATGGACGTGCCAGTTACCCTTGGATCAATTACACACTGGAGACATGTACGAAAATATCACTCTTTATCCCATAAATGTGTATGACTATTATGTGTCAACTAAAAATAAAAGAGAAAATGGTCAATGGCTTTTTAAAGGGTTTGAAAACAAGAGCAAGATATAGTGAAATATCTGTTTCACTCACAACGGAAAAAAAAAAAAACTCCCCACAAAGTTTTAGCCACACGTGGGTGGTAAACTCTTCTAAAAATATATCCCCAAGCTGTGTATAGAACTGTTTTCTACATTTGGGTATCAGATCAACACATAAAAGGGCAAGGCCTTCAGAAAGATAAAGCAGCTTTTTAACTACCAACTTAATCCTCGGAGATCGATTCTTCCAGGAAGAAAAAGGAGAAATATTCAATTCTACTCTGGTCTCCATCTCCCAGCCCCTAGAAAAGAAACACTAAGCTAGGTCCATGAATATGTATATCGCAGAAATGACCCCAGAATAAAAAAGGGATTCCTTAGGCAAAAGAAGGGCACTCACATGCAAATTGTCAGGTCTCCTAAGAAAATAGCCTAGTTTGTAAACAAGAAAGAGAACCAGCTGCGAGGGTCAAAAAGGTCTGGTCTTTTAGGGTCTCTGGAGAAAAACGTTATTTCCAATAATGTGAGCACAGTGGATCCTGACTATAATCCACTTTCAGGAACTATCCAAATTGTACGCTTATTAAATTGAATATTGCTTAAAATTCTTAAACTAAGGACTGTCACCTGGCAGGTTTTAAGCTACAACGATTCTGCAATATGGTTTTTGTTGTCATGCAATTCAACCTGTCTGTCATTCCTGAAAATGTTCAAGGTGAATGGTGCATCTTAAGCCAGAAATGGTTAAGCAGGAAGGATTTAGACAAAAGGGGAAACCCGCACCTCCAGCTCTTTGGGAAAGGAAGCCAGAAATTGGCCTTCGGTTATTTGAGCCCAAAGAAATTCCAGTTTCAGTAGACCTCGGTAAAAGTACAGAAACTCAGAGTGAAATATTTCAGAGAAACGTGTGCCAATTCCATCTTCTGAGTTCAGGCTGTTTCTGCAGGGTGGTATGTCCCACAAGTCAAAGATAAAGTTACCACGATCTTACAGCCAGGTTCAAGCATGGCGTAATGACAAATCACAGTGATTTGAGGAATGGAAAATGCTTCCATCGGGGATTTGGGCTGCTCCCCCACAATCAGAGTGGGCAATTTTCCTCTGGACTCCTGGTGAAACCACATCCCCACTTTCCACATGAATGACAGTTTTTCATCAAACAGTGCAAGGAGATCATTAATAAGACTGAGACTGCATTAGGATACAAAATTGTATGAACCCTGATGACAATTTCATAGAAAACAGGCACAAAGACAAAAGACAGAAGCCGCCCGATAAGGACAGCCAGTGGTAGTTGTTTCATTCTCACTATGAGATTATACCTTTCTTCTTTATCTTCCACACTTTAATATTTTTTAATAAAAAATTTTGAACTATCGGTGCATCACCTAGGAATAACCTCACGGATTCAAGTTTAAGGCAAGTCATCATTAAGCTCTTAAACTTACCTGAGGCCACTGTCAATTAATTCTAAGGCTCCATGAGCTAAATAGCTTAAATTCTCCAACATTATTTTCTCTGAAGCCTCCAGCTTTGGATCCTGATACATAAACTCCTACCTGCTACAAGGTGAGCAGAGAATTACCATCACATAGACACCCTCCAGAATGGTTCCTTTCTTGTGTCCATGCCTTAAGCTCTATGAAATTACACAATTCTTCTACTGAAATAACCTGCAGCCAAGGGACAACTTCATTAGCTACAAAGCTGTGGTCACCTGTGTCCAGAGTGTCAATCAACACAGGCTCAAACAAGATGAAATTATGAGGACCCTGGAAAATGCCACTTGACCTTCAAATAACAATTCTTAGGCAAGTAAACATCAACCAAGTTCAGAACAGACCATGAGTGGCCAAACAGACCCGGGAGACGTCAAAAATGTGTGTGCTAAAGAAACACAGAGCTAAGGAAGTCTATTTACCTGATAGACCGCCTCACCCATGGGGCTATTTTCACTGCTGTAAAAGCGAAAACAAACAGAGGACAAGTCACAGTGCCAAGAACACAGGACTTCCTCTTGCAGTTCCTCTGTCTTCCACCCTCACTGTAGCTCTGGGGAAACTCCTCTTCAGTGGGAGAAGTTTCAGTCACAAAACGGCACCAGCCCATTCTCAAAGTGCTGTCATACACCTCTGAGCAGTGAGGATGGGTAATGCCAGCAAAATATGCACTGCTTATTTTCTTGAAAATTGACTTAGGCTGGAAACGCCTTCCAGCTCCTTCCTCTCAGTAGATTTTCCATTTACTGTCTTCAACCACCCGGGCTTGTCTGTACCTCCTCCACAGCTCTGCTGAGACCCTCCTGTTTGTTTGAACTATGTCCTCATGTTCCTTCTGCCACATGTGCTCAGGCCTCAGTTTTTCCATGAAACTTCCTCTAACTTAGCTGTCTCCTTTCCACTGTTCTCAAGCCCTTTCTTGAGTTACAAGGGCATTAGCAAGCACCAGCTTTTTTGCCAGTGTGTATTTCTACTTTCTACCCATTGCGTAAACCCCTCAGGACCAGGAGCCATTCTTCTGCATCCTTTACACGGCAAGGGTAGCGCTTTATTTCTCAACAGCCCGTCCATAAAAGGAACGGAAGTAACAAAGGGAAATGTATTCCCCAAATACAGTGAATTACACTTCAATCTACTATTTTAGAGACTTAAGAAATGGGCCAGGTGAGGTAGTTCACACCTGTAATCCCAGCATTTTGGGAGGCCGAGGCAGGTGGATCACTGGAGGTCAGAAGTTCGAAAACAGCCTGGCCAACATGGCAAAACCCTGTCTCTACTAAAAATGCAAAAATTACCTAAGTGTGATGGCACCCAACTGTAATCCCAGCTACTTGGGAGGTTGAGACACTAGAACTGCTTGAACTCGGCCAGGGGGTTGAGGGGGGGCGTGGAGGGTTAGAGGTTGCAGTGCCGAGCCGAGATCGCACCACTGCACTCCAGCCCGGGCGACAGAGTGAGACTCTGTCTCAAAAAAAAAAAAAAAAAAAAAGAAAGACATTGATCCTACGTCTTAGATCAATCACCCAGTCACTGAATCTGTGAAAACATTACAGGATACTTTCTCAAATGTGAATAAATGCATCAATTATTCATGCCTTAAAGTAACAGGAAAGAGGGAGATGGGCCTCCTTCATGGTAGATTACAATTAAATGTTTCTTAGAGAGTTTGGTGCACATTTAGTTCCCAGAGCAAGGGCTGGTGCAGAAGAAGGCCAAGTGCAACATGGGTGTTACTCTATGCCAGGTGAAGCAAGTCACACGCCATCTAGATCCTGCTCCAACTGATAAAACCAAAACACTGGTGGAATTCCAGATACCAGCTTGCACTTCTCTCTGCAGGCATCTGGGTTAGTCCTAAACAGGAAGTCCTAAAAAGAGTCACTCTGAGAAGGCAGGGGGTGAGAGGGCAGATGAGGCAGCCAAGCACACATTAAGGCAAATCATGGCTTTCCTAAAGAGGACCCCAAGCTGGGCTTCAGACAGTCTTTGAACCAGCACCAGTGCACCAGGCCAAGGGGAGGGAGGCATCCTCTTTGGAGGATTGGTGGGAGCTTGGAAGGCCCAGTGGCTTCCACAAACTGTAGATTTCCCAGTGACCACTGCTCTGTCCAACAGTCAGTGACATCAGCTCCACTGTCGGGAAGTAGAAAAACAGTGAAGGTGCAACAAGCCTGGTCCCTGAAGCATGACTGGCCCTTCCAGAACACACACCTTTCCCCTGTCACCTCCTCTCCCTGACCCCGAATAGCTTCGGGCACACCACCAACTGACCACCTCGATCCACAGTGACCTGCAGACCAGAGCGGGGAGGGTATTTGCCCAGCTTGGCAGGGAGGGGCGAGGTCTACTTCTGCCACCAGTCACCAGCTGGTCCCACCAGCACCTACCCGGCACCGGCGGTGGACGGTGAGCGGCGTCTGGGCCCACAGCTGGGTGCCATCAGCAGTGAGAGGACCCCTGCGCTCGCGGGGTGCCCACCTTACCCCGCGGGGAGGGGTCAGGTCTGGGGGCCACGGCCCGCTTCGCTCTCTGATTTTCACCTCCCCAGGGTCTCCCAGGGGCCTCGGGTGTCCGTCCCGGATCTTGCGCGAACTCGCGGGGGCAGGGGGAGAAACGCGGGTACCCGCGCCTCTAGAAGCCAAATGTGTGCAAACAGCATTTGGGAATGCGTTGGGGTTTTTTTGTTTGTTTTGGTTTTGTTTCTGAACCCCCCGGGGGATATTTCTGGAAATCTCAACCTGAGTCACTAGAGCGAATCGCGCCTTTTTCTAAAAAGCCCAGGGGCCGTCCTCTCCGGGTAGGGGGACGCGGCGGGCCGCGAGGGGCGCTCGTTCGGGTGGGGGCCGGACGACCCCGCCACGCGTGATCGGGCCACTCCGGGACGCAGGAACTGACCCCAACCGGAGACGCGGCCGGGACCAGAGCTGGGAGGCCGGACCCCGCCCCGGCCGGGCCCCCACGCCCTCCGCCGGGCCTCGATGCCCGCGACCTGCCCGACGCCTCCCGGCCTCCCAGGAGCCCCCAGCCAAGGGCTCAGTGCCCGGGGCTCCCAGCAGGTGCTGGCGCCATGGGCCCCTCGCTGTCTCCCGCTGCCCCCCGCGCCGCACTCACCGCCGCCCGCGCCGCCTGTCGAGCCGGGAGGTCTGAGCTGGCCGCGCGGGCGCCCCGGGAAAAGGGCCGGGCGGCGGGGACGGGGGCGGGGGCTGGACCCGCCGGGGCGGAGCGCGGCCAGCTTGGGCTTCCGGCTTCTCCCGCCCCCGATGCCCGCACCTGGGCCCCAGGCGAGACCACCGCCTGTTCCCCGCCTCACTCCGATCGCCCCCAGGCTCCACCCCACACCCCGCTCGCTCGCCACCCCAGAGCTCCCCAGGCTTACCCCCCAGACGCCTCGCGCGGGCCTGGTGTCTCCCCCACTCTCCTATCCTGCTCCTGCCTCTCGGTGCCAGCCCCACCAGCCCGCCCCCGACAGCCTGACCCTCCCTCCGGATTTGCCGCTCTCGGCTCTCCCCACTTCCCCCCTCTTCCCCCCCTTCCCCCGCCGCTCCACCTCTTCCAGGCGGCGGGACCACCAACCTCGACCCTGGACCCGCGCTGGGGCGCTCCCGGCCCTCTGGAGGGCTGCCCTTCTCTTCCTGTAACTCTACAGACGCGTCCGAACAGACTAAGACTCTCTCTGTGCCTTCGGGCAAGTTACCCACCCTCTCTGAGCTCGGCTTCCTGTCTGCAAAATGGGCACAATAGCGGTCCTGTCTCCTAAGACCGACTGGGAGTTAACTGGGAAGATGGTAAAGTTTTCAGCACAGGATAGGTATTAGGTAAGGCTTATCAGCTGCCTCTCCGCTTTGTGCCCCCAGGGTGGTCCGTGCCCCCAGGTAGGCCTTTCTCCGCCATCACTGAAAGAAAACTCTGGAAATCAGTAGCTCCTGTTTCCACATCCTCCCCTAAATGGGTGCCATCTGCCCATCTGCTTGGAGCCCCATCAGCCGACTGCAGTGATAACAGCAGCAGCCTGGATCCAGCAGGCTCTCTGGGAAATCATTAGAGGGAATTATAAGCATGCCTGGCTTTGAGAGTACACAGAGCCAGGAGATGGGCAGAACCCTGATGTGGCCATCCACAAACAAACGCCATTTGGACAGGGAGCTTCCGAGCCCCATGCTGGCAAAGACCTGGATCTTAGAACCCTCCGGTGCCCAAATCCCATGCCTTTACCTGAGGTCCTAAAGATAGTGAGGCCCAGATAGGGAGTGTGGCTTGTCCCGGGTCCCACAGCAAAGTGTCCCCAGCCCCAAGTTCTTGCCACCTTGCGCTATGTCCACTGACGGGTCACCTTCGGCCGTGGACGAGTTACCAAGTTGGAAGGGATTTCAAAGTTCTCCCAAGCATAGGAGGTTGCCATGTAGATGTTATTAGTACAGGCAACATTTTACTGCTTTTAAAATATGAAGGGGGCGAGTGCAGTGGCTCCTGCCTGTAGTCTCAGAAATTTGGGAGGCCACGGCTTGAGGATCTCTTGAGCCCAGGAGTTCAAGCCCACGCTGGACAACATAGTGAGACTCCATCTCTATAAAAAAAATTTTTAATTAAAAAATAATAATAAAGTGGTGGAGTGGTGGCATATGCTAGCTACTCAGGAGGCTGAGGTGGGAGGATTCCTTGACCTCCAGAGGTTGAGGCTGTAGTGAGCTATAATCAAGCCACTGCACTGTAGCAAGCAAGCAAGCAAGAAAGAGGGAAAGAGGGAAAAGGAAGAAAGAGAAAGAAAAAGAAAGGAAGAAAGAAAGAAAGAGAAAAGAAAAGAAAAGAGGCCAGGCACGGTGGCTCACGCTTGTAATCCCAGCACTTTGGGAGGCCGAGGCAGGCGGATCACGAGGTCAGGAGATCGAGACCACGGTGAAACCCCATCTCTACTAAAAATACAAAAAAAAAATTAGCCGGGCGTGGTGGCGGGCGCCTGTAGTCCCAGCTACTTGGAGAGGCTGAGGCAGGAGAATGGCGTGAACCCGGGAGGCGGAGCTTGCAGTGAGCCGAGATCGCGCCACTGCACTCCAGCCTGGGCGACAGAGCGAGACTCTGTCTCAAAAAAAAAAAAAAGAAAAGAAAAGAGAGAAAAGGAAAGAAGGAAGGGAGGGAGGGAGGGAGAAGAGAAGAACAAGAAATTGGATTACACCCAACCTCTGCCATTCCTCCATTCTCAGGATGCAACCAAGGCTTGCAAAAGTACCAATTATTATACTGACATTAAGACAGAATATCACAGACCATTGCTAGGGAGACATAACACCTAGGGAAAATCTCTCAAAGATAATGTTCAAGAAACATCCCTGTATGAATGCTTTTCTTCCTTCCTTTCTGTCTCTCCCTCCCTCCCAACCTTTTCTCCTTCCTTCCTTCCTGTCTTTCCCTGCCTCCCAACCTTTTCTCCTTCCTTCCTTCCTTCCTTCCTTCTTTTCTTCCTTCCTTCCTCTCTTCGTCCCTTCCTCCCTTCCTTCCTGTAAAAAGCAGTAGTAAGCCTGAATTTTCTTCTGTCCTTTACTGAATACTACCACATCTTCATTTGTTTTTCTTTCCCCAACTGCTGAGCAGCAACGGGAGCCAGCTTTGTGTTTTTATCCATCCTAAACACTTATCACGGCTGTGAGCTTGCAATTATTTATGGGGAGAGCTATAAGACTGTAACTCTTTTCTTTGATCCCCAAAAAACCACAGAGATTGAATTTCCAACCCAAGGCTTCCAACCAGGGGATAAAAGTAAACTGGGCCACATGATCATCAAAAAGCATTTGAAGAAATCCAATAACGTTTTCATGATTAAAAAAAAATAACTCAAACTAGAAATAGAAGGGAACTTCCTCAACCTTAGGGCTTCTATGAAAATCCCACAGCTAATGACACACTTAATGGTAAAAGACTGGATGCTTTCCCCCTAGGAACAGGAAGAAGCCAAAGTGCCCACTCTGGCCACCTCTGTCCAACATTGTCCTGGAGGTTCTGGCCATTGCCATTAGGCAAGAAAAATAAAAGCATCCAGATTGAAAAGGATAAAGTGAAGCTATCTCTATTCACAGGTGATATGATCCTATATGTAAAAACCCTAAAGAATGTACAAAATACCTATTAGAGCTAATAAACCAGTTCAGCAAAGTTGTGGGATTTAAGATTAACATACAAAAATTAGTTCCTTTTTTTTTTTTTTGAGACAGGGTCTCTGTCACCCAGGCTGAAGTACAGTGGCTTGATCACAGCTCACTGCAGCCTTGACCTCCTGAGCTCAGGCGATCCTCCCACCTCAGCCTCCTCGGTAGCTGGGACTATGGGCATATACCACTGTGCCCAGCTAATTTTTTTTGTAATTTTTTTGTAGAGATAGGGCTTTGTTATGTTGCTGAGACTGGTCTCAAACTCCTGGGCTCAAGCCATCCACCTGCCTGGGCCTCCCAAAGTGCTGGGATTACAGGTGTGAGGCACCATGCCCAGCCAGTTGCATTTCTATATACTAGCAATGAGCAACCCCAAAATGAAATTAAGAAAATGGCTTCATTTACAATAGCTTCAAAAGGTTAGAAGCTGGGTATGGTGGCACACACCTGTAGTCCCAGCTACTCAAGAGACTGAGGCAGAAGGGTCCCCTTGAGCATGAGAGTTTGAATCCAGCCTGGGCAACATAGCAAGACCCCATCTCTAAAAAAAAAAAAAGAGAGAGAGAGAGAATGTAATACTTAGGAAAACACTTAGCTACGGAAGTTCGAGACCTATACACTGAAAACTACAAAACATTGCTGAAAGAAATTAAAGAAAACCTAAATAAATGGAAAGACATTCATGGACCAGAAGTTTAATATTGTTAAAGTGGTATATCAGTCAGAAATCTTTCAAAGAAAGAGAGAGGAGATATATACATATATAGATGGTACCAGACTTAATGATGGTTCAATTATGATTTTTTAACTTTACGATGGTGATACACATTCAGAAGAAACCGTATTTCATGTACCCTTACAACCATTCTGTTTTTAACTTTTAGTATAGTATTCAGTAAATTACATGAGATATTCAATACTTTGTGATAAAGTATTGAATTAAGTAAAAGATACCACCTCCTTTACTTAAAGTCAACTAAAATAAACCACATCTGCAAAATACTTTTACAGCAACATCTAGATTGGTGTTTGATTGAATAACTGGGTACTATAGGCTAGCCACGTTGATGTGTAAAAGTAATGATCACAAATGGCAATACTTCCCAAACGGATGTACAGGTCCAATGTTATCTCTGTTTTTGTTGTTGTTGTTGTTGTTGTGTTTTTGAGATGGAGTCTCGTTCTGCTGCCCAGGCTGGAGTGCAGTGGTGTGATCTTGGCTCACCGCAACCTCTGCCTCCTGGGTTCAAGCGATTCTCCTGCCTCAGCCTCTCGAGTAGCTGAGACTACAGGCATGCACCACCAAGCCTGGCTAATTTTTGTATTTTTAGTAGAGACAGAGTTTCATCGTGTTGGCCAGGGTGGTCTCGAACTCCTGGACTCAAGTGATCCACTTGCCTCGGCCTCCCAAATTGCTGGGATTTCAAGTGTGAGCCACCGTGCCCGGCCCAGGTCCAATGTAATCTCTGTCAAAATTCCAGCTGCCTTTTTTGGCAAAAATAGACAAGCTGATCCTAAAATTAATATGGAATTGCAAGGGATTTCAAATAGCCAAAACAATCTTGAAAAATAACAAAGTTGGAGGATCCACTGTTTCTGTTTTTAACACTTTGTTTTTGAGACAGTCTTATTCTGTTGCCCATTCTGGGGTGTAGTACTGCCATCATAGCTCACTGCAGCCTCAAACTCCTGGGCTCAAGGGATCCCTTCTACCTCAGCCTCCAGAGTGGCTGGGACTACAGGTGCGCACCACCATGCCTGGCTAATTTTTAAATTTTTTGTATAGATGTGGTCTCACTATGTTGCCCAGGCTGGTATTGAACTCCTGGGCTCAAGTAGTCCTCCCACCTCCACCTCCCAAATTGCTGGGATTATAGGTATGAGCCACTGCACCTGGCCCACACGTTCTGATTTTAAAACTTACTACAAAGGTACAGTAATCAAAGTATGTGGTTTTGGCATAAGAATAGACATATAAATCAATGAAACAAAATTGGGAGTCTACATATAAACCATACATCTATGATCAATGAATGCCAAGACCATTCAATGGAGAAAGAGTCTTTTTTTTTTTTTTGAGACAGAGTCTCACTCCATCACCCAGGTTGGAGTGCAGTGGCGTGACCTTGGCTCACTGCAACATTCACTTCCCAAGTTCAAGCAATTCTCTTGCCTCAGCCTCCCAGGTAGCTGGAATTACAGGCATGCACCACCACAGGCTGGTCTCAAACTCCTGACCTCAAGCGATCCGCCCACCTTGGCCTCCCAAAGTGCTGAGATTACAGGCATGAGTCACTATGCCCAGCTGAGAGTCTTTTTGACAAGTGGTGCTGGGACAACTGGATATCCACGTGTAAAAGAATGAAGTTGGATCTCTACCTCACATCATATACAAAGGTTGACTCATACAATTCTTAGAAGGAAACAACAGCATAAATCTTCACGACCTTGGATCTGACAATTGTTTTATAAATATGAAAACAAATGCAAAAGCAATAAAATACAAATAGACTTCATCAGAATGGAAAACTTTTGTGCGCCCAAGGACACCATCAGGAGAGTAACCCACAGAAGAGGAGAAAATGTTTGCAAATCATATATCTGATAAGGGTCTCGTATCCAGATTATATAAAGAACTTTTACAACTCAGCAATAAAAAAACAACAAACAACCTAGTCTAAAAATGGGGACTGGGGCCGGGTGCGGTGGCTCACGCCTATACTCCCAGTACTTTGGGAGGCTGAGGCGGGCAGCTCACTGGAGGTCAGGAGTTTGGGAGCAGCCTGACCAACATGGTGAAACCCCGTCTCTACTAAAAATACAAAAATTAGCCAGGCGTGGTGGCACGCACCTATGGTCCCAGCTACTTGGGAGGTGAGGTGGGGGATCACCTGAGCCTGGGAGGTCAACACTGCAGTGAGCAGAGATCATGTCACTACACTCCAGCCTGTATGACAGAAAGACCCTGTCTCAAAAGAAAAAAAGAAAAAAAAAAAAAGGGCAAAGGACTTGAATAGACCTTTCCCCAAAGAAAATACACAAATGGCCAAGAAGCACATGAAAAGATGTTCAGCATCACTAGTCAGCAAGGAAATACAAATCAAAACCACAATGAGATACCTCTTTATACTCACTAGAATAGCTACAAAAAAAAAAAAAGTTTTGGCCAGGCACGGTGGCTCATGCCTGTAATCCCAACGCTTTGGGAGGCCGAGGTTGGCAGATCACTTGAGGTCAGGAGTTCGAGACCATCCTGGCCTATGTGGCAAAACCCCATCTCTACTAAACATACAAAAATTGGCCGGGCACAGTGGCTCACGCCTGTAATCTCAGTACTTTGGGAGGCCGAGGTGGGTTGATCACGAGGTCAGAGATCGAGACCATCCTGGCTAACACGGTGAAACTCCGTCTGTACTAAAAATACAAAAAATTAGCCAGGCATGGTGGCTCGCGCCTGTAATCCCACCTACTTGGGAGGCTGATGCAAGAGAATCATTTGAACCCGGGAAGGGGAGGCTGCAGTGAACCGAGATCATGCCACTGCCCTCCAGCTTGGTCAACAGAGCGAGACTCCACCTCAAAAAAATAAAATAAAATAAAAGTAAAAATAAAATAAAGCTATAAATAGTTGTCTCTGAGTGATATAATTAGAGAATTTTTCATCCTTTTGCTACTGTCCATTTTCCAATGTTTCAAGAACAAATGCAAGTTGCTTATTGAAAAAAACTAATCTCCAAAACAGGAACCCAGTTGCCAGTAAACAGCCCCCACTGACTGGTCTGCGTTACCCATTAACGACCAATTCCGGTCACTCATGCTTCCATAACACCTTTCCATTTCCAAAACATGTTTCCCACATACATCACATGCTTTGCCCTCAAAAAAGGTCCATGCAGCCGGGATTCTTCAGCTGAGTTATGCAGATGGGGAAACTGAGGCCAGGAGGACAGGAGGCTTGCCTGAGGTTACACCCCCAACCCCAATCCTGGCTCAGTGGCCTGGCCCTGACCCTGGCCATACCCTTTGTTTCTGCTGCTGCCAAGATGGAGCTGAAACGGGGTGAGCTCATGGGCAGAGGGAGGCTTTAGGGAGTGTTACTGGATCTAGCACATAACTAGGCAGGATGCCGGCCGGGCGCGGTGGCTCACGCCTGTAATCCCAGCACTTTGGGAGGCTGAGGCGGGTGGATCACGAGATCAGGAGATCGAGACCATCCTGGCTAACACAGTGAAACCCTGTCTTTACTAAAAATACAAAAAAATTAGCCGGGCGTGGTGGGGGGCGCCTACAGTCCCAGCTACTTGGGAGGCTGAGGCAGGAGAATGGCATGAACCTGGGTGGCGGAGCTTGCAGTGAGCCGAGATTGCGCCACTGCACTCCAGCCTGGGCGACAGAGTGAGACTCCGTCTCAAAAAACAAAACAAAACAAAACAAAACAACAGGTAAAACTATGCAGAATGCCCAGTTAATCTGAATCGCAGAGAAGTAGCAAATGCCTGTTTGTCATTTATATAAGTTTGTCCCAAATGCTGCAGATTTGTAATATGTCCCTATACTGCATAAGACATACTTATACTAAACAATCATTTGCTATTTCTTTGGAACTCAAATGTAACTAGGCATCCTGGGTTCCATCTAGCAGTGCTCCCCGTGAAATCTGCCTCTGGCCAGGACAGGATAGCCGAGTCAGCAGGCGGCCTGGCTCCAAGTCCACGGGCAGTTGCTGGTCACCGTCTGTGGGTGATGGCACCTGCAGCCAGTGGCACAGGTAGAGGCCCAGGTCAGCTTCCCAAGCCCTGTAATTAATGGGTCAACCCTTCCCCTCGGGGCCTGGGACCATCCCAGAACTGGCTAGGCCTCAGTCTTCACCAGGGCCAGGAGAAGGAGCCCAGCTGGATGGCAGGTGGGGCCTTTCCCGCCTGCCCAGAGTGAGGCCCGGGTTACCTGCTTCAGGGCAGGGCCCTGTAAACCGCAGGAAGAGCGTGTTCTCAGGATGGGAGGCCTGACCCACTTAATAAGGACACACAGGTGTCCTCTTGGCCACAGGGATTATGCTGCGTGACTGTGTTTCTATTTAACAAAACATACCAAGGTCACAGCAACTGGCATCTGATGCAGAATGAAACCCCAATAGAGCAGGAGGAGGAGGAGGAAGAGAGAAGTAAGGGGAGGAGGGGGAGGGGGGAAGGGGAGGAGGAAAGGAGGAGAAGGGCGAGGAATGGGAGGACAGAGAGGGGAGGAGGCAGAGGGGAGGAGGAGGGATAGAGAAGGAAGGGGAGGAGGGAGGAAAGGAGGAAGGGGAGAGGAGGAGAGAGAGGAGGGGAAAAGGAGGAGGGGGAGAGGGAGGATGGAGACGGAGAAAGGGAGGAGGGGAGGGGGAAGGAGCAGGGGGAGAGGGAGGAGGGGGGAGCTTGAGGGTGAAGGAGGAGAGGAGGAGGAAGAGAAGAAGGGGGAGGAGGACAGGGGAGAGGGGGAAGGGAAAGGAGGAAAGAGGAGGGGGAGGAGGAGGAGGAGGAGGAGGAGGAAGAGGTGGTGGGGAGGAAGCAGATAGTGGTGGGCACACAAGCTGAGTACCCACTGGGTGCTGGGCCCTGGAATGTAAAAGCACTTTTACATCCACCATCTCATTTTCTCCTTACAACAATCCAGCTGTTTTACAGATGAGGCAACTGACGCCCAGACAGGTAAAGTAACATGCCTTGAATCACACAGCAAGAAGGTGACTAGAGGTGAAATTTGTACCAGGTCTGGCTGATTCGTGAAGTTGTCAGGCAGCTTTCTCACCCTCTCAGGTGATGTGTCCTGGGAACCAGGCACCATGTCAGGAGCTAGAACCGGGGTAACAAGATAGGGGTCCCAACTCCCCTGGAGTTTATATTCTGGTTAGGAGCAGGAGAGGAAAAATCCACAATAAACAAGTACCCTGTGACTTTAGGGTCATCTACTGGCACTTTCTCTTCCTTGTAGCCTCCAGGAAACACATGTCTTCATAACACAGAAGAATTTCATTCTTTGAGCTCCATTCCACAACCCAGTGGGGCTGTGGGGAGAGGCTGGGCAGTGGAGTGCGGGTGGATCATGAGTCATAGAATTATAGCCGCCTAACAAACAGTCACCTTCACATGGGCCACCAGACTCGTCTCTCCCAGCAACCCTATAAGGGAAATATTATCATCTCTGCTTTACAGACTTAGCAATAGAGGCCCAGAGAGGTCAGGCAGGTTGTCAAAAGTCACACAGCCAGCACATGGCAGCAGTAGGATTTGAACCCAAGCTGTCTGGCTCTAGGTCCATGCACAGCCCCCATGCTGTGGAGAGCTTCTTAGAGCTTAGAGCTTTCTAGATGGCCCAGATCTGTGACTTTCCGGCCACAGAAGCTAAGAACCTTTCCTTTCAAACAGTGTCCTACAGACCCAACTCACAGAACAGAAACAAGCAGTTCTGTGTGAGGTGAGGCAAGTCCCTGCCCTCCGCAGTCTGAAGGAGAGCCCTCTGCCCGTTTTCCCCGCTCCAGCCCCGTCATTTATAGCTGGAGGCCCAGAAAGGGGCTGGGGAGCTAAAGGCCCCGCAGACAGGCTGGAAATGGGACAAAACCCGGCATGCTTTTTTGCTTTCTTTTTTGTATGTAGAGACAGGGTCTCGCATAGTCACCCAGGCTGGAGTGCAGTGGTGCTATCATAGCTCACTGCAGCCTCTACCTCCTCAGCACAGCAATTCTCCCGCCTCAGCCACCCGAGTAGCTGGGACTACAGGCATGAGCCACCATGCCCGGCTAATCTTTTATTTTCTGTAGAGATGGGTTTCCCAGGCTAATCTTAAACTTAATCCTACGCTGAAGCGATCCTCCTGCCTCAGCCTCCCAAGGTGTTGGAATTACAGGCATGAGCCTCTGTGCCCGGCCAAAACCCCAGCACTCTTGGGTCTCCATGCAAGTTTCTCTCCTCTCTTGGGGCACCCACTGAGGCCCCGCTGTCTCTCCAGGGGCTGAGCCTTTTTTTTTTTTTTTGCCCCAGACAACAACAAGCCAAGATGTCACTCTCCTACTCGGCTTGCAAAAGGACCTCCTTGTCTGGGGTTTTCTCCCAGATGCACCATGGCTGGGCTGTTGCTGTGTTTCCTGAAATTTGAACCTCCATATCAGTGTCTGTCCATCATCTGAGGCCCCTGGCACGAGCTGCGGTGGCTCAAGGTGGGTTTCTCTTCCTGAAGCCAGAAGGAGAAGGGCAGGTAGGGAGCCGTGCCTGTGGGTGCTGGGAAGCCACAGGTTGCTCAACCTCCCGAGGGGGTAACCAGGGCTCATGGTGCAGCCAGGCCCCCTTTGATTTTTAGGAAATGGTGAGAGAAGCGGTGATGATGATGTCATGGCTTTGAAAGTTCCCTCTGGTCTCTTTTGCAGTGGCCACAGGACCTGAGCCAGTCCCTCCCTTCCAGAACCTCTGTTTTCGTTCTCTCAGCTGCCCTGCCCCTCCCCATGGTCACGACAATGAGATAAAGCAGCAGGCACCGTGCCTCATTCTGATATTTATGCATTTTTTTTTTTTTTTAAGACAGAGTCTCCCTCTGTCACCCAGGCTGGAGTGCAGTGGCGCGATCTCGGCTCACTGCAACCTCCACCTCCCGGGTTCAAGCGATTCTCCTGCCTCAGCCTCTCAAGTAGCTGGGATTACAGGCGCCCACCACCACACCTGGCTAATGTTTGCATTTTTAGTAGAGACGGGTTTTCACCATGTTGGCCAGGCTGGTTTCAAACTCCTGACCTCAGGTGATCTGCCCACCTCGGCCTCCCAAAGTGTTAGGATTACAGGTGTGAGCCACCGCATCCAGCCTTTTTGTGGGGAGTGGAGGGACGGAGTCTCGCTCTGTCACCCAGGCTAGAGTGCAGTGGTGTGATCTCGGCTCACTGCAGCCTCTGCCTCCTGGGTTCCAGTGATTCTCCTGCCTCAGCCTCTGGGCAGCTGGGATTACAGGCACACATCACTATGCCTGGCTAATTTTTGTGTTTTTAGTAGAGATGGGTTTTCACTATGTTGGCCAAGCTGGTCTCGAACTCCTGACCTCAGATGATCCACCCACCTCAGCCTCCCAAAGCGCTAGGATTACAGGTGTGAGTCATTCAGCTATTATGATGATGGTGTTGCTATTGACTTTAAGCTCCCCTTCCACCCAAAACAAAACCCTGCAAGGCCCACGAGTGAGCCCTGGGCTGCAACTCACGTGTTTCCAGAATCACAGTTTTGATCTGTTTGCTGTAGCCACAGCTTCGTGATAAGAAAATGGTCCCAGCCAAGCAAATGGACTCATGACACAAACCACCCCCTACCTGAGCTCTGGACTCAGTCTCCCCAAAGCCCAGAGAGGCAGCAGAGCCCTTCCTGAGAACTCCAGAGCCCTGTGTTACCCTAAGCCTCATCTCTTCTCTGCCCCTCACCTCCAAAACATCCTCCACTCTGCTCACTCCACTCCAGCCACACGGGCCTTCTCCCAGCTGTTTCAGCACTGTCCCGCCTCAGGACCTTTGCACGGCTGCTCCTCCTGCCTGGACTGCAGGCATCGCAGGTATCTATGTGGCCTGCTCCTTCCTTCAAACCTGTGCTCAAACACTACTGACCACTCTATCTGAGGTTTTCCTCTCCTTCCCGACCCTCATGAAACACCCCCATCCTGTCATCTTTTTTTGTTGCACTACCATCTCCTTTTTAATTTTTTATATTTAGAGACAGCTCTCACTCTGTCTCCCAGGCTGGAGTGCAGTGGCATGATCATATAGTTCATGGCAGCCTCAAACTCCTAAGCTCAAGCGATCCTCCCACCTCAGCCTCCCGAGTAGCTGGGACTACAGACGCCAGCCACCATGCCCAGCTCGTTTTTGTATTTTTTATTTTTGTAGAGATGGGGTCTCTCTGTGTTGCCCAGGCTGGTCTGGAACTCCTGGCCTCAAGCACTGGGATTACATGGGCCAGCCACTGCATTCGGCCACATTTACCACCTCCTAAATAACTATGTCATGGTTGTTATCCCACATCTGTCTCCCCAGCTAGAAGGTCCCTGCTGGGAGGCTAAAGCTGGTGTGTTAGTCACTGCTGTGTCCCAGATGCCTGGCATAGGCCTGTGAGAGTGGCAGGAGGCAGCCAAATGCCTAGGCAGATGGGGCGGGTCCCCAGTGAAACCCCACCTCCAAGTGGGAGACAGTTTAGAACCCAAAAGCCAAGCTAGAAGTTAAATTCTTGGACTGGATTGGGAGCTTGTCTTCCTGTTTGGCATGCTTTCCTCTCACTGACCCCCACCCTTCACCTATGTGACATATACCTACCGTTTCCTAATTGGTTTTCTACAGCGTCGTGCCCACCTTTGAGCGGGCTTCTTCACTTTAACCTTTTTGGCATACTCACAAACCAGTCAGCCCACACTCCCCATTCTGAGTCCATAAGAGACCCCAGACACTGCCACAGGGGGATAACTTTCCCGCCTTCAGGTGGGGGGACCAATGCTGTGTCCCCTCTCCGCTGAAAGCCGTTTCTATCACTCAATAAAATTATTCTCCACCCTCCTCCTCCAATGTCCTGCATATCCTCATTCTTCTTGGGCATGGTACAAGAGCTCGGGAACGGCCGAACATGGATACAAGCTATAATACAGGCAAGCCGGGGCATGCCAGTATGGCTGAGTAAGGCCTGGGCAGGGTGTCGCCTACTGGGGGTCCCTGGTTTGTAAAGTGACCGAGAAGAAAAATCCTGCATCACTGGCACATGAATAAGTGAATAAAGAGAGGGCAATATGGACAGGAATGGAATGGGGAGAATCCTGATTCTCCATCCCCCCACGCTCACTCCCCCTTTTGCATCTGCCTCCAAACACAGGTGGCCCTCCAGACCCCATCCTGGGATTGTCACTCGGAGGCCTCAGTGTCTGGAGGGGTTCCACAAATCAGACAAATAAAACTGCCTCCCCTTCCCACCTCCCCACCCTACTGTGACAGAGGTCATTTCCCCACCCAACCCCACCCCACCGGCCACCCTCCTCCACCCTGAACACCTTCTTGGGGCCACCACAATTAGACCCTGAAATGTAGAGGAAAGATTTGGGAAATCCTTGAGGGAAGGGGCCTCTCCAATTTTCTTCTCTTTCTTGGCCACACAAAGCCAGGGGAATGTTAGCTACTTGACCCAACCTTTTTCTGAACCAAGAATATCCTCTTTCTAAAACCATAGTATTTTCTTAAAAATCGTGACTGGTGCCTACATGGAAACACAGTAGGAGCCGCTTTCATTTATTTATTAACTTTTTTGAGACAGGGTCTCGCTCTGTCGCTCAGGCTGGAGTGCAGTGGTGTGATCGCGGCTCACTGCAGCCTCCACTTCCTGGGCTCAATCAATCCTCCCCTGCCTCAGCCTCCCCAGCAGCTGGGACTACAGGCACCCGGCTAATTTTTGTATTTTTTGTAGAGACGGGGTTTCACCATGTTGCCCAGACTGGTCTCAAATTCCTGGGCTCAAGTAATCTGCCTGCCTAGGCCTCCCACGTTGTTGGGACTGCAGACATGAGCCACCCTGCCTGGCCGGTGCTTGCTTTGTAGTCCAGAAATTCCACCCTGGGAACCTGCCACATGGATGCTCTTGTTCCTGTGCCTGGATGGGATGTCCCACACGACCTCAATAGTGACAGCCCCAGCGTGGAAACAATGCAAATGACTCAAGAAGGAGTTGAACAAATACCTCCAGGAAAACCACTCAATAAGATAACTCTGCCCAATGGGGCCGGGTGCAGTGGCTCAAGCCTGTCGTCTCAACTTTTGGGGAGGCCGAGGTGGACGGATTGCCTGAGCTCAGGAGTTTGAGACCAGCTAACATAGTGAAACCCTGTCTCTACTAAAAATACAAAAAATTAGCTGGGTGTGGTGACGCATGCCTGTAGTCCCAGCTACTCGGGAGGCTGAGTCAAGAATTGCTTGAGCCCAGGAGGCGGAGGTTACAGTGAGCTGAGATCACACCACTGCACTCCAGCCTGGGTGATAGAGTGAGACCCTGTCTCAAAAATAAATAAATAAATAAATAAGATCTTCTGCCACTGTTAAGGAGGAAGGAAGAGCCCTATGCAGGCTGTTATGGGAACGTTATGGAAAGCAGGCTGCTAAATTCTTCAATGTGAGACCCAAGCTGTAGGACAGGGAGTCGTGAACAGCTGGCCTTGTGTGTTGTTATCTACAGCAGTTGTCTGTCTGCAGGTCACATCTGCAGTGGGGCATGAAATCATTTGATTGGGTTATGACGAGCCACCTTTCTTTGTAAACAAAATGGAATTGAATGGAACAGAATTGACTACACAACTTCAGATGGGCACTCCATGCCACAAGTATGGTTGAGTTACACTTGTGTTTTATTTCTATACGAGTGCCCGTGCGTACCAGGTTGTAAGGTCTATTGTTCACTGTGGCTTGTTGCAAAAAAAGAAAAAAAAAAATTGGAAAGCCTTGAAATGGAAACTATCTAAAAGAAAGGACACAGGTGGGATTCAGTGACTGACTCACACCTATAATCTCAGAGCTTTGAGAGGCCGAGGTGGGAGGACTGCTCGAGCCCAGGAGTCCCAGACCAGCCTGGGCAACCCAGAGAGACTCCATCTCTACAAAAAAAATAACAAAAAATTAGCAGAGTGTGGTTGCCTATGCCTGTAGTCCCAGCTACTCGGGAGGCTGAGGTGAGAGGGTCCCTTGAACCCAGGAGTCCGAGGCTGCAGCGAGCTATGATCACACCACTGCACTCCAACCTGGGCGATCTAGAAAATAAAATAGAACACATTTAAAAACAAAAGGAAGAACACAAACAGTAAAGGGTGCCTCCCTCTGAAGAGGAGGAGGGGGTTGCAGGCAGGAGCTTTATTTTATACAATTCTGTACTATTTGTGTGTTTCTTTTTAAACAATCAGCATGTATTGCTTTTGCAATAAAATAAAGACCTTTAACAATCTTTTAGAAAAAATAAACTTCCCTGCCTCCATCCCCAGGACGGGGGCGGTGCTGTTTGAGCTGTCAGCAGGCTTTTGAGGTGAAAAAGACCAAATATCTGCCCCAGGGGCTCTGCCTCCCAACGGGTTTCAAGGGCCTCCCTGGTTGTTTTCCACGCGCCCTTCTCTTCCCCTCCAGAAATCCAGGGGAACATCCAAAAAGGAAACACGCCTTGAGATGTCAGTCTTCATTTTCCAAAATGGAACAGGCGCTCCAGTTTTAGCCTGGGAATGGCTGGAAACGCCCTGGGGGACAAAGCAGCCTGGCAGGGTTTCCTAGCAGACACAGCAATGCGGCAGTATCAGAAATGGTTCGGAAAATCCGCAGCCCCCATCCCAACCCGGCCATCTCAGCAGGCATACAATTGTGTTTCCAGCTTAGCTGACAAAGAGCTCTCAGAACTTCTTATAAATGCAGATTTAGGAATCCACTAGAGTCCGGGCGCGGGGGCTCATGCCTGTAACCCCAGCACTTTGGGAGGCTGAGGTGGGCGGATCACAAGGTCAGGAGATCCAGACCATCCTGGCTAACACGGTGAAACCCCATCTCTACTAAAAATACAAAAAAAAAAAAAAAAAATTAGCCGGGCGTGGTGGCAGGCACCTGTAGTCCCAGCTACTCAGGAGGCTGAGGCAGGAGAATGGCGTGAACCTGGGAGGCGGAGCTTTCAGTGAGCCAAGATCACGCCACTGCACTTCAGCCTGGGCAACAGAGCAAGACTCCACTAGAGGCTGGGCGTGGTGACTCATGCCTGTAACTCCAGCACTTTGGGAGGCTAAGGCAGGAGGATTGCTTGAGCCCAGGAGTTTGAGACCAGCTTGGGCAACATAGTGAGACAGTGGAGGGGTAGGTGGTGATGTGAAATTTCAGTTGTGTGTGTTTATTGTTCTAAATCAGCCAAACCCATCCATGCCTGCTCTAAAACGTGGAATATGCTTGGTGGATTTTAACTTGGAACTACATTCACTGAAGGGAAAGAAATTCCTGAGAGCTGACCTCTCATGAGCCCATGTGAACCAAGTATTTCATATATCATTAGTTCATTTAATCCTCATTACGACCCAACTAATTGCATAGCTTGTATCATAAATATATTGTTTAGATAGCAAAGGGAATTTATTTGCTCATACAGTTGGAAAGTCCATGATAAGGACTTCAGGCGTGGCTGGATCCAGGCGCACAAATGCCATCATCAAGAATCTCTTGCTTGGTCAGGTGTGATGGCTCATGCTTGTAATCCCAGCACTTTGGGAGGCCAAGGCAGGAGGATTGCTTGAGCCCAGGAGTTCGAGACCAGCCTGGGCAACACAGCAAGACTCTGTCTCTCTTTAAAAAAAAAAAAAGAATCTACTAAGTGGTGGCCACAGTTGTGTCACCTGGATGGTTCCCTATTATAAAATGTCACTGCAATAGATATTGCTGGGCATATGGCTTTTCTTTTCTTTTTTTTAGGGTTATTTCCTTTGGGCAAATTCCCAGAAGTGTGATTACCCACAAGAAAAGTATAGACATTTCCAGGCCCCTGAAACACTGCATCAAACTGCTTCCTGAAAAGGCTGAGACCCACCCACGCCTGTTCAAGGAACCGCCTGCTCAGCGTGATGAAGCCACTGCCACCTCAGTCATCTTTGGATGTGAAACATCTGTTCTCCTGTGTCGGGAAGTTGGAGCAATGCAGGAAAGAGTGGAACTTCCTTTCCTACTCCAGGAATCAGCCAGGACCACCACTGGACGTGAGGCACTTGAATGGGTCCCTCACCCATGTGCAGGCCCTCAGGGCTCCCAGGAACAGGAATGTGTCCTTCTCTCTCTCTCTCCACTGTGCAAACAGGGAGCCCAAGCTCCCAGCATCCCCCCAGCCAGCTCTCAGCATCCCCCCAGCCAGCTCTAGATGGAGGATGGGCTGAATTATGCACTGTGGACTTCACCAGTAGGGCTGTGACAGGTGGCTGTGTCCCCGTGGGGAATGTGGCCCCTAGTATTCAATGGGGGGACGCCATGCAGGTCTGGCTATGTCTTCAGAAACCCCCACGAGGCCCAGGATTCCTCCCAGGCGGGATCCTGTGCACCTCCTGGAGGACTGGGAAGAGGGAAAGGAGCGCAGCTAGCACTGCCCTGGGCTCCCTTCACGGTGTGGGGGACCCCTTCCTAGCCCTGTGTCTCTCTTTATAACCCAGAGCCGCACAGGAGGGAGACACCTAGGCAGGGGCCGCAAGGAAGAAAGGAAAGAAAAGGAGAAAGAAGGGAGGGAAACAGAGAAAGGAAAAGAAAAAGAATTGAGATGGGACAAGGAGTGAGAAGAGGGGAGGAAGTGAGAAAAAGAAAGCAGCAGCCAGCCGGGCATGGAGGCCAGGGCAGGAGGATCGCTGGAGGCCAGGAGTTCGAGGCTGCAGTGAGCTATGATTGCACCACTGCACTCCAGCCTGGGCGACAGTGAGACTCTGTCTCTAAGAGAAAGAGAAGCAAGAGAGTTACCGTGAGAGCCCTGAGAGCTTCCCACGCTACACATGTCACTCTCACAACCGCACCCCGAGGTAGGTTCCACTGTTCCCACTGGAAACTCATCAATAGCTGCCTCTTTAGGATCAAGACCAACCTCTCTCATGGCCTGCACACAGCCTGGTCTCCTGGGAGCCCGGGCTCCCCAGTCCCCATTCTTCCTTCAAAGTGTTGCACACACAGGATATGTGATTATTGATTTAGTTGAGGGATCCTTTTTCGTTAAACTTATTGTGGGCTATTGCTATCACACACAGAGCAGGCATGATAGTCTGATGGTGCTGATCTCTACACCCTGCTCACCATCTGGTCTATCCGATGCTATCTGTCCCACATGGTTCCCTCTGCCCCTGGATTTTTTTTTAATTTTTATTTTTTAATTTTTTGAGATAAGGTCTGGCTGTATCACCCAGGCTGGAGTGCAGTGGCATGCTCTTGGCTCACTTCAACCTCCACCTCCCAGATTCAAGCCATCTGCCCACCTCAGCCTCCCGAGTAGCTGGGACTACAGGCACCCGCCACCATGCCCAGCTAATTTTTTTGTGTATTTTTAGTAGACATGGGGTTTTGCCATGTTGACCAGACTGGTTTCGAACTCCTGACCTCAGGTGATCCACCTGCCTCAGCCTCCCAGAGTGCTGGGATTACAAACGCGAGCCACTGCGCCCAGCCTACTTCACTGTATTCTTCCAACAAACTTACGAGCCAAGCACTATTCCTGTCCCATATTACGGATGAGGAAACTGAGTTCAGAAAGGTTTCAGGAATGGCCCAAGGTCACACCACCATTTGGGAGTACATCCACATCCTCACCCCAGCCAGTTTGGCTCCAGAGCCCCGGCTTCCATTGGTGTTCTGAACTGCCTGCAGTGTGGACCATGTTTTCTGTTCCGAAGTTGGGAAAGTAAACCCCCACACTCAGGGCAGGTGCCCGATGTATAGCCGCCTTGCCAATCTGGCCTCAGCCTTGCATCAGAGGCCTGCATCAGAGGATGCAATGTGATACTCACTATAATGTTCCCTGCAGAGCTGTGTCGAGAACAGTGCTGTCTCTTCCAGCACATTGCCTTGGTCCCTGTGTAAGGGCCTGTAGGAGAAAAGCCCTTCACACCAAAGAAGTCTGCACTTCCCTTAAGCTCTTTTTTTTTTTTTTGAGACGGAGTCTCGCTCTGTCACCCAGGCTGGAGTGCAGTGGCGCAATCTCGGCTCACTGCAAGCTCCGCCTCCCGGGTTCACGCCATTCTCCTGCCTCAGCCTCTCCAAGTAGCTGGGACTACAGGCGCCCGCGACCACGCCCGGCTAATTTTTTGTATTTTTAGTAGAGACAGGGTTTCACCGTGGTCTCGATCTCCTGACCTCGTGATCCGCCCGCCTCAGCCTCCCAAAGTGCTGGGATTACAAGCGTGAGCCACCGTGCCCGGCCCCCTTAAGCTCTTAATTTATTTCCAACTTTGGGTCAGTGAGACTCTTGAAATTAATTTGTTCTCTTTTTGCTCTGGCCACTAGGAAGCTCAGAGCCAAATGTATGTCCCACTTCTGAAAGTGGTGTGCTTTAATATGGGTATCATTTGGGGAAAAAAAAAAGTTCCTTCCTTCTTATTGTTTTCTACCTCAACGTCCTCATTTAAAAAATCCCGTTGTTTGGTTGGTATCTCTGTAAGTTACCTCAAATCCATCTTGGAAAAAGGCAAGGGTCGTGAATGCAAAAAAAAAAATTAATAAATACATGCACACATGAAAAATGAATGAATAACCATAACATCACTAGACCAGGGTTCATCAACCTCGGCACTATTAGTATTTGGGGCCAGGTCATTCATTGTTATGGCAGCTTTCCTGTGCATCATGGAAGGTTTGGCAACATCCCTGACCTCTTTCTAGAAACCAGTAGCACTCCTCCCCACATCATGACATCCAAAGATGTCTCCAGATGACAGCTCCAGATTTGTCCCCTAGGACCAAATTCCCTCCCAGTTGAGAACCCCTGTCCCAGCTCCCTGAAGGCAGGATCATTATGGTTTTACAACTGTAAACTCCCTCAGGCATGAAGCTGGCACTTAGCAGAAACAGCTGGCTGAAGAAATAAACTAATGCCTGCCCCAATACGTCATCCCTTTCCAGGCTTCCAGGACACAGAGCTCTTGCCACCTCGATCCTCCTAGCACCCCCATGGGATCAGAATTAGATCCTTGCATCACAGATAAACCCCACTGGGGTTCAGAGAGGCTGAGCGAGTGGCCCAAGATCACACAGCAAGCACAGCCCAGGATAAAGGGTCGAGTGCAGAAAGACTTCCTGCCCCTCGTTATGGTGAGAAGAACAACGGGGAGCAGTGAGGAAAGGGACACAGCTGGATCATGGGGAACAAGTTGGATTCTACCGGGTGTGGGGAAAGGGGAGGGGAGTTCCCAGGTAGGGAAATCCCGGCATGAGCAAAAGCCCGTAGGCAGGAATTTGAGCAGCTTGCTTAAGAGTTGGGAACTCCCGCAAGAACTGAAAACCTAAAAATCCACAGGAAACTGTACATAAATGGTGGAAACACCCCAAATGTCCGTCGACAGACAAGTGGATGAACAAAATCCGGTCTATCCATATAACGGAGGATTATTCAGCCATAAAAAAGAATAAAGCACCGAAACAGGCCGCATCGTGGATGAACCTTGCAAACAGTACACCAAGTGAGAGAAGTCAGGTGCAAAATGCCACAGGGGGCCAGGCACGGTGACTCACACCTATAATCCCAGCACTTTGGGAGACCGAGGCAGGTGGATCATCTGAGATCAGGAGTTCGAAACCAGCCTGGCCAACATGGTGAAACACTGTCTCTACTAAAAATACAAAAATTAGCTGGGCATGGTGCCGCATGCCTCTAGTCTCAGCTACTCGGGAGGCCGAGGCACGAGAATCTCTTGAACTCAGGAGGCAGAGGTTGCAGTGAGATGTACTCCAGCCTGGGTGACACAGTGAGACTCTGTCTCACCAAAACAAAACAAAACAAAACAAAAAAACCCACATAGTAAACAGTTTCATTGACATGAAATGTCCAGAACAGGCAAATTCACAGAGACAGAAAGCGGATTCATGGTTGTAGCGCTGGGGGAACAAGGAAATTAGACAGCGATGGCTAAAGGGGATGAGGTTTCTTTTGAAGCTGTAGAAAATGTTCTGAAACTGACAGTGGTGACAGTTGCACAATTCTATAAACTAAAAGCCTTTGAATAGTATACTTTTTTTTTTTTTTTTTTTTAAGACAGAGTCTCACTCACTCTGTCGCCCAGGCTGGAGTGCAGTGGTGAGATCTCAGCTCACTGCACCCTCCACCTCCTGGGTTCAAGCGATTCTCCCGCCTCAGCTTCCTGAGTAGCTGGGTTTACAGGCGCCTGCCACCATTCTCAGCTCATTTTTTTGTACGTTTAGTAGAGATGAGGTTTCACAATGTTGGCCAGGCTGGTCTTGAACTCCTGACCTCAAGTGATCCACCCGCCTCGGCCTCCCAAAGCGCTGGAATTACAGGCGTGAGCCACCATGCCCAGCCTGAATGGTATGCTTTAAATGGGTGAATTGTCCAGTATGTGAATTACGTATCCAAAGCACTCTTGGAAAAAAGAAGAAGGGATAAAGGGAGCAAAGGATTCAGGCTGCAGGACTGGCTGTGCCACTTCCCGGCTGCGTGACCGTGAGCAAGTTACTTCACCTCCCAGAGCCTCAGAGGCCCCCATCTGCTACGGCTGAGAGATGCCTGCCATTCAAGGGACCGTAAACATTCGTCCCTGGCATGCTTCCTTCCTGCCCACTTCTCCCTCACACTCCAGAAGCCTCCAGAATGTCTGCTGCAGGAATGGGGCAATTCCTTGAAATCAGAACAGAGAAGACCAGGCTTTCCTGGCCAGTGATGGAAACAAATTTTCACTGTCGTCCAAGCGCCGGATGCTGGAATCACACCCCACCTTCTCTCTCCAGGCCCAGAGGTCCCCGCCTGTCATTTACAGTTTCAAGGCACCAAATGATCCTAATGATTTGCAAAGGATTACCTATGGCCACCAATCTCTGCAGCCTTCAATCTTCCCCACCCTAGTCCCCGCTGCTCCTGATGGCTTTCGGGGGCCTCAGGGAAGCACAGAGAAGCTGGGACTCACCCTGCAAAATAATCCAGCCCAGGAGGACTGGGTGGTGGGGGGACCCCATAAAGAAGCAAGTGTATGAGCAGCTCCTCCGCACACAATGGCCCCTCAGAAACCTGTCCCAGGGGGAAACAGAGGATCTCTCTCGGCAAGGCGTAAGAAAGAAATATCTGTCTTCTTTCAGGACCTGCCCCCGCAGGCTCCAGGCCAAGAACGTCCGGCAAGGGGTCTATCAAGTTTCTAAAATTATGCCTAGGTTGGAGGGTTGGTGGGGATGAGGATCGGGAAAGGACGTGGCGGGCAGGCAGGCAGGAAATGTTTATTCTGGTCCTTCAAGCCCCAGCCTGTACGCTGGGCAGTGGGAAGGGAGTGGAGTGTCCCTCCAGCAGACACCAGGTTGGCCCGAGAATCAAAAGCTCTGTGCATATGGCTTGGCAGCTCAGTTGTCTTCAGACATTGCCACAGTGCCTTCCCAGAGTGCTCAGGTTTTCCCCCCAGCAAGGGAGCAATGGGATGGAGCCCAACTTGAGCGGTAAATAAGAGGAAAAAAACCATCGCCCAGTGGTTATAATCTAGAAGTGGAAACAGGGTTGCTGTGTTGGGTGGTGCAGGTTACGCACTGCATAAATGCAGGAGGCACCCTTCTCAAGTATGGAGTCATGCTGTGTACAATCTAGACAACCCTTCAAGGCAACCTGTAATGTACCAGAAGGGGGACCAGCTGGCTCATGAGAGCAAGGCTTCACTCTTGGGTGGGGCTGGGGAAATGTGAATCAGTGGCCAGTTTGTATGTGGAAGACGGAACAAGACCTCACTACAGTGTCAGTCCTAATTGAAATACTTAGGACCCCTCTCCCCCAGCTACCGAAATCTAAGGGGTAGGAGGAGAGAGGAAAAGTCAAGGAGAAGGTGCCTAAAAATCTGTGGGTCGTCCTATCTCCCAGATACGGTTTCCAGATAAAAAATACAGTACATGGCTAGGCATGGTGGTTCATGTCTCAGCACTTTGGGAGGCTGAAGCAGGAGGATCACTTGAGGCCAGGAGTTCACGACCAGCCTGGGCAACACAGTGAGACAAAAAAATTTTTTTTTAATTAGCCAGGTGTGGTGGCACAAGCCTGTAGTCCCAGCAACTCGGGAGGCTGAGCTGGGAGGATGGATTGAGCCCAGGAGTTCGAGGCTGCAATGAGCCATGATCACCCCCCTACACTCCAGCCTGGGCAACAGAACGAGACCCTGTCTGCAAAACATATATAGGACGCCCAGTTAAACTCAAATGTTAGAGAAACAGTGAACACCTTTTTAGCATGTCCTAAATACAGCATGGGATATACTTTTACTAAAAAATCATTTGTTGTTTCTCTAACATTTGAATTTAACCAGGCATCCTGCATTTGTATTTACTAAATCTAGCAACCTTTCCCCTAGAGGACATCCCTATGACAACACTTTTTACCACCCACCATTGCCTGGAAATGGCTACTAAATTACAGCCAATTGGGAGCAAATTTCCTCCAAGCATATTTCTTTCTTTTCTTTTTCTTTCTTTTTTTTTTTTTTAAGACAGAGTATCCCTCTGTCACCCAGGCTGGAGTGCAGTGGTGCGATCCCGCCTCACTGCAATCTCTGCCTCTCGGGTTCAAGTGATTCTCCTGCCTCAGCCTCCTGAGTAGCTGGGATTACAGGTGTGCACCACCATGCCTGGATAGTTTTTTGTATTTTTAGTAGAAACGGGGTTTCACCATGTTGTCCAGGCTGGTCTCAAACTCCTGAATCAGGCGATTCAGCCGCCTCAGCCTCCCAAAGTGCTGGGATGACAGGTGTGAGCCGCCGTGCCCGGCCCTCCCGTTTCGACTGCTGTGTGGTCCCACAGGATATGGAGTGTGACAACAACTCCCATCCAATGCAGCTTAATGGCTTCCTACTTCCCCTCAGGGCTCTGAAATCACCACCTGCCTGGCAAAGAGGGTTATGTGGGTGCCCACACAGCCATGTCACGGAGAGGGTGGAAACAGGGTCTCAAAGCCCAAGCATCTCCTGGCACTGCCCACACCGCCAAAGCTCGGGAGAGCCAACCATGTGCCAGGCTTGCTCAGCCCAGATCTAAAACGGGGGTCTCTCCAGTGAGTCAGACCAGGTCGTTTCCCAGCCCAGGGACTGTGTGACTCCTGGGAGCCGCGGCAGCCTTTCGCTGCACTGTCCTCATCATTCCTGTGAAAAGGGGCCACCTGGGGGGCAGCCTGGAGGGTTGGTGAAGAGGTGTCTCCCTCCCGGGCTTGGCCTGGGCTCTCTGGAAGGCAGGGGAAGAATGAGGAAGGAACGGCCTTATTGGGCAACTCCCAGCAGGTTTCTGTGGGAACGGCTGTCTGACCTCGTGTGGGTCACCTGTGGTTAGAGCAAACTGCACTGCATGCGGCCAGTGGGCGGTCAGGGCCAGCCCAGCTCAGGACACTCACATGCACAGAGAACCTGGATGGAAAGTTAACAAGTCCCGGGCAGGAGCCCTCGCAGACACAGCAGACCTTCCCACGCCACTCCCAGCCCAGAACTGGCCACTCACGCCCCCACCCCATTCTCCCCTGACGTCTCTGTTTGTCCACATCCTTGAGAAGGGCGGAGGGACAAGGACAGACTGAAAAGAGATGTTTGGAGGATGAGTCCGCCCTCCTGGGGAATGATTTCACTGTGGAACCAAGCTTGGTTACACCAGAAGCTCGTGGGCACCATCTCAGGGCCTCCCATGGCTCCTGAAGACTTGTGGGACCCTGTGTCCCCCTAGAATCTTGACCTCCCAACCCTCCAAAAGCTGTCCTCGTGGGGCACAGCCGATGGCCTGGGTGCCTCTTGACGGGCAAGGCCAGCCATTCAGGTGCTTCACTCTAGGTTTTTCTTTGGAGTTTTTTTTAAATTTGTTTTTTGGGGTTTGTTTTAGATGGAGTTTCGCTCTGTTGCCCAGGCTGGAGTGCAGTGGTACAAGGTCGACTCACTGTAACCTCCACCTCCTGGGTTCAAGCAATTCTCCTGCCTCAGCCTCCCGAGTAGCTGGGACTACAGGCACCTACCATCACGCCCAGCTAGTTTTTGCATTTCTAGTAGAGTTGGGGTTTCACCATGTTGACCAGGCTGGTCTCAAACGCCTGACCTCAAGATCACTCTAGTTTTTTTTTTCCACTACTGCATCCCCATGGGACGGAGAGAGACGGGACACTCGCATTGACAGAGAGACCAGAGCTCCTGGGTCACCTGGGGGAATAAGCAATGCAGCCAGCTGCCAGGTCCCAGGGCTGCCTTCTCGTGACCATCTGGGTAATTCAGACACAGCTGGGTCTGAGGTGCCAGAGTGTGTTGTTCCACCTGTTTAGACCTGCCCCACCTCGAAGACATCGGTGATTCACAGTCTTCCCTAGAACTGACAACTTCTGGAGGGTGGGGCCCCTGCTGATTCAAGCTGGGCTCCTAGGAGAGCTCCCAGAGGGTGAGGGCAGTCAGGGAAGGCTTCCAGGAGGAAGTGGCTCTTGTTGAAGGCTAAGCCAGAGTTAGGTGGGAGAGGAGCAGGAAGGGTGCCCTTGCAGGGGGCACAGCGAGATAGAGGGTGTGGCATGTGCAGCTCGGCAGTTCACACTGGTGGAACCAAGGGCACAGAGGTGGCTGGGGAAAAGCCCAGACAGAAAGGACATCTCACAAACGAGGATCCGTACTCTGAGAGCTGGCCTCAGCCTGCCACATGTTGTCAGATGATCGGGCGGGCCACTTCTCTCGCTGAATGTTTATTTCCTTATCTCTAAAACGGAACTGACAGTTGAGATCAATGCCTGTACTCTGTGGGGTCCCTCTGCTCCCTGGCAGGCCCTGAGATTTGGACATTTGCACATGACTCATCTCATACATTCCCAGCAACACCAGCCAACAGTGGAGCCGTTATGCCCATTGTACAGACAGGGCAGCTGAGGCTTGCGCAAGCTCAGAAGGACATCCGGGTCTCTCTCACTCTCCTTTCTCCCTCCTACGGACGCTGTGACAAGTGACCATAAACTAGGTGGCTTAAAACAACAGAAATTCATTGTCACGGTTCTGGAGGCTGGAAGTCTGAAATCAAGGTGTCAGCGGGCTGGTCTCCTTCTCCTTCTCCTTTCTTCTTCTTTTTTTTTTTTTGAGAGAGTCTCACTCTGTCACCCAGGCTGGAGTGCAGTGGCACAATCTTGGCTCACTGCAACCTCCACCTCCTGGGTTCAAACAATTTTCCTGCCTCAGCCTCCCAAATAGCTGGGATTACAGGCACACGCCACCAGGCCCGGCTAATTTTTGTATTTTTTGTAGAGATGGGGTTTCACCATGTTGGCCAGGCTGGTCTCGAACTCCTGACCTCAAGTGACCTGCCTACCTCAGCCTCCCAAAGTGCTGGGATTACAGGTGTGAGCCACTGTGCCCAGGCTTTTTTTTTTTTTTAAGACGGGGTCTTACTCTGTCACCCAGGCTGGAATGCAATGGCACAACTTCAGCTCACTGCAACCTCCACCTCCAGGGCTCAAGAGATCCTCCCATCTTGGCCTCCCAGAGTGCTGGAATCACAAGTATGAATCAGTGTGTCCGGACTGTTTTCACCTTTCAGCTGTTACAAATATCTTTTTACTTCCTCTGATAAGCCTACTAGAAAATTTAAACCTGCCTTGTGGCATGCATTACCCTGCAGCTGGACCAGCTCTGTTCTAGATGGCAGGCAGTTCTAACAGCAGGGAGTCAGTTCAGTGATTGTCATGACAGCGAATGCATGGCTTCCAGGACCCTGTGGCCCGCTGTCAGATGGGGCTGGGCATGAACCCAACAGGCCGGGTCTGAGTGCCTCACTCACAGCTGCTTCTCCAGCACCCAGCTAAGCATCTGGCACAGGGTGGACGTCCAGTCGGTACACACTGGGAGAATGAATGAATGAACAAAGGAAGGAGGGAGAGACCAAGCTGGGGCTCTGGGAGAAAACGAGGCAGGAAAGTCCCAGGGGACAGTGGCCAAGGAAAGAGCAGAGATCCCAGGAAGAAAAGCGACACCCAGAGCCCCATCTACCCTGGGGTGTAAACAGCATGGGCAACAACTCAGTGGAAAAGTAAAGACCTTGGGTGCAGCGGCTCACGCCTGTAATCCCAGCACTTTGGGAGGCTGAGGCGGGTGGATCAACTGAGCAGGAGTTCAAGACCAACCAGCCTGGCCAACATGGTGAAACCCGTCTCTACTAAAAATACAAAAATTAGCTGGGCATGGTGGTGCATGCCTGTAATCCCACCTACTCAGGAGGCTAAGGCAGGAGAATCGCTTGAATCTGGGAGGCAGAGGTTGCGGTGAGCCAAGATCGCACCATTGCACTCCAGCCTGGGCAACAAGAGTGAAATTCTGTCTCAATAAATAAATAAATAAATAAATAAATAAATAAATAAATAGCCAGGTGTGGGGGCGCATGCGTGTAATCCCAGCTACTCAGGAAGCGGAAGTTGCAGTGAACTGAGATTGCACCACTGCACTCCAGCCTGGGAGACAGAGTGAGACTATGTCTTTAAAAATAAATAAATAAATAAATAAATAAATAAATAAATAAATAAAATAATAAAAAAAGAAAAGTGAAGACCTATGTGGTGTAATAAAAAATATCTATTTGGTCTTTGTCCTCTGTCACTGGTTACTGGCACAGAGCTGCTAAAGCCCTTGGACCTTCCTCAGTGATTAGAGTATCTTTCGTATGCTAATGGTGACTCAAGATGACTCAATGTGGGGGTACCTAGATAGCTTTGGAATGCTGGGAGGATTAGAAGGTTCAGTTCACCCCCTCCTCACCTCTGGGGAGGGGAGAGGGACTAGGAGTTGGGTCCAATCACCAATGGCCATGATTTAATCAATTATGCCTACGTCATGAAACCTTGATAAGAACCAATAGATAGCTTTCCGGGAGCATTCAGGTTGGCAAATACATCCACTGCCTGGGAGGTGGGGCACCCCAACTCCACGGGGACAGTGGCCCTACATTCAGAGCCCTTCCAGACCCCACCCTATGCTCCTCTGCATCTGGCTGTTTGTATCTTTTATAATAAACTGTAATAGTGCTGGACACCGTGGCTCCCACCTGGAATCCCAATGCTTTGGGAGGCTGAGGCAGGCAGATCCCTTGAGGCCAGGGATTTGAGACCAGCCTGGGCAACATGGCAAGACCCCATCTCTAAAAAAATTTTTTAAAAATTAACCAGGCATGGTAGCACGTGACTGTGGTCCCAGCTACGCAGAAGGCTGAGGCAGGAGGATTGCTTGAGGCTAGGAGGTTGAGGCTGCAGTGAACTATGATTGTGCCACTGCACTCCAGCCATGGGTGACAGAGTGAGACCCTGTCTCAACAAAACAAAACAAGAAAAAAAAAAAAGAAAGAAAGGGGCTTATTATGAATAACAAAAGATGTACCTCTCATCTTTGCCACTCAGGAAATTATGAGGACCTTAGAAGCTCTGTCAGGTACATGAGGCAAAGACCAAATACATATTTCCTATTGTATCACAATATCACAAGCTACCCTCTGGCCTTTGAACACAGATCCCTTACAGTCAGATGATCATAAACATCAAAAGATGCCCAGAGTGGGCAACATAGGAAGACCTCATCTCTACAAAAATTCTTAAAAATTTACCGGGCATGGTAGTGCACACGTGTGGTCCCAACTACTCAGGAGGCTGAGGCAGGAGGATCACCTGAGCCCAAGAGGTTGAGGCTGCAGTGAGCTGTGACTGAGCCACTGCACTCCAACCTGGGCAACAGAGCAAGACTCTATCTCAAAAAAAAAAAAAAAAAAACATGCCAGCAGGGCGCAGTGGCTCACGCCTGTAACCCCAACACTTTGGGAGGCCGAGGCAGGCAGATCACCTGAGGTCAGGAGTTCAAGACCAGCCTGGTCAACATGGTGAAACCCCGTCTCTACTAAAAATACAAAAATTTGCCAGGCATGGTGGCACAAGCCTGTGGTCCCAGCTACTTGAGAGGCTGAGGCAGGAGGATCGCTTGAACCCGGGAGGCAGTAGTTGCAGTGAGCCGAGCTCACACCAATACACTTCAACCTGGGCGACAGAGTGAGACTCCAACTCAAAAAACTAAATAAATAGAAATAAAAAAGATGCCAGCACATTGCTAAAATCCATCAGTCCTTAATAACGATACAGTCCACCATCCCATGAAATGTATGAAAATGTCCCCCAGGGTAAGGCTACCCAGGCTTGCAGGCTTCCATTCTGTCTTACCAAGTTCCAAAAGCAGGGGTGGTCCCAGCAATATATGGCTTCACTCTTTTTTTTTTTTTTTTTTTTGAGACAGAGCCTTGCTCTGTCGCCCAGGCTGGAGTGCAGTGGCACGACTCACTGCAACCTTCGCCTCCCGGTTTCAAGGGATTCTCCTGCCTCAGCCTCCTGAGTAGCTGGGACTACAGGCTCATGCCACCACGCCCAGCTAATTTTTGTATTTTTAGTAGAGGCAGGGTTTCACCATATTGGCCAGGCTGGTCTCGAACTCCTGACCTTGTCATCCGCCTACCTCGGCCTCCCAAAATGCTGGGATTACAGGGGTCAACCACTGTGCCTGGCCTATATGGTTTCAATCTTTCAGGCATCTGGTATAACTGAGCCAAGGGACAATGCCATCTCTTGATCTAAGCCTCTTTGAAGGTGTTAATGTAATATTAAATTTCCTTCCTTCCGTAACCTATTAATTAATTTATTTATTCATTCATTCATTTATTCATTTTATTTATTTGAGACAGGGTTTTGCTCTGTCGCACAGGCTGGAGTGCAACAGCTCGATCATAGCTCACTGCAGCCTCAACCCCCTGAGCTCAAACGATTCTCCCACCTCAGCCTCCCAAGCAGCTGAGACTACAGGTGCATGCCACCACAACCAGCTTTAAATTTTTTTTCGCAGAGATGGGGTCTCACTGTGTTGCCCAAGCTGGTCTCAAACTCCTGGGCTCAAGTGATCCTCCCCCATCAGCTACTGGGATTACAGGCGTGAGCCACTGCACCTGGCCATAACCCATTTATTTATTCACTCTTTTACCTCCAGCTATTTTTGTTTCTTCTCTCCATTTATGCCCAAACTTTTCCCCCTTTGGAAGGGACATTCCGTTCTGCCACTGTGCTGGTCTAGATTGCAGGCAGAAATACTAGTCTAGCAGGTGCCTCCCCTGGCGAGGCGGGAGGAGAGCCCTGAATTTGTAATCAGCCGGGCAGAAGTAGGGGTAGCCTGGGGACGCCATTTGCACTGGTGTCTGAAGTGGGAGCAGTCCTGTGGGACTGAGCCTTTGACCGTGCAGTCTGCAGTAACTGTGGGCAGCTTCTGTCGAAACTGAATTGAATTGCTGGCCGTGCAGCTGGTGTCAGAGAATCTGGAGAGCGTGCTTGCTGGGCTCCCCGGGCTTTCGCTGTGTGCGATGGGCTAATAGCAAGATAGTTTCTCTCTGGCCATGGAGCCAGTGGCCATTGTCCCCGCCTCCCAGTGGGTGCAGCATTTCTGGGGGTGGGGAGGGGGCGCTTCATAGAGCTGCAAATTAAAAACCCCCACACTGGCCAGGAGCGGGGCCTCACACCTGTAATCCCAGCACTTTGGGAGACCGAGGTGGGCGGATCACGAGGTCAGGAGTTCGAGTTCAGCCTGGCTAACATGGTGAACTCCCGTCTCTACTAAAAATGCAAAAATTAGCCGGGCATGGTGGTGGGTGCCTATAATCCCAGCTACTCAGGAGGCTGAGGCAGGAGAATCGCGTGAACCTGGGAGGTGGAGGTTGCAGTGAGCCGAGATTACGCCACTGAACTCCAGCCTGGGCAACAGAGCTAGACTTGGTCTCGAAAAAAACCAAAAATCAAAACTCAGCACTGACCGGGCGCGGTGGCTTATGCCTGTAATCCCAGCACTTCGAAAGGCCAAGGTGGGCGCATGGCTTGAAGTCAGGAGTTCGAGACCAGCCTGGCCAACATGGCAAAACCCCCTCTCTACTAAAAATACAAAATTTAGCTTGGAGTGGTGGCGCTTGCCTGTAATCCCATCTACTTGGGATGCTGAGGCAGGAGAATCATTTGAACCTGGGAGGCAAAGGTTGCAGTGAGCCGAGATCACACCACTGCACTCCAGCCTGGGTGACAAAGCAAGACTTCGTCTCAAAAACAAAACACACACACAAAAAACTCACCACTGCTGGGCTCAGAGGACGCATCTCCACATGGCATGATGAGGCAAACACCAGTGCCCCAAAGGCCCTAAATGTCATGTGACCCATGTGCACTCCACCCTATGGCAAGAAGCTGCCAACTCAGCCCTCTTCAGGGGTCAGGCAAGAGACAGAAACAGGAGAAGCAAGCTGAGTATAATTATTATAACCACAGGGCATTCTTGGCTTATATTCCACTTTCCCACTTTGTTTTTTGTTTGTTTGTTTGTTTTGTTTTTTTTTTTGGAGACAGTCTCAGTCTGTTGCCCAGGCTGGATGGAGTGCAGTGGCATGATCATAGCTCACTGCAGCGTTGACTTCCTGAGCTCAAACCACTGTCCTGCCCCAGCTTCCTGAGTAGCTGGAACCACAGGTGCATGCCACCACATCTGGTTAATTTTTTTTAATTTTTCTTTTATAGAGGCGGCATCCTGCTATGTTGCCCAGGCTGGTCTTGAACTCCTGGACTCAAGCGATCCTCCCACCTTGGCCTCTGATATAGTTTGGATATTTGTCCCAGACCACATCTCCTGTTGAAATGTAATCTGCGGCCGGGTGCAGTGGCTCATGCCTGTAATCCCAGCACTTTGGGAGGCCGAGACCAGAGGATCACCTGAGGTCAGGAGTTCGAGACCAGCCTGGCCAACATGGTGAAACCCTGTCTCTACTAAAAATACAAAAATTAGCCAAGTGTGGTGGCGGGTGCCTGTAATCCCAGCTACTTGGGAGGCTGAGGCAGGGAGATTGCTGGAACCTGGGATGCAGAGGCTGCAGTGAGCTGAGATCGCACCACTGCACTCCAGCCTAGAAGACAGAGCGAGACTCTCTCAAAAAAAAAAAAAAAAAGAAAAAGAAATATTACCCTCCACAGTGTTGGAGGTGGGGTCTGGTGGGAGGTGTTTGGATCATGGAAGCGGATCCCCATGATTGACTTGGGCCATTCCTTTGGTGATGAGTGAGCTCTCGCTCTGAGTTCACGGGAGATCTGGTTGCTTAAAAGAGTGTGGCCTCCTCCCAACACTAGCTCTTGCTCCTGTTTTCACCATGGGACATGCCTGTTCCCCCTTCACCTTCCACCATGACTGTAAGCTTCCTGAGGCCTCCCCAGAAGCTGAACAGATGCCAGCACCACGCTTCCTGTACAGCCTGCAGAACCATGAGACCAGTAAACCTTATTTCTTTATAAATTACCCAGTCACAGGTATGTTTTTACAGCAATGCAAGAATGCCTAAAACAGCCTCCCAAAGCACTGGGATTACAGACGTGAGCCACTGTGGCTGGCCCACTTTCCCACTTTTGAAGGTGATATGGAAAAAATAGGTCATTTCTATTCTGTGAAAGAATCGGCAGCACAAGTATGATGATATTAGGAACTTATTCTCAGCCTCTGGTCAGGGAGACAGACAATAGGGAGTGGTGGGGACTGTGACAAACTGCAGGGCAAGGCCCCATGTAACAGGTGCAGCGGGCACTGTCATGGTCCTGCCCACACCTCCCTCAGCAGCTGCTGCTCCAGGATGTGTCAACACTGCACGCTGGGCTCGCCATTTGTGACTTTCTATTTTGAGATGGTCTTGCTCTGTTGCCCAGGCTGGAGTGCAGTGGTGCCATCATGGCTTACTGTATCCTCAACTTCCTGGGCTCAGGTGATCCTGCCACCTCAGCCTCCTGAGTAGCTGGGACTACAGGCACACTCCACCACACCCAGTTAATTTTTTTTTTGAGATGGAGTTTCACTCTTGTTGCCCAGGCTGGAGTGCAATGGCGCGATCTCAGCTCACCGCAACCTCCGCCTCCCAGGTTCAAGTGAGTCTCCTGCCTCAGCCTCCCGAGTAGCTGGGATTACAGGCATGTGCCACCACGCCCAACTAATTTTGTATTTTTAGTAGGGACGGGATTTCTCCATGTTGGTCAGGCTGGTCTTGAACTCCCGACCTCAGGTGATCCGCCCGCCTCAGCCTCCCAAAGTGCTGGGATTATAGGCATGAGCCACTGCACCCAGCCCCAGCCAATTTTTATATGTTTTGCAGAGATGGGGTCTTGCTATGTAGCCCAGGCTGGTCTTTAACTCCTGGGCTCTAGCCATCCTCCTGCCTCGGCCTCCCAAAGTGCTGGGATTACAGGCATGAGCCACCGCTCCTGGCCCACCCATGACTTTCTACTTGAAGTTTTCTTCTTGGCCTACGTGCAAAACAGACTGGTATTAACTCCCCCTAGAAGCAGCCCTCCACCAAGGACAGACAGGAGTCAGAAGGGAACATTCCAGCCCCCTTGCCCCTCAGGAAGCACAACCCACGTTCTACACAGCTCCCCTGAATTCCCCAGCAGGATGCAGCCCCAGCTGCCCACAAGAGTGGCCGGCTCCCTGACACCCTGTAGTGTGTGTTGATTCCTTCCCTGCCCCGACTCTTCCCAACTGCTTGTGAGTGCTTCCTGAGATCCCCTCCCTAGTAAACCACGGCACCCAGATCCTAAGATCCTGCTCTCAGAGCTCTGGGGTGATGCAAACTAAGATTAAGAAACCAGCTCCTATGTCGCTGCAGACCATTTCTGCTGGGTGGGAACGCAAGACCTTCCTATTTTTTTCAAAAGAAACCAAGATCCAAAGTTTCCCGTGAAACCTTCTGAGGGTTCATTGCCAGCTCAAATTAAACGATGCAAAACAAAATGAAACAAAACACATCTGCAGGCTCGCTCCGGCCCTTGGCCTTGCCAGTTCAGAGCTGTCGGTGGCCGATGAGGGTGGAGGCAGTGGGGATGTGGTCACAGGGTGTGTTTGGGAGACCCGCCCTAGCAGCCTAGTGGGGACAGCTCAGAGGAGGTGCCACCATAAGCCAGGCGGCGTGGCTTGCTCATGGGACCCCAGCTGGAAGCATCTGGACCGCCTGGCACGGCCGCCCTCGGGCTGTCAAGAGACCCAGAGTAAACAGCCTGAACGCTTTCCCAAACACGCAGACCCCAAGCCGCCTGCGGCCTACCCCTGCTCCCTGGGTGGGGAGATATCCCAAGACCCCTCTGCCTGCCTGACATCTGAGCTCAGGCCCAGGAAAAACAAACCCTGGACGGCTGGAGTGCCCTTGGGAAGAGGCAGCAGTCACGGGAGAGCCATTTCCAGACCGCACACTTGTGAACTTCGTTTTAATTCTGTGCAGATGGAGGAGGCTGTCTGTGCAGACTTCCACCTCCCTACACAACCCCCTTCTTTCCTCTTGCAGAGAAAACAAAAACGGTGTCTCTCGAGATTGCTTTTGCACCGTTTCACAGGGTTATTTAAAGCCATTGCTTTTCTGCTGTCTTTTCAGAATGTAAATTAAGAATACAAGGTGTCATGAAGGATACTGGAGGGGTAGGTGGTGACGTGAGATTTCAGTTCTGTGTGTTTATTGTTCTGAACCACCCAAACCCACCCATGCCTGCTCTAAACTGTGGAATATGCTTAGTGGATTTTAAGTTGGAGCTACATTCACTGAAGGGAAAGAAATTTCTGAGAACAGACCTTTCATGGGCCTCTGTGAAACAGGTATTTCGTATATCATTAGTTCATTTAATCGTCATCATGACCCAATTAGTTGTATAGTTTCATATAATGAATATATATATATATATTTTTTGAAACAGAGTCTTGCTCTGTTGCCCAGGCTGGTGCAGTGGCGCTACCTCGGCTCACTGCAAGCTCCACCTCCTGGGTTCACACCATTCTTTTGCCTCAGTCAACTGAGTAGCTGGGACTACAGGCGCCTGCCACCACGCCCGGCTAATTTTTGCATTTTTAGTAGAGATGGGGTTTCACTGTGTTAGCCAGGATGGTCTGAATCTCCTGACCTTGTGATCCACCCGCCTCGGCCTCCCAAAGTGCTGGGATTACAGGCGTGAGCCACCGCGCCCAGCCGAATATATTTTTTAGATAGCAAAGGGAATTTATTTGCTCAAATAGTTGGAAAGTCTGTGATAAGGACTTGAGGCATGGCTGAATCCAGGAGCACAAATGCCATCATCCAGAATCTCTCAGGCTGGGCGTGGTGGCTCACACCTGTAATCCCAGCACTTTGGGAGGCTGAGGCGGGCGGATCACGAGGTCAGGAGTTCAAAACCAGCAGGGCCAGCATGATGAAACCCCGTTTCTACTAAAAATACAAAAATTAGCCAGGCAAGGTGGCGCACGCCTGTAGTCTCAGCTACTCAGGAGGCTGAGACAGGAGAATAGCTTGAACCCAGGAGGCAGAGGTTGTGGTGAGCTGAGATCGCACCACTGCACTCTAGCAGCCTCGGCAACAGAGAGAAATTTTGTCTCAAAAAAAAAAGGATCGCTCTCTTGGCCAAGTACAGTGGCTCACCCCTGTAATCCCAGCACTTTGGGACGTCGAGGTGGGCAGATTACCTGAGGTCAGGAGTTCGAGACCAGCCTGTCTAACATGGTGAAACCCCGTCTCTACTAAAAATACAAAAATTAGCTGGGCATGGTGGCAGGCACCTGTAATCCCAGCTACTTGGGAGGCTGAGGCAGGAGAATCTCTTGAGCCCGGGAGGCGGAGGTTGCAATGAGCCAAGATCATGCCATTGCGCTCCAGCCTGGGTGACAAAAGCAAAACTCCATCTCAAAAAAAATTTTTTTTTAATTTTTTTAAAAGAACAATCACTCTCTTGGCCAGATGTGATGGTTCACATTTATAATCCCAGAACTTTGGGAGGCCGAGGCAGGAGGATCACTTAAGCTCAGGAGATTAAGACCATCCTGGACAACACAGTAAGATCCCATCTCTACCAAAAACAAATCAATAAATAAATAATTTCTCTCTCTCCGTCTCTTGCCTCTGCTCTCCTGTGTGAGTGTATCATTCATTATCAGGTGGGCCCTTCCCTCAGAGGGGCACAGAGGGCTCCCAGCAGTTCCAGCCTTATCCCCAACCAACTAAACATTTTTGGTGGAAACAGAATATTTTCCAATAGTTCCAGCCAAAATCCCACGATTGAATCTCACTGGTCCGGTGTGGGTCACGTGCCCATCCTCTAGTCAATCTCTATGGTTAGCGTGATAGAATTCATGATAACAAGCCCCTCCCTGGAGTCTGAGACTGTCGGCCTCACTAGAATAGAAATGGAGATAGGTAGTTACTGTCCTCAGAAGGAGCCCTAGATGCTGACATTCAAAAATAGCAGATGCCTCCCACAGTGGGGCATGTGAGAAGAATAGGTGAGTCCCATGACATCTTGCACAGCAAGGCTGCCGTGACAGTTGCACAGGTTGTGCACTGCACATCTCTAGAGAGTTTCCATTTATGTTCACTGTCACCCTATGTTTATAGATTTATCATGATAAATTTCCAACAGACTGCAGTTAAACATCTTCAGGAAGGGAAGTGTGATCGACTGAAAATGAAAAACATGGTCACAGTATTTTGCAACTCTTCCCGTCAAGAGGTAGAGTCTATTTCCTCACCCCTCAAATCTGGGTGGCCTCAAGACTTGCTTTGACCAATAGAATATGGTAAAAGTGACTCTACAAATTTTGAAGCTAAGCCTTAAGAAGCTTGGTTTCCACTCTGACCCTCCTGGCATGCTGCCTGAGACTGCCCTATAAGACTACCCCATAAGAAGGCAAACAGCCCCCAGGAGGGTGAGAGGTCACGTGAAGGAGACCCAAGGTGCCCCAATCAACCAGCTCTGGACTAGAGGACCCAGGAAGGTGAGACAATCTGCTGCAGTGAACTGTGCTGTGCCAACCCATTGAAGCTGAGAACTCAATTTCCCAGAATTTCCTCCCCAGGTGGTTCTGGTTAGAGTTGACCAAAAGAGGAACACGAGTGAAATATGGAGGGTGGAGACGAAGAAGTGGCCATGACTCTCTGAAGGTCAATGTGGTCCAGTGTGATGGTGGTGTCTCCAGAGATCACCTCCCAAAGAACCTTTTTTTTTTTTGAGACAGGGTCTCGCTCTGTCACCCAGGCTGGAATGCAGTAGTGCGATCTCGGCTCACTGCAGCCTCTGCCTCCTGGGCTCAAGCAATCCTCCCACATCAGCCTCCTGAGTAGCTGGGACTATAGGCACGTACCGCCATGCCTGGCTCATTTATGCATTTTTAGTGGAGACAGAGTTTTGCCATGTTGCCCAAGCTGGTCTCCAACTCCTGGGCTCAAGCAATCTGCTTACCTCCGCCTCCCAAAGTGCTGGGATTACAGTTGTGAGCCACCGCCACCGCTCCAGATAAACTACTTGCACCCAAATTTCTATCTCAGCACCAGCCTCTGGGGGAACCAAGTCTAAGACAGGCTTCTTAGGAAACCGTGAGTTCCCCTAGGTTGTGTGCTAAAGGAATGCAGTGACAAATATCAGAGCAGAAAGAGATCAACCTTTCCTTTTAATCTTTCATTTATTCATTCATTTTACAGCCAGTGAGTCCCTGCTGTGTGCCCACGCTGGAGACAGAAAGAGCCCAGAACTTGGAGTCAGCCAGGCTAGTTCTAACTCCAGCCCTGAGACATAGACAAGTCCCCTAAGCTCTTGGAGCCTCATCTGATCCTCACAATGGTCCTACGAGGCAGAAAATCCCATGACCCCCAGTGCTCATGAGGAAATGGCAGCACAGAGAGGTTGGGTGACCTGCCTAAGGTCACACAGCTAAACAGTGGCAGAGCCAGGATTTGAACCTGGGAGTCAATTCCAGATCCCATGCGCTTAGTAACTTTCTCAGGAGTTCCAGAGACTGGGCTGATTGATGAAAGTTCCAGAATTTAGGACTTGCTCCAATAAATGGTATGAATTACTTCCCCAATGTTTGTGAGAAAGATCCCACTACTTTACTTTAAAAAAAAACAAAAAACAAAACTTCTTTTTATACAGTGAGTCAGAGTCTTGCTGGAGTGCAGCAGTACAATCTCAGCTCACTGCAACCTCTGCCTCCCAGGTTCAGGTGATTCTCCTGCCTCAGCCTCCAAGTAGCTTGGACTACAGGCTCATACCACCATGCTCTGCTAATTTTTGTAATTTTTTTCTTTTAAGACAGTCTCGCTCTGTCGCCCAGGCTGGCGTGCAGTGGTGCAATCTCAGCTCACTGCAACCTCTGCCTCCTGGGTTCAAGGGATTCTTCTGCCTCAGCCTCCCATGTAGCTGGGACTACAGACACGCACCACCATGCCTGGTTAATTTTTGTATTTGTAGAGACGGGTTTCACCATATTGGCCAGGCTGGTCTTGAACTCCTGACCTCGTGATCTGCTGGCCTCAGCCTCCCAAAGTACTGGGATTATAGGCGTGAGCCACCGCGCCCAGCCTGTAATTTTTTTTTAGTAGAGACGGGGTTTTACCATGTTGGCCAGGCTGGTCTCGAACTCCTGACCTCAGGTGATACGCCCACCTCGGCCTCCCAAAGTGCTAGGATTACAGGCGTGAGCCACCTTGCCTGGCTTTTTAAAACATTTCCAGGTCTACTAGGTCCACTATATTTTTATTCAATGTGCTACTGGTGAAAATTTCTTTCTTTTTTTTTTTTTTTTTTTTGAGACGGAGTCTCTCACTCTGTCATTCAGGCTGTACTGCAGGGGTGCGATCTCGGCTCACTGCAAGCTCTACTTCCTAGGTTCACGCCATTCTCCCACCTCAGCCTCCCAAGTAGCTAGGACTACAGGCACCCACCACCATGCCTGGCTAAATTTGTTTCTGTGTTTTTAGTAGAGACGGGGTTTCACCGTGTTAGCTAGGATGGTCTCGATCTCCTGACCTTGTGATCCACCTGCCTCAGCCTCCCAAAGTGCTGGGATTACAGGTGTGAGCCACCGCGCCCGGCCTTTTTTTTTTTTTTTTTTTTTTGAGACAGTCCCACTCTATCGCCTGGGCTGGAGCTGTTCACCTCAACCTTGACCCCCTGGGCTCCAGTGATCCTCCTGCCTCAGCATCCCATGTAGATGGAACTACAGGTGCACACTACCACATCCGGCTAATTGTTCTGTATTTTTTGTAGAGATGGAGTTTTGCCATGTTGCCCAGGCTGGTCTTGAACTCCTGGGCTCAAGGGATCCCTTGACCTTGGCCTCCCAAAGTGCTGGGATCTGCAGGCGTGAGTCACTGCACCTGGCCAAAACCATTTTTTTTTTTTTGAGTTGGAGTTTTGCTCTTTTCACCCAGACTGGAGTTCAGTGGTGCGATCTCAGTTCACTGCAGCCTTCACCTTCTGGGTTCAAGCCATTCTCCTGTCTCAGCCTCCTGAGTAGCTGGGATTACAGGCACCTGCCACCACATCCAGCTTTTTTTTTTTTTTGGCATTTTTAGTAGGGACGGGTTTTACCATGTTGACCAGGCTGGTCTCAAACTCCTGACCTCAAGTGATCCGCCCCCCTCAGCCTCCCAAAGTGCTGGGATTACAGGCATGAGGCACCATGCCCGGCTGACAATTTATTTTTAAAATCCAAAATGTTTCTGTTTCCTACTTTAATGCAGAAAAGTGTTACCCTGAACACTGACCTAATGCATCACTCACAACACGGTTCTAAGTCAACTACAAAAGGCCTCTCCACTCTTGATTTGTTCATGCATCTTACATTTCAGTATCTTTACTCTTCCATGGAAACTTCAGTTCTTTAAGCCGGATGAAATTGGGATCTGAAACCCCCTTGCTACAGGGGGAAAGCCCTTGCCTCTCAAATGCCTACCTTCCCAGACACCCCCTGCCAAGCTTCTTTTTGTTTTTGAGACAGGGTTTGCTCTTTAACCCAAGCTGGAGTGCAGTGGCACAATCTTGGCTCACTGCAGCCTCTACGTCCCGGGCTCAGGTGATCCTCCCACCTCAGCCTCCCAAGTGGCTGAGACTACAGGCACGCACCACCACGCCTGGCTAAACAAGCTTCTTCCAGTCTGATCCCATCCCCCTAGGAACCCGGGTGTAGACGGCCTCTCTTACCTTTGCTGCAGATGTGTCCCTCTTTCCTAGCGCCAGGGGCTGTGTCATGCACATGAGCAAGGCTGGCCAGTGGCCACCCAGCATCTCCTGAGCCTCAGTGATTGCTCCAGTAATGGGCATGTGACCCAAGCCAAGCCAATGACGATCAACCCCAAGACCCTTGCTGGAGCTCCTGGAACAAGACGAATTCTTTACAAGGCTGGTGAGATGAAAACCCGGAGCTGCCCAGCACCATCTTTGCCAGCAGGAAGAGCAAGCCCACTGGAGAATGAAGCCAACATGGAGAACAGCCAGGCTTGGAGTTGAAGACAGATCCCTGACAGCGTGGTCTGAGCTTCTGGATCCAGCCAGGCCTGAAGCTCTTGCCCTCCCCACTTCCCAGTGACACAATACATTCTGTAATGGCATAAACCAATTCCAGTGGGATTCTGGTTTTTGCGGCATTCTGCTATCCATCCTGACTAATGTATTAGACTTAAAAAAATACAAGGCCTGGGTGCGGTGGCTCACGCCTGTAATCCCAGCATTTTGGAAGGCCGAGGTGGGCAGATCACCTGAGGTCAGCAGTTCGAGACCAGCCTGGCCAACATGGTGAAACCCCATCTCTACTAAAAATACAAAAATGAGCCAGGCGTGGTGGTGCATGCCTGTAGCCCCAGCTGCTCTGGAAGCTGACGCAGGAGAATGGCTTGAACCCGGGAGGCAGAGGTTGCAGTGAGCCGAGACTGTGCCACTGTGCTCCAGCCTGGGTAACAGAGCAAGACTCCATCTCAAAAAATAAATAAAAATACAAAAATTAGCCGGCGTGGTAGCACACACCTGTAGTCCCAGCTACTCAGGAGGCTGAGGCAGGAAAATCATTTGAACCCAGGAGGCGGAGGTTGCAGTGAGATTGCGTCACTGCACTCCAGCCTGAGCGACAGAGTCAGACTCTGTCAAAAAAAAAAAACAAAAAAAAAACAAGGCCTGTGATTCTCCATTGGCCCAAGACAAGCACAGTCCTACAGAACACAAAGACACAGTTGCTCCTTGAAAGATTCACAGGAAGGGAAAAATATTTCCCATTCTGTTGTAATGAATCAATACCCAAATAAGACCCGGCTCATTTCTCAAGCAGGTAATCCTGCCCAACAGCCATGACTCATCCCAGCCCCAACCAGCGCTGAGGTTGGTGGGGCCCCAGATAACTCGCTAAACTTGGGGCCGCCCCAGATTTTCCATGTTTGCGTGTCTCCTCTCCTTTCTCTTCCAGCTAAGAGTCCTGGGAACTCTTTCTAGAGTTCCAAGTAAATGCTTTGCAGAACACCCAACCCAGATCAACACCCAGTAGATGCTCTCAGCGCACAAGGAGACATCCAGAGATCTTGCTTTTACCGAAAGTATCCAATGAAAGGCAAAAGACAAAGTTGGTCTTGACCCTTTCTATTTTTTTACTTTTTTGTTTCTTTTAGTCAAGATCTTGCTCTGTTGCCCAGGCTGGAGTGCAGTGGCACGATCATAGCTCACTGCAGCCTCAAACTCCTAGGGTCAAGGGATCTTCCCGCCTCAGCCTCCAAGTAGCTGGGATTACAGGTGTGTGCCACCATGGCTGGCTAATATTTTTTCTTTTCTTTTCTTTTTTTTTTTTTTTTTTTTGAGACGGAGTCTCGCTCTGTCACCCAGGCTGGAGTGCAGTGGCGCGATCTCGGCTCACTGCAAGCTCCGCCTCCCGGGTTCACGCCATTCTCCTGCCTCAGCCTCTCCGAGTAGCTGGGACTACAGGCGCCCGCCACCTCGCCCGGCTAATTTTTTGTATTTTTAGTAGAGACGGGGTTTCACCATGGTCTCGATCTCCTGACCTCGTGATCCGCCCGCCTTGGCCTCCCAAAGTGCTGGGATTACAAGTTTTTTTTTTTTTTTTTTGAGACTGATCTTCTCTGTCATCCAGGCTGGATACGGTCTCACTCACTGCAACTCACCTCCGGTTCATGATTCTCTGCCTCTATCCCTATACTGGATTCAGGCACATACCACCATCCGTAGAGACGGGGTTTCACCGTGTTGGCCAGGCTGGTCTCGAACTCCTGACCTCAAGTGATCTGCCCACCTTGGCCTCCCAAAGTGCTGGGATTATAGGCGTGAGCCACCGCTCCCAGCCTATTTTAGTTTTTTTAGAGACTGGCATCTCATTATGTTGCCCAGGCCGGCCTTGAACTCCTGGCCTCAAGTAATCCTCCTGCCTCACCCTTCCAAAGTGCTGGGATTACAGGCATGAGCCACGGCACTCAGACTTGCCCCCTCTTACCGAGTGCTGGGCTGGCACCCAGGACCTCAGCAGCAAAGGGAGCTTAACAGGCATCAAATGAGGAAGGCTCAGAAGGCTGAGCGCAGGGAAGGAGGCTCTGTCTGCAGGACATGAGGACTTTGGGGAAGGCACTCAGCCGGGAAGTCAGACATGACCTCATCCTAGTTGAGGTTCCCTAGAAGCAGAGCCTGCGATGGAGATGTGGGTGCATGTGGTTTTCTGTAAGTGAGGGTTCTCGGAAGAGGGGAGTAAGGAGACAAGGTGCAGGAGGAAGAACAGCAGACAGGTCCCAGCTGGAGGCCTGATCCCAAGGCAGGCCTGAAGCGTGAGTTTTCTGAGTCAGTCCCACCAGTAAGCAAGGGGGCCCTGCTGAGGACCTGTCCTCAGCCAGTCGGTCCCTCTGGGCTGCCAAGAAGGGTGGGTGAGGGGTGGGAAACACAGCTGTGAGCAGTCAGCGGCCACACTGGAAGCAGCCGGCTCCTTCCTTCCTCTTCTTGGCTGCACACCTGCTTTTGGGGAAGGAACTCATGGACTGGTTGCAGCTGGGGTGGGAAGAATTAAAGAGACACCGCTGAGCTCAGTGCTGGAGGGCCCAGGGCTTCAGAGGCAGAGGCAGCAGGTTTCGAATCTTGATTCTGGGTTGACTCGAGTCTCCCGCATGGAGCTCCCGGGGTGCACAGCTCATGGAGTGCGGCACGGATTAACATGGCCATGTGGTAGGTGTTCTTCACCCCATAGCCTGGCGCATGGCAAGTGCTCAGCGAATCATGGCTTTGCAAACATCTCCAAGTGTCACAGGCCTGGCCGCTATGGTGGGAGATTGAACATCAGTCGCCAGGTGTTGGGGAGTGAAGAGAAGGGGTTCAGGTGCCTTCCTGGACTCATTCCAGCACCCACGGGCGCTCAGTGCACTTCTATCTGGGTCAGGTTTTCCTCCTTCTCATCCAGTGCGAGGCGGGCACACAGGACCCCGGAAGAATGGAGGTCATGAGAGTCCAGATAGGAACCAGACCCCTGGCGTTGGGGTGGCTCCAAACCTCTGTGTTTGAGAGTCCTGGCTTCCCCAACTTCCCCTCCCAGCCTCAGCCCCTATGGATGGAAAAGTACCCCCAACTGGCATGACTGATCGATTGGTTTGGGGCACAAAGCTGGGTCCTCTCTGAGCAGCAACTTGGCAGGAGGTGCCCGCAGTCTGGGCTTGGCCTTGGCCACAGCGCTACTTTGAAAGTGCTTCAAACTCGCCAATGATGTCCTAAAGCCCTGATGACAAATCCCAGCCTCCCACAGGCCCTGTTCTGGCGGGGACACCTCTTGGGCCTCACTGCAAACCACACGACCCTCCTCCTGTGCCCCGCCTGCTCCAGGCACACGGAAGTCCCTGTTGCTCCACAGCTTCAGGTCTCTCTGGCAGCAGTGCCTTCCCCTACCTGCCCCTGGCCAACTTGTTTTTTTATTTTTTTGGTGGTGAGACAGGGTCTCATTCTGTCACCTAGGCTGGAGTGCAGTGGTGAGATCAAAGCTCACTGCAGCCTCAAACTCCTGGGCTCAAACAATCCTCCCACCTCAGCTTCCTAGACAGCTGGGACTACAGGCACCCACAACCACGTCCAGATAATGTTTTTATTTTATTTTATTTTCTAGAGGCAGGGGTCGGGGTGGTCTCACTATGTTGGCCAGGCTGGTCTTGAATTCCTGGCCTCAAGCGATCCTCCTGCCTCAGCCTCCCAAAGTGCTAAGATCACAGGCCTGGGCCACGGTGCCCGGCCTGCCATTACCTCTGACGCATGGACAAGAGGTAGCCTCCCATGAGTAGCAGTAGCCACAATAATAGCAATCATCCCTCTTTGCATCCGACTCATCTAAGTACTGTCTGCTTATTTTTGATATTATTGTCCCTGTTTACATTTGCAGAAACCGAGGCTTAACAAGGTTAAAGTCACCTGCCAATAGCATGTGGTGGACTTGGGATTTGGACTCAGGGCTGCAGAAAATAAATAACCAGGTTGCCATGAGGTAAGTGCACTGCAGGAGAAGCTGCTTACAAGTGAGGTATCAGTGTCCTGTGGCTGCAATTATCACATTACCACAAACTGAGGTGCTTAAAACAACAGCAGTGTATTCTCTGTTCTAGAGTCTAAAAGCTTGAAATCAAAATTTCATCAGGACTACCTCCCCCTGGAGGATCTAGGGAGGGTCCTCTCTTGCTTCTTTCAGCTTCTGGTGGCTCCAGGCATCCTGGGGCTAGGGCCTGCATCACTCTGCACATGACCTTTTTTTTTTTTTTTTTGAGACAGGGTGTCACTCTGTCGCCCAGGCTGGAGCGCAGTGGCGTGAACATAGCTCACTACGGCCACAACCTCCTGAGCTTAGGTGATCTTCAGCCTTCTAAGTAGCCAGGACTACAGGCACACGCCACTACAGCTGGCTAATTTTTTCGTATTTTTGGTAGAGACAGGGTTTCACTACGTTGCCCAGTCTGGTCGCGAATTCCTGGGCTCAAAGGATTCACCCTCCTCAACCTCCCAAAGTGCTGGGATTGCAGGTGTGAGCCATGGTGCCCAGTCACCACATAGCTGCCTTCTCTCTCCTGTGTCTGTGGCTTAAAGCTCCGTGTTTTTCTTACATGGACACCTGTCATTGGGTTTAGAACCCACCCTAAATCCAGGATGATCTCATCTCGAGATTCTCAAATTGATGACATCTGCAAAGACCCTATTTTCTTTTCTTTTCTTTTCTTTTCTTTTTGTTGAGACGGAGTCTTGCTCTGTCTACAGGCTGGAGTGCAATGGCACAATCTCAGCTCACTGCAACCTCCACCTCCCTGCTTCAAGCTATTCTCCTGCCTCAGCCTCCTGAGTAGCTGGGATTACAGGTGTGCGCCACCATGCCCGGCTAATTTTTTTGTGTCTTTAGGAGAGATGGGGTTTCACCGTGTTAACCAGGATGGTCTTGGTCTCCTGACCTTGTGATCCACCTGCCTTGGCCTCCCAAAATGCTGGGATTACAGGCGTGAGCCACTGTGCCCGGCCTCGCAAAGACCCTATTTTCAAATCAGGTCACCTTCACAAGTGCTGGGAGTTAGGACGTGGATGTGTCTTTCAGGGGACGGGTCATTATCAAGTCACTACAGCTGCGGTGGGGAACAGGCTTAGGCAATCTGCTGGCGACTCCCCACACGGGCTGAGAAAGGTGAGGACGATTGGCTGAACACCGGAGAGAAGGTGAAGGAGGCACCGAGATGATAGAGACAGAGACGGACAGAGAGGGCTACTATGCTCCACTCTCTGCTGGAAACCCTGTTGACAAAGGAGAAAGCAGCCCAGGGAAGCTCCTGCAGAAGCTCAGAACAAACAGCTACCCCTGACTCTGTGGGCCCAGAGCAGATCACTGCCAGCCGGCCCCTGCGGGCTCTCTGGCCTGGGCACCCTGGCACGTGGGATCCCTTGGCCCCGTCTGGAGGAAGCCCCACGAAGCCAGAGCCAGGGGAAGAGCTGCTGGCTGGACCCCAGGCCCAAGGTAGACGCCACCCAGGCCCTTCTTTCGGTTCTGCAAACACCACTGGCTCTGCTGGCTCTGAGAGCACAGTCCAGCCCCCATGCACATGACTATGCGGTGCCCTCAGCCCCCGCATGGGTCAGAGTTTTCCGTGTGCTGCCTCCTCGTCCTTCTTCTTCTGCCGAATGCCTGGAATTCCACAGGAATTTCCACAGAGGCCCACCCCGCTCTGAGCCTCCTAGTGAAGGAAACAAAGGCCAGCTCTGAGGCCCGGGGCTGGGAGGGCTGAGCTGGCAGCCACTCCAGAGATTTGCTGTCTCAGATAGGAAAGGACGGCCTGGGATCCGGCACCCATGATACCCTCTTGGAGGCCCTACTTTGGGGCCTGGAAAAGGAGGTCTCTCTAGCCCCGTCACCCCCGCATACACATAAGTGCATCCCCCAGCACACGTGCACACAGGAACCAGAGACATGACTGGCCACACAGTCACACATCACGCTGGAGGCAAGATGGGTAGACATGTTCCCAGGGGTGCACCCATCCACATGGACCTGGGGCAGCCCAGGGCCATCTGAACAGAGAAGTGGCCCAGCCTGAGTATTGCCTTGGAGCAAGCCAGCCAGGGTTCCAATCTCAGCTCGGCAACCTCAGGCAAGTTACTCAACCTCTCTGTGCCTCCCTCACCTCATTTGCAAATAGTAGTGTCAGAGGGGTTTGAACCAGAGTAACTCCATCTTGAATAGGGGCTGGGTAAAATGAGGCTCAAACCTACTGGGCTCCATTCCCAGACTGTTAGGCATTCTAAGTCACGGGATGAGATAAAAGGTCAACACAAGATACAGATCTAAATACTTTGCTAATAAAACAGGTTGCAGTAAAGAAGCCGCCAAAACTCACCAAAACCAAGACGGCAACGACAGTGACCTCTGGTCTTCTTCACTGCCACACTCCCACCAGCGTCATGACAGTTTACAAATGCCATGGCAACATCAGGAAGTTACCCCATATGGTCCAAAAAGGCGAGGCATGAATAATCCACCCCTTGTTCAGCATATAGTCAAGAAATAACCTTAAAAACGGGCAACCAGCAGCCCTCAAGTAGGGCTGCTCTGTCTATGCAGTGGCCTTTCTTTATTCCTTTTCTTTCCTAATAAACTTGCTTTCACTTTACAGACATGCCCTGAATTCTTTCCTGCATGAGACCCAAGAACGTCTCTTGGAGTCTGGATCGGGACCCCTTTCTGGTAACAGTAGTACCCACCTGAAAGGGTTGCTGTGAGGATTAACTGAGTTGATGCGTGGGTAGCACTCAAACCCTGGAACACAGGAAGTGCCACGTATGTGTTTGCTGTGATTAGTGGCATCACACACGCAGACCTGTGTAAGGCCACTTAGCAATACACAGACACATGCAGAGGGATATACAGAACCTCAACAACTCACATGCAAATAGACACACAGACATGAATACACATGTGACAGTGAAGGAGATCTGATCTAACCCACACCCATCTTGCCTTTCACCTCCAAACTGCTCTTCATCCTTCCTGGACTTGGGCCAAACTAACTCTGGGGAACATTTAGTTTATAGTTTAAGTGATACTTTTGTTTTTAAGTGTATAGTTTAATGATAATGATTCCCTTCCCCAAAACTCAACCGCCTTTGTGAAGCTAACAAAAGGCCACCAGGTTACGAAGCTAAGGAATGAGAGAAAGCTAAATTCTGCTAAGGTATAGACATACATGATTACCAGCCATTATTGCAGAGGCCACAAGATTTGCAACTTCCCCTATTGCCCCTGCAGATAACATCACTATTGTAGAATCTAAGATCAGCTTTTTGAAATGTCTTCTCAGGTTTTTGCATTTCTGATGATCCACTGAGGACTCAGTGCACATGAGGACCATTTTCCATAACCCTTTGATTGCATCCCCAACCAATCAGCAGCACCCATTCCCTGGCCAGCCAAACAATCCTTGAAAAACCCAAGCCTATGAATTTTCAGGGAGACTGACTTGAGTCATAAAACTCTGGTCTCTGCCAGGCATGGTGGCTAACGTCTGTAATCCCAGCACTTTGGGAGGCCAAGGTGGCGGATCACTTGAGGTCAGGAGTTCAGGACCAGCCTGGCCAACACGGTGAAACCCTGTCTCTACGAAAAATGCAAAAATTAGCTGGGTATGGTGGTGGGCACCTATAATCCCAGCTATTTGGGAGGCTGAGGCAGGAGAATCGCTTGAACCCGGGAAGCGGAGGTTGTAGAGAGCTGAGATCATGCCATTGCACTCCAGCCTGGGCATCACACTGAGACTCCATCTCAAAGATAATAAAATAAAATTAAATTAAATTAAATTAAATTAAATTAAAATAAAATAAACTCCAGTCTCCTATTCAGCCAGCTCTGTGAGAATTAAACTCTTTCTCCCTTGCAAATTCCCCTGTCATGATAAATCGGCTCTATCTGGGTGGTGGGCAAAAGAATCTATTAGGTGGTTACAAAGATACACAAATGCACATTCAGAGCATAAAGACAGATGCACCCACAGTGATTGTGCAAATGCTTGCATAGACACACACGCATGCACGCATGTAGATACCAATCAATGCTGGGGCAATATCTGCAACCAGCCCTCCAGCCAGAGCCAACCCCTGTACTTGTTCATGATGGTTCCAGTGCTTCCTCTCCCTCTCCCCTCCCTTATGCCCTCCACCCTGGCTCACCTTTGTCCAGGACACACCTGGGAGTGGCCATGGGGACAAGAAGCCTTCCACGTCCTTCAACAGGCTCCTTTGTCACCTCTCGGGTTATAATACACCGGCTCACACACAGGCCAGTTTCTGTCCGCCTGACTGCAGATATCCCCAAAGTGTCCACTTCAAGGAGGAAATGAGACCCTGGGCCCCAGTAGCCTCTGACCCCATATCTGTCTCTCTGACCAAGGGGAAGAAAAACGCCCGAACTGCAACAGCTCCCACCTGTCTCCCCTCCTCTGGGCCAGCATCTCCAGAGGGACCCTTTTTGTCATCGGCGCCTCAGCCCAGACCATGTCGATTAAAAGCTTTCCTCTGTGGGACATACGGAGCATTTCTAAGCCACACTCCCAGTACCTTTTTGACTCCTCCAAGACCTGTGTTGCAGGCGGCAGGGTTCCATACCCACACGGGCACATGGGGCCAGACTCGGGCTCTGGGTAGCACAAAGACACAGGGCATTTACAGGAGAGGTGGCTGGAGGGTCTGGAAGAACAAAACACTAGGGCCATCACAGGCTGGGTTATTTTTCCTCCCCAGGGCTCAGTCTGCTCATCTGTAAAACGGGGTGAGAAGAACCGCCATCTGTCCTGGGCATGAGCATTGTGTGGGGCTACGCAGGCTCTGAGCTCCATCCCAAGCATGGAGAAATTTCCCTCCTTAGAAGGCTTGCAATTCTCCAGCCTCCTTGGAGCCAGGCCGGGGCAATCAGGTGTGCCTGATCCAGATGGAACGGGTGCTAGTGAAGCAGCCTCATTGTCTGGGGTAAATACCCGAGATGTGTTGTCTCACAGCCATGCAAAACTAGGATGAGGACACACCAGAGTGAGGTTAAGAGCAGAAGTTTAATAGGCGAAAGAAAGAGAAGAGCTCTCTGCGCAGAGAGGGGTCCCAGAGAAAATGGATTGCTGCTTCCGCAGTGGAATGCAGGTTTTATAGATGAGCTTGAGAAGGCAGGGTCTGATTAACATAGGGCACGAAGATTGGTCGGACCAGGTGTGCTATTTGCATAGCACGTGAAGAACTGGTTAGGAATAGGTGTGCCGTTTGCATAGTGCATGAAGAAGCTGGCTGCCCTACCCTAATCTTTTATTATGCAGATGAGCTCTCTACCTGGCCAACGCCAATGCTGCCTGTTCCTTTACTGTACACACGGTGACAAAGAAAAGGGAAAATAGAGCCCCCATGTTGAATATACCTGGCCTTCAGGCAGCTCTTTCCTATTGGCACAGCTGCCGGCATTCACCTGTGCAAGCTTCCAGCTTGCTTATCTGTGTCTGCAGCTCGATTTTCCAGGCTGCTCTTTGTCAGAAAAGAAATGATGTGGAGGCTACTTTTTATTGAAAGGGAAATTCCGCCGAGGACCCTGTTGCCCTTACTATCTGCCTAAAGAATTTTTTTCCCTTTTTTTTTTTTTTTTTTTTTTTTTTTGATGGAGTCTAGCTCTGTTGCCCAGGCTGGAGTGCAGGGGCACAATCTCAGCTCACTGCAGCCTCCACCTCCTGGGTTCCAGTGATTCTCCTGCCTCAGCCTCCTGGGTAGCTAGGATTACAGGCACGCACCACCAGTGTGCTCATCTGCAAAAGTGAGCCCAGCTAATTTTTGTATTTTTAGTAGAGATGGGGTTTCACCATGTTGGCCGGGCTGGTCTCAAACTCCTGATCTCAGATGATTCGCCCACCTCGGCCTCCCAAAGTGCTATGATTATAGGCGTGGGCCACCGCACCTGCTCTGCCTAAATAATTTCTTTCTATCTCCTGTATCACTAGCACCACAGAGAAGTGGAGAAGGGGCCTCACAGTAGGTGGCAGGAACGCCCATCTCTTTGGGCCAGTGTGGCTGCCGTGGGTCCAGGGCTGCAGTCTGGGAATGGAGCCCCAGTAGAGCGGTACAATTCCGGGCATTCATTGGTGGCTCACTCTCTATCCCATCTTCAGTGCAGGGGCAGAACTACTCAATTCTCTTTCTATAAATTCTTCTTCTGCTTACATCAGCCAGGTCTGTTTCTGCTGCTGGCAGCTGGGGACCTGGGCTCACCTATGGCCTGATAAAACTGCTGTGAGGAGCAAATGAAACAACCCACCAAGGACTCAGCACAGTGCCTGCCCATGAGGGGCACACAGCACGTGGACACGCCTGCTATTCACAGCATAGGCTGCACGCAGTGGCTCACGCCTATAATCTCAGCTGAGGCAGGAGGATCACTTGAGCCCAGGAGTTCAAGACCAGCCTGGGCAACATAAGGAGCTCCTGTCTCTACAAAAAAATTAAAAAATTAGCCAGGCATGCTGGTGGTGCCTGTAGTCCCAGCTACTCCAGAGGCTGAGGTGGGAGCATCACTTGACCCTGGGAGTTTGAGGCTTCCGTGAGCCATGATTGTGCCACTGCATTCTAGTCTAGGTGACAGAGTGAGATCTTTCCACAAAAAAAATATATATATATATATATATATATATGATTAGCCCAGCTCTGTCACCTGCCAGCCAGGAATCTGAGTACATCACATCACGTCTTGGCCTCAGTTTTTTCAACTGTAAGATAGGAACAGTAATAGTCCACTTCCCAATAGGTTTGGGGTGATGATTAAATGAGATAATGCACATAACAAGTGCTCAGTATTTCCCATTGATGATAGTGGTTGCCTTCAAAAGGTAACAGCATTTCTTTGAGTTTTATGAAATAGGAACTGAGTAGGTGTCCTCAAATTCAGAGGAAAAAAATACACTGGGGTTGGGCATGGTGGCTCATGCCTATACTCCCAGCACTTTGGCAGGCTGAGGCAGGCGGATCACGAGGTCAGGAGTTCAAGACCAGCCTGACCAACATGATGAAACCCAGTCTCTACTAAAAATACAAAAATTAGCTGGGCATGGTGATGCTTATCTGTAATTCCACCTACTCAGGAGGCTGAGGCAGGAGAATCATTTGAACCCAGGAGGTGGAGGATGCAGTGAGCTGAGATCATGCCACTGCACTCCAGCCTGGTCCGACAGAGCAAGACTCTGTCTCAAAAAAACAAAAAACAAAAAACAAAAACAAAAACAAAATAAACCTGGAAATTTAGCATCTAACTTTAATTCCTAATAGAGCAATTCTCATGTTAGTATTAGCAGAAGTCCAACCGGAATCACAGGTATTTTTAATTCCACAATCTCATTTTAGATATACATAGCTGGCTACCTTTGTAACCTGTGTATTTTTTTTTTTTGCATTGAAAAAATATTCTGGTTAGTAAACTTTAGTTATTTAAGTGCATAACAAAGTGTTCAAGGAAATGGGTACTGACGTCAACAACTTATTGTGAAATGCATCCAAAAAGTAAGATGTGTAGAGTGATGCATGGATGGGTGAACGGTTAGGTAGAGAGAGGGACAGAGGGATGAATGGATGGATGGATGGATGAATAAACAAATGGGTAGAGGTTAGAGGGATGGTTAGAGGGAGACAGGAATGGATGCACGGATGGTCAGAGGTAGGGATGGATGGATGAATAAATGGATGGGTAGATGTATGGATGGGTAGATGGATGAATGGTCAGAGGGAGAGAGGGATGGATGGATAAATGGTTAGAGGGAGGGATGGATAGATGGATGGATAAATTGATGGATGGGTGGTTAGAGGGAGGGAGGGATAGATGGGGCATGGATAGATGGGTAGATGGATGAATGATTAGAGGGAGGGAAGGATAAATGGGTGAGTGGTGGATGCATGGGTGGATGGATGGATGGATGGTTAGAAGGAGGGAAGGATGGGTGGGTGGGTGAGATGTATGCATGGATGGATGGATGGATGGATGGATGGATGGATGGATGGATGGACAAATAGGACAAAATGTTATCTGGGTGATGTATACATAGGTATTCACTGCATAGTTCTTTCAACTTTTCTTTATATTTGGACAGCTTCACAATAAAACTTTGGAAGAAAGATTTTTTAAAAAAAAGAAAAAAGAATGAAACAGAGAGAAAAGGACATTCAAAGTCTGGGCAAAGAAAAAAGATTCATCTTAAAATAATCTTTATAGGCCACGTGCGGTGGCTCATGCCTGTAATCCCAGCACTTTGGGAGGCCGAGGAGGGTGGATCACTTGAGGTCAGGAGTTCAAGACCAGCCTGGCCAACATGGTGAAATCCCGTCTCTACTAAAAACACAAAAATTAACCAGGGCCTCTGCCTCCTGGGCTCAAGAGAGCCTACCCTCTCAGCCCCCCAAGTAGCTGGGAGTACAGGCGAGAGCCACCATGCCTGGCTAATCTTTTTATTTTTTGCAGAGACGTGGTTTCACCATGTTGCCCAGGCTGGTCTTGAACTCCTGGCTCAAGCGATCCACCTGCCTTAGCCTCCCAAAGTGCTGAGATTACAGGTGTGAGCCACCGCACCCGGCCAACAATGTGTCGATGTAGAAAACCTTGTTTGTTGACTGTCCTCTCAGTAGAAAGGGAGGTCCACTCTGCCAGGGCTGGGTCCTTATTAGGCATTCATGGCTGGATCTGCAGGGCTTAGCACAGCATCCAGCACATAGTAGTTGCTCAACACATGTTTGTGGCATGATTGAGTGTGTAAGTCAGTGAATGAACAAACGAATGAAGGGGTTCTCGCCCTGATACTTGTTCTGCAGCCTGGGAAACTGAAGCTCAGAGATGAAGTGACTTCACCGAGGTCACATGGACAGTGGGCAGCAGAACTGGAGCTACCTACGCAATTGGGATTACGAAATATTTCACAAGTGCCAAGAAGTGCATGTGATGCAGGGCTCTAGAAGGCTTCCTCTTCGATTTGCCACAGTCCCTGCAGCAGAGAGGCAGCCCAAGGCTCTGCAAATCACTGCCCCTTTATCACGGCTGCAGCCACCCTTGTGCAGGCCCTGGCTTGAGGTCTTCTCACTCGATGCTGGTATGGGGGTGATGATCATCCATCTGGCAGGTCACAAGGACAACCCTCGGGACAGGAAATCTGATCCTAATTGCTGAGTCACAGCTAAACGGCAGAATGACGTCATCTGTAACCATGGCATGCATTCCAAACTCAGCCCCAGCTTGGCTTCTCCTCAAGTTTGAGTGAGCCCCTGTCAGTCTACACCACCCCTCCTCATGTTCGGCTGTTTTCAAACCCGCACACTGGCAAAGACGCTGCCAGGAAGGAAGGAAGCCAAGCCCAGGGAGAGGAGAGAGCTGGTTTGCTGTGGGTGGCCAGGAATAAGGTCCCGTGTGTGGAGGAGACAGAACACAGCCATGATACCAGGCCGGGAGCAGTGGCTGACTTCCGTAATCTCAGAATTTGGGGAGGCTGAGGTAGGAGGATCGCTTGAGCCCAGGAATTCAAGACCAGCTTGGGAAACATAAGGAAACCCATCTCTATTTAAAAAAAATATCAGCCAAGCATTGTGGTGCATACCTGTAGTATCTGCCACATGGGAGGCTGGGGCAGGAGAGTCACTTGAGCCCAGGAGGTCGAGGCTGCTGTGAGCCGTGATTATGCCATTGCACTCCAGCTTGGGCGACAGAGGGAGACCCTGTCTCAAAGAAAGAAAGAAAAAGAGAGGGGAGGGGAGGCAGGGAAGGGTAAAGGCCCCATACTGGCATGTACAGCCTCCTGCCTGACCCTCATTCCCAGGAGCCCCTTTCAGAGAGTAAAGAGAGCTGGAACAAGGGAGCAATGCTGACGGAAGGAAAAACGGACAGATGGACAGACTGCGTTGGGGGCAGAAGGGCCCGTGGGCTCCAGACGAGCACGATCAGCAGGAGAAAGCAGGCCATGCACAGGTGATGTGGGTGCCAGAAGCAAGCTAGCCAATAGAGGAATTCCAATAACCCACAGCACTCAAGTAAGATAAAAACACCCTGACTTCTCAGCAGGCCAGCATGGCCCCCTAGAGGCCAAGGGCAGAATTTTTATTTTTATCTGTCTATCTCTCTCTCTGTCTGTCTATCTATTTATTTTCGAGACAGAATCTCGCTTTGTCGCCCAGGATGGAGTGCAGTGATGTGATCTCGGCTCACTGCAACCTCTGCCTCCAGGCTTCAAGTGATTCCCCGCCTCAGCCTCCCAGGTAGCTGGAATTATAGGTGCGAACCATCACAGCCAGTTAATTTTTGTATTTTTAGCAGAGACGGGGTTTCACCATGTTGGCCAGGCTGGTCTCTAACTCCTGGACTCAAGTGATTCACCCGCCTTGGCCTCCCAAAGTGCTGGGATTACATGCATGAGCCACTGCACTGAGCCTGTTGAGGCAAAGCATAACCCCAGATCTTCCTAGCCAATGGACCCCTTGCTTCTGAAACAGTTCTGGTGCTCAAGTTCTGGGCATGTCCTGGACTTCTTGGTTTTGCAGGGAGGAATCACTAGTTCTGGGTGTTGACAGACATCAAAGCTTTTCCAACTGTGCATGTCCGGGATACCTGACTTGCTGTGTTGGCTCAGTTATATCTGCCAGGTAACTTGACCTTCTGTTATCAACAGAGTAGGTCCAGTTTGGGCGGGTCTTGCAGTTGTTTTCTCGAGGAACAGTTTGGGCTCGCCCTGTCTTTCCAATCAGCTGAAATTGGAGCATCCCTCAGCCCGTTTCCCCAATATCCTGAACTCTGCTCCCTTCGTCGTGCACAAAGGCCAGATTTCCTGTGAAACCATATGGTGCAGAGTTAGGAAGAGACAGCCCTGGCCAGGCATGGTGGCTCATACCTGTAATCCCAGCACTTTGGGAGGCTGAGGCAGTCAGATCACCTAAGGTTAGGAGTTTGAGACCAGCCTGGCCAACATAGCAAAAGCCCATCTCTACTAAAAATACCAAAAAAATTAGCCAGGCTTGGTGGCCCATGCCTGTAATCCCAGCTGCTCTGGAAGCTGAGGCAGGACAATCTCTTAAACCCAGGGGGCAGAGGCTGCAGTGAGCCAAGATCCCAGCACTGCACTCCAGAATGGCCCACAGAGGGAGACTCTGTCTCAAAAAAAAAAAAAAGACAAAAAAGAAAGAGCCCTTCTGTGCCCCCTGCCTGGGCAAATGACACCTCCACCCACACAGGCTCAAAGCTGAGGAGCAAGATATCCTCCTTACCACTGGGCGCGGTGACTCACGCCTGTAATCCCAGCACTTTGGGAGGCCAAGGCGGGTGGATCACGAGGTCAGGAGATCCAGACCATCCTGGCTAACACAGTGAAACCCCGTCTCTACTAAAAATACAAAAAAATTAGCCGGGCGTGGTGGCGGGGGCCTGTAGTCCCAACTACTTGGGAGGCTGAGGCAGGAGAATGGCATGCACCCGGGAGGCAGAGCTTGCAGTGAGCCGAGATCGCGCCACTGCACTCCAACCTGGGCGACAGAGCGAGACTCTGTCTCAAAAAAAAAAAAAAAAAAAAAAGAAGATATCCTCCATACCACTGCCCTCTCCCACCCTCCACCTTTCCCAAAGCCTCACAGGGTACAGCACAGACTACTCTGCACCCCAGTATCAACTCTCCCCTTCTTCCAAAGCAATAGGACTTCCAATACATAGCTGGGCACAGCTACCCAGAAATAAGACCACACTTCCCAGCCTCCCTTGTATATAGGTGTGGCCAAGGGGTTAAATTCTGGCCAATAGGATGTGCGCAAAAGTGACCTGCGCAGCTCCCTGGATGTGTCATTAAGGGAATGGGCAGGTCTACCTCCATCATTAGCGTCCCTTCTCCTTTCTCCTTCCTGGTAGTTGGAGTGCAGGAGAGGGTGACCATCTGATTTGGACAATAAGAGCAAAGACAATCGTTTAGGGATAATGGAGCAACAAGGTAGGAGGAGCCTGGGTCCCTGATGCCGTGGAATAGCCAAACCAGAGCTGGGACACTTACTTATACCAGGACTGACTCTATGTTAAAGGGAAACAGAGGCCGGGTGTGGTGGCTCTTGCCTGTAATCCCAGCACTTTGGGAGGCCGAGGCAGGCAGATCACTTGAGGCCAGGAGTTCGAGACCAGCCTGGCCAACACTGCAAAATCCCATCTCTACAAAAAATACAAAAATTAGCCGGGCTTGGTGGTGGGCGCCTATAGTCTCAGCTGCTCGGGAGGCTGAGGCAGGGGAATCATTTGAGCCTAGGAGACTGAGGCTGCAGTGAGCTGTGATCACGCTACTGCACTTTAGCCTGGGCAACAGAGCAAGAAACTGTCTTTAAAAAAAAAAAAAAAGGGAAACAATCCTTTCTTGTTTAAATCAGTTATTTTAAGTCTTCAGAATGGCAGCTGAACCAGTACCCCAACTAATAAAGCCACCAAGTTCTGTGCATTTTGCCTCATGCTGGTCACCCCAATTCATCTACTTCTCTCTTTTTTTTTTTTGAGACAGGGTTTCGCTCTTGTTGCCCAGGCTGGAGTGCAATGGTGTGATCGGCTCACTGCAAACTCTGCCTCCAGGGTTCAAGCACCTGCCTCAGCCTCCCGAGTAGCTGGGATTACAGGCATGCACCACCATACCCAGCTAATTTTGTATTTTTAGTAGAGACAGGGTTTCTCCATGTTGGTCAGGCTGGTCTCGAACTCCCGACCACAGGTGATCCACCTGTCTCGGCCTCCCAAAGTGCTGGGATTACAGGCGTGAGCCACTGCACCTGGCCATCTACTTCTTTTCATCTCCACTGACCCCAACCCAGGCAAAGACATGGTCCCCTCCATCCTTCCCTCACTTCCTAAGCTGCAGCCTCACCAGCTTTCTATCAGTTACTCGAATGTATCAGGCTCACTCTGGTAGCGGAGCCTTAACACATGCTACTGCCTGCTTCTTCCTGTCTTCATCTAATCACCTCCTATTTTTCCTTCAGATCTCAGCGTGACCACCAGCTCCTCTTCAAGAAAAGCTGTCAGTGATACGGCAGAGACCCTGTTATGAAATCCCAGAGCACCACGAACCTCTCCTGCGTAATATGTACCATAAGTTAGGATTTAAAATCCCCTGAGGGGAACCAGGAATCCATTCCCCAGATCACAGACACACAGGGTTTTTCACTGCGGCACTACTAGTGATAGCAAAACACAAGAAACTCAAACATCCACCAAGAAGGAACTGGTTGAATAATCTATGGCACAGCCACACAGAAGAGTACTATGCAGCAATATAAAGAAATGAGGCCGGGCGTGGTGGCTCACGCCTGTAATCCCAGCACTTTGGGAGGCTGAGACGGGCAGATCACGAGGTCAGGAGATCCAGACCATCCTGGCTAACACAGTGAAACCCTGTATCTACTAAAAATACAAAAAATTAGCTAGGCGTGGTGGCACACACCTGTAGTCCCAGCTACTTGGGAGGCTGAGGCAGGAGAATCCTTTGAACACAGGAGGCGGAGGTTTGCACTCTGGCCTGGGTGACAGAGCGAGACTCCTCTCACAAAGAAAAGGAAGGAAGGAAGGAAGGAAGGAAGGAAGGAAGGAAGGAAGAAGAAAAAAAAAAAAAAAAAAAAAAAAAGAAAGAAATGAGAAGGCCGGGCACGGTGGCTCACACCTGTAATCAGGAAGGAAGGAAGGAAGGAAGGAAGGAAGGAAGGAAGGAAGGAAGGAAGGAAGGAAATAAAGAAAGAAAATAATAATAATAATAATAAAATAAAAAAAGAAAGAAATGAGAAGGCCGGGCACAGTGGCTCACACCTGTAATCCTAACACCTTGGGAGGCCGAGGCGGGCTGAGGTCAGGAGTTCCAGACCAGCCTGGCCATCATGGCAAAACCCCGTCTCTACTAAAAACACAAAAATTAGCCAGGCGTGGATGCCTAAAATCCCAGCTGCTCAAGAGGCTGAGGCAGAAGAATCGCTTAAACTCAGGAGGCGGAGGTTGCAGTGAGCCAAGATCGCACCAGTATTCAAGGATCAGAACTTTGAATGCAAAGCATGCTACCTACCTTCTCAATATACCTGTGGTTTGTATGTTTGTTCATATTTTCAAAGAAAGACGATGAAATAATAAAGCCAACATGGGTATTTACGGGGTAAGAGAAGGGAGACTGGTGATGGAGGGGTGGAAGCTCAGCTTCTCTGAGTGTGTCTTGTTTCAGAGTTTCTATTTGGTAAATGTAAATATTTTACACAATTACAAAGTAAAATCAAAGACAAAAAGACCAATACCTTAAAATAAAAAAATTAAAAGTAAAAAACCCTGAGTATATGCCAACTTGGCATAACCACACTAAGAAGGATTATTGGAAGTGACTTTCCTTTTTTTTTTTTTTTTCCAGACAGAGTCTCATTCTGTCGCCCAGGCTGGAGTGCAGTGGCACAATCTCGGCTCATTGCAATCTCTGCCTCCTGGGCTCAAGAAATTCTCGTGCCTCAGCCTCCCGACATAGCTGGGATCACAGGCATGCATCGCCATGCCCGGCAAATTTTTTTTGTAATTTTAGTAGGGACAGGGTTTCACCATGTCAGCCAGGCTGGTCTCGAACTCCTGACCTCAGGTGATCTGCCCGCCTTGGCCTCCCAAAGTGCTGGGATTGCAGGTGTGAGCCACTGCACCCAGCCTCTTCTTTTTTTTTTTAAACTTTCATTTGAAGTTCAGGGGTACAAGTGCAGGTTTGTTACATAGGTGAACCTGTGTCATGGGGGTTTGTTGTACAGATTATTTCATCACCTAAGCATTAAGCCTAGTACCCATTAGTTATTTTTCCTGATCCTCTCCCTCCTCCCACCCTCCACCCTCCAAAAGGCCCCAGTGTATGTTGTTCCCCTCTATGTGTCCATGTGTTCTGCCATTGAGTTCCCAGGAAGTGACTTTAAAACAGCATTTTGAGGCTGGGCACGGTGGCTCACACCTGTAATCCCATTACTCTGGGAAGCCGAAGTGGGCAGATCATGAGGTCAGGTGTTTGAGACCAGCCTGGCCAATATGGTGAAACCCTGTCTCTACTAAAAATACAAAATTTAGCCAGGTGTGGTGATGCGTGCCTGTAATCCCAGCTTCTTGGGAGGCTGAGGCAGAAGAATCGCTTGAACCCAGGAGATGGAGGTTGCAGTGAGCTGAGATAATGCCACTGCACTCCAGCCTGGGCGACAGAGCGAGACTCTGTCTCAAAAAACAAAAATAGCATTTTGAGCCAGGCACGATGGCTCATGCCTGTAATCCCAGCACTTTGGGAGGCCAGGAGTTCGAGACCACCTGGCCAACTGTAATCCTAGCTACCCGGGAGGCTGATGCATGAGAATTGCTTGAACCCAGGAGGCAGAGGTTGCAGTGAGCCGAGATCGTGCCACTGCACTCCAGCCTGGGCAACAGAGCGAGACTCCATCTCAAAAAAAGAAAAAAAAAAAAGCATTTTGAGCTGGGCACAGTGGCTCATGCCTATAATCCCAGCACTTTGGAGGCCAGGAGTTCGAGACCAGCCTGGCCAAATGAGCCGGGAGTGGTGGCACACATATGTAATCCTAGCTACCCAGGAGGCTGACGCAGGAGAATTGCTTGAACCCAGGAGGCAGAGGTTGCAGTGAGCCGAGATTGTGCCACTGTACTCCAGCCTGCATAACAGAGCAAAACTCTGTCTCAAAAAAAAAAGCACTTTGATGGTATTATATCAGATATTATATATCTCTAGTGGGCTTTACCCTAAGGACAAAAGAACCACCATGAAAGAGAACCACAATGAAATCCTCACCTGTACTCAGTTGTCTTATAGGTAGTGATTATATTAGCACCGTGACATTGAAGCCGTCAGGTTTTTGCCATCTCTTGCTTCCTCTGTCACCACATGATCTCTGCACATGCCTGCTCCCTCTCTGCTATCCACCATGAGTGGACACAGCCCAGTGCCCTCACCAAATCCAGCTGCCCAATCTTGAACTATTTTTTTTTCTTTTTCGAGATGGAGTCTTGCTCTGTCGCCCAGGCTGGAGTGCAGAGGTGCGATCTTGGCTCACTGCAACCTCTGCCTCCTGGGTTCAAGCAATTCTCCTGCCTCAGCCTCCCAGGTAGCTGGGATTACAGGCATCTGCCACCACACTCAGCTAATTTTTTGTATTTTTAGTAGAGATGGGGTTTCACCATGTTGGCCAGGCTGGTTTTGAACTCCTGACCTCAAATTATCCACCTGCTTCCGCCTGCCAGAGTGCTAGGATTACAGGCATGAGCCACTGTGCCTGGTCCCAATCTTGAACTTTTAAACCTCTTTTCTTTGTAAACTATTAAAAAGAAATGATTATCTTTGTAATATAGGATAAAGAAAATAAGAAATTGGCCGAGCACGGCGGCTCACACCTGTAATCTCAGAACTTTGGGAGGCCAAGGCGGGTGGATTGTTTGAGCTCACGAGTTTGAGATCTTGTCAAACTGGCGAAACCTTGTCTCCATAAAAAAATACAAAAACTAGCCAGGCTTGGTGGTGCATGCCTGTAGTCCCAGCTACTTAGGAGGCTGAGGTGGAAGGATGGCTTGAGCCCAGGAGGTAGAGGTTGCAGTGAGCCAAGATTATGCCACCGCACTCCACCATGGGTGATACAACCAGACCTTGACTCAAAAAGAAAGAAAGAGAGAGAGAGAGGAAGGAAGGAAGGAAGGAAGGAAGGAAGGAAGGAAGGAAGGAAGAAAGAAAGAAAGAAGGAAAGAAAGAAAGAAAGAAAGAAAGAAAGAAAGAAAGAAAGAAACAAAGAAAGAAAGAGAAAGAAAGAAAGAGAGAGGGAGGGAGGAGCGGAGGGGAGGGGAGAGGAGGGGAGGGGAAGGGAGGGAGGGAGGAAGGAAGAAAGGAAGGAAGGAAGGAAGGAAGGAAGGAAGGAAGGAAGGAAGAAAGAAGGAAAGAGAAAGAGAGAGAGAGGAGCGCAGGGGAGGGGAGAGGAGGGGAGGGGAGGGGAAGGGAAGGGACGGAGGGAGGAAGGAAAGCAGGAAGGAAGGAAGGAAGGAGGGAAGAAAGGAAGGAAGGAAGGAAAAGAAACTGTGTTAAGGCTGTTAGAAACCCAGATTTTCTATGTTAGAATAAAGGAGATATATGCCAGGCATGGTGGCTCACACCTGTAATCCCAGCACTTTGGGAGGCTGAGGTAGGTGGATCACCTGAGGTTAGGAGTCTGAGACCAGCCTTGACAATGTGGTGAAAACTCATCTCTATTAAAAAATACAAAAATTAGCTGAGCGTGGTGGTGTGCACCTGTAGTCCCAGCTACTCGGGAGGCTGAGACAAGAGAATCGCTTGAACCTGGGAGACAGAGGTTGCAGTGAGCTGAAATCACGCCACTGCACTCCAGCCTGGGCGATGGAGCAAGACTCTGTCTCAAAAAAAATAAATAAAATAAAAAAGGCCAGGCACAGTGGCTCACGCCTGTAATCCCAGCACTTTGGGAGGCCGAGGCAGGCAGATCACAAAGTCAGGAGTTCAAGATCAGCCTGACCAACATGGTGAAACCCCGTCTCTACTGAAAATACCAAAATTAGCCAGGCGTGGTGGTGCACGCCTGTAATCCCAGTTACTCGGGAGGCTGAGGCAGGACAATCACTTGAACCCAGGAGGCGGAGGTTGCAGTGAGCCGAGATCTTGCACTGCACTCCAGCCTGGTCAACCGAGCGAGACTTAGTCTCAAGAAAAAAAAAAGAAAACAAAAAATAAAATAAAATAAAACAAAGAAACTCTCAGAGACTACTGAGGTCCCATCAAAGGTGAAGTACATCATGCAAAGACGTTCCTGTACGGACTATGATTCTCAGTGCTTTACAAGTTTTTTTTTTGTTTTTGTTTTTTTTTGAGATGGAGTCTCACTCTGTTTCCTAGGCTGGAGTGCAGTGGCATGATCTCGACTCACTGCAACCTCTGCCCCCCAGGTTCAAGTAATTCTCCTACCTCAAACTCTGAGAAGCCAGGATTACAGGTGTGCCACCACACCCAGCTAATTTTTGTATTTTTAGTGGAGATAGGGTTTCACCATGTTGCCCAGGCTGGTCTTGAACTCCTGGCCTCAAGTGATCCATCCACCTCAGCCTCCCAAAGTCCTGGGATTACAGGCATGACTCATTGCACCGGCCCTTTACAAGTATTAACTCACCCCTAGGAACATTACGCTTAACCTCATTTAATCCTCATAACATGCCTGTTAGGAGGGCGCATGATTATGCTTCTTTTATACATGAGGAAACTGAGTCACAGGGAGATTACTAAGAAAACTCCCAGGATAATGAAGGTGGTGAGTGGCTGAGCCAGTATTTGCATTCGGGAAATCTGACCCTAGAGTCCAAGGCCTTAACCATCTTCTGAGCTTCCTCTTCACTAACGTAGGTGATTTCACATAAAAGTAGAAAAGGCAAACAAAGGAGGCGAACTGTAGTAGCTCATGCCAGCCATCCTAGTGCTTTGGGAGGCCGAAGTGGGAGGATTACTTGAGGACAGGAGCTTCTAACCAGCCTGGGCAACATAGCAAGATCCTGTCTCTATGAAAAAAAAATTTAACTTAGCCAGGTGTAGTGGTGCACACCTGTAGTCCCAGCTACTTGGGAGGCTGATGTGGGGAGGATTGCTTGAGCCGATGAAGCTGAGGCTGCAGTGACCTGTGATCTCACTACTGCACTCCAGCCTGGGCAACAGAATAAGACCTTGTCTCAAAAAGAAATTTACAAATAAAAATTTAAAAGAAAAGGAAAATAAGCCGGGCACGGTGGCTCATGCCCGTAATCCCGGCACTTTGGGAGGCTGAGTTGGGCAGATTGCATGAGCTCAGGAGTTTGAGACCAGCCTGGGCAACATGGCGAAACCCCATCTCTACTAAAAATAGAAAAATTAGCCAGGTGTGGTGTGTGGTGGTGCATGCTTGTAGTCCTAGCAACTCGAGGGGCTGAGGTACTAGAATTGCTTGAACCTGGGAAGCGGAGGCTTTAGTGAGTCAAGATGGCCCCACTTTACTCCAGCTTGGGCAACAGAGCGAGACTCTGTCTCCAGAAAAAAAAAAGAGAAAAGAAAGAAAAAGAAAAAGAAAAGAAAAGAAAGGAAAGGAAAGGTCCAGAGGCTTGACAGAAACTGGGGAATGGTGGGGATAAAGGGGTGGGGTTCAGAACCATGGACAGCGCGCGCGCGCGCGCACGCACGCACACACACACACACACACACACACACACACCCCACCCACCACCAATCTTACCCCCTTGTTAGTACACAGTGCCTATAATCAGGGATTTCAGAGGCTGACACCAGTGGGATCAGAGGCCAGCTGGGATGTGCTCGGCCCCATATCTTTTTTTTTTTTTTTTCCTGAGACAGAATCTTGCTCTGTCGCCCAGGCTGGAATGCAGTGGTGCGATCTCGGCTCACTGCAACCTCCCCTGGGTTCAAAGGATTCTTCTGCCTCAGCCTCCCAAGTAGTTGGGATTACAGGCACCCACCACCATGCCTGGCTAGTTTTTGTATTTTTAGTAGAGACTGGGTTTCACCATGCTGGCCAGGCTGGTCTGGAACTCTTGACCTCAGGTGATCCACCCACCTCGGCCTCCCAAAGTGCTGGGATTACAGGCCTGAGCCACTGCTGCCGGCCTCGGCCCCGTATCTTGGTTAGTTGCTGACCAAGCTTCCATGACACCCAGCGTCTCTGCCAGCCACATCTCACCTCCTCCTGACCTGCCTGGGGCCACCTAGGCTCTCTTCCTCAAGGCCACCCCTTAATAATAGGGATCACCATTTAATTCCTGAAAATGCTCAGCCAGGTGGGAACGAGCATTCCCACTTCCCAGATGGGGAAACTGAGGCTCAGAGATGTATCCAACTGCCGAGTTCATGCACCTGTGAAGCGGCTGCTTCTGGTACTGTGCCCTTGTGGTTCCCCATTGCGTCCCTCTTGTTGGCTCATGCTCCCCAGGGGCGTGAGCATGGGGTGCTGGTGGCCCTTGCTGAGAAGTGAGTCACCCTCATTTTGTGTGTGTCTCATCCCCACAGCTGCAGCTGGGAGCTGGGAGGAGGCATCTGAGCCAATGAACTAAGGGTAAGAAGGCTGCTTCTCCCAGCGAGAAACGACCCAGCTCTCAAAGCACCTGACAATTCTACCTCCGGAAGATTTCTGGAACCTGTCCCCATTCCTTCCTTCCCAAAGCCCCAGCCCCAGTCCAGGCCATCATCAGCCCTTGCCCGCACTGTAGGAGCCTCCTCCCTGGTCTTCCTGCCTCCTCCCTCGCCTCCCAGAATCTGCTTCCTGCAAGAGAGATGCAGAAAGAGTCCAGATACATTTTGAAAGTGGAATTGACAGGGCTTGTGACAAAATGGACAAATGAGTATATTTAGCTGCCACCAACAACAGTGTGACTCCCTTCTCTACCCAGGCCTAATTTTGTTTCTTTCAAGATAATTACCCAAAAAGGCGAGATCCTCAGGCTCACCACAAGGCCCAGGCTGGAGGCCTTTCTGCTGGAGGCCATGTCAGGGGCAGCAAATCAATGATTATGAGTGAGGATTCTGCACTTTCTCTAACAATTAACGGGCCAGGAAACACAAAGGAGGAAACCGTTATAGACCAAAGGGGCTCTAAGAGATGTAGCAACCAAATGTGACATTTGGACTTTGTCTCTTGACCCAATGAACCATAAAAATATATTTAGGAAACAATGGAAGAGAGATGGCATTTTTAGACGATATTAATGAATCATACCAAATGATGCAATGCCGGAGACCTGAAATAGAATGATTCAGCAGGGGGCGGGTGAGGAAGTGGGTGAGGTAGAGCTGAAAAAAGGTTGTCCAGAGAAGGTTACACATTTCTCAAAAGACACACTTTGGCCGGGCACGGTGGCTCACACCTGTATTCCCAGCACTTTGGGAGGCCGAGGTGGGTGGATCACGAGGTCAGGAGTTCAAGATTAGCCTGGCCAAGATGGTGAAACCCTGCCTCTACTAAAAATACAAAAAAATTAGCTGGGCGAGGTGGTGGGCACCTGTAATCCCAGCTACTCGGGAGGCTGAGGCAGAGAATTGCTTGAACCCAGGAGGCGGGGGTTGTACTGAGCCAAGATCGTGCCACTGCACTCCAGCCTGGGTGACAGAGCAAGACTCCGTCTAAAAAAAAAAAAAAGACACACTTCAGGCCAGGCTCAGTGGCTCACGCCTGTAATCCCAGCACTGTGGGAGGCCAATGTGAGAGGATCACATATACTTCATTATGGTGGTTCATGCCTGTAATCCCAGCCCTTTGGGAGACTGAGGCAGGTGGATCTCTTGAGGCCACGAGTTCAAGAACAGCCTGGGCAACTTAGTGAGACCCTGTCTCTACAAAAAATAAAAATTAAAAAAATAAATTAACAAAAAGAAAAGATCGCTCCCAAACCGGGTGTGGCAGTGTACACCTGTCGTCCCATCTACTCGGAAGGCTGAGGCAGGAGGATCACTTGAGCCCAGGAGTTCGAGGCTGCAGTGAGCCGTGATCTCACCACTGCACTCTAGTCTGGGCAACAGAGTAAGACTCTGTCACTAAAAGAAAAGAAAGAAAAATAAAATAAGATACACTTCCCATGATCACAGTAAATATATCTGGAAACTAGGCCAGCCAGCAGCTCACCGGTGTAAGAATATGGTGGTGGTCCACCCCAGGGTGGTATTACTTGTTGATTATTGTTTTTTGGTTTTTTATTTTGAGGCAAAGTCTCGCTCTGTCGCCCAGGCTGAAGTGCAGCAGTACGTGATCTTGGCTCACTGCAACCTTCACTTCCCGCGTTCAAGTGATCCTCCTGCCTCAGCCTCCCAAGTAGCCAGGATTACAGGCACCCGTCATCATGCCTAGCTAATTTTTGTATTTTTAGTACAGATAGGGTTTCACCATGTTGGCCAGGCTGGTCTGGAACTCCGGACCTCAGGTGATCTGCCTGCCTCAGCCTCCCAAAGTGCTGGGATTACAGGCGTGAGCCACCGCGCCCAGCCAGGAGTGAAGGTTTTAGAGCCAACCTGCCTGGTTCAAACCCTGCAGTGTGACTTTTGGCAACTCACGTTCCCACTGTGTGCCTCAGTTTCCCCATTTGTTAAATGGAGTAATAACAATCTCTGCCTGACAGGGTTGTGGTGAGAGTTACAGGACTTGAAACATAGAACAGGGCCCACATGTCAAAAGCACTAAATAAATGTCAGTTCCGATTCTTGCTGTTAGGAAATATTGGGGTGTTTTTATGTTTTTTTTTAAACTTTGTGTTTATCTGAACAGATTCAGACACCCTCCCTGGGGGAAGATACAGGGAACCTGGGGGGTTTGCTTATTTTTAACAGATTTATTTAGTTATAATTCACATAGAATTCACCTATGTAAAGCGTACACAGCAGTGGTTTTTAGTGTATCTGTGGACTTGTGTGTCCATCACTGCGATTTTATTTTATTTTTGAGACAAGGTTCCCTCTGTCACCCAGGCTGGAGTGCAATGGCATGATGATAGCTCACTGCAACCTCGATCTCCTGGGCTCAAGTGAGCCTCTGGCCTCAGCCTCCCAAATAGCTGGGACTACAGGCGTATGCCACACACCCGCCTAATTTTTGTGGGTTTTTTTTTTTTTTTTTTGTATTTTTTGTAGAGACAAAGTCTCACTGTGTTGCTCAGGCTGGTCTTGAACTCCTGAGCTCAAGCAATCCTCCCGCCTTGGCCTCCCAGAGCGCTAGGATTATAGGCATGAGCCACCATGCCTGGCCCATCACTGCAATTTTAGAACGTTACCCCAAAGTAGGATATGGCTTCAATGTGGGTAGGTGGGTGGGGATTCTGACCTCTCTCTCTCTCTCTTTTTTGCCTCGACCTCTTGGGCTAAAGCAATCCTCCAGTCTCAGCCTCTCCAAGAGCTGGGACTAAGGGTACCACCACGGCTGGATAATTTTCTTATTTTTTTTAGCAGAGACAGGGTCTGGTTATGTTGCCCAGGCTGGTCCCAAACTCCTGACCTCAAGAGATCCTCCTGCCTTAGCCTCCCAAAGGGCTGGGATTACAGGGGTGAGCCACTGCACCGAGCCCCCTCAGCCTTCTTATGATTTCTCTTCTGGCCAAAGGTGTGTGTGGGCCATGGGAGCACCATCTGCCCACTGCTCCCCTGGAGTGGGACCAACAGGCAGTTCCCACAATATTCTTTAAGGCACCCGTGAGCTGCCAGCTGGCCCGGCTTCCAGGAGCATTTAGTTACTGCAACCACGTGAAGTATGTCTTTAGAGAACGGTGCCCACAGAGCTCAGTGTGGCTTTCTCTAGATCAATGATAACCTGCCACAGTTTAATTTCCTTCTTTTCTGTCCCGAGGGAGGGAAAAATGATCACAGCCTACGTGGCTAGTGTTAAAGTTGCTGCAAGGCCCATCGAGGGCCATTGAGTGACTGGCAGGCCATTGACTGCCCTGGAATAGAAGGCAGCGGAAGAGAGGAATCAAGAATGGCTCTGGGGTCGGCCGGGTGCTGTGGTTCACGCCTGTAATCCTAGCACTTTGGGAGGCCAAGTCTGGTGGATCATTTGAGGTCAGGAGTTCGAGACCAGCCTGGCCAACAATGGTGAAACCCCGTCTCTACTAATAATAACAAAAATAGCTGGGCATAGTGGCCATGCCTATAGTCCCAAGTACGCAGGAGGCAGGAGGCTGAAGTGGGAGGATCTCTGGAACCCAGGAGATGGAGGTTTCAGTGAGCTGAGAGCTCGCCACTGCACTACAGCCTGGGCAACAAAGTGAGACTCTGTCTTAAAAAAAAAAAATACTGGGCACGGTGGCTCATGCCTGTAATCGCAGCACTTTGGGAGGCCAAGGCAGGTGGATCACGAGGTCAAGAGATCAAGACCTTCCTGGCCAACATGGTGAAACCCTGTCTCTACTAAAAATACAAAAATTAGCTGGGCGTGGTGGCTCACGCCTGTAGTCCCAGCTACTCGGGAGGCTGAGGCAGGAGAATCGCCTTAGCCTGGGAGGCGGAGGTTGCAGTGAGCTGAGATGGTGCCACTATACTTCAGCCTGGTGACAGAGCAAGACTCTGTCTCAAAAAAAAAAAAAAAAAGCCGGGCGCGGTGGCTCACACTTGTAATCCTAGCACTTTGGGAGGCCGAGGCGGGCGGATCACGAGGTCAGGAGATCGAGACCACGGTGAAACCCCGTCTCTACTAAAAAATACAAAAAATTAGCCGGGCGTGGTGGCGGGCGCCTGTAGTCCCAGCTACTCGGAGAGTCTGAGGCAGGAGAATGGCGTGAACCCGGGAGGCGGAGCTTGCAGTGAGCCGAGATTGCACCACTGCACTCCAGCCTGGGTGACAGAGCCACACTCCGTCTCAAAAAAAAAAAAAAAAAAAATTGAGAATGGCTCTGGGGTGTCTGGCTCAGCGACCAAGGAGCTGACAGTGCCATTTACCGAAGGGGGCAGGTAGGAAAGGGGCAAGTGAATCCACAGCCCCAATTTTCACAGAGTTGTTGTGACGCTCAAATGAGATCTCACAGGCCTTTTGGGTCAGATGGAGCTAGGTTCAAATCCTGCCTCCCGCCTTCCGAGCCATGTGGTCCTGAGTGAGTCACTCTGAGTCTGGGTCTCCCGGTCTGTGAAATGGACCGTGAATCCTGCCTCCGACAGGTGGGCTATGAGGGGCAGAGGGGCCCAGGCTTGCGGTGTCCCCAGCACAAGACCTGGCGCGCAGTAGGTGGTCCATGGCCTTAAGGGAGATGAGTATTCGTATCCCCCACTGGCCCAGATCCTGCTCACACCCCCTTGGGGGAAATTCCAGCTCAAAGAGTACCTGTCTTGGGGCTGGGAGAGGCAGAGATCATGGAAAGACCCTGAGAGACAGGGAACTGCCTGTGAGGGGTTTTCCAGGCTGCGGAGAGAAGAGTCTGACAGGCGAGGGGAGGTGAACACAGCACCCCTGCTTGAAACCCTCCATGCCTCCCCAGGGTCACACTCCCCAATGTCACTCACCTTCCAGGCCTGGCCCACACCCTCCAACCCCATCTCCTCACCCTCCCAGCCACCCTAGCCCTCTATGTTCCACCTCAAGCCTTTGCATGGGCTCCTCCCTCCTCCAGGAATGTTCTTTCCCTATTTTTTTCTTTATATATTTATTTTGAGACAGAGTCTTGCTCTGTCACCCAGGCTGAAGTACAGGGTCGCAATCGCGGCTCACGACAACCTCCACCTCCTAGGTTCAAGTGATTCTCTTGCCTCAGCTGCCGGAGTAGCTGGGATTATAGGTGCAAGCCACCACGCCCAGCTAATTTTTGTATTTTTAGTAGAGACGTGATTTCACTATGTTGGCCAGGATGGTCTCTAAGTCCTGATCTCAAGTGATCCACCCACCTCAGCCTCCCAAAGTGCTGGGAATACAAGCGTGGGCCACCACACCTGGCCTTTTTTTTTTTTTAATGGGATGGGATTTCACTCCGTTGCCCAGGATGGAGTGCAGTGGTGCAGTTATAGCTCACTGTAGCCCTGACCTCCTGCGCTCAAGAGATCCTCCCACCTCAGCCTCCCAAGGACTGGTAGTGCTGGGACTGTGTGCTGGGACTACAGGCACACACTATCATGCTTAGCTAGTTTATTCTTTTTTTTTTTTTTTGTAGGGATAGGGTGTGGGGGGGGTCTCCCTATATTGCCCAGGCTGGTCTCAAACTCCTGGCCTCAAGCAATACTCCTGCCTCAGCCTCCTAAAGTGCTGGGATTACAGGTGTGAGCCTCTTGCTCTGGGCGCCAGGAATGCTCTTTCCATGAGTGGCTTCTTAGTGTACTTTAGACCTCAGCTCTACGTCCTCAGGGGAACCCACCCTGGCCGCTTCTCCACTGAAGTCCCAGCCCCACCCACCAGTTGTCCCTCTCTGAAACTACATTACACAACGTATTAATTAACTTACATGTTCCTATGCTGACGGCCTCCCCCGCTAGAAGGTCAGCGCCATGGGGGCTGGAATCTTTTTTGAGACGGAGTCTCGCTCTGTCGTCCAGGCTGGAGTGTAGGCACCATCTCTGTTCACTGCAACCTCTGCCTCCCAGGTTCAAGCAATTCTCCTGCCTCAGCCTCTCAAGTAGCTGGGATTACAAGCACCTGCCACCACACCTGGCTAATTTTTGTATTTTTAGTAGAGATGGGGATTTCACCATATTGACCAGGCTGATCTTGAACTCCTGAACTCAAGTGATCTGCCTGCCTTGGCCTCCCAAAGTGCTGGGATTACAGGCGTGAACCACCGCGGTGGGGAAGGGGGTCTGGAATCTTGTCTTGTGCATGGCTCCATCTGTAGGCCTTTTCTTGTGCTTCCCCAGTGGCTGAGCCTGGGCTGGGGCTGCCTGGGAGGAATCTTCCAGGAGCCCCAGGTCCCCAAGGACGCCTTGGGAGGGCACCCAGGCTCTGAGCCCTCAGAGATGGTCACTCCGCAGCTCCAGGGCAGGGCGGGGCTCAAACTTCTCCTCTCAAAGACTTCCCTGGGCCTGTTTCCTGCCTGTTTCCAGGAGGGAGAATGGTCTTCGTTCCTGGAATATGTTTTCATGTTGTCACCTCCAGTGTCCCCAAGTCCATGGCTCTGCCCATGGCTTCACGGACGGCTGGCCGCTGGATAGGACTTGGAGGCTCTTCAGACCCTGTTCCTGGGATCGTCTGCAGCTGGCCTCACCCTGATCCCCCGCTCCCCTCTGCACAGTGACTCCATCACCCGTCTGTTGGTTCTTTGCTAAAAATCCTTGTGTATCTATCAGCACCTCTTCATCTCCACCTCAATCCAAGGCATCAACCTTTCTCACTCAGGGACTCCAGGGGCCTCCATCCTGCTCTCCTGGCCTTGCTGTACTATTTTCTATACCGCTATCTCAGCCAGCTCTTTCAAATTTAATGTGGTACTGGCCACAGTGGCTCACGCCCGTAATGCCAGCACTTTGGGAGGCCGAGACAGGGAGATCACTTGAGCCCAAGAGTTTGAGACTAGCCTGGACAACGTAGCAATAACCCATCCCAATTAAAAATAAAAAAGGGGCCAGGCACAGTGGCTCACACCTCCCAGCACTTTGGGAGGCCCAGGTGAGCAGATCACTTGAAGTCAGGAGTTCCAGACCAGCCTGGCCAACACAGTAAAACCCCATCTCTACTAAAAACACAAAAATTAGCCGGGCTTGGTGGCCCGCACCTGTAATCCCAGCTACTTGGGAAACTGAGGCAAGAGAATCGCTTGAACCCAGAAGGCAGAGGCTGCAGTGAACCGAGATCTCACCGCTGCACTCCAGCCTGGGTGACAGAAGGAGACTCCATCTCAAAATAAAATAGAGAGGGAGGATGGGTAGAAGTCCACATCACTGGAGAGGGACCAACTCCCCGCACATACTAAAAATGAACCTGCATTTATTGAGTGCCAATTACAGGCATCACCCTGTGTAAGAGAGAGACATGGTCCTTGCCTTCAGAGACAAAGTTTGGGGCTAGGGGGCACCTTCCTTATTTGCTTCCTGTCTGCCTGCCTGCATCCATTCATCCATTTCCTTTCAATAAGCATTTACCAAACAGGTGCGGTGGCTCCTGTAACCCCAGCACTCCAGGAGGCTGAGACAGGTGGATCACTTGAGGTCAGGAGTTCGAGACCAGCCTGGCCAACACGGTGAAACTCCGTATCTACTAAAACTACAAAACTTAGCTGGATGTGGTGGCATGCGTGTGTAATCCCAGCTACTCAGGAGGCAGAGACTCGCTTGAACCTGGGAGGTGGAGGTTGCTGTGAGCTATGATCGCACCACTGCACTCCAGCTTGGGTGACAGGGTGAGACCTCGACTCAAAAAAAAAAAGAGACCGGGCGCGATGGCTCAAGCCTGTAATCTCAGCACTTTGGGAGGCCGACGCAGGTGGATCACGAGGTCAGGAGATTGAGACCATCCTGGCTAACACGGTGAAAAAAAAAAATTACCGGGGGTGGTGGCGGGCCTGTATCCCACTACCCAGGAGGTTGAGGCGAGAAGGGTGAACCGGAGGCACAGTGCATCTGGGAGAGAGGATGGATCCCGGCTCAAAAAAAAAAAAAAAAAAAAAAATCCTTTACTGAGAATCCACAGTCCCTGGGTTACAGAGCTGGCACAGACTAGCAGACTGGTTCCCGGCCCTCAGGGGTCTCACAGCCTGTTGGGGTCCAGAGGTGAGATCTGGGCTGGGCTGTGGAAACACAGAGCACAGTTGCGGGGCGGGTGTTTCCAGGCAGACTCTTGACTGGTGAGGAGTCTGCAAGGAGGGGGCAGGGAAATCCAGGCCTCGGGAGCAGCTTGTGCAAAGGCTGGCAGCCCACAGGAGACATGAGGAGCGGGGGATCGCATGGCTGGCGTGGAGTGAGGAGGCAGGAGAAAGAAGACAGGGCACGAGGGCAGTTGGAAATGCTGTGGGGGCCTCAGTGGCCTCACAGATCTCAGTGGGAAGCAGGGACCTGGAGCTGCTGTCCTGGTCCTACCCAGCCTCCCAGCCAGGACAGGCCAGCGCCTGCCTGAGACGGCTCACCAGGCTCCAACCCTTCCCTCAGGGGCCGGAGCAGAGGGGACAGGGTTTGGCAGGGGCCCTGAGCAGGGCAGGCAATTTTTCCTGAGTCAGGAATCGCCCTCCCGCGGAGGACTTGGCTCTGCTTGGAACGGGTTCTCATTTCCTCCCACGGTCCTCGCCGCCAGAGTTCTAAGCAGGTGCTCAGTCTGCCCATGCACCAAGCCCATGCTACAGATGGAGAAACTCAGGCTCAGCGGAGTCGAGCTCAGAGCCAGGTGCAGCAGAGCCAGGCTTGAACCCAGAGGCTGTGTGGCTCAGAGCCCAGAAAAATGTTCCCTGGAGAGCTCGTCCCAGGCGGGGCAGTCTGGTTCTAGAGCAAAGGTCTCTCCCTGAGCCTTGCAGGGCCTGGCAGGCTCGTCAGGGCTCAGGAAGATCCCCAAAGCCTCAGAACCAGCTCCCTTGCTTTTTCCCTTTTTTTTTTTTTTGTTATTGTTGTTGTTGAGACAGGGTCTTGCTCTGTCACCCAGCTGGAGAGCAGTGGCACAGTCTCAGCTCATTGCAGCCCGACCTCCCAGGCTCAAGCAATCCTCCCACCTCAGCCTCCCGAATAGCTGGGACTATAGGCGCTCAATCACACCCAGCTAATTTTTTGATTTTTTTTTTTTGTAGAGATGGGGGTCTCGCTAGTTGCCCAGGCTAGTGCCAAACTCCTGGCCTCAAGGAATCCACCTGCCTCAGCCTCCCAAAGTCCTGGGATTATAGGCGTGCGCCACACACCTGACCTATGTCAGTATTTTAGTATAAAATACTAATTATTTAGTATTAACCGTCAATAAGAGCTCACCTACCATGTGGAAGTGCCAAATTCCAGGGCTTGACATTTCCTTCAAGCTCGTAGTTTTGATTTTTTACGTTTTTGAGACAGGGTCTCTTACTCTGTCACCCTGGCTGCAGTCCAGCGGCACAATGTTGGCTCACGGCAGCCTCAGCTTCCCAGGCTTAAGTGATCCTCCTACTTCAGCCTCCCAAGCAGCTGGGACCATGCCCTGCTAATTTTTAAATTTTTTGTGGAGACAGGGTCTCGCCATGTTGCCCGGGCTGGTCTCGAACTCTTGGCCTCAAGCGTTCCTCCCACCGTGGCCTCCCAAAGTGCTAAGATCACAGGCATGAGCCACCACACCTGGCCCTCAAGCTAGTCATTTTTATTATCCACCTGTTTACAAATGTTGCGTGTGAACCTGAACTGTTTTTTGGAAATGGCCCCTACATCACAGGGTTGTGGTGACGATCAGACGTTGGTGTAAACTCCGGCTTCTGTTATTCTAGCTCAGCAGTACCGTGTCTTTACATGTTTCCAATTATTTGTTAAAATCTGAAATCTATGTGTGCTGATGGGGAGTAAGTTTCAAGATATATATTCAAGTGAGAAACGGAAGGAATAGAACAGCATGTATGGAACATGGCCATCTGTGTTTTTAAAATGGGAATGTGTATATATATACACACATATATATATATATATATGCCTGTGTTCTCGCAGGAGATCTCTGGAAGGATGCACAGAGGAAACAGATCGTGCACCCCCCTACCCCCACCCCCACCCGTTTCTCTACTTCGCTCTTCTCCCTGGAATGTATGCAGCATACGATGCATTTTCCTCTTTTATTTTTGAGACGGAGTCTTGCTCTGTCACCCAGGCTAGAGTATAGTGGTGCCATCTAGGCTCACTGCAAGCTCCGCCTCCTGGGTTCACGCCATTCTCCTGCCTCAGCCTCCTGAGTAGCTGGGACTACAGGTGCCCACCATCACACCCGGCTAATTTTTTGTATTTTTAGTAGAGACGGGGTTTCACCTTTAGCCAGGATGGTCTCAATATCCTGACCTCGTGATCCGCACACCTCGGCCTCCCAAAGTGCTCGGATTACAGGTATGAGCCACCGCGCCCGGCCTACATTTTCCTCTTTCTTTATTGTCTATCTCCTCCAGGAGAATGGACGCTCCATCAGGGCAAGGGTTTTTTGGGGTGTGTTTGCTGCTGACTCCAGCACCTAAACTTGTGCAGCCCGACCCAGCAACCCCAGCCGCAGGTGGTGACCAAGCGCTGGAAACGTGGCTGAACTGAGAAGGACATAAGAGCAAAATACATATGAGTTTGTTTTGGGTTTTTGTTTTGTTTTGTTTTTTGAGATGGAGTCTCACTCTGTCACCCAGGCTGGAGTGGAGTGGCGCGATCTCAGCTCACTGCAACCTCCGCCTCCCAGGTTCAAGCGATTCTCCTGCCTCAGCCTCCCAAGTAGCTGGGATTACAGGCATGTGCCACCATACCCGGCTAATTTTTGTAGTTTTAGTAGAGATGGGGCTTTGCCATGTTGGCTAGGCTGGTCTCGAACTCCTGACCTTGTGATCCGCCCGCCTCAGCCTTCCAAAGTGCTGGGATTACAGGCGTGAGCCACCATGCCCAGCCTGTACCTGTATCTATGTATTTACACATGAATACATAAGGTATGTATAAACATATATATATATATATATAGAGAGAGAGAGAGAGAGAGAGAGAGCGAGAGAGAGAAGTCTAAATAGCATATCTGTAAATGTGACCTATTTGAAATTAGGGGGCCAGGCGTGGTGACTTATGTCTATAATCCCAGCACTTTGGGAGGCTGAGGTGGGATGATCACTTGAGTCCAGGAGGAGTTAAGACAAGCCTGGGCAACACAGTGAGATCCATCTCTACAAAAATAAAATAAAATTAGCCATGCATGGTGGCATGCACCTGTACTCCTAGCTACTTGGGAGGCTGAGGTGGGAGGATCACTTGAGCCCAGGAGTTGGAGGCTACAGTGAGCTATGATGGTGCCATGGTGAGAGAGAGAGAGAGAGAGAGAGAAAATAAGTTATGTGAAAAAATAAAAAGATTCCAGCCAAGCATAGTGGCTCATGCCTGTAATCCCAGCACTTTGGGAGGCTCAGGCAGGTGGATCGCCTGAGGTCAGGAGTTCCAGACCAGCTTGCCCAACATGGTGAAACCCTGTCTCTACTAAAATACAAAAATCAGCCGGGCATGATGAAGCACAGCTGTAATCCCATCTACTCGGGAGGCTGAGGCAGGAGAATCACTTGGGCCTGGGAGGTGGAGGTTGCAGTGAGCCAAGATCGCACTACTGCACTCCAGCCTGGGTGACACAGTGAGACTCCGTGTCCAAAAAAAAAAGTTCCCTGCCCAGAGCCAGCTCATTGTCCATCCGCCTCCACACCTGTGAGCTTCTCTGGTGCCAGGACTAGGTTGTATCCATCTGGCGCCTGGCACCTTCTCAGAGAGGCCCTCCCTATTTCTGTCCTGCAAGGGCCCCCCCACCTCTTACCTGACTATTTCCCTTTCTCCATAACATGTACACCTGTTTCTGCATTTATCATCCGTCTTCCCTCACGAGAATGTAAACCCCACAAGGGCTGGGTTTTGCCTGCCTGGCTCACAGCTGTCTCCCCAGCACCTAGCACAGTGCTTGGAACATAGTAGTTGCTCAGCTAAAACTGACAGAAAAGGCTGGGTGTGGTGGCTCATGCCTGTAATTCCCACACTTTGGGAGGCCAAGGTGGGAGGACTGCTTGAGCCTAGAAGTCGAGACCAGTATGGGCAACATAGCAAAACGTGTCTCTACAAAAAAAATACAAAAGTTACCTGGGCGTGGTGGCACTCACCTGTGGTCCTAGTTACTTAGGAGGCTGACGGGGGAAGATTGCTTGAGTCAGGAGGTGGAGGTTGCAATGAGCCAAGATAGCGCCACTGCACTCCAGTCTGGGAGACAGAGTGAGACCCTGTCTCAAAAAAAAAAAAAAAATTGGCAGAAAGGATGAATAACTGAGTGAGTGAATGAATGAATGATCCAGTGGGTAGATGATGAGCAGATGCCACTGTTCAGTGAGTTTGGGGGAGGGTACAGGAGAAGGAAACACAGGGCAGTCTGGGGGCAGGGAGCACCCTGGGCAGGGCATGCTGTTCCCCCTCCCTCGGTCCTCTCCTTATCACATGGACCCCAAAGACCCCAGAGATGAAGGCCAGAACCAGCCCAGGCCCCGCTCAGACACGACAACCCAGATGGACTTTTCCAGAGGAGGCAGGGACCTATGGGATGGCCCCGTCTCCTGACTGAGGCTCTGCTGTGCCCACCAGGAAGCGGACCCCGACTTATTTATTGTTTTCCCAAACACACTGATTTAAAAAGCAATGGGGTTAGGATGCAGTGGTTCACACCTATAGTCTCAGCACTTTGGGAGGCCGAGGCAGGCAGATCACCAGGGGTCAGGAGTTCGAGACCAGCCTGGCCAACATGGCGAAACCCTGTTTCTACTAAAAATACAAACATTAGCCGAGCATGATGGTGCACGTGGTGGCGGGGACTTCTATTCTCTGCTACTTAAAAGGCTGAGGCAGGAGAATCAATTGAACCCAGGAGGCGGAGGTTGCAGTGAGCCGAGATTGTGCCACTGCACTCCAGCTTGGGCAACAAAGTGAGACTGCCTCAGGAAAAAAAAAAAAAAAAAAAAGGCAATGGGGGCTGGGTACCGTAGCTCATTCCTGTAATCCCAGCACTTTGGGAGGCTGAGGCAGGCAGATCGCTGAGCCCAGGAGTTTGAAACCAGCCTGGGCAACATAGAGAGATTCCATCTCTACAGAAAAAAATAATAGCCCCGGCGCAGTGGCTCATGCCTGTAATCCCAGCACTTTGGGAGGCCGAAGAGGGTGCATCGCTGAGGTCAGGAGTTCGAGACCAGGAAGGCCAACATGGTGAAACCCTGTCTCTACTAAAAATACCAAAAAAAATTAGCCAGGCGTGGTGGCAGGCATCTGTAATCCTACCTACTTGGGAGGCTGAGGCAGAAGAATCGCTTGAACCCGGGAGGCAGAGGTTGCAATGAGCCGAGATCGCGCCATTGCACTCCAGCCTGGGCAACAAGAGCAAGACTCTATCTCAAAAAAAAGAAAGAAAGAAAAGAAAAAGAAGAAAGAAAGAAAGAGAGAAAGAAAGAAAGAAAGAAACAAAGAAGGAAAGAAAGAGAGAAAGAAGGAAGGAAGGAAGGAAGGAAGGAAGGAAGGAAGGAAGGAAGGAAGGAAAGAAAGGAAAGAAAGAAAGAAAGAAAGAAAGAAAGAAAGAAAGAAAGAAAGAAAAAGAAACA